>NC_053390.1:496148960-496748960 GCF_905171765.1 Bufo bufo
CCGGTCCGTTCACGTTCCGTATTTTGTCTTGTCTGTCTTCCCTGCACATATTCTAAGTTAGGGACTGCCATCCAGTCAGTGGCGTAGCGTGGGTAGCCAGCACCCGGGGCAAGCCAAGTATTGCGCCCCCTTCCCCCAACCTGTGACCACGCCCCCTTTTTTTTTACAACTAATGTAGTAGATGTCACCTGCAGTCCTATGCAACACCACAGATAACACAGTGATAACCTTTGAGTACAGATAATGTAGTAGAAGGGTGTGAGGCCCCAGAATTCAGAACACACAGTGTGACCTCAAGTCTGGGGCCGGGCTGAGGCAGTGTGGGCCAAATTCTATATACCCCTTCCCCCCTACCCTACCGTGAAACAGATATTTGGATGGACATAACATACATTGCTATGAAATATACAGGAGAATACAGCACCATACCTGTTACATCCAGTGACATCTCCTGTGATATAGACTTTCCTCAACGACTTCATTCGGAGATAGGACCGTCATGACACTTTCTTTCAGCCGCATCTCGTCTCTGCAAAGTTTTGCAAAAAATGTTTTAGATTCCTCACTTTACTATCACCCTCAGATAACAGACCTCCCCTTTCCCCGTAGTGCTCATAAGTATAATGCTCTCTGTATAATTATAATTTGTGGTCATGGCGGAGGCTCTTCATATACAAGCCACAGCCTCACTCACAGGCGTGTGTTCTGAGGTGCACAGCCGCCGCTGGGTGTCATTAGCAAACTAGCTTCTCTGGTGGTAGGATTCTTTCTTTGCAGCATGGAGCTTGTTATTTTGCTCTCTGCTACCATAGCATACACGCGCCATACTACGTAAGTAGGTTGGGCCGGGGCCGTCTCCTGACAGGTTCCGAACCGACTTTGCTAGCGAACGGGAGGCTTCGCCTCAGAATCTGCTACCTCAGGTTTGTTCGTTGGGGCTAAATACGTCTATTTCTTTTCAACTTTGTTGGTAATAGGAGTTAGTTCCTATAAATCTTACAAGTTTTACTTCGCTTTGTTAGTCTCGTACGAAAAGTTACTTCAGCCGGTTTGCTGTAAAGGAAGAGTTACCCAGGCTGCACGTGACGTCATGTTTGGAGATCGGACGCAGCTGTTATGGTTTAGGCCTCTTGCTGTAGCTGTTCCTTGCCACGGGTCTCCCCCTCCCCCCGCTACCACCATCTTTAGTCTTCACGTATTTCACTGCTCCATGTACTTAAATACCCTGCCACACTTTTATGCTCCGCTGTTATCCTGAGCGGCATTTACACTTTCGGCTTTTATTTCATGTTTTATGCTGCATCCGCACGTCTTTACTGTCCATCACTTTCCTACTCTTGGTTCGTATTCACTCAGATTGGTCTCACATTCAAGCTGCGTTCACCTGTTGGCTGCTACATCTCATTCTGTACCCAGCCGACAGCCGGATCCGTATTACACGCCTGTTATTACATGTTGTATACTCGCCTTACAGCCATAGCTGCTACTGTTACTCCATTTTTATTCTCTGGACGCACCACCCTGGTGTTCACACCTTGCTCCAATCACAACCAGAGCTGCATTCATGCGTCGACTGGTATACCATGTTTGCTCTGCTCACTGTGAGAGCTGTGTTTACACATCCGCTGTCACAACATGTTCATACTAGGCTTGTTTCAGAGCTGCATTCACGTTCACTGTTACATCATGTTTATGCTCCACTCACATTTAGAGCTGCTCTTCTACCAATTTCATTCTCGGCCACACCCAGAGGTGCATTCACATTACGCTGTCAAATCATTTTTTGCACTCCACCTATGGCCAGAATTGCATTCATACGTCTATCGGTATATCATGTTTGCTCTACTCGCACCCAGAGCTGCGTTCACACGTCCTATGCTACTACAGGTTCTTTCCAGGCCCATTTCAAGAACTGCATTCATGTCGCTGTTACATCTATATTGTGCTCCATTCACAACCAGAGCTGCTGTTATACCAAATTTCATGCTCTGCTTATTCCCAGAGTTGTGTTCACACTTCTACTGCTACACCAGGTCGTATACCCCACTCACCAAAGCCGCTTTCCATGTCTGCTGTCACATCAAGTTAATATTCCGTTCACATCCAAAGCTGCGTCCGCATGTCTGCTTTTACATCTTGTCCCATAATCCATTCACTACTAGAGCTGCGTTCACGTGTCTGCTTTCGCATCACGTCAATACTCTGCTCACTTTCAGATTGCATTTATACGCCTGCTTTATACCATGCTTTTCATGCGCTACCCATACTCAGAGCTGCGCCCATACTCTGTTTTTTAGGTACCACTCACATCCAAAGCTCCATTCACCCATTTGTTGTTACATCATGTGTTGTACTCTGCTCCCACTCAAAGCTGCATTCTCCTGTTCATTGTTACGTCATGGTTTTACTCAATAATCTCACCGGGGCAGTCAGCACCCACCGCTCTGGTACCTCTCTCCCGACAAACATAACTGCGTTCTTTTCAGGCTTACGTTCCTTTCCTCGGTGGTCTGTTACATTCCATAGGCTTACTTTTCTGTTCACCTCAGGAAGAATTTTTTATTTCTTTTTGTGTCTTCTTTAATCCTGGTTCATAATCACTCAGACTGGTCTCTTTTTACTTCTGGTTCGTATTCACTCAGATTGGTCTCCTGCCCCAGTTCACCAAACAGCTCCTCAGCGGAGGTCAGTGGGCTAATAGGAGTAAGTTTCCTGCTATGTTTTCACAAGCTGTTCATTTGTTTGTCACAATAAGAGACTTCTCTTGGCGAACTTGCAATGCCTCAGGCTCTTGTTTTTCTCCCATCTCTGTTTCAGTTATGTTCCTTAGGCCACCTTCTAGCCAATCCAATCATTCAAGTCGCTGCATATCCCATCAGGTCTGGCTTACGTTTTAATTAATTATCGTCACCGCAACGTCATCCCGCTGGCTTCGGGGGCCCTATGACTGATCCGGCCTCATGGCTCCAGGGGCCCCATGACCGTTTTTCATGTTTTGCTTGTTAGGTGTACGACATGGTTGTAGGCTGGTTAGTGTCCCAGGTTTGCTGTTGGAGGGGGTCATGGTTATGCGAGTCCCCAAGGCATTCTGGTGCTGCATAAGTGGTTTATAAAAAAAAAATCATAAGAGGCTCGCACGAGTGGCTCTTCGCTTATAGGACCTCATGATTAGCACCGACACTTGTAGTTCGCATGGCCATCTGATACTTTTTTCCGCCATAAGAGTCTTGCACGCATGGCTCCTCCCATAAAAGACTAGCACGAGTGGCTGTTCGCTTATAGGAGCTCACGACTGGCATCGTCATTCATAGTTTGCACGGCCATCTGATACTTTTTTTCCGCCATAAGGGGCTCCCGCCATAAGGGACTCGCGAGCATGGCTCCCGCCATAAGGGACTCGCGAGCATGGCTCCTGCCATAAGGGACTCGCGAGCATGGCTCCCGCCATAAGGGACTCGCGCGCATGGCTCCCGCCATAAGGGACTCGCTGGAGTGGCTCTTGGCTTAGAGGATTTCACAATTGTAATCGACATTGGTAGGTCATACGGCCATCTGATACTATTTTCCATGGCACACCTTTCAGAAGTTTTCTTTTGTTCATCTATATTTTACAGATTAGTACTTGCGGTTCATTTCAGCCTCATTTCATTATGAAGCTTTACCCCATGTCTTTGTCTTTCTAGGTTATCGAGTCCCGGTTGATTACTAAACCTGTCGGGTTAAGCCCCAATCTTTTCCCCAGCCGTCCTTAATTCTAAGGTTCGCATCCAGGCGGCTGCCCGGCCCCATGGGCCCCTGGTGGTTGCTTCGGCCCCATGGCTTCAGGGGTCCGACCAATGGTTGTCTGTCCACCTGTGCAGCTATGCTTTTGGTTTTGAATGACTCTCATCTTTACCTGCTTGCCAGCTTATGTTATTTAGGTTTCATTTTAGTCAATGTCCGTTATTATCTCCATTTTCTGTCACGTTTCCCTTGGTCTTTTCAGGTCATGCAGTTGAATTCATGTTGGGGGTCACCTTCCACGTCGGTCAGGTCTCGTTCCTAATGATATTTTGCCTTGCATGTTATTCAGGCCACGTAGTTTATCTTAGCAGCTCTAAATGTGAGTGGAGCATAAACATGATGTAACAGTGAACGTGAATGCAGCTCTGAAACAAGCCTAGTATGAACATGTTCTGACAGCGGACGTGTAAACACAGCTCTCACAGTGAGCAGAGCAAACATGGTATACCAGTCGACGCATGAATGCAGCTCTGGTTGTGATTGGAGCAATAGAGTAACAGTAGCAGCTATGGCTGTAAGGCGCGTATACAACATGTAATAACAGGCGTGTAATACGGATCCGGCTGTCGGCTGGGTACGGAATGAGATGTAACAGCCAACAGGTGAACGCAGCTTGAATGCGAGACCAATCTGAGTGAATACGAACCAAGAGTAGGAAAGTGATGGACAGTAAAGACGTGCGGATGCAGCATAAAACATGAAATAAAAGCCAAAAGTGTAGATGCCGCTCAGGATAACAGCGGAGCATAAAAGTGTGGCAGGGTTTTTAAGTACATGGAGCAGTGAAATACGTGAAGTCTAAAGATGGTGGTAGCGGGGGGAGGGGGAGACCCGTGGCAAGGAACAGCTACAGCAAGAGGCCTAAACAATAAACGCTGCGTCCGATCTCCAAACATGACGTCACGTGCAGCCTGGGTAACTCTTCCTTTACAGCAAACCGGCTGAAGTAACTTTTCATACGAGACGAACAAAGCGAAGTGAAACTTGTAAGATTTATAGGAACTAACTCCTATTACCAACAAAGTTGAAAAGAAATAGAAGTATTTAGCCCCAACGAACAAACCTGAGGTAGCAGATTCTGAGGCGAAGCCTCCCGTTCGCTAGCAAAGTCGGTTCGGAACCGGTCAGGAGACGGCCCCGGCCCGGAGACGGCCCCGGCCCAACCTACTTACGTAGTATGGCGCGTGCATGCTATGGTAGCAGAGAGCAAAATAACAAGCTCCATGCTGCAAAGAAAGAATCCTACCACCAGAGAAGCTAGTTTGCTAATGACACCCAGCGGCAGCTGTGCACCTGAGAACCCACGCCTGTGAGTGAGGCTGTGGCTCGTATATGAAGGGCCTCCGCCATGACCACAAATGCAGGCTGACTAATCAGCCTTACCAACATATAATGGCCCCCTCTGTATTATTATTATTATTATTATAATAACAACCTCTGTAGTATTATAGTAATAATTACGGCCCCCTTCAGCTCCTCCAGAATACAGTCCCGTGTAAGATACATTACTCCCCCTGCCTTCAGTCCTTCTTGCAAACAGTCCCATGTAAAATACATCACTCCCCCTGCCTTCCGCTCCTCCAGCATACAATCTCATGTAAGATACATCAGTGCCCTGCCTTCAGCCCCTCCAGCCCCTCCAGCATACAGTCCCATGTAAAAAACATCACTCTCCCTTCAGCTCCTCCAGCATATAGTCCCATGTAAGATACAACCCTCAGAGGATGCCATCTGCCCATCTCTGCTGTCCATATACCAGGCCTACCAGGCGGGCAGGTGGTATATAAAGGGGTAATGCTGGTAGGCCTGGCCTGGTATATGGACAGCAGAGATGGGCAGATGGCATCCTCTGGGCAGTACTGTCTCTCTGGTCATCCTTCACTAGCACCCTGACTGCCAAGGTCATGCTTGGCCTGGCTCTCATGGAACTTCACTGCCTGGTGCTCGGCTCTAAGCACTGAGTGACTCAGTCACACTGTGACACTGACTGTGACTCAGTGCTGATAGCCAAGCACCAGGCAGTGAAGTTCCATGAGAGCCAGGCCAAGCAGGACCGTGGCAGTCAGGGTGCTGGTGAAGGATGACCAGAGAGACAGTACTGCCCAGAGAATGCCATCTGCCCATCTCTGCTGTCCATATACCAGGGTAGGCCTGGTATATGGACAGCAGAGATGGGCAGATGGCATCCCAGAGAGGCATACTGTCTCAGTGTCCCTGGTCACCCTTCACCAGCACTCTGACTGCAGTGCCATGGTGCCATCTGCTTGGCAGCCTTGGCCTGGCTCTCATGGCACTGACTGGCACAGTGGCACTTCACTCACATTATCATATATTACCCCTAACGCCTGCCTGCCCTCAGCCCATGCCAACACTGTACACTAGTCACTACTGACCTAATTACACACTCAGGGTGGGACTTTGGGACTCTGGGACAGTGACACTGACTGTCACTCCCTCTGTCTCAGGGTCGCTTCAATCACTGTCTCTAGGCTGGACTACAGTCTACTACTGATTCAGCGACAGTGCGGCAGCCATCTTCTGCTTCTTCTTGCTCCGGCTCCTGGCTCCGCACTGTCTTTCCCGCCTGTAAGGAACTGCCGTGCGCGCCCCGCCTCGCCTCCTCACTCTGCTCTGCAGCCGGGCGCTGTGTGGAAAAAAAACAAAACACAGTGTCGGCGATTTAACTTGTGCCAGCCCAGCGGACAGTGTTCCCCTGTAGTGTGGCGCCCGGGGCAACGGGCCCCCCCCCCACGCTATGACCCTGAGTCCAGTTGTCCCCTGTCATCAGGACTCGTGAGGCAAGTAGGCAGGGCCAGGGGTGAGGGTGGAGCACAGTGGTCACTGTGTGTGTGTGTGTGTGGACGTGACCATTACAAATAAAAAAATATATATTACATATATAAAAAAATTCTAAAAATATAAAAGTTTAAATCACTCCCCTTTTCATAGAATAAAAAAATAAATACATATATAACAACAAAATCTATAAACATCATGGGCATCACTGTGTCCGAAAATGCCCATATTATTAATATCTAAAAATATTTTTCCAATACAGCGAATGGCATAACGGAAAAAAGGGTCAAAAATTTCTCTTACCCAAAAATTTTTTATAAAAAAGTCACACATGCTCCAAAATAGTATCAATAAAAACTCCAGGTTTTGTGCAATACCACATCTCTTTTCTGATAAGCAATGTTCCCTTTTCATGCAAAGCATAGATCAGCGTCTCTGCTGCCTGAGGCGAACTATAGAAAGGCACCCTGCTTATGAACTAGTAAACTACCTGTATATCAAATTAAGCGGAATTCAATGAGTTTATTTTTTATTTTCTTTACACAACAAACAAAATAAATTTATTTTTAAATTGGAGAACATTTGGAACATCAGTGTGTTTACTTGTTAAAGTGCTGTATGCTACAAAAAATAAGATTTTGAGCATACTATCTCTGGCTTATGCACAAAACCATACTTTTCATCAGTGTGCTATTCATATTTTTTATGGATAGCACACTGACCCATTCATTTTGATGAGGCACGCAACTATATTTTTTGCAAACTTGTGTGGCCTATCCTCAAATCTCAGTGCAGGTCCTATTCTTGGTCATACTGTCCTATTTCTGTATCTGAGATTAACAATGAAAATGGTTCAACAAATATTCTACTAGGTGTAACTTGAAAGTCTTTGAACAAACTTTAAAAGATGGAAAAGACTACACAAATAATCATAAAAATTTTCTTAAATGGTGTTCTGCACTCTGGACAATCCATACCTTTTAGGCCAGGCCATTGACAATAAGCTGATCTTTCCCCAGTGACCCTCAGTGATTAGTTGTAATCTGTGGTAGGTCTGCAGCGCCACCACAGGGAAAATTATGCATTACAGAAGGCCTCATTCAAATCAGTGGAGAACCCCTTTTCTTAGAATTCCATAATAGGGTATATAAAAAAGGGTTTTTGAAACTGGAAAAACCCTTTAAGGGCCTATTCACACGACTGCATTTTTCTTCTGCATCCATTACTCAAGTTTGCGGATCAGATGCAGAATCATTCATTTCAATTAGGCTGCAAAAGATGCAGACAGCAGAGGATGTAATGCTCTGTTTCTCCCCTCAGTAGGCATGTGCTGGGGGAGATTAGCAGTGGGCTGATTATCTCAGCTGCTCTATAGTGATAGAGTATAATGCCATATTCGAATTCGCGAATATTCGATTGAATATTCGTCTTATATTCGTCGAAATCGAATATTCGTCATTATTCTATTTATCACAAATATTATGCGATTTAATTATTCGCGTATTGCGATTTTCTTTTAACTGTATAAGGCAACTTTCCTATTGGTTGGCTATTTAGAATATTCACATTTTTCTTCCCATTCTGTAAAGTTGTTCGCATACTCCTCCCCGACAAGCGTCCCCGTCACCATGGGAACGCCTGTGGGTTAGAAAATACCATTGGATCTGAGTTTTCCCTGAGATCGTGAAAACTCAAATCCGATGGCGTTCCCATTGTGACGGGGCGTTCCCAAACCCACAGGCGTTCCCATGGTGACGGGGACACTTGTCGGGGAGGAGTATGCGAACGACCGTACAGATTGAAAAAAAAAAGACGAATATTCTAAATAACGAATACATTAGCTATATTGCTATATATTCGTTTTTTAGAATATTCGTCATATTCTAAAACACAAAGTTATAGCAATATTTCGAATATTCGTGAAATACACATATAGACTGCAATTTAGCTAATATAGTGCTATAGTATTTTTTTTAATAGTGTACATTTTTTCCAAATCTGAACTGAACTGAAATTAGACTATAAAAAAAAAGATTATAGCACTATATTAGCTAAATTGCAGTCTGTGTATTTTACGAATATTCGCTATATTGCTATATAGTCTTGTTTTAGAATATTACGAATATTCTAAAAAACGAAGTTATAGCAATATAGCGAATGTTCGTAAAATACACATATAGACTGCAATTTAGCTAATATAGTGCTATAATCTTTCTTTTTATAGTCTAATTTCAGTTCAGTTCAGATTTGGAAAAAATGTACACTATTAAAAAAAAATACTATAGCACTATATTAGCTAAATTGCAGTCTATATGTGTATTTCACGAATAGTCGCTATATTGCTATAACTTTGTGTTTTAGAATATGACGAATATTCTAAAAAATGAAGTTATAGCAATATGGCGAATATATTCGTTATTTAGAATATTTGTATATTATTATTTTTTTAAAATCTGTACTGTTATTCCACTTTGGCATACTCCTCCCTGACAAGCGTCCCCGTCACCATGGGAACGCCTGTGGGTCAGAATATACCATCGTATCTGAGTTTTCACGATCTCAGGGAAAACTCAGATCCAATGGTATTTTCTAACCCACAGGCGTTCCCATGGTGACGGAGACGCTTGTCGGGGAGGAGTATGCGAACAACTGTACAAATTGAAAAAAAAAATGTGAATATTCTAAATAACGAATATATTCCCTATATTGCTATATATTTGTTTTTTTAGAATATTCGTCATTTCATTTTCCATATGAAAACATGATTCCTTCCTGCTTAAGTTGCTTGTGGGCCAATGACTCATTGACCCACAAGAAAGAAGCAGGGAGGAATCATGTTTTCAGATGTTAAAAAATGACGATTATTCGATTTAGCGAATATATAGCACTATATTCGAAATATTCGCGAAGTTGCAATATTCGCGATAAATATTCGCTATTCGAATATTCGCGCTCAATACTACTGCTCTATTACTGTGTACTAATGTTTCTGACTAATGGAGCACTGAGTTAATGGACCTATCAGGTTATGATCCAGGGACTCAGTGTTCTATTTAAATCCCTTCCTGGCCATACACCATTGCCTTTTTTGGCTCACTAGCTAGGTACCTTTTTCCCTGTTCCTGCATTTGCATACTGATTCCTATGTGCTTCTGACCTCGGCTTGTCTTCTGATCACCCTATGTCTCTTGTTTGGTAGTGCGTAGCCCGTCTGCTTCTTACCTATTTCTGTATGACTGCTTTGGTATTAGTCTGTTGGTGTTTGTCTGTCTCTACACTTATTTAGAGTAGGGACCATCGTCCAATTGCGGTTCTGCCAAGTAGGGATTATACTGCAAGTAGGTATGGAAAGTGGGCTGGATTCTAGGTTAGGGCTCACTCATCTTTCCTTACCTATCGGTATTATAGCAACAGTTACTGATAGTGAAAGAAGAATTCTGAGAGCAATACAAGTGTTTGGTAAAATTGTGCATATCCTGCTTTGGCAGATGTACTCCAGCACACTCTTTGGATTATGGCAATTTGCTGGTATGTATCTGTAGAGAGATTTAATTTCATAATACAGCTCAGCTCCATCAATATTGACAAGATGGTCATGCGAGAGTTGTTTTGCAAGCTCATCACACTTCCCTCAAAGGCTTTCTGGGGTAAGATCCTTTATTTGGTACATATTATACAATAATCCAAACACATTGCTATGTTCTCTAAACTGCAAGAAGTGATCTTCAACAGACTATATAGCACAATCAAGGACCTGATTAAAGAACCCCATCCTAAATAGTTGTTTAGAATCTCTTATTTGTTCATACTACAGTAATCAAAAAAGGTAAGTTCTTTTCCAGGTTTGAACTCCGCGTTTTGGGAATGGAGCATCCCCTTCGCCAGGTTCACTAGAAACAAGGTAAGTATGGTACGATCACAGAGTTAAAGGGAATTTGGCAAAATCATTCAGAGGAAGGGTTAACCCCTTGACTGGCAGTTATGCACGAATACATAAGAAATAAAAAACACCTACAGAAAAGAATTTATCCTAAAAATGAATACATAAATATACTAATGACTATAAAACTCACTAAATGTAAGTCTCCTTCATCTCCTGGTGAATAATTAATGTATTAATTTTGTAGTGAAAAATCTAAGAAGGGCCACTGGGGGGTCACTATTGGCCTGAAATTGGAAAAATAAAAGTGATAAATACATTGCAGCACTAGTTCTCAAATAAATAAATAAAGTAATGCATTAGCTAAATTAGAGGCAAATAAAAGGAATGTTATATCTTTTATTAAGGACAAGTTATAAAAAGATTAATGTAACAAGAAATCTATGGTAGGTTTCATGATCAGTGATGGTCAGTTCGCAGTGTTCGCCCGCGAACACATGCGATTTGCCATCTTAACTGAGAACACTTAACTGAGCGAACACTGCGAACTGGCCATCTCTAATCATGATGGATGTGGTCTACGGAAATTATTATAATAGATTCTTGACTGCCATTATGTTGGTCTGTGTAGTGTTGGGACAGACCATGTTTGAGATATTTTTTATGGGTATTGTGACGGCACTTGTCTACTCTCTCATGTAATCCTGAGTGGTTCTACCAAAATTTGGACCATGTAACAAAATTCAATAAAGTAAATCACGTAAGAAGATTTACAGTTGAGTAAACGTCCAATTTTGAACTTGTGTCCTGTGATCCATGAATGAAATTCAGTAAGATTGTGAGTGAAGCTCTGACAGCACAAACAATAGGGCCTACTCGAGTAACCGTATTCTGTCAGCCTGCTGGGGGCCAAGATTAGTTTTATCGTAGCAGCTCGCCTATAGGTGATGGACGTTCGGGCAAAGCTTTGCCTAAATATGGATCCATCAGGAGAATAGGCCAATGTTTAAACAGAATACCCCTAATTGGTGAATATGTTGTCAGAAGACTTTTCCTTGTCCTAGTGTTGCTGTTACCATTTTTACAATACCCCAATTGGTGAATATGTTGTCAGAAAAGGTTTTTTTGTCCTATTCTTGCTGTCGCAATTTTTTGTATTTACTGTTGGCTGTAAACACTGCTGTTGGTCCAGCTGTTCAGTGCTCAAGTTTCACGGCAACAATTTTTACGCACCCAAAGACATGGTACGTTCCCAAGTCTAAAATGCGCAAGATTCTCAAGCATAATAAGATGCGACCATATTACCTATCCTCACACACGTCAACGTTTCCTTGTCAAAGAGTTTTTCATATGCGACTCTTCCTTTGTGGTCTATTTATTGAGAGACAATAAATGTATTATTTTATTTTCAAGCAAATAATACAAAACATCATGTTTCAAAAGAGTGATAATAGTACTACAGAGATGTACATACTGTAGGAAGGCGCAAGGGTCCGTTTGCAGCCAGCCAGTCACAGGGGCAACACGTGAGGTGCACGGTGGACCGATGAGGGGCCAAATAGTATAACACACAGTTCATCAGTTTACTCACGGTTAGCAGAAGAGCCTCCCTGGGCTGGCAGCACAGTGTTGAGGTGGA
This sequence comes from Bufo bufo, assembly GCF_905171765.1. NCBI lineage: Eukaryota > Metazoa > Chordata > Amphibia > Anura > Bufonidae > Bufo > Bufo bufo. The sequence goes on from NC_053390.1 coordinate 496,161,059, forward strand.
CAGCACGAAATCCCCCGGGGCACGCTCTGTGGTAGGAAGCATCAGCCAAGATGGTGGTTGAGGTGACCTTGATGTTAGGGGTGCTTAGGGTGCTTGTTGCTGCTGAGTCCCTTGATGGTTTTTGTCGTGACGCCAGTACCGTTAATGGTGGTACAACCATAGGTAGTAATAATGAGGCAGACAGTGGTAAGATGCAACTCACAACTTTTACTTTGGATGTCTTTTAGTTGCAGTAGTACAAATATGCAGTCTCTAGATGGTACAGAGTTAATTCTGCAAATCCACTGTTTTAGGCTTGTCAGGTTTCTTGGGTTTCTTTGGAGCAGTGTGTTACTTCTACATCAGTGGAACTTCTGGTGAGGTGGCCGGAGGCCATGGTATCCTTCACCTAAATTATCCCAAAGGTCCTTTATGCCTGGGTTACGGCTTTTATCCTTTGGATGAATTTAGATTTGTCCTTCTCTCTTGTCCCTTTCTGGACTAAGACTTCTTTTTAGAGCTGAAGCGCTGGATCTGCACCTTTTCACTCTCTGATATTCACACTGACCTGTGGTCTCACTCTATTCAACCTCCACTAACCTGAACTGATCTGTCTCACTAGGCCTGAACTGGGTATACAGGGAGTGCAGAATTATTAGGCAAATGAGTATTTTGACCACATCATCCTCTTTATGCATGTTGTCTTACTCCAAGCTGTATAGGCTCGAAAGCCTACTACCAATTAAGCATATTAGGTGATGTGCATCTCTGTAATGAGAAGGGGTGTGGTCTAATGACATCAACACCCTATATCAGGTGTGCATAATTATTAGGCAAAATGGGTCAAAAGAAGGACTTGACAGGCTCAGAAAAGTCAAAAATAGTGAGATATCTTGCAGAGGGATGCAGCACTCTTAAAATGGCAAAGCTTCTGAAGCGTGATCATCGAACAATCAAGCGTTTCATTCAAAATAGTCAACAGGGTCGCAAGAAGCGTGTGGAAAAACCAAGGCGCAAAATAACTGCCCATGAACTGAGAAAAGTCAAGCGTGCAGCTGCCAAGATGCCACTTGCCACCAGTTTGGCCATATTTCAGAGCTGCAACATCACTGGAGTGCCCAAAAGCACAAGGTGTGCAATACTCAGAGACATGGCCAAGGTAAGAAAGGCTGAAAGACGACCACCACTGAACAAGACACACAAGCTGAAACGTCAAGACTGGGCCAAGAAATATCTCAAGACTGATTTTTCTAAGGTTTTATGGACTGATGAAATGAGAGTGAGTCTTGATGGGCCAGATGGATGGGCCCGTGGCTGGATTGGTAAAGGGCAGAGAGCTCCAGTCCAACTCAGACGCCAGCAAGGTGGAGGTGGAGTACAGGTTTGGGCTGGTATCATCAAAGATGAGCTTGTGGGGCCTTTTTGGGTTGAGGATGGAGTCAAGCTCAACTCCCAGTCCTACTGCCAGTTTCTGGAAGACACCTTCTTCAAGCAGTGGTACAGGAAGAAGTCTGCATCCTTCAAGAAAAACATGATTTTCATGCAGGACAATGCTCCATCACACGCGTCCAAGTACTCCACAGCGTGGCTGGCAAGAAAGGGTATAAAAGAAGAAAATCTAATGACATGGCCTCCTTGTTCACCTGATCTGAACCCCATTGAGAACCTGTCGTCCATCATCAAATGTGAGATTTACAAGGAGGGAAAACAGTACACCTCTCTGAACAGTGTCTGGGAGGCTGTGGTTGCTGCTGCACGCAATGTTGATGGTGAACAGATCAAAACACTGACAGAATCCATGGATGGCAGGCTTTTGAGTGTCCTTGCAAAGAAAGGTGGCTATATTGGTCACTGATTTGTTTTTGTTTTGTTTTTGAATGTCAGAAATGTATATTTGTGAATGTTGAGATGTTATATTGGTTTCACTGGTAAAAATAAATAATTGAAATGGGTATATATTTGTTTTTTGTTAAGTTGCCTAATAATTATGCACAGTAATAGTCACCTGCACACACAGATATCCCCCTAAAATAGCTAAAACTAAAAACTACTTCCAAAAATATTCAGCTTTGATATTAATGAGTTTTTTGGGTTCATTGAGAACATGGTTGTTGTTCAATAATAAAATGAATCCTCAAAAATACAACTTGCCTAATAATTCTGCACTCCCTGTATATAGGTCCTGAACTTTTATCCCCAACTAGTGGTGTGATATACAAATTGCACCTAATAGGCCTGTTAACAGGGATTTTGCAGATACATAAATGCAAAGTTATACAACCTACAGTCGTGGCCAAAAGTTTTGAGAATTACATAAATATTGGAAAAGTTGCTGCTTAAGTTTTTATAATAGCAATTTGCATATACTTCAGAATGTTATGAAGAGTGATCAGATGAATTGCATAGTCCTTCTTTGCCATGAAAATTTACTTAATCCCAAAAAAACCTTTCCACTGCATTTCATTGCTGTCATTAACCCCTTCAAGACCAAGCTAGTTTTTACCTTCAGGACCAGGCCATTTTTAGCAAATCTGACATGTGTCACTTTATGTGGTAATAACTTTAAAACGCTTTTACTTATCCAGGCCATTCTGAGATTGTTTTCTCGTCACATATTGTACTTCATGACACTTCATGCCATTTTATTTTTTGGGGATGTTAGAAGGCTTAGAAGTTTAGAAGCAAATCTTGAAATTTTTCAGAAAATTTCCAAAACCCACATTTTAAGGACCAGTTCAGGTCTGAAGTCGCTTTGTGAGGCTTACTGTCACGGGGTTCCGAAGGTGCACTTGGTCCCCCATTTCCCGCAGACCTGTTGCTTAGCTTTGGGAATGAGGATCTGTGCTTGACCTCATTCCCAGTGCAGCTTTGCTGGCTGGGTGGCTCCCTGCTCCTAGTCTGCTTGGAGCGCCGAGCTGATCACTCGGTGCTCGACTGGTTGGTCTGTTGGTCATGTGACGCTGGCCACGTCACATGACCCTCACTCCCCACTATAAATACAGGCAGCCTGCTGGTCACAGGTTGCCTGTTAATTTCTAGGTTCCTGGCTATTTGTTGGACTACTGAATACTTACCTGATCCTGTTCCCTGACGATCCTCTGCCTGCTCCTCCTGTACTGCGCATCCATCCTGGTATTGTGACCTCGGCTCCGACCTGACTACTCTCTTAGGACTCCTCTTGTACTTCGCTACTCTCCTGGTATTTGACCCCGGCTTCTCCTGACCATTCTTTGCTTAATCCGTTGTACTGCGTAGCTCTCTTGGTTCTGACCCGGTCCGTTCATGTTCTGTATTTTGTCTTGTCTGTCTTCCCTGCACATATCCTAAGTTAGGGACTGCCGTCCAGTTGTCCCCTGTCATCAGGACTCGTGAGGCAAGTAGGCAGGGCCAGGGGTGAGGGTGGAGCGCAGTGGTCACTACCCTTCCCCCTGTGTGTGTGTGGACGTGACCGTTACACTTACATAATAGAAACCCCCAAAAATGACCCCATTTTAGAAACTACGCCCCTCAAGGTATTCAAAACTGATTTTACAAACTTTGTTAACCCTTTAAGTGTTCCACAAGAATTAAAGGAAAATGGAGATGAAATTTCAGAATTTCACTTTTTTGGCAGATTTTCCATTTTAATCCATTTTTTCCAGTAACAAAGCAAGGGTTAACAGCCAAACAAAACTCAATATTTATGGCCCTGATTCTGTAGTTTACAGAAACACCCCATATGTGGTTGTAAACTGCTGTACGGGCACACGACAGGGCGCAGAAGGAAAGGAACGCCATATGGTTTTTGGAGGGCCATGTCACATTTGAAGACCCCCTGATGACCCCTAGAGTAGAAACTATAAAAAATGACCCCATTTTGGAAACTACGGGATAAGGTGGCAGTTTTGTTGGTACTATTTTAGGGTATATATGATTTTTGGTTGCTCTATATTACACTTTTTGCGAGGCAAGGTAACAAAAAATAGCTAATTTGGCACAATTTTTATTTTTTATTATTTACAATGTTCATCTGACAGGTTAGATCATGAGCTATTTTTATAGAGCAGGTTGTTACGGATGCAACAATACAGAATATGACTACTTGTTTTGGCTGTTTGTTTCAGTTTTACATAACAAAGCATTTTTGAAAAAAAAATAGATTTTTTAGTGTCTCCATATTCTGAAAGCCGTAGTTTTATTTAGGGTCTTATGTAGGGTCGACTGTCTTATGTAGGGTCTCATTTTTTGCGGGATGAGATGACGGTTTGATTGGTATGATTTTGGTGTGCGTATGACTTTTTGATCGCTTGGTATTACACTGCTTGCGATGTAAGGTGACAAAAAATAGCTTTTTTACACCGTTTTTAATTTTTTACGGCGTTCACCTGAGGGGTTAACTCATGTGATATTTTTATAGAGCAGGTCGTTACGGACGTGGCAATACCTAATATGTCTACTTTTTTTTATTTATTAAAGTTTTATACACTAATCTTTTTGAAACAAAAAAAAATCATGTTTTAGTGTCTCCATAGTGAGAGAGAGCCATATTTTTTTTTATTTTTTGGGCAATTGTTTTAGGTAGGGGCTCATTTTTTGCGGGATGAGGTGACGGTGGGGGAACGCCTTTTTGATCACTTTTAGTGATGTAAGGTGACAAAAGTTTTTTTTTTAGCACAGTTTTTCTTTTATTTTTTTGACAGTGTTCACCTAAGGAGTTAGATCATGTCATATTTTTATAGAGCCGGTCTATACGAACGCGGCAATATGTAATATATCTACTTTTCTTTTTTTTTCCTATTTTTTACAATTATTTTTTTACTTTATTTTGAAAAAAGGACGTTTTTTATTTTTACTTTACTTTATTATAAAAAACAACAACTTTTTTTTACTTTTTATATTTGTCCCACTTTGGGACTTCACCTTTTCAGGGTTTTAACCCTGTTTCAATTCAGTACAATGCATTCTGTATTGTACTGATTCGAACTGTCAGCCTCTCATACAGTGAGAGGCTGACAGTTGCCTAGGAGACCCAGCACTCAGGCTGGATCTCCTGGGCTTCCGTAGGCTCGCAGCTCCAATGCCTGTGTAAGGCATCAGGGCTGCCATGGCAACCATCGATCCCCTGCCAGTGCAGCGTGGGGGGGCGATGGAGTCAGAGGGAGCCCCCTCCCTCTGTATACCCCGCACGTGCCGCGGTCAGCGCTGACCGCCGCACGTGAAAGGGTTAATCTGCCGGCATCACCGCAGACAGCGATGCCGGCGGATGCAGCAGGGACCCGGCTGCTCCTGCACCCGCCCGATCCCATCACGTACATGTACGTGAGGATGCGGCAAGGAGCCACATTCGTTCACGTACATGTACGTGAGGATGCGGGAAGGGGTTAAAGGACCTGCTGAGGTAATTTCAGTAATCGTCTTGTTAACTCAGGTGAGAATGTTGACAAGCACAAGGCTGGAGATCATTATGTCAGGCTGATTGGGTTAAAATGGCAGACTTGACATGTTCAAAGGAGGGTGATACTTGAAATCATTGTTCTTCCATTGTTAACCATGGTGACCTGCAAAGAAACGCGTGCTGCCATGATTGCGTTGCATAAAAATTGCTTCACAGGCAAGGATATTGTGGCTACTAAGATTGCACCTCAATCAACAATTTATAGGATCATCAAGAACTTCAAGGAAAGAGGTTCAATTCTTGTTAAGAAGGCTTCAGGGCATCCAAGAAAGTCCAGCAAGTGCCAGGATCGTCTCCTAAAGAGGATTCAGCTGCGAGATCGGAGTGCCACCAGTGCAGAGCTTGCTCAGGAATAGCAGCAGGCAGGTGTGAGCGCATCTGCACGCACAGTGAGGCGAAGACTTTTGGAAGATGGCCTGGTGTCAAGAAGGGCAGCAAAGAAGCCACTTCTCTCCAAAAAAAACATCCGGGACAGATTGATCTTCTGCAGAAAGTATGGTGAATGGACTGCTGAGGACTGGGGCAAAGTCATATTCTCCAATGAAGCCTCTTTCCGATTGTTTGGGGCATCTGGAAAAAGGCTTGTCCAGAGAAGAAAAGGTGAGCACTACCATCAGTCCTGTGTCATGCCAACAGTAAAGCATCCTGAGACCATTCATGTGTGGGGTTGCTTCTCATCCAAGGGAGTGGGCTCACACACAATTTTGCCCAAAAACACAGCCATGAATAAAGAATGGTACCAAAACACCCTCCAACAGCAACTTCTTCCAACAATCCAACAATAGTTTGGTGAAGAACAATGCATTTTCCAGCACGATGGAGCACTGTGCCATAAGGCAAAAGTGATAATTAAGTGGCTCGGGGACCAAAACGTTGACATTTTGGGTCCATGGCCTGGAAACTCCCCAGATCTTAATCCCATTGAGAACTTGTGGTCAATCCTCGAGAGGCAGGTGGACAAACAGAAACCCACTAATTCTGACAAACTCCAAGAAGTGATTATGAAAGAATGGGTTGCTATCAGTCAGGAATTGGCCCAGAAGTTGATTGAGAGCATGCCCAGTCGAATTGCAGAAGTCCTGAAAAAGAAGGGCCAACACTGCAAATACTGACTCTTTGCATAAATGTCATGTAATTGTCGATAAAAGCCTTTGAAACGTATGAAGTGCGTGTAATTATATTTCACTACATCACAGAAACAACTGAAACAAAGATCTAAAAGCAGTTTAGCAGCAAACTTTGTGAAAACTAATATTTGTGTCATTCTCAAAACTTTTGGCCACGACTGTAGTATTCTCAATAATATAAAAAGTGCTTTTAAGCAGTGCCCACACACACGTAGTGGGACGCTGCATACACCCATGGTAAAATGTTTGTCGACCTCGACACATTTTTGACTTGATGCTGTATCATCCTGAAAGATATAAAAAGGGAGAAGCATGCATGCATAGGGAAATAATGCCATAACTCACATTCTTTGTACTTCTTATACCTATGAATAAAACGGGTTAGGCAAGCATATCTCAGGCAACAACGAAATGCATCAAATGGGGTAACACATTATTTTCTTTAAATACTACTGTTATACCGACAACTAAAATAGTCCATAAAGATGAGGAAAACGCAATAAACATTTCAGGAGGCTCACAGGGTATGAGTCCGTTCCCTGGGCACAATAAATATAACAATGGAATAGCACGGAGGCTCAGGTACGTGAAAGTCTATCTCTGGCTGAACGTTTCAAAACAGACAAATAGTTCCTTAAAAAGTCCTTTAAAGGGTTTCTATCACTTGGTATCAGTAGACATCTCCACTGCGCCTGCGCCGATGACATCATAGTGCTCCGAGGAACAGGCGCAGTGGAGATGTCTGAGCAGGGAAGCGGTCAGACATTCACTGAGCATGCGCCGAACAGAGACGCGCACGGAGAGGATCGCATTCAGCAGGAGATGGGCGGGCTGGAGGGACGCGCTGGGCGGCGGCAGTTTATGAAGGTAGACGGAGCCTCTAGGTGCTAATGACGCCCCCATAGCACCTAGAGGCTCATTAGCATATAGATATAAGTTGTTATTTTAGCGAAACGGCTGCCCCAAAACCTATCATATTAGGATGGTTTGTTAGAGCAGACACTAGCGGATCGCTAGTGTCTGACACCTAAATATGTGATACCAAGTGATAGAAACCCTTTAAGGCAAATAGAACATGACAACAGAATATTAGTCCTTCTTCTGAGTCTGTAGCTCTCCAAACAAGTTAAGGGTGTCCTCAATGTTGGACTGGCAGCGCTGGAAGTTGTCTTCTCGGCTGCTGGAGCAGGAAATCTCCATAACGGACTGGTGGTTGTCCTCTGGTACTCCTTTCAGATCTCCGAAGTGGCTGTGATTCCTCAGACCTTGCTTCCGGGGAACTTGAGGTTTCCTGAGTTGTAATAACTTCAGTTTCTGGTTGAAGCATTGGGGTATTAGTTTTAGCAGGCACTAGAATGTTGAGCCATGGGGTTAAGAACCATTACAAGGGATCAGAAGCTAGCATTGTTTTTCCCAAGGACTGTATTGTTCCCTCTGGCTCAATTGGTTTTTCCAGTTATGGCTCAATGGATTAAATTTCCTCTGGAACAGCTTCTTCTTGAGAAGTTTCTACTGAGGTGTCCTCTTTAAGGAACAATTTTAGGTGATTTCTGTGTACTACACAGGATTTATCCTCTTGGGTAATCTCATATGTGTACGTTTCTGGATTTAGAATAGCAGAAATGGTGTAAAGTTCTCTCTCCCATTTGCTATCAAGTTTGCTGGTTCTATGGTTATTTTTTACCCAGACACGATCACCAATTTTAAATGGTTCTGCCTTGGCAGATTGGTTGTAGTCTTTCTGTTGTTTTTCTTGGGCATGTCCCATGCGTTGTTGAACAATTTCCTGTGCGTCAATCAAACGCCTTTAGTGTTCCGCCACCCAATCAGTCTTTGGTAGGGTGTTGATTGCATCAGGTACTTGTATGCCCAAAGTGTGGTCAGCAGGTAATGTACCTTGTCGGCCAAACATAAGGTAGTAGGGTGTATACCCAGTAGAACAATGGACAGTGTTGTTGTATGTTAACATCAGCTGAGGCAATAAAGTAGACCAATCATTTCTTGTAGCAGGTGGGACTGCTCTTAACATTGCAATATGAGTTTGGTTCATCTTCTCACAACGTCCATTACCTTGGGGATGATATGCTGTGGTCCTGATTTTTTGACAATTGTGAAAAGTTCCTTGAAAAGTTGTGATTCGAAGGCAGATCCTTGATCTGTGAGGATTCTCTCTGGACATCTATATGGTAACAAGAAATGTTTCCAGAAAGCATCTGCAGTTGTTCTTGCGGTCAAGTCTTTTACAGGCACAGCTACAACAAATTTTGTGTAGTGGTCAATGATGGTTATAGCATAGGTATAACCGGAGCTACTTGGTTCCAATTTCACATGGTCAATTGCTACTATTTCTAATGGTGTTCTGCTCACAATGGAATGTAAGGGAGCTCTTTGGTCATGTTTCTCACCTTTTCCAACAGCACAGGTGGAACATTCTCGACACCACTTCTCAATATCTCCTCTCATTCCGATCCAGTAAAATCTTCTACGGAATGGTGGCTTCTGTTTTCTGCACGCCAAAGTGTCCTGATGGATCATGATACATCTCAAGAATGATTCTTGCATCACGGCGTGGTATTAGGATTTGGTATAGACGATCCCATGTAACTTTGTCTAAAGTTCTTCTTAGTAGTAGGCCTTTTTGTAGAAAGAGGTGTTTTCTAGTGTTGAGCGGGAGGTGCCATATTCGATTTCGCGATATTTCGCGAATATTCGAATGAATTTTCGTATCATTTTCGTCAATCGAATATTCGTAAATATTTTATTTTTCAGGAATAATATACGATTAAATTAATCGTATGATTTTTTTTTCCCTGTATAAGGCAACGTTACTATGACTATGGCTAGGCTAATATGTGTATTTTATGAAATTTCTTAATATTGCTCTAACTTCGTCTTTTCGAATATTCGTAATATTCTAAAAGAAGAAGTTAGAGCAATGTTAAGAATATTCGTAAAATACATATATATAGAATGTAATTTAGCTAATATAGTGCTATATCTTTTTTTTTTAATAGTGTACATATTTTCCAAAACTAAAGTGCAGAAGAGGCAAAAAAAAATTAGGCAAAAAAAAAAAAAAATTATAGCACTATATTAGATGAATTACAATCTATATGTGTATTTTACGAAATTTCTTAATATTGCTCTAATTTCGTCTTTTCGAATATTCGTAATATTCTAAAAGAAGAAGTTAGAGCAATGTTAAGAATATTCGTAAAATACATATATATAGAATGTAATTTAGCTAATATAGTGCTATATCTTTTTTTTTTAATAGTGTACATATTTTCCAAAACTAAAGTGCAGAAGAGGCAAAAAAAAATTAGGCAAAAAAATAAAAATAATTATAGCACTATATTAGATGAATTACAATCTATATGTGTATTTTACGAAATTTCTTAATATTGCTCTAACTTCGTCTTTTAGAATATTCGTCATATTCTAATAAAAGAAGCTAAAGCAATATTAAGAATATATTCATAATTTATAATAATTTTTTTCAATGTGTACTTAATCGGCATACTGCTCCCCGACAAGCGTCCCGTCACCATAGCAACGGCTGTGGGTTATATAATATACCATCGGATCTGAGTATTTCCTGCACTCAGATCCGCTGGTATATTCTAACCCACAGCGTCCTCGTTCCTATGGTGACGAGGACGCTTGTCGGGGAGCAGTATGCCGAACATATGTACTAGTTGAAAAAATAAAATATTCGAAATTTCGATTCTTTTCTCTCGAATAATTTCTATATTGAATGAAAGATGTAGGGTCACGGGTGGAATCAATTGCTTTATATTCGAATTCCCGATTTGTACCCGAAAATCTGAAAGAAAACAACGCGAGAGTATGACGTAATAGCGTCACATGACCTGGTTTCGGTTTCACTTTGCTTGGGCTAGAGTGCTTTTGAATTTGTCTCCCGAAGATAAATTCTTATCGAAAATTTAATAATGGTTCGAAAAAGCTTTACTGAGGATGAAGAAAAGATTATTCTAACTGTAAGTAATATTGTATTACAGTACTGTATTTTATTATATATTGCGTGCATGCCAGAACAATATTTTGCAACACTAGAACAATGTAGAAATTATTGATTTGTGGATCGTCTGTTGCAAAATATTCGTATATCCCAATAAAAACTACATTGATTATTTTTTTATTTATTTTCTCTCCCCCCCCAATAAGGGTCCATTCACACATCTGTGGTGTGTTGCGTACCCGCAAATTGCGGATCCGTAACACACCCGGCCAGCACCAGCTATAGAAATGTCTATTCTTGTCCGCAGCTGCGGACAAAATTAGGACATGTTCTATCTTTTGCGGAGCTGCGGACCGGAAGTTTGGGGCCGAAACCCGGAAGTTCGGCAGCGCGCTCCGCAAATGCAGAAGCGGAGAGCACATAGTGTGCTCTCCGCTTCACGTCCGGTCCCATAGAGAATGAATGGATCCGCACCCGTTCCGCAAAATTGCGGAACGGGTGCGGACCATTTTGCGGACGTGTGAATGGACCCTAGTAGATATTACAGATTGATGCACTAAGGGTACTTTCACACTTGCGGCAGTGTGATCCGGCGGGAAGTTCCATCGTCGGAACTGCACGCCGGATCCGCCGATCTGCCGCTGACTGAAAGCATTTGTGAGGGCTCTTTCACACTTGCGTTGTTCTGTTCCGCATAGAGTTCTGTCGTCGGGGCTCTATGCCGGAAGAATCCTGATCAGTATTATCCCTATGCATTCTGAATGGAGAGAAATCCGTTCAGGATGTATTCAGTTCAGGACCGGAACGTTTTTTGGCCTGAGAAAATACCGCAGCATGCTGCGCTTTTTGCTCCGGCCAAAAATCCTGAACACTTGCCGCAGGGCCGGATCCGGAATTAATGCCCATTGAAAGGCATTAATCCGGATCCGGCCTTAAGCTAAACGTCGTTTTGGCGCATTACCGGATCCGACGCTTAGCTTTTTCTGAATGGTTACCATGGCTGCAAGGACGCTAAAGTCCTGTTTGCCATGGTAAAGTGTAGTGTGGAGCGGGGGAGCAGTATACTTACCATCCGTGCGGCTCCCGGGGCGCTTCAGAGTGACGTCAGGGCGCCCTATGCGCATGGATGACGTGATCGCATGGGGCGCTCTGACGTCATTCTGGAGCGCCCCGGGAGCCACACGGACGGTAAGTATACTGCTCCCCCGCTCCCCACTACTACTACGGCAACCAGGACTTTAATAGCGTCCTGGCTGCCATCGTAACACTGAATGCATTTTGAAGACGGCACTTCCGGCAAATGGAGTGCACGACGGATCCGGACAACGCAAATGTGAAAGAGGCCTGAGACGGATCCGGATGCGGATCCGTCTCACAAATGCATTGCAAGGACGGATCCATCTCTCCGCTTGTCATGCGGACCGACGGATCCGTCTTGTACATTTTTTCACATTTTTACCGATATGCGCATGCCGGAACGACGGATCCGGCATTCCGGTATTCTGAATGCCGGATCCGGCGCTAATTCATTCCTATGGGAAAAAATGCCGTTCACGCAAGTCTTCCGGTTTTTTTTCCGCCGGAGAGAAAATCGTAGCATGCTGCGGTTTTCTCTTTTGCCTGATCAGTCAAAACGACTGAACTGAAGACATCCTGATGCATCCTGAACGGTTTACTCTCCAATCAGAATGCATGGGGATATGCCTGATCAGTTCTTTTCCGGTATTGAGACCCTGTGACGGAACTCAATGCCGGAAAAGAAAAACGCAAGTGTTAAAGTACCCTAAGTATTCTTGTTACTTCGCAGCACTATGTCAGTAGCATGTATGCATGGACAAAAGATAAATATCTATCACATGCACATAGCACGTCCGTTTTCCTGCCATACAATATATACCACACACTATATACCATACACACAATATATATATATATATATATATATATATATATATATATATATATTGAATTTTATGTCCATGAGGTTTTTTTGTTGGACCAAAAGTATTTGCTTTTTAATTTAGAGTTACCCAGGGAGCATCACGGGGATGCAAACCAGCTTTACACCCCATATAGTACCGTCACTTACTAGACAGGTACATCGCAGCTTAGCTGGCTAATATTTGATTGCTCAGACCTCACACACATACAATCGCAATACAATCCGATCTTATAACCGTAACATTAAATCTAATATTTCCCCTTCAAAGGCGTAACTTCATTTTTGCGTATTTGTTGAGGATATTTTTTTTTAGATTTGTATAATAAAACAATGGGGATTATATGCTTTCATCTTTATCCTTCAGCGATTTCTGGAGCGGGGTTATCACCTGACCCAGAAACATAAGGAAAAAGACCTAATAATAACATCTGTCCGGACTGAGCTTTATCTCAAACACGGCAAAAAGGTCCAGAAGGAAGCTATACAGAAAAAATTTTGCGACCTCAAACGCCTTCACCCGGAACTTGTAAAGGAGTACAGTCAGCGATTACGCCCAGGTACAATGCTTACATGAATTTTGTATCTCTCTCTACCACACTCAGTAATGTATCTATTCAGTTATGCTGCTAATCCGTACAGATGTAGCATGGTTAACACACAACCTCTCAGATTTATAAATTCATCCCGTAATCTTGAAACAAAAAGCATTTTAAAAAATAGCGTAACACATTTAATTGCATTAAGTTTACATAACACGTCTCATAAAGCATGTGTGTTAACTGTATTACATCCGTATTTCATCCCTTTTCAAATGATTACTTAATACCTGTTGTGACATGTACAAAATCTTCCGGTTACATCATACATCTCTCCCTCGCTGAGATTGTATATTTATTGTTATACCAGCGCGGTACTGATGTATGATGTCACCGGATGATTTCATACGTTTCACACGCATAAATATATATAGGTATTTTTGTTTATATCTACATAAACTGCAAACATGATTAACTATTCAGGTCAAAGTCCCCGACCATTACATACATCCCCCCTGTACAATTTGCATGGGATTCAAGAATATATATATATATACGTATGTATGTATGTATTTATGTATGTTCCTCAAAAACTCAACAAGCAATTTGAATGATTCTTGGTATACGCATTCCTTGCTACCTGGAATGAAATCTTGTGGGGTCTCAGCTCTCTAGGACGTACCGTTCACAAGATATATAAAAAAAAATGAACTGCATTAGCCAATACTAGCCTCCCAGCCTTTCACTTAAATCCTAACTGCAAACTGACGGGCGCTGCGGAGTTCAAAGTTAAAGGGCCGGTCACTGTGAAACTCACTTTTAAAGGGCCGGTCACCGTGAAACTCACTTTTAACCACCTCCCGACCGCCTAACACACGGATGCGTCCGGAAGGTAGTTGATTCATTCCTCCTGGACGCATCCGTGCGTGATCTCGTGAGACGCAAGATTTCGGTCAGAGCCGGCCCGCGCATGCGCATCGCGGGCAGGCAAAAGTGAAAGAACAATTTCGTCCCCAGCCTGCCAGCAACGATCATTGGCTGGCAGGCTGGCGATTTTCAAAAAAACGAATCACAAGCCATATAACAGATCATATTAGTAAATATGATCTGTTATATGGCTTGTCTGCTCCTCTGCTGGTCCTTTTTGTCGGTTGGATCCAGCAGAGGAGCAGACTGAACTGTGAGTAGCACCAACACTACACTGTAGCCCCAGATCACCCCCCTGCACCCCAATTAACCCTTTGATCACCCCTTTGATCGCCCCTGTCAATAACTAGTGAAAGGAAAAAAAGTGATCAGTGTAAACTGTCACTTTTTTTTTCCACTGGTATTGACTGTTAGGTTTTAGGGATAGTTTAGGCCCCTTGGTTAGGTAGTTTAGCGTGAGTTAGCGCCCAGCCCACCGCACCGCAGTCACTTATTCGCTGTTTAGCGTATCGCTAATCAGCATTTGTACTTTTATAGTATCTGTAACTGATCAAAACTGATCACGGTCAGATCTATAATTGTATTAGTGTCACCTTAGCTCGCCCTCCACCCAAAACGCAGTGTTTGCCCGATCAGGCCTGATCGGTCGCCCACATGTGCGTTCACCCACGCCCGCCCCGCCGCAGTGACAAAAAATATATATTTTTTGATCACTGCACATTCACTTTACACGCGCTGCGGCGATAAAAAAATCTGTTTTGATATTTTTTATCAACCGCAGCGGCCTCCGGTACTTCGCTAGCCTCCCCTTTGTAAGCCAGGCTTGCTTTTTTTCTTGGGTAGTCTCAGGGAATACCCCTAAATTTAGTAGTCCAAAATGTCAAACAGGGGGTATTCTTCTGAAGAGGCCTACAGGACTCTGACCCAGTCGGATGAGGAGTGGGAACCCTCATCTGACAAATCTAGCGGGTCAGAATATGAACCTGTAGAAAGCAGTGGCTCTCTGACCCAAAGTTCGGACGAGGAGGCTGAGGTCCCTGATAGCACCAGGCGTACCCGGCCCCGTGTCGCTAGACCACAGGTTGCTCAGGATCCGCTTCAAGAGCAGCAGAGTGGGGCTGTTGCTGCCGGATCACGTGGTGAGGCATACACCAGCAGTGCAGCCCTTCCTGGACCTAGTACCAGCACTGCCGTACAACATGGTGAAGTAGCGAGCACCAGAAGGGCAGTTAAAGCTGGTACGGTGGCACGTGCAGTAGTTACCCCGTCGCAGCCACCGCACAGACAGGCCCGTAGAGCCCCTAGAATCCCTGAGGTGCTGGCAAACCCTGATTGGCAGTCACCAACTTCAGCCGCACCATTAGTTCCCCCTTTCACCGCCCAGTCTGGAGTTCAGGTTGAGACGGCTCATATCGGTTGGGCCCTGGGATTTTTTGAACTGTTCTTGACTGCGGAGCTCTTAGACTTAGTTGTGGCAGAAACAAATCGGTATGCCACACAATTTATAACTGCAAACCCGGGAAGCTTTTATGCCCAGCCTTTCCGGTGGAAACCAGTCCAAGTTTCCGAAATTAAAATTTTTCTGGGCCTTCTCCTCAACATGGGTCTAACTAAAAAGCATGAATTGCGGTCATATTGGTCCACGAACCCAATTCATCACATGCCCATGTTCTCTGCTGCTATGTCCAGGACACGATTTGAGACCATCCTGCGTTTCCTGCATTTTAGCGACAACACCACCTCCCGTCCCAGAGGCCACCCAGCTTTTGACCGGCTCCACAAAATTCGGCCCCTCATAGACCATTTCAACCAGAAATTTGCAGATTTGTATACCCCCGAGCAAAACATCTGCATAGACTAGTCCTTAATACATTTTACCGGGTGCCTTGGCTTCAAACAATACATCCCAAGCAAGCATGCCCGGTATGGGGTCAAATTATATAAGCTCTGTGAAAGGGCCACAGGCTATACCCACAAATTTCGTGTCTATGAGGGAAAAGATCAGACCCTGGAGCTGGTCGGTTGCCCTGACTACCTGGGGAGCAGTGGGAAGACAGTCTGGGACTTGGTGTCACCCTTATTCGGCAAGGGGTACCATCTTTATGTGGACAATTTCTACACAAGTGTGGCCCTCTTTAGGCATTTGTTTCTAGAACGGATTTGCGCCTGTGGCACCGTGCGACCTAGTCGCCGGGGCTTCCCCCAACGGCTCGTTACCACCCGTCTTGCAAGGGGGGAGAGGGCTGCCTTGTGTAACGAAGAACTGATCGCGGTGAAATGGAGAGACAAGCGTGACGTTTACATGCTCTCCTCCATTCACGCAGACACGACAATCCAAATTGAGCGAGCAACCCGTGTCATTGAAAAGCCCCTCTCAGTCCACGACTATAATTTGCTCATGGGAGGGGTGGACTTCAATGACCAGATGTTGTCTCCGTATTTAGTTTCCCGCAGAACCAGACACTGGTATAAGAAGGTGTCTGTATATTTGATTCAATTGGCTCTGTATAATAGTTTTGTTCTGTACAGTAAGGCTGGGAGAACACGATCCTTCCTCAAATTCCAGGAAGAGATCATCGAGAACCTCCTGTATCCAGAAGGTTCCGTGGCCCCATCCACCAGTGTAGTTAGCCATCTACACGAGCGACATTTCCCCAATGTCGTTGCTGGTACCTCAACCCAACCGTCACCCTGAAAAAGATGTTGTGTCTGTAGCAGGAGTGGAATAAGGCGTGACACCCGCTATTTCTGTCCTGACTGTCCTGACCACCCTGCCCTATGCTTAGGAGAGTGTTTCCGGAAGTACCACACACAGGTACACCTAGCATAGGGATCACATCTCACCAGGACAGGCACACAGGGCTATTAGGGCCCATTCACTCACAGCTGCTGCAAACCTCTCCTTTCACATGGGACAAAGTGCATAACGTACTTCGCCACATCTTTGGGCGATTTGCGCTTTGCACATTGACCCATGGGGAAGGAGAGGTTTGTTCTATAAAGGTAAAAAAAAACAAAAAAAAAAAAACACCAGTAAGCAAAAAGGTTAATGTTCAGTTCAAAAAGTTAAAGTTTATATGTTCTCTTCCAAAGTTAATAAAATTATTGTGTTGTGGCCTGGTTTTTTCTTTTTTTTTTTTTTTTTTTACCTTCCAGGTGGACCAACCGATCGACTAGCTGCAGCACTGATGTGCATTCTGACAGAAGCATTGTGCTGCTGTCAGATTACACGCAAGTCGGTGTATGTGGCGCTGCAAGACGAGATTTCTCCTCTGCAGTAAAAGATACGTTTGCCGAGGCATATGAGCTGAGGAGGTGGCAGTGTTCCTATGCTTTGGCAAACACTTTGTATAAAAAAAAAAATAAAAAAATCCCGGCAATGATTTATTCATCCACATCGATTGATGTGAATGGAGAAATCTGGTTTGCCAGGCATACGAGCTAAGTGGGTATGAATGTTGGGCGGAGCTCTTATGTCCTGGCAGACGCCTTTCCCCTCCTTTTTTTTTTTGGCAGAGATTTTTTCATCCACATTGATCGATGCGAATGAAGAAATCTGTGCCGTTCATTTTTTTCTTTCAGCCCAGAGGCTGAACGGAAAAAAAAAATCTCATTACCCGTATGCTCAATATAAGGAGAATAGCAGAAACTCCTAATGCTGGGCATACATGTAATGATTGCGGAGACCCTCAAATGCCAGGGCAGTACAAACACCCCACAAATAACACCATTTTGGAAAGATGTATTCGCTGATGGGGAATATTGAGTCCATGAAAGATTGAAATTTTTATCCCAAGTTAGCGGAAAGGGAGACTTTGTGAGAAAAAATAAATAAAAAATCTATTTCCGCTAACTTGTGCCCAAAAAATTTTTTTTATATGAACTCGCCATGCCCCTTATTGAATACCTTGGGGTGTCTTCTTTCCAAAATGGGGTCACATGTGGGGTATTTATACTGCCCTGGCATTTTAGGGGCCCCAAAGCGTGAGAAGAAGTCTGGCATCCAAATGTCTAAAAATGCCCTCCTAAAAGGAATTTGGGCACCGTTGCCCACCTAGGCTGCAAAAAAGTGTCACACATGTGGTATCTCCGTATTGTCACGACCGCTACCCCAGCAGCAGTCGTGTCGCACCAGACGGAGGGGAAGGGGGACCCTTATCTACGGATGGGAATAGTATGGCCACCCCTGACTAACCCTAAGCTGGCACCTGTCTGCCCTGATACCCTAGACGGGGTGTGAACCCGTGCGGCGAGCAGGATGCCTAAACCCTCAGTCACCCTAAAAAGGCCTAGAGTGGGGAAAGGCCGATGGGAGCACTAGTCACCATCACTCATGTCTAGGAGAACAGCAGGGGAAGACAGCAACAAACAAACTATATCAGAGATAGACTTATCCAGTCACGAGCAGAGAAGGCGATCCCAATCACGACAGTCCACGCCGGACAAGAGCTCCACAGCAACACCATCAAACGATCTCCTTCAAAGGTCAGAATAGAACTGGAAGTAAGGACTATATCTGGCAATGACTGCAAGTGAAAGTGAAACTAATATAGTAGCTGGGAGTGGCAGACAGGACTCACCTGAGAAGGATGCCTACAAACTCTCAGTCAGGACAAAAAGGCTCACAAGGCAAAACCCAGACGACATACCCTGAACCACGGAGCAAACTCACAAGCTATCGCGAGTAGCAAGTCGCTGCGACCTTCTCCTCCCAGACCTGTCTGGATCAGTCACAGTCGTGACAGTACCCCCCTTTCTACGAGGGGCCCCTGGACCCTCAAGTCCAGGCCTCTCCGGATGGGAGCTATGAAAAGCCCGAATGAGTCTGTCCGCTTTTATCTCTGATGCTGGAACCCACATTCTCTCTTCGGAACCATAACCTTTCCAGTGCACCAGGTACTGAAGAGAGCGGCGAACATATCGTGAATCAACAATCTTTTCTACCTGAAACTCAAGACTGCCATCAACAACCACCGGTGGAGGCGGTAGTGGCAATGGTTCAGGAGGTTCTACATATCTCTTAAGCAGAGATCTGTGGAAGACATTATGGATCCTTAGAGTCTGGGGTAGCTCCAGACAAAAAGCCACCGGGTCAATGATCTTAATTACCCTATAAGGACCAATAAATCTCGGACCTAATTTCCACGAGGGAACCTTCAACTTGATATTTCTGGTAGACAACCACACCAAGTCATTCACCCCAAGGTCCGGACCTTCAGAGCGCTTCCTATCAGCCGCACGTTTGTATCTACCACCAATTCTCTTCAAACTTTCTTGCACACTCTGCCACACTGAAGAAAGTGAAGACGCAAATCGTTCCTCCTCGGAAATCCCAGACGGCCCCCCCTCACTAAACGTACAAAACTGAGGATGGAAACCATACGCACCAAAAAATGGTGACTTATCGGTGGATTCTTGACGACGATTATTAATGGCAAACTCGGCTAACGGTAAATAAGATGACCATTCCTCCTGATTTTCGGAAACAAAGCATCTCAAATATGTCTCTAGGTTTTGATTGGTACGTTCAGTCTGACCGTTGGACTGTGGATGGAAAGATGAAGAAAACGACAGATGAACCCCTAAACGAGAACAAAAAGCTTTCCAAAATTTAGAAACGAATTGGGTACCACGATCCGAAACAATATCGGAAGGGACCCCGTGAAGCTTCACGATGTGGTCAATAAAAACCTGCGCCAGTGTGTTAGCATTAGGCAATGCAGCAAGAGCAATAAAGTGCACCATTTTACTGAATCTGTCAACAACTACAAGAATAACAGTCTTCCCCGCTGATACTGGTAGATCCGTAATGAAATCCATTGACAGGTGCGTCCAAGGCCTGTTGGGAATGGCCAGAGGTAAAAGACGCCCTGCCGGACGAGTATGATCTACCTTAGAACGAGCACAGGTAGCACATGCAGACACAAAATTCAACACCTCCTGGCGCCATTTAGGCCACCAGAACCGACGAGACACTAACTCAGAGGTTGCCCTACTACCTGGGTGTCCTGCCAGTGTGGAGTTATGGTGTTCTTTTAGTATCTCCAGTCGTAAATTTTCTGGCACAAACAGTTTACCCGAGGGGCAGGAGGCCGGGGCGTCCCCCTGAGCTTCCAACACCCTCCCCTCTAAACCTGAGTGTAATGCAGAGACCACCACCCCCTTTTGAAAAATGGGCTCTGGTACCTCAACATCACCCCCTCCAGGAATACTTCGAGACAATGCATCCGCCTTAGTATTTTTTGCCCCCGGGCGATAGGTTATTACAAAATTAAACCTAGTAAAAAATAACGACCACCGAGCCTGTCTAGGGGTGAGACGTTTATCAGACTCCAGATATAACAAGTTTTTGTGATCAGTAATCACCGTGACGGGATGAACCGCCCCCTCCAAAAAATGATGCCACTCCTCAAAAGCCAACTTAATAGCCAAAAGTTCCCTGTTGCCAATATCATAGTTCCTTTCTGCAGTAGACAATTTCTTCGAAAAGAAAGCACACGGACGCCATTCACCAGGGGACGGGCTCTGAGATAGTACCGCTCCCACCCCCACCTCTGATGCGTCAACCTCTACAATAAAAGGAAGCGAGACATCTGGCTGTACGAGAATAGGGGCCGAGGTGAATCTCTCTTTCAGAGATGCAAAGGCAGTTTTGGCTGCATTTGACCATTTGGAAAAATCGGATCCCTTTCGGGTCATGTCCGTCAGTGGTTTGACCACCAAGGAATAGTTTTTTATAAACTTTCTATAAAAATTGGCAAACCCCAGGAAGCGTTGCAATGCCTTCAGGTTCTCAGGCAGATCCCAGTCTATAATCGCCCGGACTTTCTCTGGATCCATGCGGAAACCTGAATCTGACAACACATACCCCAGAAATGGCAGTTCTTTTACGGCGAACACACATTTTTCTAACTTAGCAAACAATTTGTTGGCCCTTAATATCTGCAGCACTTGTCTCACATGGATCTTATGAGTATCCAGATCCGGGGAATAGACCAGGATGTCATCAAGATATATCACAACAAATCTCCCGATAAGGTGACTAAAAATATCGTTGACAAAATGTTGGAATACCGCAGGCGCATTAGTAAGACCAAATGGCATGACCAGATTTTCATAATGCCCTTCCGGAGTATTAAAAGCAGTCTTCCACTCATCCCCCTCTTTGATGCGAACCAAGTTATAGGCTCCTCTGAGATCCATTTTGGAGAACCATTTAGCACCAGCAACCTGATTAAAGAGGTCGGGAATGAGAGGAAGAGGATAGGGATCTCGGATAGTTATCCGGTTTAATTCCCGGAAATCCAGGCAAGGACGTAGGCCCCCATCTTTCTTTTTAACGAAAAAGAACCCTGCAGCCACAGGTGAAGAAGAGGGTCTGATGTGTCCCTTAGCCAAACTCTCCGAAATATAATCTTTCATAGCCTTCCTCTCCGGGCCGGAAAGATTGTATAACCGGGTTTTAGGTAGTTTGGCCCCAGGTAGTAGATTAATCGGGCAATCATATGGACGATGAGGTGGTAACCCCTGACAACCCTTCTCAGAGAACACATCCATAAAATCTGACAGAAAGGCAGGTAAAGATGTTACAGAGAGTGTAGAGCACCTACTACTCAAGCAGTTGTCCTTACAATGTTCACTCCACTCCACAATCTCCCCGGCCTGCCAATCCACCACGGGATTGTGAGTCACCAGCCAGGGAAGCCCCAATACCATAGGAGCCGGAAGACCGTCCAGGACATAACACGAGATATGCTCTTTATGGAGGTCCCCTACCTGCAGATGGAGATTATGAATGATCTGAGTTAACTCTTTCTGAGTAAGAGGGGAGGAGTCGATGGCAAAAACAGGAATAGTTCTGCGTATCGGTTCTGGAGTAAAACCCAGAGCCTGAGCAAACCGTGAATCCACCAAGTTGACCCCCGCCCCACTGTCCAAAAAGACGGAACAGATCTCAGTCTTATTGCCCGCCTCAACGGTAGCGGACAACAAAAACTGAGACATGCGTATGGAGGAAACGAATACGCCCAGACTGTTATCCTCCGCATAATCTGGGGACTCTAGTTTTCCGGCGGCTCCTTTGTTTGTGGTCTCTTGGGTTCTGAGGGACAAACCTTTACAAAATGACCCCTCCCCCCACAACGAAAACAAACCTCTGACCTACAGCGGAACTTAGGAGGATTCACCCGTCTAGTGGCGCCCCCTATTTGCATTGGTTCGACTGGATCATAACAAACCGATCCCTGCCCTATAGAAGCCTCCGTAAAATGTAATAGTCTCTCCCTGAGTCGTCTGTCGATTCTTATGGACAGAGACATAGCAGCCTCCAGAGACCCAGGGACCTCGTATACCGCCAGCGCGTCTTAATTTTTCAGACAACCCCTGGCAGAACTGACTCCTAAGGGCCGAGTCGTTCCATAACGTATTAGTAGCCCACCTACGGAATTCGGAACAATATAGTTCAGCAGACCGGTTCTCTTGCCGAAGTCTACGTAGCTCAGTGAGACCCTGTCCGGGTCATCATATACGAGACCCAGGGCTTCAAAAAACTCCTCCACTGATCGTAAGGCCAGAGAGTCTGATGGTAGGGAGAAAGCCCAAGCCTGCGAATCTCCTTGCAGGAGAGAAATTACAATACCCACCCGTTATTCCTCACCGCCGGAGGATCTAGGGCGTAACCTGAAGAACAATTTGCAAGCTTCTCTGAAGGTTACAAATTGGTCTCTCCCTCCTGAGAACCTATCAGGTAAAGCCACTTTTGGCTCAGGAGTACCTTGGTTTCCCGTAGCAACGGTGGAAACCAAGGATGGCTGCTGCAGCACTGTTGCTTTTAATCCTGCCACTTCAAGGGATAATCCCTGTAATTGTTTCGCCAAAACCGTAACCGGATCCATGGTGGAACAGAAAAATACAAAGCAAAACAGCAAGCAAAAAAAAAAAAAAAAAGGAAATGTCACGACCGCTACCCCAGCAGCAGTCGTGTCGCACCAGACGGAGGGGAAGGGGGACCCTTATCTACAGATGGGAATAGTATGGCCACCCCTGACTAACCCTAAGCTGGCACCTGTCTGCCCTGATATCCTAGACGGGGTGTGAACCCATGCGGCGAGCAGGATGCCTAAACCCTCAGTCACCCTAAAAAGGCCTAGAGTGGGGAAAGGCCAATGGGAGCACTAGTCACCATCACTCATGTCTAGGAGAACAGCAGGGGAAGACAGCAATAAACAAACTATATCAGAGATAGACTTATCCAGTCACGAGCAGAGAAGGCGATCCCAATCACGACAGTCCACGCCAGACAAGAGCTCCACAGCAACACCATCAAACGATCTCCTTCAAAGGTCAGAATAGAACTGGAAGTAAGGACTATATCTGGCAATGACTGCAAGTGAAAGTGAAACTAATATAGTAGCTGGGAGTGGCAGACAGGACTCACCTGAGAAGGATGCCTACAAACTCCCAGTCAGGACAAAAAGGTTCACAAGGCAAAACCCAGATGACATACCCTGAACCACGGAGCAAACTCACAAGCTATCGCGAGTAGCAAGTCGCTGCGACCTTCTCCTCCCAGACCTGTCTGGATCAGTCACAGTCGTGACACGTATTCAGGAGAAGTTGGGGAATGTGTTTTGGGGTGTCATTTTACATATACCCATGCTGGGTGAGATAAATATCTTGGTCAAATGCCAACTTTGTATAAAAAAATGGGAAAAGTTGTCTTTTGCCAAGATATTTCTCTCACCCAGCATGGGTATATGTAAAATGACACCCCAAAACACATTCCCCAACTTCTCCTGAATACAGAGATACCACATGTGTGACACTTTTTTGCAGCCTAGGTGGGCAAAGGGGCCCACATTCCAAAGAGCACCTTTAAATTTCGATTAATAACAAAAAAAGTAAAAATGTCAGCAGCAATGAAATACCACCAAATGAAAGCTCTATTAGTGAGAAGAAAAGGAGGTAAAATTCATTTGGGTGGTAAGTTGCATGACCGAGCAATAAACGGTGAAAGTAGTGTAGGTCAGAAGTGTAAAAAGTGGCCTGGTCTTTCAGGGTGTTTAAGCTATGGGGGCTGAGGTGGTTAAAGGGCCGGTCACCATGAAAATGAGTGCTAAAGGGCCGGTCACCGTCAGTCACTGTTAAAGGGCCGGTCACTGTGAAAGTCACTGTTATTTAATATAAAATTGCTATGAATAAATACCAGAGCAACGCCGGGTCATTGACTAGTATATATATATTGTAAGGATTCACAAATGGTAGCCTTCAGATAAATACACAGAAGGATTTTTCCATGGAAATCTTCAAATAACAAGTGTCCTTTATTGTTGGCACACAAACAATCAACAGGCAGCATTAATCGGCTTACTCCAGCCGACACTTAAATAAAAAACAATTACACAAGTAAGGCACAGTACCGTAAATCCCACAGAGTATCTTGCATTGTCCTCTGTATCCAAGCAGAGACCCTCTGGTCTTTCACTAAGTTCCAAACACAAACACCCAGCCATCCAGAGCTCCATTGTCAGCCATATAATCATCCCCACCTGACCCTTCTTGCTGACTTTTGTAAGCCATTCAAAACCTGGCCTGGATTGTGTGGAGTAGTCACCCGCTCAACTCTGACTACTCCCAATAAGAGCCATCCCGTGTTAGCTTTTCACAGCTATGCTAACTACCAACTGCTGCGGACATATGCACTAGTGGCTCCTACTTCACCGAGGCCAGGATCCTCGGTGACACATATCTTCCATCTATTATAGTCCCTTGTTCCTTTCTACTATATATATATATATATATATATATGTGTATGTATATATATATATATACACACACACACACCTCACCCAGTAAATTAACCTCATAAACCACAAATTAAATGCTATATGAAAGGTAAGATTGTATTAAAAATGCGGCTGGGCAGACAGTATAACGATGACATCCCAAAAAATTATTATACCCAACATAATACCATCAAAGAAATAACCCCTGTTACGTCATCCTACCTTTTAAGTTAGGCCAGTTTTACCCATCTGTAAAACTGGTTTTGGCATGTTATATAACACCAAAATGAGTCAAATCCACCGTGTGGATAATCAGAATCCCATGCAGATCCCTCCATATAGGATTTTTTTAAAATATTTACCTTTGTTATGATTTATGAGTTGTTTGTCTAAATTCTTAACATTCTGTGATTACAGGGGTTGCTGTTCCTTCTGTTAGACCCAGGAAATCAAAGAAGGTGGTCGCAACGGGTGTGGAGAAAGAGTCGGCTGAGCAGGCAGAGGAGGAGCAGCCTGGACCATCCCAACAAGAGGATTGCTCCCCCCCACCTCCAGAAGAGGGTGACAAGGAGGTCTACACCCCCAACCAAGAGGGTAAATATGTGCACACAGCTATATAATTCAATATCCATACAATATTTATAAGAAAAAGGGCCTAAAATGTTTGAAATTTGCGAAAAGTAGATAAATAAATAAAAAAATCTAATAAAAAAACTCTGTAATTTACATTAAAACCATAAGGCCTCTTTCACACGGGCGTTGCGGGAAAATGTGCGGGTGCGTTGCGGGAACACCCGCGATTTTTCCGCGCGAGTGCAAAACATTGTAATGCGTTTTGTACTCGCGTGAGAAAAATCGCGCGTGTTTGGTACCCAAACCCGAACTTCTTCACAGAAGTTCGGGCTTGTGATCGGTGTTCTGTAAATAGTATTATTTTCCCTTATAACATGGGTATAAGGGAAAATAATAGCATTCTGAATACAGAATGCATAGTAAAACAGCGCTGGAGGGGTTAAAAAAAAAAAAAAAGCATTTAACTCACCTTAATCCACTTGCTCGCGTAGCCGGCATCTCCGTCTGTCTCTTTTACTGTATAGGACCTGTGGTGAGCATTAACTATAGTTCAAGGACCTGGGATGACGTCACTCTGGTCATCACATGGTACGTCACATGATCTTTTACCATGGTGAATCACCATGGTAAAAGATCATGTGACGTACCATGTGATGACCGGAGTGACGTCATCCCAGGTCCTTGAACTATAGTTAATGCTCACCACAGGTCCTATACAGTAAAAGAGACAGACGGAGATGCCGGCTACGCGAGCAAGTGGATTAAGGTGAGTTAAATGATTTTTTATTTTTTTTTAACCCCTCCAGCGCTGTTTTACTATGCATTCTGTATTCAGAATGCTATTATTTTCCCTTATAACCATGTTATAAGGGGAAATAATAATGATCGGGTCTCCATCCCGATCGTCTCCTAGCAACCGTGCGTGAAAATCGCACCGCATCCGCACTTGCTTGCGGATGCTTGCGATTTTCACGCAACCCCAATCATTTCTATGGGGCCTGCGTTACGTGAAAAACGCACAAAGAGGAGCATGCTGCGATTTTCACGCAACGCAAAAGTGATGCGTGAAAATCACCGCTCGTGTGCACAGCCCCATAGAAATGAATGGGTCGGTATTCAGTGCGGGTGCAATGCGTTCACCTCCCGCATCGCATCCGCGCGGAATACTCGCTCGTGTGAAAGGGGCCTAAAGTACAGAACTAATTCACATTAAACATTACATAACTATAACAAAGTAATTCTGTACTCTCATTAAGAAATACCAAATAAGAGTTGTGCTGGCTTGATACCTTTTAATGGCCAACAAATAATAATTACCATGTCACATAGTGAGCTTCCAAGAACTCAACAGTCCCTTCATCTGTCTTATATACAATAAGAAGGGAGACATTGCGGAATGAATGGACATTTGAAATATAAGATACAAACATATCAAAGACGATCATAATAAGTCCGTTATTATCTTGCAGATAAGGGGCTGAGTACATATTATTGTCTTTAAATTGATGGCATCTCAGAGACCTGGTGCCACAATTATGTCTCTAGAAGACTAATTAGTTCTTGTAGTGTGTTCAAAATCCCTCTTAAAAATTAAATCCAGTCTTCGAAGTGTCAAATAGTGTTTGTAAAATACCTTGTAACAAATTTTGGTCCTCAATTTGCATGCAAAAAATCTTATAGCTCTTTTGTGTTCGAAGTTATATTTTAATATGAGAACTTTCATGTGTTATTCATATTGACCATGGCTGTGCACTAGTGGCTCCTACTTCAACCAGGCCAGGGTCCGCGGTGACACATATCTTCCATCTATTATTGTCCTTTGTGCCTTTCTATATATATATATATATATATATATATACAC
This sequence comes from Bufo bufo, assembly GCF_905171765.1. Taxonomy (NCBI): domain Eukaryota; kingdom Metazoa; phylum Chordata; class Amphibia; order Anura; family Bufonidae; genus Bufo; species Bufo bufo. Next base: position 496,188,204 of record NC_053390.1, read on the forward strand.
ACACACCCCACCCACTAAATTAACCTCTTAAACCACTAATTAAATGCTATCTGAAAGGTAATATTGTGATAGGGGTAAGGTAAGGGAGATCAGGATGTTAGTGGAGTAAAATGACGATTTTACATGACAGACTCCCTTTAACTGCTGAATAGAACAGCGCTAAACAGTGCCTAAATAGCATATAGAAATCTAGTCATCTCGCCACCTATCTGCAAGCGACTTTACCCCTCCTTCTATTAATAAAGTGACCATGACAACAAAATCAACTGTGAGTGAAGACGGACAGCAGATATTTAAAATGCGGCTGTGCAGACAGTATAACGATGACAGCCCAAAAATATAATATAACCCACATAATACCATCAAATAACCCCTGTTACGTCATACTACTTTTTAACTTAGTCCAGTTTTACCCATCTGTAACACTTGTTTTGTCATGTAATATAAACACATAGTGAGGCAAATCCACCGTGTGGATAATCAGAATCCCATGCAGATCCCTCCATATAGGAGATTTTTTTTTATTTACCTTTGTTATGATTTATGAGTTAATTGTCTAAATTCTTAACATTCTGTGATTACAGGGGTTCCCGTTCCTCCTGTACAAGAAACGGGTGAGGAGGAAGAGTCGGCGGAGCAGGCAGAGGAGGAGCAGCCTGGACCATCCCAACAAGGGGATTCCTCCCCCCCACCTCCAGAAGAGGGCGAGAAGGAGGTCTACACCCCCATCAGGAGGGTAAATATGTGCACACAGCTATATAATTAAATATCCATATGATGTTTATAACAAAAAGGGACTAAAATGATTTAAAAAAGCGAAAAGTAGAGAAATATATATATATATTTTTTTTAAAGCTAAATAAATCTGTAATCTACATTAAAACCATAAAGTATGCAACTAATTCACATTAAACATTACATAACTATAACCAAGTAATTCTGTGCTGTCTTTAAAAAATACTAAATAATAGTTGTGGTGGCTTGATACATTTTAATGGCCATAAAATAATAATTAATATGTCACATAGCGAGCTTCCGAGAACTGACCAGTCCCTTCATCTGTCGTATATACAATAAAAAGGGAGACATGGCGGAATGAATGGGCATTTAAAATATAAGATACAAACATATCAAAGACGATCATAATAAGTCCATTATTATCTTACAGATAAGGGGCTGAGTACATATTATTGTCTTTAAATTTATGGCATCTCAGAGACCTGGTGCCACGACTATGTCTATATGAAGACTATTTAGATTTTGTAGTGTGTTCAAAAGCCCTTTTAAAAAAAAATTGTTTTCTTTTTCCATTCATAAAATCTTATAGCTCTTTTGTATTAGAAGTGATATTTTTTAAGATGAGAACTTTCATGTGTTATTCATATTGACCATGGGCAACAGAAATGCTTAGCAACACAAAAGTGTAGATTGTTCTTTCATCTAAAAAAAAACAACTAAATACTATTATACTGTAATGATCTTGCATTAATTAACCTACTAAATAACATTATACTATATTGAAATACTAAATAAACAACTATATAATTTTTAAAACTGTAATTTAAAAAAATTTGGTTCTATAAATGGACAGTACTGTAACAAAAACTCCACACAAACCACTAACTGCCTTCATCATAATTGGAAGTCATTGAAATATTTTTTTTTATCCTAACAGTAATTAGAAAACTTAAAAAAAGGCTCCTTGAGCATCAGAAATCCCAAGGCAGGGCCATGCGGCTTATAAAAGCCGAAAAAAAAAAATAGGGCTTCTTCAGGGGCGCTTACAAAGGCATCAGCGTCAGCTGGATGATGCCTACAAGAAGCAGGAGGATCAGATGAGGATCCAGAATGAAGACCTCCTGGAGATCCAGCATGAACTACAAAGTTTGCCTTAATTATTTTTTTTTATATATTTTACATCCTTTGTATTTGTAAATAAATATTTTATTAGGTTTAATCACTTGCTTTCGTATGTTTTATATTGTTATTTAATACATAAACTAGCTGTGGACCCCGCGTTGCTCGGGTATTTATTTATTGCAAATATATATTAAATAACAGTGACTTTTTCAAGGGTCGCCCCTTTAACAGTAAATTTCACGTTGACCGCCCTTTAACTGTGAACTCTACAGCGCCCGTCAGTTGGCAGTTAGGATTTAAGTTAAAGGGGTTATCCGAGTTAATGAAAAAAAATAAAAAAAACTATTAAAACCCATCATAATTTGGTTAAACTAGATTTTATCAAGTTAAAACCCATATGTCAACCTATTCATGCTTCTGTCATTGTTTGTTTACATGCTGAAGTACATGCTGAGGGGGCAGGGCCGGATTAACGTAGGGGCGGATGGAGCTGCAGCTCCAGGCCCCTGCATGAAAATAGGCCCAGCAGCCCGCATAGGCCGCCTCGCTGAGGTTGCCTGGCGGCCGCCCCGCTACCCTTTAGTAGGACCGATCCGTGCCGACTGTCAGATGATGACAGGGCCGGCGCGCAAGGAGAAATCTCCCAGGCCGGCCCTTTACACAACTCACCAGGACAGTGACAGCTGACAGATCAGGTCAGGTGACAGGTCAGCTGTGCACGCCACGCTGCGTCGTCACGTCAGACTCCTCCCCTGGGGCCTAGGCAATGCCGTAAAGTGAAAGACCGTGACGGCTGCTGCGCGCGGGAAGTTTCAAATTCTTCCTGCGGGAGTCAGGGGTGCTGCCAGCGGTGAGTCGCGTTCAGCAGCCTTCAGTGTACTGCCCAGAAAACAACTCATAGACGGTAAGTAAATCAGCATTGGCTCACCTCACCTATTATACTGTATACTGTATCATTTATACATGTCATTCAGGAGCATGGAAAAGCTGGGTGATGATTTTTTTTCACCTAGCTTTTCCATGCTCCTGAATTGCATATCTGCTTATAGGCATATATATCTTTATAATAGCCGAGTCTGATCTATTATAAACAGATATGCCATTCAGGAGCATGGAAAAGCTAAGTGAGAAATAGTCACCTAGCTCTTCAATGCTCCTGAGTGGTATATCTGCTTATAATAGATCAGCTATTATAAACAGATATGCCTAAAGGCAGATTTGAAATTCAGGAGCATGGAAAAGCTAGGTGAGAAATTGTGACCTAGCTTTTCCATGCTCCTGAATGATATATCTGCTTATAATAGTTCAGCTATTACAGACAGATATGCCTAAAGGCAGATTTGCCATTCAGGAACATGGAAAAGCTAGGTGACTATTTCTTGCCTACCTATCTTTTCCAAGCTGCTCAATGGCAGATCTGCTTATAATAGATTAGCTTTTAAAAACACATATGCCATTCACGAGCATGGAAAAGCTAGACGTGAATAGCTTTTTCATGCTCCTGAATGACATATCCTGCAGCACTAGTTAACTCCTTGGGGGGTGGCTATACATAATACAGCCATCTATATAGATGGCTGTATATTTAAACTGTGGCCAGAGATGTACACTTAGGCTAAGTTCAGTCAGCAGATTTTTCACACGCAAACCCGTGCGTAAATCTTCTTGAAAATGACGCATGAACTTTAGTCCGATAGACTTGAATGGGATTACGCAGACCCGTTCACACTTCAAACTTTATGCATGCGTATTTTCACATGTATAATTTTGCATAAATTCAAACTTTATTTGTGCTATAAAAAGTTGCTCTGCGTTGCGTTTTCATTTTCTATAAAAAGGCCCATTAAAATCTTCTGCATTAAAATCTTCTGCACCAGGCCCATGATGCTCTTAATCCGGCCCTGTGAGGGGGCGTGGAACAACAAAGCCTGAGCTCTGCCTCATGAATAACCTGACCTTTCCCGCCCCCTGCTCTGCACTTTGCATAAAAAAAAACACATGATCATCTCCGAGCTCACACTAGCAGAAGATCTTCCTGTCACATTGCAGCTGGAGCTGCCCGCCGGATCCGCCGATCAGTGTGACAACTGACAGCATTTGTAGATGGATGCATTGCAAAAACGGATCCGTCTACAAATGTATTTTCTGTACGGATCCGTCTATCCGCTTGTCATGTGGATGGATGGAACCCTCTGGCAGTCTTTTTCACAGTTTTCCCGGTTTGTGCATGCGCAGACCGGAAGGACGGATCTGTCCTTCAGTTGTTTTGCGATGCCGGATCCGGCAGGCAGTTCTGTCGTTGGAACTGCTCGCCGGATCACTATGCTGCAAGTGTGAAAGTAGACTTAGTCCTGCGACTTCTCGCCGTGCTGCGCCGGAGCTCCGCCCTCGTCCCCATTATAGTCAATGAGGCCGGAGCGGCAGTCCAGCGGCACGGCCAAATAGCGGCAGGCTGGATCCGACAGAGTGAACAGCCTGTAGGATATGTCCTGCCGCTAGTGTGAAAATACACTTATGCTAGTGTGCAAGTACCATTATCAGTATCTGTATCTAAGCAATATCTATATTATTCAAATATATATTCAATATCGATATTGCTTAGATAAATATATATATATTGGTGGTAGATATGGATTATGTATAGCTGAATCAATAAATATGATGTACAATTATTTATTTATTTTTCCCAGGGGGTGTTCAATGTGAATGTGTTACTAGTGGGGTGGGGGGACAGGGCTGTAAGAACGATCCCCAGACGCAGAGGGGAACGGGTACAAACTGGCACCTCTAGCCCATGTGAGTGCAGGAGCTATAAACATACCCTGCTGCCGGAGAAGAGTTCGCCTCGGCTCTGGTATGTACTGCGCATGAGCGATCGCATACCATCGCCGAGGCAGTGTTAGAAGAGCTGGAGAGGGGCGGGCACCAGAGGCTCTGATGTCTCGTTTACAGAGCCTGGCCGCTCCCTCAAGCAGGGAGAAGCCTGTAAACGAGACGTCAAGACTCATCACCAGAGTCTGCTTGCTGACGTCGGGGGTCACATGAACCATAATTGAACTGGCCAAACAGTGAAAGATAGCTAATGGAAGTGATTTGAAGAAACTTTCAATGGACTATAATAAGAGTAAGTAGAATGAATTTTTTTAAGTCGGATAACCCCTTTAAAGGCTGGAGGCAGGCTTGTATTGGCTAATGCAGGTGATATTTTGGGAATATTTCGGGAACGGTACGTCCTAGAGAGCTGAGACCCCCGCATTATTTCTTTCCAGGTAGAAAGGGATGTTTATACCAAATTTCATTGAATTTGATGGTTGTGTTTTTGAGTTTTTGAAGAACATACACACATACATCCTTTTTTATATATAGATTAAAATTTATCAGGTTGCAGGAAGGCCCCTTGAGTCCTAGTGCAAAGTCATACGGATCAGGACAGACATTAGCAGCAGGTTAAGGTAACAGTGGAGGGTACGGTCTACACTAAACTCAATATGATCAGGACAGACAGAAATTATGCTAACACAGAAGAATATGAAAGAATGCTGTCAGACATTTGAACATAACAAAATAAATCTTTATTAACAAAATAACAAACATGCCTCTATTGCAACTTTTTAACTTTGTTATAAAGGATTAACATATCCCTGTTTTGTTTAAGGTGCTGTTTCTTAAACTTGGCCATCAGCCTCTGCATTTGGCGCATGCCGGCATTCTGTTCCCGCTGATTATGTTCACTTTTTTTTATCAAAAACAGCAGTACTGTTAGGATTAGAAAATAAAATTATATTACTTGCAATTCAGATTACGTGGTATCGATATAGAATTGTATTTCTATGTGCACATATTTACCCTCTTGGCGGGGGTTGGTTAAAACATCCTCTGCAGTGGTGGGGGGTTCTTGTGGAGGCTGGGAGGGTCCAGCGTCTTCCACTTCCACCTCTTCTCCCACATCAGGTGTGTCAGTCACCTCATCCTGAAGCTCATGGGAGGGTCCTGGCTCATGAGCTTTCATAGGAGCCATCATATTGCCATCAGGTGGTGGAGGGGCCGCTACATCCTCTGAGGGTCCTGTCTGCTCTGTGGAATCCTCCTCATCTGTGGTGGAGACCTCCATCACCACCACATTCAGCCGATGTTTTTTCTGTGTCCGCGGTCGACTTTTCTTAATGATAGGAACAGGGACACCTGTAATCACAGAATATTACTAATTTTGACTATGAAATCATAAATCACAACAAAGTTAAAGATCCAGAAATTCATATACTGTATGGAGGGATCTGCATGGTATTATGATAAACCACAAAGTGTATTTGACTCTTTTTGGCGTTATTTAACATTTTAGAACCGGTGTTCCAGATGTGTTAAACTAGCCAAATTTACTAGGTAGGATGAGGTAACACTGTATTTATTAGGAAGGCTGGGTTATTGACTTTTAATCAAAACATTCAAATGTTCGGAAATTAGATAAGAGGTTACTGGATGTTATAAAAGGTGGAGAAAGGAATCAATTTTAATATGCTATTTAAGCTGAATTTATCTTTGGTATATTCAGTGTTAAAAAGCAGTCTTTCATTTGAAATCATCATTTTAGAAATAAAAGATAAAGATCTGCCTTAAGCTTGCATCTCATTAGTGGTTGTAGCAGACTGCGTTTCAACTAGAATGGATCTTTCATATGTACTGTTGAATGGATTTACAATGTTAGGTTTAATTACCTAATTAGTATGTAACCTGCTTAGCATTCGTCTGGTTGAGCGGTAGAAACACAATGACACAATTACTTCGCAGACTGAGGGGAGGGGATTTGTGTGGCCTGTAACCAGTATGTGATTAAACAATGGATAATTTTCTGTATGTGTGTGCCTTGGATGGTAGAGGTGCATAAAAGTAGGGGATGTGCCATTAAAAATAGTCCTGCTTTAAAGTGGTCTTAAACTTTTGATCAGGACTGTATATATATAATCTATAATCACATGCAAATTAAGTGGGGGATGTATGAAATGGACGGGGCCTTTAAAATAAATACTGAATGATGCTTGCATTTTATGTATATATAAACATAAAGACAAGACATATATATATATGTGTGTGTGTGTCTGTGAAACGTATCAAATCATCTGGTCAGATCATACATCTGTACCGCTCTGTTTGCATAACTATATATATTTATATATATATATACATATACACATACAAAATCTCAGCGAGGTAGAGATGTATGATGTAAGCGGATTATTTTGTACGTGTCACACCGGGTATTAAGTAATCCTTTTTAGGCCTCCTGCACACAGCCTTTTTTTTTTCCCGTTTACTGGCCATTTTTTGAGTTCCGTATACGGTACCATTGATTTCAATGGTTCCGCAAAAAAAACTGAATGTACTCCGTATGCATTCCGATTCCGTTTTTCCGTTCCGTTAAAAGATAGAACATGTCCTATTATTGCCCGCAAATCACGTTCCGTGGCTCCATTCAAGTCAATGGGTCCGCAAAAAAAATGGAACACATACGGAAATGCATCCGTATGTCTTCCGTTTCCGTTCCGTTTTTTGCTGAACCATCTATTGAAAATGCTATGCCCAGCCCAATTTTATCTATGTAATTACTGTATACTGTATATGCCATACGGAAAAACGGAACAAAAACGGAAACGCAACAGAAACAAAAAAATGAACAACGGATCCGTGAAAAACAGACCGCAAAACAGGGAAAGAGCCATACGGTCGTGTGCAATAGGCCTTAGAGGGATGAAATACGGATGTAGTACATTTAACACAGATCCTTTAGGAGACGTGTTATTTTAACAAAATGCTATTAAATGCGTTACACTATTTTTTAACAATGGCTTTTGTTTCTAGATAACGCAATGAGTTAAGAGGTTGTGTGTTATCCCAACTACATCTGTACAGATTAGCAGCATAACTGAATATATACATTACATAGTGTTGTAAAGAGAGATACAAAAGTCATGTAAATATTGTACCTGGACATAATCGTTCGCTCATCTCCTTTACAAGTTTGGGCTTAAAACGCTTTATATCGCACCACTTCTTTTGCAGTTCCACATATTTGTGCCACAAAGAAAACTTCATGAATAACTCCGCACGTAGAGACATTAGAATGGCGCGCTTCTCCACTCTCTTCTTGATAAGGTCATATCCCCTCACCAACAAACGCTGCAATATAAAGATGCAAGCATATAATTCCAATTTTTTACATTCAAAATTTTAAAACATATGTCCTCAACAAACCTGGAAAAAGTAGTTATGTCTTTAAAGGGCAAATATTCGATTGAATGTTAACGTTATAAGATCGGATTGTAATGCGATTCTATGTGTGTGGGGTCTGAGGGAGCAATCGGATATTGGCCGGCTAAGCTGCGATGTACTTGTCTAGTGAAGTGACGGTACGGTATTGGGTGTACTGCTGATTTGCATCACCGTGGTGCACCCTGGGTAGCGCTAAATGAACCAGCAAATACGGTAATACAAATAAAGCTCATGGACATAAAATAGAATCTATATATATATTGTGTGTGTGTGTGTATGGTATATAGTGTATGGTACCGTATATAGTGTGTGTATGGTATATAGTGTATGGTACCGTATATAGTGTGTGGTATATATTTAATGACAGGAAAATGGACGTGCTATGTGCTGTGAATGTGATATAAATGTATCTGTTGTCCATACATACAGGCTACAAACATAGTGCTGTGAAGTAACAATAATATTAGAGCAGTGCACAAATCTGTATTATCTATTTTTACCTTAAAAAATTAAAATAAAAAAATCATAAGAAAAAAATAATCGGATTCATATTGAAAAATATTCGAATCTACGAATATTTCACTAGACTCGATCAACTTAGAATAATCGTTCTGACATGCAAACGAAAATACTGTAATATTACTTACGGCTACGATGATTTCATCCTCGGCTTTTATAAAGCGATGTCTGATGATCTTTGCCGAGCACATTCTGCTGAGTGTCTGCGAGTGTCTGGAGTGGAGACTAAGTCCAGTGAAAACAATTTATAGTCGCCACTCGCCATCTACATAACGTGAGTCACCTCAGGTGACGACGTACTAGTGATTGTGAAGTGAATTTGATGTCATGCGGTCGGGCAGCGCGGGCACACATACTATTAAACATAACGATTTTTATGTTGTAATATTCGTGAACTCGAATATTATAACCGAGATTATTGGTTTAGAATATAATAGGACGAATATTCTAAAAACGAAACTAATATACAGCAATATATTCTTTATTTACGAATATTCTAAATAAAGAATATGCAGCAATATATTCTTTATTTAGAATATTCGAATTTGATCCATCTGAAAACGTTATTCCTTCCAGCTTCAATTCAGTTGCTTGTGGCCAATGACTCATTGACCCACAAGCAAGAAGCAAAGAGGAATCATATATTTTCAGATGAAAAAAAAAATTAAAATAAAATAAAAAAACGAATATTCGATTTCGCGAATATATAGAACTATATTCTAAATATTCGCGAAATCTCGAAGTTGCGATATTCGAGAAAAAAATTCGAAATTCGAATATTCGCGCTGAACACTAGTGTTTTCTATATCTCCATAATTTGGACAACTCTAAGTCTGCATTCTTTCTGCGAATTGTTTCTGGGGTTCTTCCACTGGTGAAGAAATCTTGTAATTCTCCTAACACTCTGCTTTCATTTTGTAATTTGATCCATCTTTCGTTGTCTACATGAGATTTTGGATCCACTTGCTGTTGAGAGTTGAAAACCTTTTTCCTTTTAACAGAGATGATGTCTTGGTGGGCAAAGTTGTGGTAGAAGGATGGCATTTCCACTTCTTCCTTGGTTGGCAGACGGGATAATGCATCCGCATTTTCGTTTGCTTTTCCTGTTCTGTACTTTACAGTAAAATTATAGTTAGCAAGGCGTGAGGCCCATCTTTGCTCCAACGCTCCTAACTTGGCGGTGTTAAGATGTGCTAGTGGATTGTTATCAGTGAAGGCCACGAAGGGTGTTGCAGCAAGGTAGTCTTTAAATTTTTCTGTAACAGCCCACATGAGTGCGAGGAATTCCAACTTGAAGGAACTGTAGTTTTGGTCATTCTTTTCACTACCTCTAAGAGATCTACTAGCGTAGGAAATTACTCTTTCTTTACCATCTTGTACTTGTGACAAAACAGCTCCCAGGCCTTTCTTACTTGCGTCTGTATAAAGATGAAATGGCTGTTGATAATCCGGATAACCTAAGATTGGTGGTTCTGTTAGTTTCTTCTTCAGGAGCTGGAAGGCAATTTCTCTTTCAGTGTTCCATTCCACTGGTATGGGAGTCTTCTGGTATCTTTTAGGATGCCCTCTCAAAAGTTCCAAGATTGGCTCTGCAATTTGGGCAAAGTGAGGAATGAAACGTCTGTAATATCCTGCGAAGCTAAGGAAACTTCTTACCTCCTTCACCGTAGTGGGAGTAGGCCAATTACGGACTGCGGCTATCTTCCCGGTTTGACACCTTCAGAGCTGACGATATGCCCTAAGTATTAAACTTCTGGCTTCAGTAGATGACACTTGGATGGTTTAACTTTAAGTCCATGCTTAATAAGAACAGATTTTTCAAATGGTCTTCATAAGATTTGGAATAGATGATGACGTCCTCTAAGTACAGCAGGACGGCTTCGAAATTTTTGTGGCCCAGACAACGCTCCATGAGTCTCTGAAAAGTTCCAGGCGCATTGCAAAGTCCAAAGGGCATGCAATTGAACTCAAATAGGCCCATAGGGGAGGTGAATGCAGTCTTCTCACCATCTTCTGGTGCCATTGGTACTTGCCAGTATCCACTGGTTAAATCAAGAGTAGAGAAGTAGGCTGAAGATCCTAAAGCTGTTAAGGATTCCTCTATGCGTGGCAAAGGGTAAGCATCTTTGTGGGTAATTTGGTTGATTTTTCTGTAGTCCACACAGAATCTGATGTTGCCATCTTTTTTTCGGACTAGGACTAGTGGTGCAGCCCATGGACTATGGCTGTCTTTGATGATGTTTGAGTCTTTCATCTCTTGAATCATTTGTTTGACGGATTGGTACATAGTAGGTGGTATAGGCCGATACCTTTCCTTGATCGGTGGGTGTGAACCTGTAGGAATGGAGTGTTTTATGATGTCTACTTCTCCATAATCTGTAGAATGTTTACTGAAGGCACGGTGATGTTCTTTCACGACTTGCAATACTCCTTCTATTTGGTGTTCTGGTGTGGAGGCATCTCCCACATGAAGTTCTTTCCACCAGGGGGTGTTTAAATTTTGGCCCTGTGGGTGTTGTTTCTTGAGGTCTGTAGTCACACTGATGACGTCTTGAAAGGTGATTTGGATCAACTGCGCAATGAGACGGTACTTGGCCAATGTTACATTGTGATCACTCAGGTTACCAGGCTCCTTGCAGCTCGGACTAAAGGACATATCTTGGCATCCAATAAGGATCTTCTGGACCTATTGATCTACCTCCCGAGGGGTGGTCCCTGACCTCGGGGGTCGCCCGTTTAACTGACAGCAGATGGCTTCAGTATGACCTGGTTTGTGACAGTAGGTACAGATAGGCCGTCTGGGAGTACTAGTGCGATCAGGTGGGCGCCCTTCGAATTTCTGGAATAAGTCTCTTTATAATCAGGAGAGAAGAGCCTTCTGGATACAGGTTTCTCATCCTCAAGCAATAGTGGCTTTTCCCATTGTTCCAATTTTTTATGAACTTTCTCCAGACTTTTAGTCAGGAATTGGACTTGCTCAGTAAGGGCAGCAACTGCGTCAGGAATTGGGCTTGAGTTGCCTGACTGATGACAGGTAAAGGTTTGACAGGGGTGACCGGCTGTGTTACTGGCACTACAGCGGATCCAACGGGTTCTGTTGGTGAACTTTATCCCAGTATGCTGATAGCTAGTTCTTTAAAATCTAGGAAAGCAGCACTTGGATGCTGGGCGGCTAACATTCTTAGTTGGCTCTTTAAATTGTCTGTGCTGACACCTTCAATAAACTGTTCTTTCAGGGTTTTGTCCTGATTCTCTGCCTCACTGGGTCTACTTGTACAACAGCTCTAAGGGCATCTTGTAAAGATAATGCAAAGTCTCTGAGTGACTCACCCGTTTGCTGTTTTTTACTGAAGAACCTCATCTTGACTTCTGACACGGTCCTGGGTTCAAAGGTGGTGTAGAGACGTTCAAATATCTGCTCCAGTGTCCTCCTCTCTGAGCTTGGCCAGGATTTCACTTCTCTGAGAGCAGCTCCTTCTAATTGCGCAAGGAGAATCTCCATCTGCTGTTCTGGGGATACAGGGTACAATCTGAACACAGCAAGCATTTTTTCTTTAAAGTCCCTTAACCACCTCCGGACCGCCTAACGCAGGATCGCGTTCCGGAGGTGGCAGCCCTGCGCAGAGTCACGCATATATGCGTCATCTCGCGATGGCCGAGATTTCCTGTGAACGCGCGCACACAGGCGCGCGCGCTCACAGGAACGGAAGGTAAGAGAGTTGATCTCCAGCCTGCCAGCGGCGATCGTTCGCTGGCAGGCTGGAGATGTGTTTTTTTTAACCCCTAACAGGTATATTAGACGCTGTTTTGATAACAGCGTCTAATATACCTGCTACCTGGTCCTCTGGTGGTCCCCTTTGTTTGGATCGACCACCAGAGGACACAGGTAGCTCAGTAAAGTAGCACCAAGCACCACTACACTACACTACACCCCCCCCCGTCACTTATTAACCCCTTATTAGCCCCTGATCACCCCTGATCACCCCATATAGACTCCCTGATCACCCCCCTGTCATTGATTACCCCCCTGTCATTGACCAACCCCCTGTAAAGCTCCATTTAGACGTCCGCATGATTTTTACGGATCCACTGATAGATGGATCGGATCCGCAAAACGCATCCGGACGTCTGAATGAAGCCTTACAGGGGCGTGATCAATGACTGTGGTGATCACCCCATATAGACTCCCTGATCACCCCCCTGTCATTGATTACCCCCCTGTCATTGATTACCCCCCTGTAAAGCTCCATTCAGATGTCCGCATGATTTTTACGGATGCACTGATAGATGGATCCGATCCGCAAAACGCATCCGGACGTCTGAATGAAACCTTACAGGGGCATGATCAATGTCTGTGGTGATCACCCCCCTGTCATTGATTACCCCCCTGTAAGGCTCCATTCAGATGTCCGCATGATTTTTACGGATGCACTGATAGATGGATCCGATCCGCAAAACGCATCCGGACGTCTGAATGAAGCCTTACAGGGGCATGATCAATGACTGTGGTGATCACCCCATATAGACTCCCTGATCACCCCCCTGTAAAGCTCCATTCAGATGTCCGCATGATTTTTACGGATGCACTGATAGATGGATCCGATCCGCAAAACGCATCCGGACGTCTGAATGAAGCCTTACAGGGGCATGATCAATGTCTGTGGTGATCACCCCCCTGTCATTGATTACCCCCCTGTAAAGCTCCATTCAGATGTCCGCATGATTTTTACGGATGCACTGATAGATGGATCGGATCCGCAAAACGCATCCGGACATCTGAATGAAGCCTTACAGGGGCATGATCAATGACTGTGGTGATCACCCCATATAGACTCCCTGATCACCCCACTGTAAAGCTCCATTCAGATGTCCGTATGATTTTTACGGATGCACTGATAGATGGATCCGATCCGCAAAACGCATCCGGACGTCTGAATGAAGCCTTACAGGGGCATGATCAATGTCTGTGGTGATCACCCCCCTGTCATTGATTACCCCCCTGTAAAGCTCCATTCAGATGTCCGCATGATTTTTACGGATGCACTGATAGATGGATCGGATCCGCAAAACGCATCCGGACGTCTGAATGAAGCCTTACAGGGGCATGATCAATGACTGTGGTGATCACCCCATATAGACTCCCTGATCACCCCCCTGTAAAGCTCCATTCAGATGTCCGCATGATTTTTACGGATGCACTGATAGATGGATCGGATCCGCAAAACGCATCCGGACGTCTGAATGAAGCCTTACAGGGGCATGATCAATGTCTGTGGTGATCACCCCATATAGACTCCCTGATCACCCCCCTGTCATTGATCACCCCCCCTGTCATTGATCACCCCCCCTGTCATTGATCACCCCCCCTGTCATTGATCACCACCCCTGTCATTGATCAGCCCCCTGTCATTGATAACCCCCCTGTCATTGATCACCCCCCCTGTCATTGATCACCCCCCTGTCATTGATCACCCCCCCTGTCATTGATCACCCCCCCGGTCATTGATCACCACCCCTGTCATTGATAACCCCCCTGTCATTGATCACCCCCCCTGTCATTGATCACCCCCCCTGTCATTGATCACCCCCCTGTCATTGATCACTCCCCCTGTCATTGATCACTCCCCCTGTCATTGATCACTCCCCCTGTCATTGATCACTCCCCCTGTCATTGATCACTCCCCCTGTCATTGATCACCACCCCTGTCATTGATCACCACCCCTGTCATTGATCACCACCCCTGTCATTGATCACCCCCCTGTCATTGATCACCCTCTGTAAGGCTCCATTCAGACATTTTTTTGGCCCAAGTTAGCGGAATAATTTTTTTTTTTTCTTACAAAGTCTCATATTCCACTAACTTGTGTCAAAAAATAAAATCTCACATGAACTCCCCATACCCCTCACGGAATCCAAATGCGTAAAATTTTTTAGACATTTATATTCCAGACTTCTTCTCACGCTTTAGGGCCCCTAGAATGCCAGGGCAGTATAAATACCCCACATGTGACCCCATTTCGGAAAGAAGACACCCCCAGGTATTCCGTGAGGGGCATATTGAGTCCATGAAAGATTGAAATTTTTGTCCCAAGTTAGCGGAACGGGAGACTTTGTGAGAAAAAAATTAAAATATCAATTTCCGCTAACTTGTGCCAAAAAAAAAAAAATTCTATGAACTCGCCATGCCCCTCATTGAATACCTTGGGGTGTCTTATTTCCAAAATGGGGTCACATGTGAGGTATTTATACTGCCCTGGCATTCTAGGGGCCCCAAAGCGTGAGAAGAAGTCTGGTATCCAAATGTCTAAAAATGCCCTCCTAAAAGGAATTTGGGCACCTTTGCGCATCTAGGCTGCAAAAAAGTGTCACACATCTGGTATCGCCGTACTCAGGAGAAGTTGGGGAATGTGTTTTGGGGTGTCATTTTACATATACCCATGCTGGGTGAGAGAAATATCTTGGTTAAATGCCAACTTTGTATAAAAAAATGGGAAAAGTTGTCTTTTGCCAAGATATTTCTCTCACCCAGCATGGGTATATGTAAAATGACACCCCAAAACACATTCCCCAACTTCTCCCGAGTATGGAGATACCACATGTGTGACACTTTTTTGCAGCCTAGGTGGGCAAAGGGGCCCATATTCCAAAGAGCACCTTTAGGATTTCACAGGTCATTTACCTACTTACCACACATTAGGGCCCCTGGAAAATGCCAGGGCAGTATAACTACCCCACAAGTGACCCCATTTTGGAAAGAAGACACCCCAAGGTATTCCGTGAGGGGCATGGCGAGTTCCTAGAATTTTTTATTTTTTGTCACAAGTTAGTGGAAAATGATGATTTTTTTTTTTTTTTTTTTTTCATACAAAGTCTCATATTCCACTAACTTGTGACAAAAAATAAAAACTTCCATGAACTCACTATGCCCATCAGCGAATACCTTGGGGTCTCTTCTTTCCAAAATGGGGTCACTTGTGGGGTAGTTATACTGCCCTGGCATTCTAGGGGCCCAAATGTGTGGTAAGGAGTTTGAAATCAAATTCTGTAAAAAATGACCTGTGAAATCCGAAAGGTGCTCTTTGGAATATGGGCCCCTTTGCCCACCTAGGCTGCAAAAAAGTGTCACACATCTGGTATCTCCGTACTCAGGAGAAGGTGGGGAATGTGTTTTGGGGTGTCATTTTACATATACCCATGCTGGGTGAGAGAAATATCTTGGCAAAAGACAACTTTTCCCATTTTTTTATACAAAGTTGGCATTTGACCAAGATATTTATCTCACCCAGCATGGGTATATGTAAAAAGACACCCCAAAACACATTCCCCACCTTCTCCTGAGTACGGAGATACCAGATGTGTGACACTTTTTTGCAGCCTAGGTGGGCAAAGGGGCCCACATTCCAAAGAACACCTTTCGGATTTCACTCGTCATTTTTTACAGAATTTGATTTCAAACTCCTTACCACACATTTGGGCCCCTAGAATGCCAGGGCAGTATAACTACCCCACAAGTGACCCCATTTTGGAAAGAAGAGACCCCAAGGTATTTCGTGATGGGCATAGTGAGTTCATAGAAGTTTTTATTTTTTGTCACAAGTTAGTGGAATATGAGACTTTGTAAGAAAAAAAAATAAAAAATAAAAAATCATCATTTTCCGCTAACTTGTGACAAAAAATAAAAAGTTCTATGAACTCACTATGCCCATCAGCGAATACCTTAGGGTGTGTACTTTCCGAAATGGGGTCATTTGTGGGGTGTTTGTACTGTCTGGCCATTGTAGAACCTCAGGAAACATGACAGGTGCTCAGAAAGTCAGAGCTGCTTCAAAAAGCGGAAATTCATATTTTTGTACCATAGTTTGTAAACGCTATAACTTTTACCCAAACCATTTTTTTTTTACCCAAACATTTTTTTTTTATCAAAGACATGTAGAACTATAAATTTAGAGCAAAATTTCTATATGGATCTCGTTTTTTTTGCAAAATTTTACAACTGAAAGTGAAAAATGTCATTTTTTTGCAAAAAAATCGTTAAATTTCGATTAATAACAAAAAAAGTAAAAATGTCAGCAGCAATGAAATACCACCAAATGAAAGCTCTATTAGTGAGAAGAAAAGGAGGTAAAATTCATTTGGGTGGTAAGTTGCATGACCGAGCAATAAACGGTGAAAGTAGTGTAGGTCAGAAGTGTAAAAAGTGGCCTGGTCTTTCAGGGTGTTTAAGCACTGGGGGCTGAAGTGGTTAAAGTGTGAATTTCACCGCAATAATGTGGGAACCAGGGGGCCCCAAAATAATAAGGCATAGTTAAAGGCATTAAACTTGGTGCTGCAGCAGTTGGCATTGCGCTAGGACCGGCTGCGGCTACCGCAGGGGGTCCGCGGAGGTCAGCCTGCACGTTATCCTGACAATAGGTTGATTACAGTCAGATAAGTTAATTGTGGCTTACAATACTTTTGTTTTAACGTTGCTATGGGCGACCGCTATTTTGCGGTGTATGGCCCTTTAAATGTTCGATGCCGGCTGAATACAACACTCAGGCAGTGCTTATTTGGGTTTCTGATAGTGCTCCTGACTAGCGGTGCCTCACTCTGAGGTGGCAATAGTAAAATACAGTCTGCGGTAGTTACTTAGAGGCAGACAGGCAATGCGATGCGATCCGGCAGCTTGCCGGTGTAAATCTCACGATACCTTTGGGAATGCACGCACGTCACACCGTCCTTCCATGCGCGGCGTCTCCCTTTGATGTGGCCACAAGCAGAGGAGGCGGCGCTGCGCTTGCATACAGGGCCCGCCTCTCCGAACCCACACAGTACAAGTAGGATGGGCTTTAACCGGACAACTTTGCATAAAGGGGCGGCACGCTGGTTTCCCGCTCTGCAGGGGGTGTCGCCAACTTGCACACAGTGATGGCGCAGTGTTATTTTTCAAATCGGAGCTCCGGCGGCCATATTAGTTGAACAGTAACAGTCTATTCACTGACAGCAAGCAGTTATAGTGACACAAATGTTGAATTTTCTCACTTTTGACACTGCGATTTTGATGTTAGGGACTAGTATAGCACCTCCATATACTTTGCAATCAGTTTGAACAGTTCAGGATCCCAAAACAGCGCACAATAAGCAAAAGTCTCTCAATCAGATAAAGGGGCTTATTCACATGCGACAGTCTCTCAAATATGGCGCAAGGGTTAATATCCTGTTCGTGACGCCAATAAAAAGTTATGCAGCCAGCCAGTCGCAGGGGCAACACGTGAGGTGCACGGTGGACCGATGAGGGGTCAAATAGTATAACACACAGTTCATCAGTTTACTCATGGTTAGCAGATAGCCTCCCTGGGCTGGCAGCACAGTGTTGAGGTGGGCAGCACGAAATCCTCCGGGGCACGCTCTGTGGTAGGAAGCATCAGCCAAGATGGTGGTTGAGGTGCCCTTGATGTTAGGGGTGCTTAGGGTGCTTGTTGCGGCTGAGTCCCTTGATGGTTTTTGTCGTGACGCCAGTACCGTTAATGGTGGTACAACCATTAGTAGTAATAATGAGGTAGACAGTGGTAAGATGCAACTCACAACTTTTACTTTGGATGTCTTTTAGTTGCAGTAGTACAAATATGCAGTCTCTAGATGGTACAGAGTTAATTCTGCAAATCCACTGTTTTAGGCTTGTCAGGTTTCTTGGGTTTCTTTGGAGCAGTGGGTTACTTCTACATCAGTGGAACTTCTGGTGAGGTGGCCGGAGGCTATGGTATCCTTCGCCTAAATTATCCCAAAGGTCCTTTATGCCTGGGTTACGGCTTTTATCCTTTGGATGAATTTAAATTTGTCCTTCTCTCTTGTCCCTTTCTGGACTAAGACTTCTTTTTAGAGCTGAAGCGCTGGATCTGCACCTTTTCACTCTCTGATATTCACACTGACCTGTGGTCTCACTCTATTCAACCTCCACTAACCTGAACTGATCTGTCTCACTAGGCCTGAACTGGGTATAATATAGGACCTGAACTTTTATCCCTATCTAGTGGTGTGATATACAATTTGCACCTAATAGGCCTGTTAACAGGGATTTTGCAGATACATAAATGCAAAGTTATACATGACAATCTAGTATTCTCAATAATATAAAAAGTGCTTTTAAGCAGTGCCCACACACACGTAGTGGGACGCTGCACATTGATTACGGAAGGTATGTGTCACCGAGGTTCCTGGCCTCGGTGAAGTAAGAGCCGGTATTTTCAGGTGTCAGCGGCAGCTAATGCTGATTGACACTTTGCTATTGTAGTGATGGGTGGGTGACTACTCCCCACTTTCCAGGCCGGGTCTTGACTGGCCTATAAAAAGCCAGCAGTGTCAGCTGTGATTGGATTACTCCTCTCTGTGTTAGGACCTGGGAGTTTGGGCCTGGATTAAGGCCTGCTACCTTGTTGTTGTGAAAGGAGGTGGATTCTGCTTTGTCCAAGGCCTTCTTCTTTGCTGCATGGTGTGAACGAACAGCAGAATCACAAGGTGACTGTTTTCCTTGAAACTGACTTTTTGTTTTGTCATTTGCTTAAAGGGCTTCTACCACCAGAAATACTGTTATGTAGCTGACTGACATTAGCGATGCGCTAATGTCAGCACTACATAACAGTATGTTTCTAACATTAGTCCCTGCAGCTGTTTTTGTAAAAAAAAGCACTTTTATTATATGCTAATGAGCCTCTAGGTGCTATGTGGGCGTAAAATCAGCAGCTAGAGGCTCCGTCCACTCACGCTTTATCCCGCCCAGGTCCCCTGTTCTGCCCGCCCAGCTCCTCTTGATTGATGCCACGTCCACCGCATCGTTGACAAAATCCCGTGCCTGCGCCGTTCACTTCTCCTGATGAGAACACCGGCTTCTTCACTGTGACGTAGTCGGCGCAGGCGCAGTGAGGAATCCGGCACCAGGAGCGCATCATTCACTCACTGCGCCTGCGCCGAAGACAGAAGTGAACGGCGCAGGTGCGGGATTTCGTCAACGATGCGGTGGACCGTGCCATCAATCAAGAGGAGCTGGGCAGGCAGAACAGGGGATCTGGGCGGGATAAAGCGTGAGTAGACGGAGCCTCTGTTTTTACGCCCACATAGCACCTCGAGGCTCATTAGCATATAATAAAAGTGCTTTTTTTACAAAAACGGCTGCAGGGACTAATGTTAGAAACATACTGTTATGTAGTGCTGACATTAGCGCATCGCTAATGTCAGTCAGCTACATAACAGTATTTCTGGTGGTAGAAACCCTTTAATGTGTGAATAAACACTGAACTGTTTAATTCAAAGACTTTGTTGCCTCTATACTGCGTCCGCTAACCTGCCTACCAGAGTGAATCCCCACACTGGCTACTAGAAGGAATGCATGTACTTGTAGAGGATTCTTGTGTTTCTGATGAAAAGAACTTCAGAATAGCTCCTTTCTGTTTTGAGCAGCCTCCTTGGCTTCCCGCCTCTTTCTGTATGCAGCTCCAGAAAGCCTTTTCCGTAGATTAGACATTATCTGCTATACAACCCTTTTCTACGAAAAAAGCATCATCTATATGTAGCCTTTACTATATACAATTTATTCCCACCATAATGTAACAATATATTACTTCTAAATATACTGTTCTAGTAGGATTACCTGGCTTCGCACAAGTCTTTTTCATTTGTTGTTTGTGTGGTTAAAAGACATCCATAGTGCTCCCACAGCAGTGACATCCACCATGTCACCATAACAGTGATATCCACAATGGCCCATAACAGTAATATACACAGTGCTTCCATAACAGTGACATTCACAGTAGCCCATAATAGTGACATCCACAGTGGCCCAAAACAGTGACATCCACGGTGCCCCCATAACAGTGACATCCACAGTGTCCCGATAACAATGACATCCACAGTGCCCCCATAACAGTGACATCCAGAGTACTCCAATAACAATGACATCCACAGTTCTTCCATAACAGTGACATCCCATAACTAGAGGATCAGCATCTTAAGATGTTCTGGGATAGTCTCAGTGAATGTTATGGCTCAGCAGAGGTTATAGAAAATGCATTATTCAAAAGAATTGAGGATTTCCCTAGAACAGCTAGTAAGGGCTACCAAAAACTTTGGGAACTAAGTGGCCTTTCATTGGAACGGCAAGTTGCCAAAGCAGAAAGAGATTTATTGGGACTTGCATTCCTAGACACAGCCAGAGTTGTCAACCCTATAGTACAAAAGCTTCCCTACAACCAGCGAAAGAAATGTGTCACACACGGCTCTAAGTATAAGCAAACTTATAATGTACCATTTCCTCCCTTCAGAGTGTTTGTGGACTTTATTACACAACAAGCAATAGTCAGGAACGATCAAAGATTAGATTTTACGCTGTCATGCACCTTCTTCTGGTCTCAAACACCATAGAAAGCCAGTGACAGTTCACAAAACTAATGTTTCTCCTAAAGATTATCCTTGCAGGTCTGCAAGGTCCTCTAACCAAGAAGACAAAGTCCCCTGTACAGGAAGCCACATTCTCTACTGAAATGCAGAGCCTTTAAGGAGAAGTCCATAGAGGACAGCAAATCCTTCTTTTAGTCTAAAAATTGTATTATTGAAGGGTTATACAGAATATGGGGAACATAACAAAAAATGCAATTCGTTACCACAAAGCGTGAGTAAATTAGGATTCGGTGCGTCAACTTTCATTCACTCATCTCTAGTCATTATAGGAGATGTTTGTCTAAGAAATGTGCACAAACCAGCCTCAGTTAACAGCATGATTACTAGCACACAAGAGAATGGACACCCTTTTCTTTTCCAACAATTTAAAAGTAATTTCTTCATAAAAGAGTTGCCTCAAACCCTCCCTGTACCCTCATAACCCCTTCTAGTGACAACCAAGCATGTTACAGTGACCAAAACCATTTAGGATGCACAGTCTGACACCTTTACCTTCCAAAAAATGGAAAAATAAAAATAAAAAATGGAGACAACACGTCCAAAAAAGTGGAATTTATTCCAGATGCAACGTTTTGACTGGAGAACCTTTGTCAATGCTTGACAAAGGGTCTCCAGCCGAAACGTTGCATCTGTTATAAATTCCATTTTTTTGGACCTGGTTTCTCAATTTTTTTATTTAAGCTTACCACTTCTCCTGGAGACATGCACTTACCGCTCATATTCTAGGAAGGGCTGTTCACTTGACTTTATTTCAGACCTTTACCTTCCAAGTCAGCAGGGAGGAAAAACCTTTTACCCAGAGGGGAATCTTGTCCTCCATAAACAGTTTAGATGATCTTTTAGGATTTACAGCTCCTGTCACAATCCAAAGTAAAGCATTACTCAGAGACTTAACTTGTGATATTTCAGACTGGGATGATCCACTTAAGACTGGAAAAAAAGGATCTGTGGATAGAGTCTCTAACAACACTATCTAGTCTTCATGTTGTGCATCCATATGTTCCTGTGCCATATGCAGAAGTTCAATCACAAATACTTTGGAGGTCATTTATTAAGACTGGCCTTTTAGATGCTGATCTTAAGAAGCCCCTGTGCTGGCGGTGGATCCACCTCCGCTTCTAAATCTATGCCAGCTCCCTTGCTGGTGTAGATTTAGACAAATTTTTATGTCTTAAAAAAGCATAGGAAATGATGAATGAGATGGGCCTACCTTTCCCCCTCCACGCCACGTCCACTTTTTTCAGACCTGGCGTGAGCGGGGAAAAGTCACAGATTGCAGTGCAGAGCACCTTTGCGCCACAATCATTGCCAGAAATACGCCTAATATAGACATATTTCTGTTGGTGCGTTTTCTGATGCTTTTGTTAAATCTATTGCCACCGTAGCCTATCTGAAAAAAGTGGACATCCAAGGACAATTTCATATAGAGTTTATCTTGGGCAAAGCAAAACTTGCACCACTCCCTGAGCACACAATATCCAAACTAGAACTCTGTGCTACAGTATTAGCAGTTGTTGCTGAGCTGTTCACAGCAGAAATGAACAATGAAACAAGCGTTTTTATGTCTATGTCAACAATAGGGTACTGAGAATCAGGAGTTAAACCTGCCCAGAACAGTGGCATTTTGTACCTACTGACCACAATTCTGCAGATCTAGCAACTAGATCCATTGCTGCTAATCGCCTCAAGGACATAATTGGGTTTATAGGTCCTGCATTTTTGTACAATCTAGAACATAGCATTACAGATCCAGCCACATTTGAACTAGTGAATACAGATATAGATGCAGATATCCGCCCTCAGGTATCAGCAATGCAAGCGATAACTTTAGACATTTCCCTTAAATCTCATCGATTCAGTAGGTTCTCAACCTGGAAGTCACTTGTTCGTGCTATCACCTGCTTATCCCACAGAGCTTGTTCTTTCAAATATGCTTCAGCTGCTCATGTCAATGGCTGCAAAGGCTTTTAATACTGTAAAAATGTCTACACAGTAGCTGAATAGGATGAGGCAGAAAATGTGATAATTCAGACTGTACAACAGGAAGTCTATGCTAGAGAAATTGGCAATATCATCAACCAGAGGCCTAACTTGATCCATTCATTGAGGAAGAGGCCTGGTAAGAGTTGGAGGCAGGGGAATAGCTATGGGGGGTGCAGAGATAGCAGTCACTACCGAGCCCAGGAGTCTGAGGGGTCCCAAAGACCCTTGTGCCACATAAGAAGACACTGGTATTATAGAAAGTGCATGCTGGTCAAGTTACACCTTTGGCTGGAGGGAAGGGCTTAGGTCAAGAACTTGGCATGGGGGGGGTCATCAGCCAGCACAAAGGCTATCCCCTGCACCTGGCCACAAAGCATTGAGGTAAGGGGGGCCCAAGCTGAACTCTTGCACCAGGGCCCATGAGCCTTTAGCTACGCCCCTGGAGGGAGTCTTAAAAAAGCCAGAATAGACTTAACAGAGAAAAATCCTTTATTAATCCCTGGTCATCATCACATCGCTTCTTCGCTTGTGCAAGATTACCAGGAACAGGTAAAACATCAGGGCAATGTCACGACCACTATCCCAGCAGCAGTCGTGTCGCACCAGACGGAGGGGAAGGGGGACCCTTTCTACGGATGGGAAATAGAATGGCCACCCCTGACTAACCCTAAGCTGGCACCTGTCTGCCCTGATACCCTAGACGGGGTGTGAACCCGTGCGGCGAGCAGGATGCCTAAACCCTCAGTCGCCCTAACAAGACTGGACTGGGGAAAGGCCGATGGGAGCGCTAGTCACCATTACTCACGTCTAGGAAAACAACAGGGGAAGACAGCAACAAACAAACTATAGCAGAGATAGACTTATCCAGTCACGAGCAGAGAAGGCGATCCCAAACACGACAGTCCACGCCGGACAAGAGCTCCACAGCAACACCATCAAACGATTTCCTTCCAAGGTCAGAGTAGCACTGGAAGTAAGGACTATATCTGGCAATGACTGCAAGTGAAAGTGAAACTAATATAGTAGCTGGGAGTGGAAGACAGGACTCACCTGAAAAGGATGCCTACAAACTCCCAGTCAGGACAAAAAGGTTCACAAGGCAAAACCCAGATGACATACCCTGAACCACGGAGCAAACTCACAAGCTATCGCGAGTAGCAAGTCGCTGCGACCTTCTCCTCCCAGACCTGTCTGGATCAGTCACAGTCGTGACAGTACACCCCTTTCTACGAGGGGCCCCTGGACCCTCAAGACCAGGCTTCTCCGGATGGGAGCTATGAAAAGCCCGAATGAGTCTGTCCGCTTTTATCTCTGATGCTGGAACCCACATTCTCTCTTCGGAACCATAACCTTTCCAGTGCACCAGGTACTGAAGAGAGCGGCGAACATATCGTGAATCAACAATCTTTTCTACCTGAAACTCAAGACTGCCATCAACAACCACCGGTGGAGGCGGTAGTGGCAATGGTTCAGGAGGTTCTACATATCTCTTAAGCAGAGATCTGTGGAAGACATTATGGATCCTTAGAGTCTGAGGTAGCTCCAGACGAAAAGCCACCGGGTTAATGATCTTAATTACCCTATAAGGACCAATAAATCTCGGACCTAATTTCCACGAGGGAACCTTCAACTTGATATTTCTGGTAGACAACCACACCAAGTCATTCACCCCAAGGTCCAGACCTTCAGAGCGCTTCCTATCAGCCGCACGTTTGTATCTACCACCAATTCTCTTCAAACTTTCTTGCACACTCTGCCACACTGAAGAAAGTGAAGACGCAAATCGTTCCTCCTCGGGAATCCCAGACGGCCCCCCCTCACTAAACGTACAAAACTGAGGATGGAAACCATACGCACCAAAAAATGGTGACTTATCGGTGGATTCTTGACGACGATTATTAATGGCAAACTCGGCTAACGGTAAATAAGATGACCATTCCTCCTGATTTTCGGAAACAAAGCATCTCAAATATGTCTCTAGGTTTTGATTGGTACGTTCAGTCTGACCGTTGGACTGCGGATGGAAAGATGAAGAAAACGACAGATGAACCCCTAAACGAGAACAAAAAGCTTTCCAAAATTTAGAAACAAATTTGGTACCACGATCCGAAACAATATCGGAAGGGACCCCGTGAAGCTTCACGATGTGGTCAATAAAAACCTGAGCCAGTGTGTTAGCATTAGGCAATGCTGCAAGAGCAATAAAGTGCACCATTTTACTGAATCTGTCAACAACTACAAGAATAACAGTCTACCCCGCTGATACTGGTAGATCCGTAATGAAATCCATTGACAGGTGCGTCCAAGGCCTGTTGGGGATGGCCAGAGGTAAAAGACGCCCTGCCGGACGAGTATGATCTACCTTAGAACGAGCACAGGTAGCACATGCAGACACAAAATTCAACACCTCCTGGCGCCATTTAGGCCACCAGAACCGACGAGACACTAACTCAGAGGTTGCCCTACTACCTGGGTGTCCTGCCAGTGTGGAGTTATGGTGTTCTTTTAGTATCTCCAGTCGTAAATTTTCTGGCACAAACAGTTTACCCGAGGGGCAGGAGGCCGGGGCGTCCCCCTGTGCTTCCAACACCCTCCCCTCCAAACCTGAGTGTAATGCAGAGACCACCACCCCCTTTTGCAAAATGGGCTCTGGTACCTCAACATCACCCCCTCCAGGAAAACTTCGAGACAATGCATCCGCCTTAGTATTTTTTGCCCCCGGGCGATAGGTTATTACAAAATTAAACCTAGTAAAAAATAACGACCACCGAGCCTGTCTAGGGGTGAGACGTTTAGCAGACTCCAGATATAAGTTTTTGTGATCAGTAATCACCGTGACGGGATGAACCGCCCCCTCTAAAAAATGACGCCACTCCTCAAAAGCCAACTTAATAGCCAAAAGTTCCCTGTTGCCAATATCATAGTTCCTTTCTGCAGTAGACAATTTCTTCGAAAAGAAAGCACACGGACGCCATTCACCAGGGGACGGGCCCTGAGATAGTACCGCTCCCACACCCACCTCTGATGCGTCAACCTCTACAATAAAAGGAAGCGAGACATCTGGCTGTACAAGAATAGGGGCCGAGGTGAATCTCTCCTTCAGAGATGCAAAGGCAGTTTTGGCTGCATGTGACCATTTGGAAAAATCGGATCCCTTTCGGGTCATGTCCGTCAGTGGTTTGACCACCAAGGAATAGTTCTTTATAAACTTTCTATAAAAATTGGCAAACCCCAGGAAGCGTTGCAATGCCTTCAGGCTCTCAGGCAGATCCCAGTCTATAATCGCCCGGACTTTCTCTGGAAACCTGAATCTGACAACACATACCCCAGAAATGGCAGTTCTTTTACGGCGAACACACATTTTTCTAACTTAGCAAACTATTTGTTGGCCCTTAATATCTGCAGCACTTGTCTCACATGGATCTTATGAGTATATAGATCCGGGGAATAGACCAGGATGTCATCAAGATATATCACAACAAATCTCCCGATAAGGTGACTAAAAATATTGTTGACAAAATGTTGGAATACCGCAGGCGCATTAGTAAGACCAAATGGCATGACCAGATTTTCATAATGCCCTTCCGGAGTATTAAAAGCCGTCTTCCACTCATCCCCCTCTTTGATGCGAACCAGGTTATAGGCTCCTCTGAGATCCATTTTGGAGAACCATTTAGCACCAGCAACATGATTAAAGAGGTCGGGAATGAGAGGAAGAGGATAGGGATCTCGGATAGTTATCCGGTTTAATTCCCGGAAATCCAGGCAAGGACGTAGGCCCCCATCTTTCTTTTTAACGAAAAAGAACCCTGCAGCCACAGGTGAAGAAGAGGGTCTGATGTGTCCCTTAGCCAAACTCTCCGAAATATAATCTTTCATAGCCTTCCTCTCCGGGCCGGAAAGATTGTATAACCGGGTTTTAGGTAGTTTTGCCCCAGGTAATAGATTAATCGGGCAATCATATGGACGATGAGGTGGTAACCCCTGACAACCCTTCTCAGAGAACACATCCATAAAATCTGACAGAAAGGCAGGTAAAGATGTTACAGAGAGTGTAGAGCACCTACTACTCAAGCAGTTGTCCTTACAATGTTCACTCCACTCCACAATCTCCCCGGCCTGCCAATCCACCACTGGATTGTAAGTCACCAGCCAGGTAAGCCCCAATACCATAGGAGCCGGAAGACCGTCCAGGACATAACAAGAGATATGCTCTTTATGGAGGTCCCCTACCTGCAGATGGATATTATGAATGATCTGAGTTAACTCTCTCTGAGTAAGAGGGGAGGAGTCGATGGCAAAAACAGGAATAGTTCTGCATACCGGTTCCGGAGTAAAACCCAGAGCCTGAGCAAACCATGAATCCACCAAGTTGACCCCCATCCCCACTGTCCAAAAAGACGGAACAGATCTCAGTTTTATTGCCCGCCTCAACGGTAGCGGACAACAAAAACTGAGACATGCGTATGGAGGAAACGAATACGCCCAGACTGTTCTCCTCCGCATAATCTGGGGACTCTAGTTTTCCGGCGGCTCCTTTGTTTGTGGTCTCTTGGGTTCTGAGGGACAAACCTTTACAAAATGACCCCTCCCCCCACAACGAAAACAAACCTCTGACCTACGGCGGAACTTAGGAGGATTCACCCGTCTAGTGGCACCCCCTATTTGCATTGGTTCGACTGGACCATAACAGACCGATCCCTGCCCTATAGAGGCCTTTGTAAAATTTAATAGTCTCTCCCTGAGTCGTCTGTCGATTCTTATGGACAGAGACATAGCAGCCTCCAGAGACCCAGGGACCTCGTATACCGCCAGCGCGTCTTTTAATTTTTCAGACAACCCCTGGCAGAACTGACTCCTAAGGGCCGAGTCGTTCCATAACGTATCAGTAGCCCACCTACGGAATTCGGAACAATATAGTTCAGCAGACCGGTTCTCTTGCCGAAGTCTACGTAGCTTAGACTCAGCCAGTGAGACCCTGTCCGGGTCATCATATACGAGACCCAGGGCTTCAAAAAACTCCTCCACTGATCGTAAGGCCGGAGAGTCTGATGGTAGGGAGAAAGCCCAAGCCTGCGGATCTCCTTGCAGGAGAGAAAATACAATGCCCACCCGTTGTTCCTCACCGCCGGAGGATCTAGGGCGTAACCTGAAGAACAATTTGCAAGCTTCTCTGAAGGTTACAAATTGGTCTCTCCCTCCTGAGAACCTATCAGGTAAAGCCACTTTTGGCTCAGGAGTACCTTGGTTTCCCGTAGCAACGGTGGAACCCAAGGATTGCTGCTGCAGCACTGTTGCTTTTAATCCTGCCACTTCAAGGGATATCCCCTGTAATTGTTTCGCCAAAACCGAAACCCGATCCATAGTGGAACAGACAAAATACAAAGCAAAACAGCAAGCAGAAAAAAAAAAAAGAAATGTCACATTTTTTTTTTTTTTTTTTTAAAAGGCCAGATATACTGTCACGACTTCTATCCCAGCAGCAGTCGTGTCGCACCAGACGGAGGGGAAGGGGGACCCTTTCTACGGATGGGAAATAGAATGGCCACCTGGCCACCCCTGACTAACCCTAAGCTGGCACCTGTCTGCCCTGATACCCTAGACGGGGTGTGAACCCGTGCGGCGGGCAGGATGCCTAAACCCTCAGTCGCCCTAACAAGACTGGACTGGGGAAAGGCCGATGGGAGCGCTAGTCACCATCACTCACGTCTAGGAAAACAACAGGGGAAGACAGCAACAAACAAACTATAGCAGAGATAGACTTATCCAGTCACGAGCAGAGAAGGCGATCCCAAACACGACAGTCCACGCCGGACAAGAGCTCCACAGCAACACCATCAAACGATCTCCTTCCAAGGTCAGAGTAGCACTGGAAGTAAGGACTATATCTGGCAATGACTGCAAGTGAAACTGAAACTAATATAGTAGCTGGGAGTGGCAGACAGGACTCACCTGAGAAGGATGCCTACAAACTCCCAGTTAGGACAAAAAGGTTCACAAGGCAAAACCCAGATGACATACCCTGAACCACGGAGCAAACTCACAAGCTATCGCGAGTAGCAAGTCGCTGCGACCTTCTCCTCCCAGACCTGTCTGGATCAGTCACAGTCGTGACAGGCAAACTGTTTAAAGAGGGGGCTTTACAAGCTGCTAGACTGTGGATAGTTGGCGCAAAGATATTCATGAACAAATTCGTTTTCAAATGTGTTATTTTCCAAAAAACTCCAAGGTGTTTTCAAAACACAGAAGATGGCTAATCTTCCATCTGACCGGCTTAGTACAGACCCTTCTTTCACCAACATTGGTCTTGATGTATTTGGTCCCTGGTCTGCAGCTACTCGATACACCAGAGGAAGTCAAGCGAACAGTAAATGCTGGGAAACATATTTGCTCTGACAGAGGTACAAACTTTATCAGTGCAGCCAAAGAGCTGCACATTCCTGCAAACCTGGATACAGGATACAGTGTCCAAAGATATCTAAGTGAACAAGGCTGCACTTGGACTTTCAATCCACTGCACTCGTCTCATATGGGTGGAGTTTGGGAGAGAATGATAGTTATAGCACGTAGAATCCTAAACTCCATCTCCCTGCAAGTGGTTGCAACAAGGCCAGGGGCGTAACTAGAAGTTACTGGGCCCCACAGCAAATATTTGTAAGGGCCCCTCCAGCGCGCTTTGCACCTCCGTCCTCCTGTGTAAACCCCACTCCTTTGGCACAGTGTAGCGGTATACTGTATATTGTGTGGCACAGTGGATGCTATATGTGTATAACATAAACATATTTCATATGAAAACATAGTTACTTGACCCTTGGGGATCTCGGACACCACTTCAACACTTGGCCGGGGGCTCGGCGGAGCTGATGTTGTGCTTTATCCTAATGAGAAAGATTTCATAATAAGGATTTGGAGAAGGGGCAGAGGGATAGCAGAGCAGGGGGAGGCTGGTGCTGCTACTAGGGGGTCATACCATGGGGGAGTAATAAAGCCCACTATAATGCCCCCCCCCCCAGTAGTAATAATTCTCCTTATAATGTGACAGTGCAAAAATACCCCCTTGTAATGTCCCCAGTTGAGCTAATGTCCCCATAGTGCCCCCATAGTGCCCCAGTATAAAATACCCCTATATAGTGCCCCCAGTAAATTCCCCCATAGTGCTCCTCTCCCCCCTTCCTGCTAGTGCCCCCCATAATGTACCAGTATAAAATGCCCCATATATAGTGCCCCAGTAGATGCCCCTCAGTGTCCGGCCTCTGATAGGCTGCCGGCCTAGTGTCCCCCATAATTCCCCCCAATAATGTGCCAGTAAGTGTCCCCATAGATGCCCC
The DNA here is from genome assembly GCF_905171765.1 of Bufo bufo. Lineage (NCBI taxonomy): Eukaryota > Metazoa > Chordata > Amphibia > Anura > Bufonidae > Bufo > Bufo bufo. Next base: position 496,218,588 of record NC_053390.1, read on the forward strand.
CCCATCATGTGCCAGTATCAAGTGCCTCTCTCCTCCCCCCCCCACATGTCCCAGTATCATAGTGCCATCTCTCCCCCATGTGCCAGTATCAAGTGCCTCTCTCCTTCCCACCCCCCATGTGCCAGTATCATAGTGCCAAACCCCCCCATGTCCCAGTATCATAGTGCCATCTCCACCCCAAAAAAAGTGCCAGTATCAAGTGCCTCTCTCCCCCCATGTGCCAGTATCATAGTGCCAAACCCACCCATGTGCCAGTATCAAGTGCCAACCCCCCCACATGCCAGTATCAAGTGCCTCTCTCCTCCCCCCATGTCCCAGTATCATAGTGCCATCTCCCCCCCACAAAAACAGTCCCAGTATCAAGTGCCTCTCTCCCTCCCCCCCCATGTGCCAGTATCAGGTGCCTCTTCCCCCCAGGTGCCAGTATCAGGTGCCAACCCCCCTCCCCCCCAGGTGCCAGTATCAGGTGCCTCCCCCACCATGTGCCAGTATCAGGTGCCAACCCCCCTCCCCCCCAGGTGTCAGTATCAGGTGCCTCTCTCCTCCCCCCCATGTCCCAGTATCATAGTGCCACCCCCCCCCCCACAAAAAAAGTGCCAGTATCAAGTGCCTCTCTCCCTCCCCCCCATGTGCCAGTATCAGGTGCCTCTCTCCCCCCATGTGCCAGTATCAGGTGCCAACCCCCCTCCCCCCCCCAGGTGCCAGTATCAGGTGCCAACCCCTTTCCCCCCCATGTGCCAGTATCAGGTGCCTCTCTCCCCCCCCATGTGCCAGTATCAGGTGCCAACCCCCCCACAGGTTCCAGTATCAGGTGCCAACCCCCCTCCCCCATGTGCCAGTATCAAATGCCCCCTGCTCCCCCCATGGCAGTAACAGTCGTGTATTAAAAAATAATAATAAACACTTCTACTTACCTCCATGTCAGCGATGCGATGCAGCCTCTTCCTGTATGTCCATATATGGAGTCAGTGCTTGTATTTCAGAAAAGTTTCTGCTGGGATTCGAACCCACGACCTTCTGTATCAGAGACAAAGCACCTAACCACAAGACCATAAGAGCTGCCTTGCTGCTGACTGAAAAAATATGAGACTTCTGGCTAAGTGTACATCTATACACATGACAGCTGCTGATATATAGAGATATAGTAGAGCTGAGTGTGCTGGGACAGCTGTCATATAGAGATATAGCAGTGCTGGGTGTGTTGGGGCAGCTGTCATGTGTATAGATGTACACTTAGCCAGCTATAACAGTAGAAGTCTCATATTTTTTTCAATCAGTTTCAATCAGTTTCAATGCAGCCTTTATGGCTGTGTGGGTAAATGCTTTGCCACTGATACATTGGAGGTTGTGGGTTCGAATCCCAGACACATCAGGAGACAGTAAGAGTAGATCACATTAGCGAGGGGGCCTGGTCAGCCGCTGCTGCTGTGAAGGGGCCCTGAACATTAAGACAAGAATCGATATTTAAAGCGAACCATTCACCTGGATTTCACTTAATAAACTATCAAAAGTACCTTATAGATCATCCTCATTGTGTTATCATACAGTCTTGTCCTGATTTTTCTGTCTTTTCTCCCAAGGGGGTCCGTCGCCCCGGCAGCGTGTGTGACAGTTTATTTTCAAGTTAGTTAAAGCGAACCTTTCACCTGGATTTCACTTAAAAAACTATCAAAAGTACCTTATAGATCATCCTCATTGTGTTAGCACACGGTCTTGTCCCGCTTTTCTGTCATGTATACAGGGAGTGCAGAATAATTAGGCAAGTTGTATTTTTGAGGATTAATTTTATTATTGAACAACAACCATGTTCTCAATGAACCCAAAAAACTCATTAATATCAAAGCTGAACATTTTTGGAAGTAGTTTTTAGTTTGTTTTTAGTTTTAGCTATTTTAGGGGGATATCTGTGTGTGCAGGTGACTATTACTGTGCATAATTATTAGGCAACTTAACAAAATACAAATATATACCCATTTCAATTATTTATTTTTACCAGTGAAACCAATATAACATCTCAACATTCACAAATATACATTTCTGACATTCAAAAACAAAACAAAAACAAATCAGTGACCAATATAGCCACCTTTCTTTGCAAGGACACTCAAAAGCCTGCCATCCATGGATTCTGTCAGTGTTTTGATCTGTTCACCATCAACATTGCGTGCAGCAGCAACCACAGCCTCCCAGACACTGTTCAGAGAGGTGTACTGTTTTCCCTCCTTGTAAATCTCACATTTGATGATGGACCACAGGTTCTCAATGGGGTTCAGATCAGGTGAACAAGGAGGCCATGTCATTAGATTTCCTTCTTTTATACCCTTTCTTGCCAGCCACGCTGTGGAGTACTTGGACGCGTGTGATGGAGCATTGTCCTGCATGAAAATCATGTTTTTCTTGAAGGATGCAGACTTCTTCCTGTACCACTGCTTGAAGAAGGTGTCTTCCAGAAACTGGCAGTAGGACTGGGAGTTGAGCTTGACTCCATCCTCAACCCGAAAAGGCCCCACAAGCTCATCTTTGATGATACCAGCCCAAACCAGTACTCCACCTCCACCTTGCTGGCGTCTGAGTTGGACTGGAGCTCTCTGCCCTTTACCAATCCAGCCACGGGCCCATCCATCTGGCCCATCAAGACTCACTCTCATTTCATCAGTCCATAAAACCTTAGAAAAATCAGTCTTGAGATATTTCTTGGCCCAGTCTTGACGTTTCAGCTTGTGTGTCTTGTTCAGTGGTGGTCGTCTTTCAGCCTTTCTTACCTTGGCCATGTCTCTGAGTATTGTACACCTTGTGCTTTTGGGCACTCCAGTGATGTTGCAGCTCTGAAATATGGCCAAACTGGTGGCAAGTGGCATCTTGGCAGCTGCACGCTTGACTTTTCTCAGTTCATGGGCAGTTATTTTGCGCCTTGGTTTTTCCACACGCTTCTTGCGACCCTGTTGACTATTTTGAATGAAACGCTTGATTGTTCGATGATCACGCTTCAGAAGCTTTGCAATTTTAAGAGTGCTGCATCCCTCTGCAAGATATCTCACTATTTTTGACTTTTCTGAGCCTGTCAAGTCCTTCTTTTGACCCATTTTGCCAAAGGAAAGGAAGTTGCCTAATAATTATGCACACCTAATATAGGGTGTTGATATCATTAGACCACACCCCTTCTCATTACAGAGATGCACATCACCTAATATGCTTAATTGGTAGTAGGCTTTCGAGCCTATACAGCTTGGAGTAAGACAACATGCATAAAGTTGTCGAAATACTCATTTGCCTAATAATTCTGCACGCAGTGTATGCATGGAAAAATCACTTTATAAAGTACTCTTCTCCAGCTCCACAAGTCACGGTAGAAGTCAAGGGGGTAGCCCTTCCCTCACTCCAGGCTGTAACTCCCCTGCCCTAACCCCGCCTCTAAGCAGTGTAATTGACACCCGGCTCAGTCGCCGGGATCGCGCTTGTACAGGCGGCGCATGCGCCGTCGGACTAAAGCGCGATCCTGTAACTGATTCGCACGATTCAGTTACAGGATCGCACTTGAGTCCGACGGCGCATGCCTTGGCAGCCCGGGCCCCGAAGCAGCTGCTTCCGCTGCTTCCCCTGCTTCCCTGGTAGTTACGCCACTGAACAAGGCTTACAAACGAGTGCCTAACTACTTTCACAGCAGAGGTCTCGGATATAATTAATGCCAGGCCTTTGACTTCAGTCTCAAGTGATCCTGAAGATCCAGCAATTTCTACGCCTGCTAAGATGCTTATGCAAAATACTGACACTGTTGATGCTTCTGCTGTAGAATTTGATGCTAAAGACTAGTGTTCAGTGAAGCAAATGAGCCAAAGTAAGTTATTTGCAAAGTCGCGTGTGACTTTGTGGAATTACTTCGGTAGTTGATTTTTTAAATTGGAAACCACTTTAACAGTGACCGCCCCTTTAACAGTGACTTTCACAGTGGCCGCCGCTTTACCGGTGACCGCCCCTTTAACAGTGACTTTCATAGTGGCCGCCCCTTTAAGGGTGACCGCCCCTTTAACAGTGACTTTCACGGTCTGCACCCCTTTAACGGTGACCGCCCCTTTAACAGTGGCCGCCCCTTTAACCACTTCACATTCGGGCCATTTGCACCCTTCCTGACCAGGCCTAATTTTGCAAATCTGACATATGTCACTTTATGTGGTAATAGCTTTGGAACGCTTTTACTTATCCAAGCCATTCCGAGACTATTTTCTCGTGACACATTGTATTTCATGATTGTCATAAATTTGAGTCAATATATTTCACCTTTATTTATGAAAAAATCCCAAATTTACCAAAAATTTGAAAAATTCTCAATTTTCTAAATTTACATTTCTCCGCTTTTAAAACAGAAAGTGATACCTCATAAAATATTTATTGCTTAACATTCCCCATATGTCTACATTATGTTGGCATCAATTTGTAAATGTCATTTTATTTTTTTAGGACGTTAGAAGGCTTAGAATTTTAGAAGCAATTCTTAAAATTCTTAAGAAAATTGCCAAAACCCACTTTTTAAGCACCAGTTCAGGTCTGAAGTCACTTTGTGGGGCTTACATAGTGGATACCCCCATAAATGACCCCATTGTAGAAACTACACCCCTCAAGTTACTTAAAACAGATTTTTACAAACATTGTTAACCCTTTAGGTGTTCCACAAGAATTAAAGGAAAATGGAGATCACATTTTTACATTTAACTTTTTTGGCAGATTATTCATTTTAATCCATTTTTTTCTTTAACAGATCGAGGGTTAACAGCCAAACAAAACTCAATATTTATTACCCTGATTCAGCGGTTTACAGAAACACCCCACATGTGGTCGTAAACTAGTGTAAGGGCACACGGCAGGGCGCAGAATAAAAGGAGCACCATATGGTTTTTGGAAGGCAGATTTTGCTGAACTGGTTTTTAGATGCCATGTCCCATTTGAAGCCCCCCTGATGCACCCTTACAGTAGAAACTCCCAAAAAGTGACCCCATTTTGGAAACTAGGGAATAAGGTGCCAGTTTTATTTTGGGGTACATATGATTCTTACGTTTTTTGTGAGGCAAGGTAACCAAAAAATGACTCTTTTGGCACTGTTTTTATTTATAATTTTTTACAGCATTCATCTGACAGGGTAGATCATTTATTTCTATAGAGCAGATTGTTACGGACGCAATGATATCAAATATGTCTACTGTCTTTGTTTGTTTCAAATTATGCATTTGTGTCTCCATTTTCTGAACGCCATATTTTTTATATTTTTCTGCCTATTGTCTTGTGCAGGGGATTGTTTTTTGCAGGAAGAGTTGACGTTTTTATTGGAACAATTTTTGGGTACATATGGATTTTTTGATCATTCATTATAACACTTTATGGGGTAAGGTGACCAAAAAATTGTTTTAGAACAGTTTTTATTTATTTATTTATTTTTACAACGTTCACCTGAGGGGTTAGGTCATGGAACATTTTTATAGAGCAGATCGTTACGGACGTGGCGATACCTAATATATATACTTTTTCTTATTTATTTAAGTTTTACACAATAATAGCATTTTTGAATCCCAAAAAATTATGTTTTAGTGTCTCCATAGTCTGAGAGCCATAGCTTTTTTATTTTTTGACCGATTGTCTTATGTAGGGGCTAATTTTTTGCGGGATGAGGTGACTGTTTTATTGGTACCATTGTGTGGGACATACTCCTTTTTGATAACTTGGTGTTGCACTTTTTGTAATGTAAGGTGACAAAAATGTTTTTTTTTACATAGTTTTTATTTTTTATGGTGTTTATTGGACTGGGTGAATCATGTGATATATTTATAGAGTCGACCATCACGGACGCTTTAATACCAAATATGTCTATTTTTATTAATTAACTTTTTTTTATTACTTACTTTTGGAATCCTTTTTTTATTTTAACCCTTTTTTTAAAGTTTTTATTTTAAACGTCCCCCATAAGTAGCCCCAGTTACAGGGGAAATACACCCCCCAGAGAGGCTGTACAGCAGTATACTGTGCTGTACAGCCTCAGTGCAGGGCTGATCGAGGTCTGTAGCTTAGCGCTTCCTGATCTGTATACACAGCGCTCGGTGAGAGCTGTGTATACAGCGATCTAGAACTGTCCCTGCCTTCTTTCTGTGTTGCCCTGCTGTTACTGACAGCGGGCAACTTGCTCTGCAGCTTTATGATTAGCGTGCAGCTGCGATCTTTGAATGGACGTTGAGAAACGTCTATTCAGAAATAGAGATCCACCTCCCGGAAGTTTATAGTCAGCGGGCGATCAGGAGGTGGTTAACAGTGACCTCCACAGTGCCTGCCCCTTTAACAGTGAACTCCACAGTGCCCGCCCCTTTAACAGTGCACTTTACAGCGCCCGCCCCTTTAACTTCTTAAGGACACAGCCTTATTTCAACTTAAGGACCAGGCCATTTTTTGCAAATCTGACCAGTGCCACTTTAAGTGGTGATAACTTTAAAACGCTTTGACTTATATAGGCCATTCTGAGACAGTTTTTTCGTCACATATTGTACTTCATGAAACTGGTAAAATAGAGTAAAAAAAAATCATTTTTATTTATAAAAAAATACCAAATTTGCCCAAATTTTGGAAAAATTAGCAAATTTCCAAGTTTCAATTTCTCTACTTCTATAATACATAGTAATACCTACAAAAATAGTTATTACTTTACATTCCCCATATGTCTACTGCATGTTAGGATAATTTTGGGAATGACATTTTATTTTTGGGTGACGTTACAAGGCTTAGATGTTTAGAAGTAAATATTGAAATTTCTCAGAAATTTTCAAAAACCAACTTTTTAAGGACCAGTTCAGGTCTGAAGTCACTTTGTGAGGCTTACATAATAGAAACCACCCAAAATTACCCCATTCTAGAAACTACACCCCTCAAGGTATTTAAAACTGATTTTAAAAACATTGTTAACCCTTTAGGTGTTTCACAAGAATTAATGGAAAATATAGATAAAATTTCAAAATTTCAAATTTTTGGCAGATTTTCCATTTTAATATTTTTTTTCCAGTTACAAAGTAAGGGTTAACAGCCAAACAAAACTCAATATTTATGGCCCTGATTCTGTAGTTTACAGAAACACCCCATATGTGGTCGTAAACTGCTATACGGGCACACTGCAGGGCGCAGAAGGAAAGGAATGCCATACGGTTTTTGGAAGGCAGATTTTGCAGGACTGGTTTTTTTGACACCATGTCCCATTTGAAGCCCCCCTGATGCACCCCTAGAGTAGAAACATCATAAAAGTGACCCGATCTAAGAAACTACACCCCTCAAGGTATTCAAAACTGATTTTACAAACGTCGTTAACCCTTTAGGTGCTCCACAAGAGTTATTGGCAAATGGAGATCAAATTTCAGAATTAAAATTTTTTGGGCAAATTTTCCAATTTAATCCATTTTTTACAGTTACAAAGCAAGGGTTAACAGCCAAACAGAACTCAATATTTATGGCCCTGATTCTGTAGTTTACAGAAACACCCCATATGTGGTCGTAAACTGCTGTACGGGCACACGGCAGGGCACAGAAGGAAAGAAATGCCATACGGTTTTTGGAAGGCAGATTTTGCTGGACTGGTTTTTTGACACCATGTCCCATTTGAAGCCCCCCTGATGCACCCCTCGAGTTGAAACTCCATAAAAGTGACCCCATTTTAGAAACTATGGGATAGGGTGGAAGTTTTGTTTGTACTAGTTTAGGGTACATATGATTTTTGGTTGCTCTATATTACACATTTTTGTGAGGCAAGGTAACAAGAAATAGCTGTTTTGGCACAGTTTTTTTTTTTTTGTTATTTACAACATTCATCTGACAGGTTAAATCATGTGGTATTTTTATAGACCAGGTTGTCAAGGATGTGGCGATACCTAATATGTATACAATTCTTTTTATTTATGTAAGTTTTACACAATGATTTCATTTTTAAAACAAAAAAAATGTTTTAGTGTCTCCATAGTCTGAGAGCCATAGTTTTTTCAGTTTTTGGGTGATTATCTTAGGTAGGGTCTCATTTTTTGCGGGGTGAGTTGACGGTTTGATTGGCACTATTTTGGGGTACATATAACTTTTGATCGCTTGCTATTACTCTTTTTGTAATGTAAGATTTTTTTACACAGTTTTTATTTTTATTTTTCTACGGTGTTCATCTGAGTGGTTAGGTTATGTGATATTTTTATAGAGCCGGTCGATACGGACGTGGCGATACCTAATATGTATACCTTTTTTAATTTACTTAAGTTTTACACAATAACAGCCATAGTCTTTTTATTTTTTGGGCGATTGTCTTAGGTAGGGGCTCAATTGTTGCGGGATGAGGTGACAGATTGGTACTATTTTGGTAGGCATACGCCTTTTTGATCGCTTACTGTTGTACTTTTTGTGATGTAAGGTGACAAAAAAATTGTTTATTTAGCACAGTTTTTATTTTTTATGGTGTTCATCTGAGGAGTTAGGTCATGTGATATGTTTATAGAGCCGTTCGATATGGACGCAGCGATACCTAATATGTCAACTCCTATTTTTTACCAATTTTTTTTTACTTTATTTGGGGAAAATTACGTTTTTGTTTATTTTTACTTGAAACTTTTAATTTTTGGGGGGGGACTTTATTTTTTCAAATTTTTTTTTACTTTATTTTTTGTCCCACTTTGTATCACGGTCGGCGTGGCTATCACATACGTGACACAGAGGGAGGGAACGAGGAAGGCCCTGCCCAAGTGAGAGGGAAGATGGTGACCCCTGACTCACCTGGCGGCTGGCACCTGGCTGCCCTGACGTCCCTAGACGGGTTCCTCACCCGTACGCCGATCACGTGCCTAAAGCCCTGGCTTTCCCTGAGCTAAGCCCTAGGTAGTGAACAGGGCGATGGGAACACTAGTCCGCACCACTAACTCTAAGGGAAAACACCAAGGGGAGGACAGACAACACAGACTCAACATATATTCCCAGGTGGGCGACAACAAGAGACAACAACAAGCCAAACAGGGATCCGGAGGGTAGCACACAGGAACAACAACCAGGATTAACCACTCCAGTGGGTCAGTATAGATGTCCAGGCAGGAAGCTCTATAACTGGCAACTAAAGAAGTGTGAGGGGAGAATATAAGGAGGTAGGGAGTGGCAGACAAGAAACAGCTGAGGAGGAGAAGCTACGGATCCCTGAGAGAGACAAAAAGGATAGCAAGGCAAACACAGAAAACAATAACTAAGAAACACCGTGATCTTTAGATATAGAGCGCGCAGCCACCCGCTGCGACTTCCTGACCCCGGGTATAACGGAGTCAGACGTGGCTCTTGATACCCTCGTGACAGTACCCCCCCTTTCACGAGGGGCCTCCGGACACTCAGGACCAGGTCTCTCCGGATGAGAGGCATGGAAAGTCTGAATTAACCTGTTGGCGTTTACCTCTGACGCTGGAACCCACATTCTTTCCTCGGGACCGTAACCCCTCCAATGCACCAGATACTGAAGAGAGCGGCGGACCCGACGAGAATCAACAATTCTGGCTATTTGAAACTCCAGATTACCATCCACAATAACAGGAGGAGGTGGCAGCGGCGATGGTTCTAGAGGTGGAACATACTTCTTGAGTAATGATTTATGGAAGACGTTATGGATCTTAAAAGTCTGAGGTAGCTCCAGGCGAAAAGCCACAAGGTTAATGACGGCTACTATTTTATAGGGACCAATGAACCTAGGACCCAGTTTCCAAGAGGGAACCTTCAACTTAATATTCCTAGTAGACAACCACACATAGTCATTCACTCCTAGGTCCGGACCTGGCGACCGTTTCTTATCGGCCATGCATTTATATTTACCACTCATCTTTTTCAAGTTACTTGCACCTTCTGCCATACCGATGAAAGAGATGAAGAAAACCTTTCCTCTTCGGGAACCCCAGAAGACCCCCCCTCTTTGAAAGTACAAAATTGGGGATGAAAACCGTATGCACCAAGGAATGGTGACTTGCCAGTGGACTCCTGATAATGATTATTTATGGCAAACTCAGCTAACGGTAAATATGATGACCACAACTCTTGGTTTTCAGACACAAAACACCTTAAATATGTTTCTAGGTTTTGGTTGGTACGCTCAGTCTGTCCATTCGACTGAGGATGGAAAGCTGAGGAAAAGGACAAGTGAACCCCCAAACGGGAACAAAAAGCTTTCCAAAACTTAGAAATAAACTGGGTTCCTCGATCCGAAACCACATCGGAAGGGACCCCGTGAAGCTTCACGATTTCACTGATAAACACCTGAGCGAGAGTTTTAGCATTAGGAAGTGCGGGTAGCGCAATAAAGTGTACCATTTTGCTAAACCTGTCTACTACTACCAAGATAACTGTTTTACCCGCCGACAACGGTAAGTCAGTGATGAAATCCATTGACAGATGTGTCCATGGCCTATTGGGGATGAAAAGTGGCAATAAAGACCCTGCTGGACGTGTATGAGAGACTTTCGCGCGTGCACAAGTAGAACAAGTAGATACGAAATCCATTACATCCTGACGCAACCTTGGCCACCAAAAACGACGAGATAAAAGCTCCAAGGTTGCTTTACTACCCGGATGTCCAGCAAGTGCCGAATTATGATGTTCTTTTAATAATTCAAGACGCAGGTTTAACGGTACAAACAATTTCTCTGAGGGGCAAGAGGCCGGGGCGTCCCCCTGAGCCTCTAACACCTTTCCCTCTAGAACAGAGTGTACAGCAGAGACAACCACTCCTCTTTGTAAAATAGGTACCGGATCACAAACATTACCCCCTCCAGGGAAACTACGAGATAATGCGTCTGCCTTGGTATTTTTTGCCCCAGGACGATAGGTGATTACAAAGTTAAATCTGGTAAAGAATAGCGACCACCTAGCTTGTCTAGGGGTGAGACGTTTAGCCGATTCTAGGTACAGAAGGTTCTTGCGATCCGTAATCACCGTGACGGGGTGGGTTGCTCCCTCTAAGAAGTGACGCCACTCTTCAAGCGCCAGTTTAATCGCCAACAGTTCCCTATTTCCAATATCATAATTCTTCTCCGCAGAAGATAATTTTTTGGAAAAGAAAGCGCAAGGACGCCATTTGCCAGGAGACGGACCCTGAGACAATACAGCTCCCACCTCTGACGCATCTACCTCGACAATAAAAGGCTGGGAGACATCAGGTTGAATTAGAACAGGTGCCGAGGTAAACCTCTCCTTTAGAGAGGAAAATGCATCTTTAGCGGCGTCAGACCATTTGGAAAAATCCGTCCCCTTCCTAGTCATGTCGGTAAGGGGTTTAACGATCACTGAATAATTTTTAATGAACTTTCTATAGAAATTAGCGAAACCCAAAAACCGTTGTAGGGCTTTAAGGTTCTCAGGAAGATCCCAATCTAAAATTGCCTGGACCTTCCCAGGATCCATGCGGAAACCTGACGCAGATAATAGATATCCCAGGAACTGTAATTCCTGAACAGCGAAGACACATTTTTCAATTTTCGCATATAATTTATTCGTCCGTAGGACCTGCAGTACTTGCCTGACATGCACCTCATGTGTTTTCAGATCAGCCGAATAAATTAAGATATCATCTAGGTATATGACTACAAACCTGCCGATGAGATGACTAAAAATATCATTCACAAAATGTTGGAAGACAGCAGGGGCATTGGTCAGACCGAAAGGCATAACCAGATTTTCATAATGCCCCTCAGGGGTGTTAAAAGCTGTCTTCCACTCATCCCCTTCCCTGATATGAATCAGATTGTAGGCCCCCCTAAGATCAAGTTTGGAGAACCACTTAGCACCCGCAATCTGATTAAAAAGGTCAGGAATGAGAGGAAGAGGGTATGGGTCACGGATGGTTATCTGGTTTAACTCACAGAAATCTATGCAAGGACGCAGGCCCCCATCTTTCTTTTTAACAAAGAAAAACCCTGCAGCCACGGGTGAAGAAGAGGGTCTGATGTGTCCCTTAGCCAGACTCTCGGAGATATAATCTTTCATGGCTTGTCTCTCGGGACCCGAAAGATTATACAACCTGGACTTGGGTAATTTTGCCCCGGGAATCAGGTTAACCGGGCAATCATAAGGACGATGAGGTGGTAGTTTCTGACAACCCTTTTCAGAAAAAACGTCCTCAAAGTCCGAAATAAATGTAGGTAGGGAAGCTATGGAGGCGATTAAGCAATTGTTATTTAAGCAATTCACTCTGCAATGCTCACTCCACTCCAATATCTCCCTGGCCTGCCAATCCACCACTGGATTGTGCGCTACCAACCAGGGAAGACCCAATACCACCGGAGAGGGAAGGCCCTCCAGAACGTAACATGCAAGACACTCATTATGGTGGTCCCCTACCCGAAGGTGTAAATTACGAACAATGTGGGTGAGGTTTCTCTGAGACAGAGGAGCAGAATCTATAGCGAATACGGGAATAGGTCTCTGCAGCGTACAGAGAGACAAACCCATAGTGCGGGCAAAATGGGCATCAATCAAGTTTACCCCTGCTCCACTGTCTAGAAAAACAGAAATAAACTCCGTCTTAACACCAGAAACAATGACCGCTGGTAACACAAATTGAGATGTTCGTATGGAGGAAACGTATACCCCCCGGCTGACATCCTCCGCACAGCCCGGGGTTAGTAGTTCCGACGGTCTTTTGTTTTTGAGAAAGGAGGGACAGACATTAATGAAATGACCCCTCCCCCCACAGAAAAAACAAGCCCCCCCCCTACGGCGAACCTCGGGAGGACGGACCTGACGAGAAGTTCCGCCTAGCTGCATAGGCTCATCTAAGTCAGTACAGGCTGACTGTTGCTTGGGAGAGGTAACCAATTGCTCCGGAATTTTCGATCTCTCCCTAAGACGTCTATCTATTCTGATAGAGAGGGACATAACAGCATCAAGGGAAAGGGGGGTCTCATACAGCGCCAGTGCATCCTTAACCCTTTCAGATAACCCAGAGCAGAACTGACTCCTGAGAGCCGGGTCGTTCCACTGAGTATCCGTAGCCCACCTACGGAACTCTGAGCAATATTCCTCTGCTGACCGATCTCCCTGTAGGAGTCTCCGTAACTTCGACTCAGCCAGGGCGACTCGGTCAGGGTCATCATATATGAGACCCAAAGCCCCAAAAAATCCCTCCACTGACCGAAGAGCCTGAGAACCAGGGGGTAACGAGAACGCCCAGGATTGCGGATCCCCCTGAAGCAGGGAAATGACAATCCCTACCCGCTGTTCTTCATGACCTGAGGAGTAAGGGCGCAACTTAAAATATATTTTGCAGGCCTCACGGAACGTCGCAAATTTGTCCCTTCCCCCAGAAAAACTGTCGGGAAGAGCAACCTTGGGTTCAGTGACAACCTGGTTACCCATAGCAACCGCTGGGGGTGCGGTCTGCTGCATTTGCTGCTGTTGTTGAACAGACGCCTTCAATCCTGCCACCTCCAAAGACAGGCTTTGAAGCTGTTCTGCCAAGGCATCAATAGGATCCATATTGGATTCTAAGTAGAGAGAGAGAAAAAAAAACAACAATTAAAAAAAAAAAAAAATTTATTTATTTTTTTTCTCAAAAAGTAAGGGCCAGTTATAATATCACGGTCGGCGTGGCTATCACATACGTGACACAGAGGAAGGGAACGAGGAAGGCCCTGCCCAAGTGAGAGGGAAGATGGTGACCCCTGACTCACCTGGCGGCTGGCACCTGGCTGCCCTGACGTCCCTAGACGGGTTCCTCACCCGTACGCCGATCACGTGCCTAAAGCCCTGGCTTTCCCTGAGCTGAGCCCTAGGTAGTGAACAGGGCGATGGGAACACTAGTCCGCACCACTAACTCTAAGGGAAAACACCAAGGGGAGGACAGACAACACAGACTCAACATATATTCCCAGGTGGGCGACAACAAGAGACAACAACAAGCCAAACAGGGATCCGGAGGGTAGCACACAGGAACAACAACCAGGATTAACCACTCCAGTGGGTCAGTATAGATGTCCAGGCAGGAAGCTCTATAACTGGCAACTAAAGAAGTGTGAGGGGAGAATATAAGGAGGTAGGGAGTGGCAGACAAGAAACAGCTGAGGAGGAGAAGCTACGGATCCCTGAGAGAGACAAAAAGGATAGCAAGGCAAACACAGAAAACAATAACTAAGAAACACCGTGATCTTTAGATATAGAGCGCGCAGCCACCCGCTGCAACTTCCTGACCCCGGGTATAACGGAGTCAGACGTGGCTCTTGATACCCTCGTGACAGTACCCCCCCTTTCACGAGGGGCCTCCGGACACTCAGGACCAGGTCTCTCCGGATGAGAGGCATGGAAAGTCTGAATTAACCTGTTGGCGTTTACCTCTGACGCTGGAACCCACATTCTTTCCTCAGGACCGTAACCCCTCCAATGCACCAGATACTGAAGAGAGCGGCGGACCCGACGAGAATCAACAATTCTGGCTATTTGAAACTCCAGATTACCATCCACAATAACAGGAGGAGGTGGCAGCGGCGATGGTTCTAGAGGTGGAACATACTTCTTGAGTAATGATTTATGGAAGACGTTATGGATCTTAAAAGTCTGAGGTAGCTCCAGGCGAAAAGCCACAAGGTTAATGACGGCTACTATTTTATAGGGACCAATGAACCTAGGACCCAGTTTCCAAGAGGGAACCTTCAACTTAATATTCCTAGTAGACAACCACACATAGTCATTCACTCCTAGGTCCGGACCTGGCGACCGTTTCTTATCGGCCATGCATTTATATTTACCACTCATCTTTTTCAAGTTACTTGCACCTTCTGCCATACCGATGAAAGAGATGAAGAAAACCTTTCCTCTTCGGGAACCCCAGAAGACCCCCCCTCTTTGAAAGTACAAAATTGGGGATGAAAACCGTATGCACCAAGGAATGGTGACTTGCCAGTGGACTCCTGATAATGATTATTTATGGCAAACTCAGCTAACGGTAAATATGATGACCACAACTCTTGGTTTTCAGACACAAAACACCTTAAATATGTTTCTAGGTTTTGGTTGGTACGCTCAGTCTGTCCATTCGACTGAGGATGGAAAGCTGAGGAAAAGGACAAGTGAACCCCCAAACGGGAACAAAAAGCTTTCCAAAACTTAGAAATAAACTGGGTTCCTCGATCCGAAACCACATCGGAAGGGACCCCGTGAAGCTTCACGATTTCACTGATAAACACCTGAGCGAGAGTTTTAGCATTAGGAAGTGCGGGTAGCGCAATAAAGTGTACCATTTTGCTAAACCTGTCTACTACTACCAAGATAACTGTTTTACCCGCCGACAACGGTAAGTCAGTGATGAAATCCATTGACAGATGTGTCCATGGCCTATTGGGGATGAAAAGTGGCAATAAAGACCCTGCTGGACGTGTATGAGAGACTTTCGCGCGTGCACAAGTAGAACAAGTAGATACGAAATCCATTACATCCTGACGCAACCTTGGCCACCAAAAACGACGAGATAAAAGCTCCAAGGTTGCTTTACTACCCGGATGTCCAGCAAGTGCCGAATTATGATGTTCTTTTAATAATTCAAGACGCAGGTTTAACGGTACAAACAATTTCTCTGAGGGGCAAGAGGCCGGGGCGTCCCCCTGAGCCTCTAACACCTTTCCCTCTAGAACAGAGTGTACAGCAGAGACAACCACTCCTCTTTGTAAAATAGGTACCGGATCACAAACATTACCCCCTCCAGGGAAACTACGAGATAATGCGTCTGCCTTGGTATTTTTTGCCCCAGGACGATAGGTGATTACAAAGTTAAATCTGGTAAAGAATAGCGACCACCTAGCTTGTCTAGGGGTGAGACGTTTAGCCGATTCTAGGTACAGAAGGTTCTTGCGATCCGTAATCACCGTGACGGGGTGGGTTGCTCCCTCTAAGAAGTGACGCCACTCTTCAAGCGCCAGTTTAATCGCCAACAGTTCCCTATTTCCAATATCATAATTCTTCTCCGCAGAAGATAATTTTTTGGAAAAGAAAGCGCAAGGACGCCATTTGCCAGGAGACGGACCCTGAGACAATACAGCTCCCACCTCTGACGCATCTACCTCGACAATAAAAGGCTGGGAGACATCAGGTTGAATTAGAACAGGTGCCGAGGTAAACCTCTCCTTTAGAGAGGAAAATGCATCTTTAGCGGCGTCAGACCATTTGGAAAAATCCGTCCCCTTCCTAGTCATGTCGGTAAGGGGTTTAACGATCACTGAATAATTTTTAATGAACTTTCTATAGAAATTAGCGAAACCCAAAAACCGTTGTAGGGCTTTAAGGTTCTCAGGAAGATCCCAATCTAAAATTGCCTGGACCTTCCCAGGATCCATGCGGACACCTGACGCAGATAATAGATATCCCAGGAACTGTAATTCCTGAACAGCGAAGACACATTTTTCAATTTTCGCATATAATTTATTCGTCCGTAGGACCTGCAGTACTTGCCTGACATGCACCTCATGTGTTTTCAGATCAGCCGAATAAATTAAGATATCATCTAGGTATATGACTACAAACCTGCCGATGAGATGACTAAAAATATCATTCACAAAATGTTGGAAGACAGCAGGGGCATTGGTCAGACCGAAAGGCATAACCAGATTTTCATAATGCCCCTCAGGGGTGTTAAAAGCTGTCTTCCACTCATCCCCTTCCCTGATATGAATCAGATTGTAGGCCCCCCTAAGATCAAGTTTGGAGAACCACTTAGCACCCGCAATCTGATTAAAAAGGTCAGGAATGAGAGGAAGAGGGTATGGGTCACGGATGGTTATCTGGTTTAACTCACAGAAATCTATGCAAGGACGCAGGCCCCCATCTTTCTTTTTAACAAAGAAAAACCCTGCAGCCACGGGTGAAGAAGAGGGTCTGATGTGTCCCTTAGCCAGACTCTCGGAGATATAATCTTTCATGGCTTGTCTCTCGGGACCCGAAAGATTATACAACCTGGACTTGGGTAATTTTGCCCCGGGAATCAGGTTAACCGGGCAATCATAAGGACGATGAGGTGGTAGTTTCTGACAACCCTTTTCAGAAAAAACGTCCTCAAAGTCCGAAATAAATGTAGGTAGGGAAGCTATGGAGGCGATTAAGCAATTGTTATTTAAGCAATTCACTCTGCAATGCTCACTCCACTCCAATATCTCCCTGGCCTGCCAATCCACCACTGGATTGTGCGCTACCAACCAGGGAAGACCCAATACCACCGGAGAGGGAAGGCCCTCCAGAACGTAACATGCAAGACACTCATTATGGTGGTCCCCTACCCGAAGGTGTAAATTACGAACAATGTGGGTGAGGTTTCTCTGAGACAGAGGAGCAGAATCTATAGCGAATACGGGAATAGGTCTCTGCAGCGTACAGAGAGACAAACCCATAGTGCGGGCAAAATGGGCATCAATCAAGTTTACCCCTGCTCCACTGTCTAGAAAAACAGAAATAAACTCCGTCTTAACACCAGAAACAATGACCGCTGGTAACACAAATTGAGATGTTCGTATGGAGGAAACGTATACCCCCCGGCTGACATCCTCCGCACAGCCCGGGGTTAGTAGTTCCGACGGTCTTTTGTTTTTGAGAAAGGAGGGACAGACATTAATGAAATGACCCCTCCCCCCACAGAAAAAACAAGCCCCCCCCCTACGGCGAACCTCGGGAGGACGGACCTGACGAGAAGTTCCGCCTAGCTGCATAGGCTCATCTAAGTCAGTACAGGCTGACTGTTGCTTGGGAGAGGTAACCAATTGCTCCGGAATTTTCGATCTCTCCCTAAGACGTCTATCTATTCTGATAGAGAGGGACATAACAGCATCAAGGGAAAGGGGGGTCTCATACAGCGCCAGTGCATCCTTAACCCTTTCAGATAACCCAGAGCAGAACTGACTCCTGAGAGCCGGGTCGTTCCACTGAGTATCCGTAGCCCACCTACGGAACTCTGAGCAATATTCCTCTGCTGACCGATCTCCCTGTAGGAGTCTCCGTAACTTCGACTCAGCCAGGGCGACTCGGTCAGGGTCATCATATATGAGACCCAAAGCCCCAAAAAATCCCTCCACTGACCGAAGAGCCTGAGAACCAGGGGGTAACGAGAACGCCCAGGATTGCGGATCCCCCTGAAGCAGGGAAATGACAATCCCTACCCGCTGTTCTTCATGACCTGAGGAGTAAGGGCGCAACTTAAAATATAATTTGCAGGCCTCACGGAACGTCGCAAATTTGTCCCTTCCCCCAGAAAAACTGTCGGGAAGAGCAACTTTGGGTTCAGTGACAACCTGGTTACCCATAGCAACCGCTGGGGGTGCGGTCTGCTGCATTTGCTGCTGTTGTTGAACAGACGCCTTCAATCCTGCCACCTCCAAAGACAGGCTTTGAAGCTGTTCTGCCAAGGCATCAATAGGATCCATATTGGATTCTAAGTAGAGAGAGAGAAAAAAAAACAACAATTAAAAAAAAAAAAAAATTTATTTATTTTTTTTCTCAAAAAGTAAGGGCCAGTTATAATATCACGGTCGGCGTGGCTATCACATACGTGACACAGAGGAAGGGAACGAGGAAGGCCCTGCCCAAGTGAGAGGGAAGATGGTGACCCCTGACTCACCTGGCGGCTGGCACCTGGCTGCCCTGACGTCCCTAGACGGGTTCCTCACCCGTACGCCGATCACGTGCCTAAAGCCCTGGCTTTCCCTGAGCTGAGCCCTAGGTAGTGAACAGGGCGATGGGAACACTAGTCCGCACCACTAACTCTAAGGGAAAACACCAAGGGGAGGACAGACAACACAGACTCAACATATATTCCCAGGTGGGCGACAACAAGAGACAACAACAAGCCAAACAGGGATCCGGAGGGTAGCACACAGGAACAACAACCAGGATTAACCACTCCAGTGGGTCAGTATAGATGTCCAGGCAGGAAGCTCTATAACTGGCAACTAAAGAAGTGTGAGGGGAGAATATAAGGAGGTAGGGAGTGGCAGACAAGAAACAGCTGAGGAGGAGAAGCTACGGATCCCTGAGAGAGACAAAAAGGATAGCAAGGCAAACACAGAAAACAATAACTAAGAAATACCGTGATCTTTAGATATAGAGCGCGCAGCCACCCGCTGCGACTTCCTGACCCCGGGTATAACGGAGTCAGACGTGGCTCTTGATACCCTCGTGACAGTACCCCCCCTTTCACGAGGGGCCTCCGGACACTCAGGACCAGGTCTCTCCGGATGAGAGGCATGGAAAGTCTGAATTAACCTGTTGGCGTTTACCTCTGACGCTGGAACCCACATTCTTTCCTCGGGACCGTAACCCCTCCAATGCACCAGATACTGAAGAGAGCGGCGGACCCGACGAGAATCAACAATTCTGGCTATTTGAAACTCCAGATTACCATCCACAATAACAGGAGGAGGTGGCAGCGGCGATGGTTCTAGAGGTGGAACATACTTCTTGAGTAATGATTTATGGAAGACGTTATGGATCTTAAAAGTCTGAGGTAGCTCCAGGCGAAAAGCCACAAGGTTAATGACGGCTACTATTTTATAGGGACCAATGAACCTAGGACCCAGTTTCCAAGAGGGAACCTTCAACTTAATATTCCTAGTAGACAACCAGACATAGTCATTCACTCCTAGGTCCGGACCTGGCGACCGTTTCTTATCGGCCATGCATTTATATTTACCACTCATCTTTTTCAAGTTACTTGCACCTTCTGCCATACCGATGAAAGAGATGAAGAAAACCTTTCCTCTTCGGGAACCCCAGAAGACCACCCCTCTTTGAAAGTACAAAATTGGGGATGAAAACCGTATGCACCAAGGAATGGTGACTTGCCAGTGGACTCCTGATAATGATTATTTATGGCAAACTCAGCTAACGATAAATATGATGACCACAACTCTTGGTTTTCAGACACAAAACACCTTAAATATGTTTCTAGGTTTTGGTTGGTACGCTCAGTCTGTCCATTCGACTGAGGATGGAAAGCTGAGGAAAAGGACAAGTGAACCCCCAAACGGGAACAAAAAGCTTTCCAAAACTTAGAAATAAACTGGGTTCCCCGATCCGAAACCACATCGGAAGGGACCCCGTGAAGCTTCACGATTTCACTGATAAACACCTGAGCGAGAGTTTTAGCATTAGGAAGTGCGGGTAGCGCAATAAAGTGTACCATTTTGCTAAACCTGTCTACTACTACCAAGATAACTGTTTTACCCGCCGACAACGGTAAGTCAGTGATGAAATCCATTGACAGATGTGTCCATGGCCTATTGGGGATGAAAAGTGGCAATAAAGACCCTGCTGGACGTGTATGAGAGACTTTCGCGCGTGCACAAGTAGAACAAGTAGATACGAAATCCATTACATCCTGACGCAACCTTGGCCACCAAAAACGACGAGATAAAAGCTCCAAGGTTGCTTTACTACCCGGATGTCCAGCAAGTGCCGAATTATGATGTTCTTTTAATAATTCAAGACGCAGGTTTAACGGTACAAACAATTTCTCTGAGGGGCAAGAGGCCGGGGCGTCCCCCTGAGCCTCTAACACCTTTCCCTCTAGAACAGAGTGTACAGCAGAGACAACCACTCCTCTTTGTAAAATAGGTACCGGATCACAAACATTACCCCCTCCAGGGAAACTACGAGATAATGCGTCTGCCTTGGTATTTTTTGCCCCAGGACGATAGGTGATTACAAAGTTAAATCTGGTAAAGAATAGCGACCACCTAGCTTGTCTAGGGGTGAGACGTTTAGCCGATTCTAGGTACAGAAGGTTCTTGTGATCCGTAATCACCGTGACGGGGTGGGTTGCTCCCTCTAAGAAGTGACGCCACTCTTCAAGCGCCAGTTTAATCGCCAACAGTTCCCTATTTCCAATATCATAATTCTTCTCCGCAGAAGATAATTTTTTGGAAAAGAAAGCGCAAGGACGCCATTTGCCAGGAGACGGACCCTGAGACAATACAGCTCCCACCTCTGACGCATCTACCTCGACAATAAAAGGCTGGGAGACATCAGGTTGAATTAGAACAGGTGCCGAGGTAAACCTCTCCTTTAGAGAGGAAAATGCATCTTTAGCGGCGTCAGACCATTTGGAAAAATCCGTCCCCTTCCTAGTCATGTCGGTAAGGGGTTTAACGATCACTGAATAATTTTTAATGAACTTTCTATAGAAATTAGCGAAACCCAAAAACCGTTGTAGGGCTTTAAGGTTCTCAGGAAGATCCCAATCTAAAATTGCCTGGACCTTCCCAGGATCCATGCGGAAACCTGACGCAGATAATAGATATCCCAGGAACTGTAATTCCTGAACAGCGAAGACACATTTTTCAATTTTCGCATATAATTTATTCGTCCGTAGGACCTGCAGTACTTGCCTGACATGCACCTCATGTGTTTTCAGATCAGCCGAATAAATTAAGATATCATCTAGGTATATGACTACAAACCTGCCGATGAGATGACTAAAAATATCATTCACAAAATGTTGGAAGACAGCAGGGGCATTGGTCAGACCGAAAGGCATAACCAGATTTTCATAATGCCCCTCAGGGGTGTTAAAAGCTGTCTTCCACTCATCCCCTTCCCTGATATGAATCAGATTGTAGGCCCCCCTAAGATCAAGTTTGGAGAACCACTTAGCACCCGCAATCTGATTAAAAAGGTCAGGAATGAGAGGAAGAGGGTATGGGTCACGGATGGTTATCTGGTTTAACTCACAGAAATCTATGCAAGGACGCAGGCCCCCATCTTTCTTTTTAACAAAGAAAAACCCTGCAGCCACGGGTGAAGAAGAGGGTCTGATGTGTCCCTTAGCCAAACTCTCGTAGATATAATCTTTCATGGCTTGTCTCTCGGGACCCGAAAGATTATACAACCTGGACTTGGGTAATTTTGCCCCGGGAATCAGGTTAACCGGGCAATCATAAGGACGATGAGGTGGTAGTTTCTGACAACCCTTTTCAGAAAAAACGTCCTCAAAGTCCGAAATAAATGTAGGTAGGGAAGCTATGGAGGCGATTAAGCAATTGTTATTTAAGCAATTCACTCTGCAATGCTCACTCCACTCCAATATCTCCCTGGCCTGCCAATCCACCACTGGATTGTGCGCTACCAACCAGGGAAGACCCAATACCACCGGAGAGGGAAGGCCCTCCAGAACGTAACATGCAAGACACTCATTATGGTGGTCCCCTACCCGAAGGTGTAAATTACGAACAATGTGGGTGAGGTTTCTCTGAGACAGAGGAGCAGAATCTATAGCGAATACGGGAATAGGTCTCTGCAGCGTACAGAGAGACAAACCCATAGTGCGGGCAAAATGGGCATCAATCAAGTTTACCCCTGCTCCACTGTCTAGAAAAACAGAAATAAACTCCGTCTTAACACCAGAAACAATGACAGCTGGTAACACAAATTGAGATGTTCGTATGGAGGAAACGTATACCCCCCGGCTGACATCCTCCGCACAGCCCGGGGTTAGTAGTTCTGACGGTCTTTTGTTTTTGAGAAAGGAGGGACAGACATTAATGAAATGACCCCTCCCCCCACAGAAAAAACAAGCCCCCCCCCTACGGCGAACCTCGGGAGGACGGACCTGACGAGAAGTTCCGCCTAGCTGCATAGGCTCATCTAAGTCAGTACAGGCTGACTGTTGCTTGGGAGAGGTAACCAATTGCTCCGGAATTTTCGATCTCTCCCTAAGACGTCTATCTATTCTGATAGAGAGGGACATAACAGCATCAAGGGAAAGGGGGGTCTCATACAGCGCCAGTGCATCCTTAACCCTTTCAGATAACCCAGAGCAGAACTGACTCCTGAGAGCCGGGTCGTTCCACTGAGTATCCGTAGCCCACCTACGGAACTCTGAGCAATATTCCTCTGCTGACCGATCTCCCTGTAGGAGTCTCCGTAACTTCGACTCAGCCAGGGCGACTCGGTCAGGGTCATCATATATGAGACCCAAAGCCCCAAAAAATCCCTCCACTGACCGAAGAGCCTGAGAACCAGGGGGTAACGAGAACGCCCAGGATTGCGGATCCCCCTGAAGCAGGGAAATGACAATCCCTACCCGCTGTTCTTCATGACCTGAGGAGTAAGGGCGCAACTTAAAATATAATTTGCAGGCCTCACGGAACGTCGCAAATTTGTCCCTTCCCCCAGAAAAACTGTCGGGAAGAGCAACCTTGGGTTCAGTGACAACCTGGTTACCCATAGCAACCGCTGGGGGTGCGGTCTGCTGCATTTGCTGCTGTTGTTGAACAGACGCCTTCAATCCTGCCACCTCCAAAGACAGGCTTTGAAGCTGTTCTGCCAAGGCATCAATAGGATCCATATTGGATTCTAAGTAGAGAGAGAGAAAAAAAAATTTATTTATTTTTTTTCTCAAAAAGTAAGGGCCAGTTATAATATCACGGTCGGCGTGGCTATCACATACGTGACACAGAGGAAGGGAACGAGGAAGGCCCTGCCCAAGTGAGAGGGAAGATGGTGACCCCTGACTCACCTGGCGGCTGGCACCTGGCTGCCCTGACGTCCCTAGACGGGTTCCTCACCCGTACGCCGATCACGTGCCTAAAGCCCTGGCTTTCCCTGAGCTGAGCCCTAGGTAGTGAACAGGGCGATGGGAACACTAGTCCGCACCACTAACTCTAAGGGAAAACACCAAGGGGAGGACAGACAACACAGACTCAACATATATTCCCAGGTGGGCGACAACAAGAGACAACAACAAGCCAAACAGGGATCCGGAGGGTAGCACACAGGAACAACAACCAGGATTAACCACTCCAGTGGGTCAGTATAGATGTCCAGGCAGGAAGCTCTATAACTGGCAACTAAAGAAGTGTGAGGGGAGAATATAAGGAGGTAGGGAGTGGCAGACAAGAAACAGCTGAGGAGGAGAAGCTACGGATCCCTGAGAGAGACAAAAAGGATAGCAAGGCAAACACAGAAAACAATAACTAAGAAATACCGTGATCTTTAGATATAGAGCGCGCAGCCACCCGCTGCGACTTCCTGACCCCGGGTATAACGGAGTCAGACGTGGCTCTTGATACCCTCGTGACACTTTGGGACTTCAACTTTTGTGGGTCTAATCCCTTTTACAATGCAGTCCAATACTTCTGTATTGGAATGCATTGGTTGTATGAGTAATACAGTGTGTATTACTCATACAGCTTCCGGCCTGTGAGATCCAGGGGGCTGGATCTCACAGTCTCGTCACAGGAAGGCATTGCGCTGCCTTCCATGCCATCGGGTCCCCCCTACAGCCCCATGGGGACCTGATGGCATCGCCGATCGCCGCCGCTGCAACATTGAAAAGCCGCAAACCGCAGGCCTGAATTGACCTGCGGTTTGTGGTGATCGCCGACACGGGGGGAGTCACGGGACCCCCTCCCGCGCATTTAGCCAAGGTGCCTGCTCAACGATTTGAGCAGGCACGGGGTTCCGATCACCGCCCGCCGAGCGGCGGTGATCGGAAATACACATGACGTACCGGTACGTCATGTGTCCTTGAGTACCGGGACAACATGCCGTACCGATACGTCATGTGTCCGGAAGAGGTTAACAGTGAACTCCACATCGCCCGTCCTTTTAATAGTGGCCCCTGCCCTCCATGCATGTAGCAGTGTAGTTGCGCCGTCATACGTCATATGACTGGATATTTAAGGACCTGTGAACTGCTAAAACCTGTGATTAGTTGTTATGGCAACCTGGAGTAGGACCTGCGAGCTTCTATTGGCTGATAAGGGACATGTAACCGTGTGTATGGCAGTTAGGATTTAAGTGAAAGGCTGGCAGGCTTGTATTGGCTAATGCAGGTCATTATTTGGGAATATCTCGGGAGCGGTACGTCCTAGAGAGCTGAGACCCCTGCAAGATTTCTATCCAGGTAGCAAGGGATGTGTATACCAAGTTTCATTTAAATGGATGGGTACATTTTTGAGTTTTCGCGGAACATACACACATACATACAAATATATATATATACGTCTTATTTTATATATATAGATTTATCTGTTATGGGGGAACTGTGACTGGCATTTGTAGTAGGGAGTGGCTGGGTCTTGTGGAGGAACAAAGAAACTATGGCAAGCAGTTATAGAGGCTGTGGATGAAATGTTTTGGGGCATTGACTAGCACTAATATAGCAGTGTCAATGGCTCTCTCTTACGGTAGCACTGTGATTGTTCTGTTAAATTCTCATTGTGGCCAGCACTTATGGGAGCACTGTGGATGGCATTTGTAAGGACACCATGGTTGTGCAACATACCGCCCGCCAGGGCCGATTGTGTCCCAGGTTTATTGGAATGCCGTGTTGGTGTGGTGCAGCCTCACTAGTTTTCTGTGTGTGTCACGGTGCTCCTACATGGATACCGTCGCTCTCCAGGGTTAGGCTCCAAAGCAATAAAGGGGAGAGTAATGGTGGAGGTGGAGAAATAGTCAAGTCCAGACTTTTATAAAGTTCAACAGCTTTACTTGAATAAACTTGAATCCAGTAAATATTTAGACTTTTTCTTGGTTCCAGCAGGTTTTGGCAAAACCTGGCAGGCAAACTTGAGTATTCTGCTTTATCTCTCTCTCTCTGCGGTGCTAAACTCGGCTTTAGTCTGGCAGCTCGACTTTAGGACTGTTCTAGTACCTTTGGCTGTTGACCCCCTCACAACACTCAGTTAGTCTGCAAGGAGTCAGGGTGATTCTCATCTCCTTCAAGCTTAGACTAGACTCCAGACTGACTGAAACTTCCTGCAATATCCTCCCATGTTCGGAAAAAAAAACTAGACCACATCTGCCCAAAAGGGGGAGAATAGAATGGTAAGTTCTAAATATCTGTCTGCCATATGTGCTTCCACCTGCTGGTGAACCAGGCACATTGTCGGGTATTTATTTCATATAAGATATGAAATCATAAATATTATGATTTCATATTTTTATGAAATATGAAAAATGAAAAATTTAATTGGCGGACATATAAACGCCAGTTCTTTTATTGATGAGATCTAAAGTTAATTTGTGCAGCTAATGAAACAGGGTGCAATTAATTATATAAAATATAATTTATTATAAATACATGCAGTAAAAAAATGGCATACAAATAAATATAAGGTTAATATCAAAATTGATCACAAGTAGAGTTGAGCAAACACCTGGATGTTCGGGTTCGAGAAGTTCGGCCGAACTTCCCGGAAATGTTCGGGTTCGGGATCCGAACCCGATCCGAACTTCGTCCCGAACCCCATTAAAGTCAAGGGGGACCCGAACTTTTGGGCACTAAAAAGGCTGTAAAACAGCCCAGGAAAGAGCTAGAGGGCTGCAAAAGGCAGCAACATGTAGGTAAATCCCCTGCAAACAAATGTGGATAGGGAAATGAATTAAAATAAAAATAAAAAAAATAAAAATGAACCAATGTCAATTGGACAGAGGTCCCATAGCAGAGAATCTGGCTTCACGTCAGCAGAGAATCAGTCTCTTCATGCCATAGCAAAGAATCTGGCTTCATGTCAGCAGAGAATCAGTCTCTTCATGCCATAGCAGAGAATCTGGCTTCATGTCAGCGCAGAATCAGTCTTCATGTCATAGCAGAGAATCAGGCTTCACGTCACCCACCACTGGAACAGGCCACTGTCACACATTTAGGCCCCGGCACCCAGACAGAGGAGAGCGGTCCCGTAACAGAGAATCTGGCCTTATGTCAGCGCAGAATCTGTCTTCATGTCATAGCAGAGAATCAAGCTTCACGTCACCCACCACTGGAACAGGCCACTGTCACACATTTAGGCCCCGGCACCCAGACAGAGGAGAGAGGTCCTGTAACAGAGAATCTGGCCTTATGTCAGCACAGAATCTGTCTTCATGTCATAGCAGAGAATCAGGCATCACGTCACCCACCACTGGAACAGGCCACTGTCACACATTTAGGCCCCGGCACCCAGGCAGAGGAGAGAGGTCCTGTAACAGAGAATCTGGCCTTATGTCAGCGCAGAATCTGTATTCATGTCATAGCAGAGAATCAGGCTTCACGTCACCCACCACTGGAACAGGCCACTGTCACACATTTAGGCCCCGGCACCCAGACAGAGGAGAGGTTCATTCAACTTTGGGTTGCCCCACAATATAATGGTAAAATGAAATTAAAAATAGTATTGAATGAGGAAGTGCCCTGGAGTAGAATAATATATTGTTAAGGGGAGGTAGTTAATATTTAATCTGCACAAGGGATGGACAGGTCCTGTGGGATCCATGCCTGGTTCATTTTTATGAACGTCAGCTTGTCCACATTGGCTGTAGACAGGCGGCTGCGTTTGTCTGTAATGACGCCCCCTGCCGTGCTGAATACACGTTCAGACAAAACGCTGGCCGCCGGGCAGGCCAGCACCTCCAAGGCATAAAAGGCTAGCTCTGGCCACGTGGACAATTTGGAGACCCAGAAGTTGAATGGGGCCGAACCATCAGTCAGTACATGGAGGGGTGTGCACAGGTACTGTTCCACCATGTTAGTGAAATGTTGCCTCCTGCTAACACGTTCCGTATCAGGAGGTGGTGCAGTTAGCTGTGGCGTGGTGACAAAACTTTTCCACATCTCTGCCATGCTAACCCTGCCCTCAGAGGAGCTGGCCGTGACACAGCTGCGTTGGCGACCTCTTGCTCCTCCTCTGCCTTCGCCTTGGGCTTCCACTGGTTCCCCTGTGACATTTGGGAATGCTCTCAGTAGCGCGTCTACCAACGTGCGCTTGTACTCGCGCATCTTCCTATCACGCTCCAGTGTAGGAAGTAAGGTGGGCACATTGTCTTTGTACCGGGGATCCAGCAGGGTGGCAACCCAGTAGTCTGCACACGTTAAAATGTGGGCAACTCTGCTGTCGTTGCGCAGGCACTGCAGTATGTAGTCGCTCATGTGTGCCAGGCTGCCCAGAGGTAAGGACAAGCTGTCCTCTGTGGGAGGCGTATCGTCATCGTCCTGTTTTTCCCCCCAGCCACGCACCAGTGATGGGCCCGAGATGCTTTGGGTGCCACCCCGCTGTGAACATGCTTCATCCTCATCCTCCTCCACCTCCTCCTCATCCTCGTCCTCCAGTAGTGGGCCCTGTCTGGCCACATTTGTACCTGGCCTCTGGTGTTGCAAAAAACCTCCCTCTGAGTCACTTTGAAGAGACTGGCCTGAAAGTGCTAAAAATGACCCCTCTTCCTCCTCTTCCTCCTGGGCCACCTCCTCTTCCATCATCGCCCTAAGTGTTTTCTCAAGGAGACATAGAAGTGGTATTGTAACGCTGATAACGGCGTCATCGCCACTGGCCATGTTGGTGGAGTACTCGAAACAGCGCAACAGGGCACACAGGTCTCGCATGGACGCCCAGTCATTGGTGGTGAAGTGGGTCTGATCCGCAGTGCGACTGACCCGTGCGTGCTGCAGCTGAAACTCCACTATGGCCTGCTGCTGCTCGCACAGTCTGTCCAGCATATGCAAGGTGGAGTTCCACCTGGTGGGCACGTCGCATATGAGGCGGTGAGCGGAAAGGCCGAAGTTACGCTGTAGCGCAGACAGGCGAGCAGCGGCAGGGTGTGAACGCCGGAAGCGCGAACAGACGGCCCGCACTTTATGCAGCAGCTCTGACATGTTGGGGTAGTTGCGAATGAACTTCTGCACCACCAAATTCAGCACATGCGCCAGGCAAGGGATGTGCGTCAAACCGGCTAGTCCCAGAGCTGCAACGAGATTTCGCCCATTATCGCACACCACCAGGCCGGGCTTGAGGCTCACCGGCAGCAACCACTCGTCGGTCTGTTGTTCTATACCCCGCCACAACTCCTGTGCGGTGTGGGGCCTGTCCCCAAAACATATGAGTTTCAGAATGGCCTGCTGACGTTTACCCCGTGCTGTGCTGAAGTTGGTGGTGAAGGTGTGTGGCTGACTGGATGAGCAGGTGGAAGAAGAGGAGGAGGAAGCTGAGTAGGAGGAGGAGGATACAGGAGGCAAAGAATGTTGCCCTGCGATCCTTGGCGGCGGAAGGACGTGCGCCAAATAGCTCTCCGCCTGGGGCCCAGCCGCCACTACATTTACCCAGTGTGCAGTTAGGGAGATATAGCGTCCCTGGCCGTGCTTACTGGTCCACGTATCTGTGGTTAGGTGGACCTTGCCACAGATGGCGTTGCGCAGTGCACACTTGATTTTATCGGACACTTGTTTGTGCAGGGAAGGCACGGCTCTCTTGGAGAAGTAGTGGCGGCTGGGAACAACATACTGTGGGACAGCAAGTGACATGAGCTGTTTGAAGCTGTGTGTGTCCACCAGCCTAAATGACAGCATTTCATAGGCCAGTAGTTTAGAAATGCTGGCATTGAGGGCCAGTGATCGAGGGTGGCTAGGTGGGAATTTACGCTTTCTCTCAAATGTTTGTGAGATGGAGAGCTGAACGCTGCCGTGTGACATGGTTGAGATGCTTGGTGACGCAGGTGGTGGTGTTGGTGGTACATCCCATGTTTGCTGGGCGGCAGGTGCCAACGTTCCTCCAGAGGCGGAGGAAGAGGCCGAGGCGGCGGCAGCAGCAGCAGAAGAGGCCGAGGCGGCAGCAGCAGAAGAGGTAGCAGGGGGAGCCTGAGTGACTTCCTTGTTTTTAAGATGTTTACTCCACTGCAGTTCATGCTTTGCATGCAGGTGCCTGGTCATGCAGGTTGTGCTAAGGTTCAGAACGTTAATGCCTCGCTTCAGGCTCTGATGGCACAGCGTGCAAACCACTCGGGTCTTGTCGTCAGCACATTGTTTGAAGAAGTGCCATGCCAGGGAACTCCTTGAAGCTGCCTTTGGGGTGCTCGGTCCCAGATGGCGGCGGTCAGTAGCAGGCAGAGTCTCTTGGTGGTGGGTGTTCTGATTTTGCCCACTGCTCCCTCTTTTGCTACGCTGTTAGCTCGGTCTCACCACTGCCTCTTCCTCCGAACTGTGAAAGTCAGTGGCACGACCTTCATTCCATGTGGGGTCTAGGACCTCATCGTCCCCTGCATCGTCTTCCACCCAGTCTTGACCCCTGACCTCCTGTTCAGTCTGCACACTGCAGAAAGACGCAGCAGTTGGCACCTGTGTTTCGTCATCATCAGAGACGTGCTGAGGTGGTATTCCCATGTCCTCATCATCAGGAAACATAAGTGGTTGTGCGTTAGTGCATTCTATCTCTTCCACCCCTGGTGAAGGGCTAGGTGGATGCCCTTGGAAAACCCTGGCAGCAGAGTCTTCAAACAGCATTAGAGACTGCTGCATAACTTGAGGCTCAGACAGTTTCCCTGATATGCATGGGGGTGATGTGACAGACTGATGGGCTTGGTTTTCATGCGCCATCTGTGCGCTTTCTGCAGAAGACTGGGTGGGAGATAATGTGAACGTGCTGGATGCACTGTCGGCCACCCAATTGACTAATGCCTGTACCTGCTCAGGCCTTACCATCCTTAGAACGGCATTGGGCCCCACCAAATATCCCTGTAAATTCTGGCGGCTACTGGGACCTGAGGTAGTTGGTTCACTAGGACGTGTGGCTGTGGCAGAACGGCCACGTCCTCTCCCAGCACCAGAGGGTCCACTAACACCACCACGACCATGTCCACGTCCGCGTCCCTTATTAGATGTTTTCCTCATTGTTCCCGTTCACCACAATTTTGAGAATGGCAAATTTGGGAATGCTTTTTCAACCCAGAACAAAAAGTCTGCTTTGACGGTCACTACAAATAACTTGACCAGCTAAAACTGTGCAGATTTGGTTGAATAGAGATGTGAGACCTGTTTTTTTTTGCGCTGTGTGACAGTTATACGTTTAATCACAGAATGACACTTCTATCAGCATGCTAGCGTGTGTCTTAGGTTTTTCTGAATGATACTATCAATAACTTCAATGGAAGATTTTCTTTTTGGGATAGATTTCAAGTAGGCCTGAAATACCACAAACTAGTTATTTTCAGAATGGCAAATTTGGGAATGCTTTTTCAACCCAGAACAAAAAGTCTGCTTTGACGGTCACTACAAATAACTTGACCAGCTAAAACTGTGCAGATTTGGTTGAATAGAGATGTGAGACCTGTTTTTTTTTGCGCTGTGTGACAGTTATAGCTTTAATCACAGAATGACACTTCTATCAGCACGCTAGCGTGTGTCTTAGGTTTTTCTGAATGATACTATCAATAACTTCAATGGAAGATTTTCTTTTTGGGATAGATTTCAAGTAGGCCTGAAATACCACAAACTAGTTATTTTCAGAATGGCAAATTTGGGAATGCTTTTTCAACCCAGAACAAAAAGTCTGCTTTGACGGTCACTACAAATAACTTGACCAGCTAAAACTGTGCAGATTTGGTTGAATAGAGATGTGAGACCTGTTTTTTTTTGCGCTGTGTGACAGTTATAGGTTTAATCGCAGAATGACACTTCTATCAGCATGCTAGCGTGTGTTTTAGGTTTTTCTGAATGATACTATCAATAACTTCAATGGAAGATTTTCTTTTTGGGATAGATTTCAAGTAGGCCTGAAATACCACAAACTAGTTATTTTCAGAATGGCAAATTTGGGAATGCTTTTTCGAACCAGAACAAAAAGTCTGCTTTGACGGTCACTACAAATAACTTGACCAGCTAAAACTGTGCAGATTTGGTTGAATAGAGATGTGAGACCTGTTTTTTTTTGCGCTGTGTGACAGTTATAGGTTTAATCACAGAATGACACTTCTATCAGCACGCTAGCGTGTGTCTTAGGTTTTTCTGAATGATACTATCAATAACTTCAATGGAAGATTTTCTTTTTGGGATAGATTTCAAGTAGGCCTGAAATACCACAAACTAGTTATTTTCAGAATGGCAAATTTGGGAATGCTTTTTCAACCCAGAACAAAAAGTCTGCTTTGACGGTCACTACAAATAACTTGACCAGCTAAAACTGTGCAGATTTGGTTGAATAGAGATGTGAGACCTGTTTTTTTTTGCGCTGTGTGACAGTTAGAGCTTTAATCACAGAATGACACTTCTATCAGCACGCTAGCGTGTGTCTTAGGTTTTTCTGAATGATACTATCAATAACTTCAATGGAAGATTTTATTTTTGGGATAGATTTCAAGTAGGCCTGAAATACCACAAACTAGTTATTTTCAGAATGGCAAATTTGGGAATGTTTTTTCAACCCAGAACAAAAAGTCTGCTTTGACGGTCACTACAAATAACTTGACCAGCTAAAACTGTGCAGATTTGGTTGAATAGAGATGTGAGACCTGTTTTTTTTTGCGCTGTGTGACAGTTATAGCTTTAATCACAGAATGACACTTCTATCAGCACGCTAGCGTGTGTCTTAGGTTTTTCTGAATGATACTATCAATAACTTTAATGGAAGATTTTCTTTTTGGGATAGATTTCAAGTAGGCCTGAAATACCATAAACTAGTTATTTTCAGAATGGCAAATTTGGGAATGCTTTTTCAACCCAGAACAAAAAGTCTGCTTTGACGGTCACTACAAATAACTTGACCAGCTAAAACTGTGCAGATTTGGTTGAATAGAGATGTGAGACCTGTTTTTTTTTTGCGCTGTGTGACAGTTATAGGTTTAATCACAGAATGACACTTCTATCAGCACGCTAGCGTGTGTCTTAGGTTTTTCTGAATGATACTATCAATAACTTTAATGGAAGATTTTCTTTTTGGGATAGATTTCAAGTAGGCCTGAAATACCACAAACTAGTTATTTTCAGAATGGCAAATTTTGGAATGCTTTTTCAACCCAAAACAAAAAGTCTGCTTTGACGGTCACTACAAATAACTTGACCAGTTAAAACTGTGCAGATTTGGTTGAGTAGAAATGTCAGGTCTATTTTTTAGGCGCTGGGTGACAGGCTCAACTTTCCCCTGATGTAATATATGGCCAAAAAATAACCACACTGTTGATGGTTAAATGTACTTCGGTGACACAGGCTCAGCCTGCAGCTGATGTAGTATATGGCCAAAAAATAATCAGACTGTTGTTGGTTAAATGCACTTGGGTGAAACAGGCTCAGCCTACAGCTGATGTAGTATATGGCCAAAAAATAACCAGACTGTTGATGGTTAAATGCACTTCGGTGACACAGGCTCAGCCTGCAGCTGATGTAGGATATAGCACAAAATAACCACACTATCGATGGTTAAATACACTTGGTGATAGCTCGTGCTGGCGCACCACAAGTCACAAAATGGCCGCCGATCACCCCAGAAAAAAAGTGATCTAAAAACGCTCTGGGCAGCCTCAAAAAAGTGAGCAAGTCAATAATAGCACTTCAATTATCCACAGCTGCAGATCGATCACAGAATGAAGTCTTTTGGAGGAGTTAATCTGCCTAATCTCGCCCTAACGTCGCAGCTGCAACCTCTCCCTATACTGATCATAGCAGAGTGACGTGCGGCGCTACGTGACTCCAGCTTAAATAGAGGCTGGGTCACATGGTGCACTGGCCAATCACAGCCATGCCAATAGTAGGCAAGGCTGTGATGGCCTCTTGGGGCAAGTAGTATGACGCTTGTTGATTGGCTGCTTTGCAGCCTTTCAAAAAGCGCCAAGAAAGCGCCAAACACCGAACCCGAACCCGGACTTTTACGAAAATGTTTGGGTTCGGGTCCGTGTCACGGACACCCCAAAATTCGGTACGAACCCGAACTATACAGTTCGGGTTCGCTCATCCCTAATCACAAGATGGTGCTCCACCATTTACGCCGGGCTCACTTAATTAAGTACACCAAATACAATACAATACTACTCTTTTCTTTTATCAAATTATTACCGATTAGTATACTGGTTATCAAAATATTATAATGTAGCAACAACAACAAAAACAATAGAAATGAATCTGTGGAAAATCCCTTATGCTCAATCAAAGAATATGGCAGTAAGAGACACCTTATAAATACGCCCGTTGGCTTAACTACGGATAATAAAATCCGATCAGAGATCCCACTCTGATAGCAATATTACAGGAATTCTAATGATGTGCACGTTCATTAAAATTTCCCATAAAATTATTGTTTTAATACTATTGACCCACTAATAATGGGGTCTCAACTATATGCCAATTGGAGCGATTTATAATTACTGCAAATGAAATAGATTATACATTACCCCTGGCTTTGGGATAAAGAGCTTTTAGAATGGACCCAGCTGACCCAGTGTGAAGTGATGCTGATGAATGAATCTTTGTGAAGTGATACTCTTTGTGAAGTCCTCTTTGTGAAGTTTTTCTTTTTGTGAAGTGTCTTGTTCTCCCAAAACTGGATCAGATATTCCAATCCTTATCTATGCCCATCCCCTCTTGGATTAGGGATTTTTAATTAGATAAGGTGGGTGTGACGTATGTTAAACATGGGGATGATGTCATTAAATTGACATTCCTTAGAAACTTCTGCCCATCTACCACTTGATGGCACTGTTGTATCATATAACAATTTTAAATATTTTAAGAATTAACACATATATATTGCTTTATTACCACTTAAACTTTGACCTTTCCCACCTTAAATCAATTAGGAGGGACTCTTTCTGACACTTTGCTCAGACTGACTGGCGGTATCAGAAGTTTCCCTAATCCCTGAATTTATGGGGCTTAGAAAGTTTTCTCCTGGTTTTTGCCTTCAATTACACCTACTACATTCAGACAAATGGTACCGCGATGGGGCCGAAATTTGCCCCATCGTATGCAAATTTATTTATGGGTATCTTCGAAGAAAAATTTGGGCTTCTAACACACCCCAAAATTAAGTTTACATCGACGATATAATTTTTATATGGCAGGGAGAGATAGAGGAACTTAATTTATTTATTGAGTCTTTAAACTCTAATGACTGGAACCTATCCTTTAGCCTAGAACACAATCCAGTGGAGATAGTTTTTTTAGATTTACATCTCACTGCTCACAATAGGAAGATCTCCACCAAGACCCACTTAGAGAGTGGATGCTAATAGTTATTTAGATTATAATACTTGCCACCATCAAAAATGGAAATTAAATATCCCATTTAGCCAAATGAAGAGCATTAGGAGAAATTGTTCTGATGATCAGGTAATAAGGAGCCAAATAGATACTTTGAAGAATAGATTTTTAAAAAAAGGGTACTCGAGGGGACTTTTAGAAGAACCTACAAAGAGAATCCTCAGAGTCTCTTAGAAGGACAGCCTATTACCATGTGACAGTACCAAAAACAAACTCTAGGGAATAAGCCACAAAAAAGAAATCCACCATCTTAGTCTAATTACTAGATTTAACTCCCAACACTCTCGGATTGGAAACACTCTAGCTAAAAACTGGGCAGTTCTATTAAAAGATCCTATCCTGGGAAAAATTATCTCTCAAGCCCCCACTATTATTTTTCGTAGAGCCAAAACACAAAAAAACCTATTAGCCCCCTCCTGTCCCAAATTTAAGACCCCACACCCCAAAACAGCAAGATACAGGAGCCTATAGGTGCAAAATTAGGAGGTGCAAATGTTGCACCATTATCTCACATAATACAAAAGAGGTCTTAGTTCCACATAATGAAGTGACCATAAACATCTGCCACAGGATGGATTGCGGGACCACTAACGTTGTGTACCTATTACAATGTAAGCTATTCTATGTAGGATGTACCACCAAGACTCTATGGGAGAGAATGAATAGACATCGTTCAAACATCACTAGGAAAATAATGACCCATAGCGTTTCACGTCATTTTGCACTGTTTCATAATGGCGATCCTACCTCCCTACGAGTGACCCCGATTGAATGGGCACCACAATCCTACCAATTGTTATGTTGCAAAGAAATGTTTTGGATTTTTCGCCTTAACAACCTATCACCATTTGGCCTAAATGAGTCACTTGAATACACTAACTATTGATTCATTTAGTCCATATTTTGAACTAAAATATATATTTGGCTGTATATATGTATATATGTATTTTATTTATATACCCAGTTTTTATTCTTTAATTATCCGATTATTTACCGCATTATTATATTTTATATCATTCCACTATATTTATATATTTATTTATTTATGAATTGATATAATTGATTGATATATTGATATGATACATTTATATATTAATGTACATACATTTTATATATTTTATATATGTATGAATACCTCTTATACTGTGCTTTTTAAGTTTGACAGATTATTCCATGTTACTTAGGGACTTGAGAGGGAACTTTTATTCACTTTTATTCAGTTTCCTTTTTTTCATAGGAATTATATTAGACCACATGGCACTTTTTTTATATTTTAATATTCAAATAATTATTATGTATTTCTACTGATAAATACCTTATCTTCTATCACCTAATATAACATTGCATAATTTTTTCCCTATTATACAACACACAAGATTATGCTGAACATGACTGCGTTCCACAGTGGAAGGCACATCTGCTGGTATACATGTCCCAGGCATTCACTATCTGTTGCGTTCCATGGTGGAACGCACACCCGGAGAGTTGCACTCCATCGCAACCAACTTCCGACCTCTCATGCCTGTGTGCGTTCTACTTTGGTGCGCATATGGTCGGAAGTGACGTCCGTACTAACGTCACCTCCTCCCTTTCGCATTTTTTTTTCACATTCCGCATTTTGAAGCCTTGTTTAAGGTCCCTCACTCGGCCAGCATATGGATTAGCTTGGTTTATACAAATTATCAAGATTTGAGATATATATTTTTATATTTTATACTGATACTACTCCTGAAGAAGGGGGCTATTTTTACCCTAGACGCCCGAAACGCGTTGAGTGCCATGAGTTTATTGAATAAAAGAATATTTATCAGATGCTGGATTCCTGGCTGCGATCATTCTTACCATCTTGAAAGTGAACCCGACCGGGGGGCTCTGTCTGAAGGTGTCTTGAGCTTTATCCAACAGACATCCTCCCCAGTAAAGTGAGTTATACTTATGTGTCTTTGCAAGTTTCATCAGAATGTTTTTATATGCACTTTTATATATGCATTTTTATTGTCTACCTCTTACCGATCACTTTTTCTATTGTTTGCCTACGATTGTTTTTATATTGTCTAAATTATACCATGACAATCATATTTTATATCTATATTTACACTTAACATCGTGTTTCCCATTGTCCAATCGCCTTTCAGGCTATTCTCCTGTTCATTTTTACTCCGGACACGGCTCCTATTTCCATCACCCTTTCTTAGGGATTTGACAACTCTGACAAAGGAGTTGCGTGGTGAATGAGTCATTTTGGGGTCTCTGTTTTATTTCCATTTGGGACATTTATTACATATCCATAGGATATTGCCCCCTTTACGTGTACAGATAGCAAGTCACATATATACGGCCACCCTTAATTCACTGCTATGGAACTTTAGAAAATAGCTGAGCTCTGGTTTGGCTATTTTCGGGAGTCCCATAGTAGTGAATGGAGAGGTGGCCGCGCTTATGCTGCTTGTTCTCCATTCGCCGCTATGGGACGTCCGAAAGCTGGCGAGCGCGTTCACTATTTTTGGAATTCCCATAGATATGGATGAAGAGGACGCCACACATGCTCAATGTGCTCTCCTTTTACTTAAGACCCCTGTTTTGGACATATGAGCAGGTCCCAAAGGTGGGACTCGCACCTATCGGACATTTATGGCACATCCTATCAATATACAGTTGCAAGAAAAAGTATGTGAACCCTTTGGAATGATATGGATTTCTGCACAAATTGGTCATCAAATGTGATCTGATCTTCATCTAAGTCAAAACAATAGACAATCACAGTCTGCTTAAACTAATAACACACAAAGAATTAAATGTTACCATGTTTTTATTTAACACACCATGTAAACATTCACATTGCAGGTGGAAAAAGTATGTAAACCCTTGGATTTAATAACTGGTTGAACCTCCTTTGGCAGCAATAACTTCAACCAAATGTTTCCTGTAGTTGCAGATCAGACAAGCACAACGGTCAGGAGTAATTCTTGACCATTCCTCTTTACAGAACTGTTTCAGTTCAGCAATATTCTTGGGATGTCTGGTGTGAATCGTTTTCTTGAGGTCATGCCACAGCATCTCAATCGGGTTGAGGTCAGGACTCTGACTGGGCAACTCCAGAAGGCGTATTTTCTTCTGTTTAAGCCATTCTGTTGTTGATTTACTTCTATGCTTTGGGTCATTGTCCTGTTGCAACACTCATCTTCTGTTGAGCTTCAGCTAGTGGACAGATGGCCTTAAGTTCTCCTGCAAAATGTCTTGATAAACTGTCTCGATGATAGCAATCCGTCCAGGCCCTGACGTAGCAAAGTAGCCCCAAACCATGATGCCCCCACCACCATACTTCACAGTTGGGATGAGGTTTTGATGTTGGAGTGCTGTGCCTCTATTTCTCCACACATAGTGTTGGTTGTTTCTTCCAAACAACTCAACTTTGGTTTCATCTGTCCACAGAATATTTTGCCAGTACTGCTGTGGAACATCCAGGTGCTCTTGTGCAAACTGTAAACGTGCAGCAATGGGGTTTTTTGGACAGCAGTGGCTTCCTCTGTGGTATCCTCCCATGAAATCCATTCTTGTTTAGTGTTTTACGTATCGTAGATTCGCTAACAGGGATGTTAGCATATGCCAGAGACTTTTGTAAGTCTTTAGCTGACACTCTAGGATTCTTCTTTACCTCATTGAGCAGTCTGCGCTGTGCTCTTGCAGTCATCTTTACAGGACGGCCACTCCCAGGGAGAGTAGCAGCAGTGCTGAACTTTCTCCATTTATAGACAATTTGTCTTACCGTGGACTGATGAACAGCAAGGCTTTTGGAGATACTTTTATAACCCTTTCCAGCTGTCACGACCGCTATCCCAGCAGCAGTCGTGTCGCACCAGACGGAGGGGAAGGGGGACCCTTATCTACGGATGGGAAATAGAATGGCCACCCCTGACTAACACTAAGCTGGCACCTGTCTGCCCTGATACCCTAGACGGGGTGTGAACCCGTGCGGCGAGCAGGATGCCTAAACCCTCAGTCACCCTAACAAGACTGGACTGGGGAAAGGCCGATGGGAGCGCTAGTCACCATCACTCACGTCTAGGAAAACAACAGGGGAAGACAGCAACAAACAAACAACAGCAGAGATAGACTTATCCAGTCACGAGCAGAGAAGGCGATCCCAAACACGACAGTCCACGCCGGACAAGAGCTCCACAGCAACACCATCAAACGATCTCCTTCCAAGGTCAGAGTAGCACTGGAAGTAAGGACTATATCTGGCAATGACTGCAAGTGAAAGTGAAACTAATATAGTAGCTGGGAGTGGCAGACAGGACTCACCTGAGAAGGATGCCTACAAACTCCCAGTCAGGACAAAAAGGTTCACAAGGCAAAACCCAGATGACATACCCTGAACCACGGAGCAAACTCACAAGCTATCGCGAGTAGCAAGTCGCTGCGACCTTCTCCTCCCAGACTTGTCTGGATCAGTCACAGTCGTGACACCAGCTTTATGGAAGTCAACAATTCTTAATCGTAGGTCTTCTGAGAGCCCTTTTGTCCGAGGCATCATTCACATCAGGCAATGCTTCTTGGGAAAAGCAAACCCAGAACTGGTATGTGTTTTTTATAGGGCAGGGCAGCTGTAACCAACACCTCCAGATACCTGTGACCATATATACCCGGCTATGTAGTCATTGTTATTACCCCTTGAAAAAGCTGACGGCGAAACGCACGTCGGGGCACAGTCTAACGGTGTGACAGATACCTGGGTCAGTATGCATAGCTTTTTGCTGATTGTATGATAACCTAACAAAGTAGTGTGTTTGATAGTGTCCGTAGGATCCTGAGTCGGTATTTCTGGCTCTGTGACCATACATTGTGGACAGGACAACGCTCTGTATATGCACTGATTATACCTTTCCATGTATACGATTGCACTAGCACTTTATTTATATGAATGGTAGCTGCCATACACCCGAAGTCTGATGGTTAATTTTAAATGTTCTTAATGTCTGTGAGGCCAGCAATGGTCATAACTCTGTGTACCAATAAAATTGATGATTATTTAAAAGTAATTGTTGATGGAGGTATGATTTGTTATTCAATCTGATCTATGTATCTGTGATTGGTTACGCTAATGGTGATACTGGATCGCTAATATAATAAGTTTAAGGGAAATAAGTGTTGGTTGTTTATGTATACCATATATTTCCCAGATGGGAATACCCCTTTAACCTCCTCCATGAGAAAATCATGCATACACCGCTGAAACCAAAGAACACAAAATAAAGATACAGAACACATTAATTGGGGAATAAATGGCCAAATTGTTTATGTAAAATATAAAAAATGGCAAACCCCAGACTCACAGAGTGTCACCCTCCAGCACTCAGGAGAGGAAAACCTCTGTGGCGGAACCTCTCGGGTAACCATGGCTGGAGGGCTTCCCTTCCCTTGGGCTTAGAGGGTAATGCCACTATGTAGCTGCCACATAAATAGTAAGGGTGGTGGTGTAGCAGCCGGGCTGATCTGGTTGGCTAGGCAGATGTCCCTTTCCTCCCATGGGCCTCCTGCTAGAACCTCTAAATTTTGTCAAGGTGTGGTGGGCGGGGGTAGTCAAGCTCAAGGTCCTCAGGCCATCAAGTATGGCCGCTCGCCCGCTTTTTACAAGAGTTCTTCCCTTATGACACATGTGCTTGTGATGTCACAGGTGTCTATAACTAATGTTGGTGGCAGTGTTTTGCAGGGTTAACCCTTTAGTGACTGTCAATGTGCCTTACTGCAGAGGTCCTTAACCCCTTCCTGACAGCACTTTGTTAATATACTCCAGTTTGGATGACTGCCATATATTTATGGTCCCCTGACGAGCGCAGGGTTTCCTCCTTCAGGGGAGCATTTTTGTTCTGTTACTGACAGACACTGGTCCAGGTGCCGACTCAGAGTACCTGGACCATTGGCTCTTATTTAACCCCTTCCACCACCATGTGGCACCATGTAAATGAACATTCTAACAGCATGGTCTAGTCAGTTTAAAGGGACACTGACAGGCGAAATCAGCATATATAGTTAGATATATCACATTACAGGTCTTATAGAGTCTTTTAAAAGCATATAACTATCCCCCCTGTCCACCTTATAAAGAGCGAAATATAAAGTTTTATAACCTGCATCTGCGGTCAGCAATCTGCCCAAGGGGCGGCGTTTCATGTGAAAATGCGCCCAGCCAGCCTTCCCAACTGCCGTTCTTAAGCCCCGCCCAGCTCATCATTATTCACTTCGCTGGGCGGGGCTAGAACTCTCCCCAGTCCCGATCCTGCGCCTGCGCAATTCAATCCTCCGGGCATCGTTCATGCCCAATCTTCTGCGCCTGCGCCCCGCCGTGCCGTCGGACGCACTATAATTAACCCCTTATATGATGTGAGTGAGCAGTGCTCTGAAGCGCTGCTCTGAACAGTGCATGGCTGAGGCTGCAGCTGCCGTTTTAACATGAAAACATATACAATAAGGATTAATATATGACATATAGAAAGTCAATCAGACATGATTGAGGTCTGACTAAAACATTAATAAGCAAAAGCAACCTGTACAAAACAATAGAGATGACATGGTAAATTAAGAGACAGTTTAAAAAAAGGGAGGGGGGGGTAACGTTATAAAAAAAAAAAAAAAAGTAATCAATAAAAAAATGACACGGGGTGCCCCCTTTTTATATAACCAGCCAAGGTTAAACTAACAGCTAAGGGCTGACATTATCAGGAAAGGACAGTCTGTAGTTATTGGCCCCTTCCCACCTTAGGGGTGCTGCTGGCCCCTGGATCCTTTGGTCTGTTATATTTTACTATGCCTTACACTTGTTGTGGATGATCGTATAAACACTGTTTCATACAGCAGGCACCCGTGGCTAATGTTCGCGTTACCAGTGGTAATACCGGTCATGTACATTTAACACTGCAGATGCATCTAAATGCTGAAAACCAGGAAGCGCGCAGGGATCGGGAAAGCTGGAGCTTGTTAGCAGCAGCCCCTGTCCTCCTGTGTGACGGGAGGCTGCTGCTTAGTAAAACCCTCATAGACAATGCTAATGCATTGGAGTCTATGAGAAAAGCAATCCAATGATTGCTTGTTACAGTTCCCTATGGGAACTAT
Source organism: Bufo bufo (assembly GCF_905171765.1). Classification (NCBI taxonomy): domain Eukaryota; kingdom Metazoa; phylum Chordata; class Amphibia; order Anura; family Bufonidae; genus Bufo; species Bufo bufo. The sequence continues at coordinate 496,260,679 of NC_053390.1, forward strand.
AAAAATAAGTGTAAAAAAATTTTTTTTTTATAAATAAATAATTCTAATCACCCCCCTTTCCCCAAAATGAGAAACAAAAAACAAAAAACAAAAACACATCATAGGTAAAAAAATATTATGTTTATCCCATACGGAAAATGGCAAAGCAGAAAAAAATTCTAAATGGCTGATTCGTCGTTTTTTGGTTGCTTCTGCTCCCAAAAAAAAAAATTGCATAAAAAGTGATCAAAAGTCGTACACGCCCCAAGATAGTATCATTGAAAAGTGCAGATTGCAATGCAAAAAATGAGTCTTCACATAGCTCCGCATATATAAATCCCAAAAAGTTATAGGGGGTCAGAATATGGAGACTAAAAGAAAAAAAATATTATTTTCAAGGTTTTTTTTGCTTGTTTTTTTCAGTGTAAAAACGCAATAAAAAATATACATATGTGGTATTGCCAAAATCATACTAACCTGGAGAATGAAAATAACTGTTCAGTTGTATGATATAGGGAACGCCGTAAAAACAAACCCCCAAAAAACAGTTCTGCAATTGTGTTTTTTTTTTCAATTTCACCTCATTTATAATTTGTTTTCCGCTTCCCACCACATTGTATGCAACTGTCAATACTACCATTAGAAAGGGTATCTTGTCCCGCAAAAACCAAGCCCCATACAGATATGTGAACAGAAAAATAAAAACGTATGGCTTTGGGAGGCCTGGGAGTTAAAAACAAAAACTAAAAAATAGAAAATCTCCCGGTCATGAAAGGGATAACAATCACATTCATTTTTTTTCTTAGAACTCTAGGAGCTTTGGGTACCAGAGTAGTGGGGTGCGGGGGGCATTTCTATCAGCTCTGGGATGGTAAAAACACAGCTGGCTGACACTAAGACCCTGTGATAGTAATGGAGAGGAATCTGTCCGATGAATGGAGAACATCATACTATTCCCAGGGCTGTAATGGATGAGAAGTGTGACTCGAGCCAATGGCACATATAATTAAAGTGAGTCTGTTACTTCATTTTCACCAATATAACTATCGCCATTGCCCCACAGAAGATTGCAAACACATTCCAAACATACCTGTGTGTACTTGGTGTCTTTATTCCATTTCCAGGAAAAGTACTTTTTAACTTTCTCTTCATGAAAAATGCTGTTTGCTGAAGTGAGACAACACCTTTAAGAAGATGGGAGGGCTGCTGTAGCTGCTCATATCTTGGGATTGGTACCGAGTTAGATATCTGGGCCTAGTCTTGTTTGAAAGCTTTCAAACAATACCAGAATGACAGTATTATATCCATTACATTGGAAGATGTAGCTGTTAGAAATCAAGAATTCAGAGAATGCAGTTGAAATTAAAAGTAAAAACAGGTTTCACTGATTTCACTCCTGACTCAATTTATAATAGCTATATCTTCAGTTGTAATTGATATATCTGAAGATATAGCTGTTATAAATAAAAGCGCTTTTTCTGGACATGGAATAAAGACACAAAGTGTGGGGCAATGCTGTTAGTTATATAAGTGAAAATGGCGTGACAGCCTCCCTCTAAGTTATGTTCTGCATCAGAATATACAGGTTTTTCTCAAAAAATTTGCATATTGTGATAAAGTTCATTATTTTCTGTAATGTACTGATAAACATTAGACTTTCATATATTTTAGATTCATTACACACAACTGAAGTAGTTCAAGCCTTTTCTTGTTTTAATATTGATGAGTTTGGCATAGAGCTCATGAAAACCCAAAATTCCTATCTCCAACAATTAGCATATTTCATCCGACCTATAAAAGAAAAGTGTTTTTAATACAAAAAAAGTCAACCTTCAAATAATTACGTTCAGTTATGCACTCAATACGTGGTCGGGAATCCTTTTGCAGAAATGACTGCTTCAATGAGGCGTGGCATGGAGGCAATCAGCCTGTGGCACTGCTGAGGTGTTATGGAGGCCCAGGATGCTTCGATAGCGGCCTTAAGCTCATCCAGAGTGTTGGGTCTTGCGTCTCTCAACTTTCTCTTCCCAATATCCCACAGATTCTCTATGGGGTTCAGGTCAGGAGAGTTGGCAGGCCAATTGAGCACAGTAATACCATGGTCAGTAAACCATTTACCAGTGGTTTTGGCACTGTGAGCAGGTGCCAGGTCATGCTGAAAAATGAAATCTTCATCTCCATAAAGCTTTTCAGCAGATGGAAGCATGAAGTGCTCCAAAATCTCCTGATAGCTAGCTGCATTGACCCTGCCCTTGATAAAACACAGTGGACCAACACCAGCAGCTGACATGGCACCCCAGACCATCACTGACTGTGGGTACTTGACACTGGACTTCAGGCATTTTGGCATTTCCCTCTCCCCAGTCTTCCTCCAGACTCTGGCACCTTGATTTCCGAATGACATGCAAAATTTGCTTTCATCCGAAAAAAAGTACTTTGGACCACTGAGAAACAGTCCAGTGCTGCTTCTCTGTAGCCCAGGTCAGGCGCTTCTGCCGCTGTTTCTGGTTCAAAAGTGGCTTGACCTGGGGAATGCGGCACCTGTAGCCCATTTCCTGCACACGCCTGTACACGGTGGCTCTGGATGTTTCTACTCCAGACTCAGTCCACTGCTTCCGCAGGTCCCCCAAGGTCTGGAATCGGTCCTTCTCCACAATCTTCCTCAGGGTCTGGTCACCTCTTCTCGTTGTGCAGCGTTTTCTGCCACACTTTTTCCTTCCCACAGACTTCCCACTGAGGTGCCTTGATACAGCACTCTGGGAACAGCCTATTCATTCAGAAATTTCTTTCTGTGTCTTACCCTCTTGCTTGAGGGTGTCAATAATGGCCTTCTGGACAGCAGTCAGGTCGCCAGTCTTACCCATGATTGCGGTTTTGAGTAATGAACCAGGCTGGGAGTTTTTAAAAGCCTCAGGAATCTTTTGCAGGTGTTTAGAGTTAATTAGTTGATTCAGATGATTAGGTTAATAGCTCATTTAGAGAACCTTTTCATGATATGCTAATTTTTTGAGATAGGAATTTTGGGTTTTCCTGAGCTCTATGCCAAAATCATCAATATTAAAACAAGAAAAGGCTTGAACTACTTCAGTTGTGTGTAATGAATCTAAAACATATGAAAGTCTAATGTTTATCAGTACATTACAGAAAATAATGAACTTTATCACAATATGCTAATTTTTTTAGAAGAACCTGTATATGATGAAAATTTACTCACCAAAATTTTTGTTTCCTGGAGTCCTTGGCAGCACATAACGAATGGGTTAAGTCCCCTAGGTACAATCAGGATAGAAACACTTTATAAAGCAATGGAATTAATTAAATAATTGGTTAACAGGCTTTATAAGGCTACACATGACATCAGAGCCCCATATTTGTATGTAGCAAAATAATTTATTAATAAGGGAGGGTAATCTGTGCTGCCAAGGACTCCACCCATTTTGGTGATTACATTTTCATCTTCCTGATCGTCCTTGGCAGCACATAACAAATGGGATAAGAACTACTCATTGGGGGGGGGGGGAGCACTGGCCGCCACTTGAAGCACTCTTTTGCCAAAAGTCGACCCTTCGACTGCTAAGATGTCTAGTCTGTAATGTCTCATGAATGTAGAAATGTCTGATCTAGTGAGACATGTGCCAATTCCGCCCAGGAAGAAGCTGTGGATCTTGTAGAATGAGCCTTTAAAGAAATAGAGCAAATCAGCTTAGAAGTAGTATAGGCCATTTCAATTGACCGCTTGATCCACCTTGCTAGCGTTGCTTTGCTAGCTCTGTTTCCTTTGTTTGGCCCTTGAATTTGTAAGAACAGACCTTCAAATTTTCTAAAGGAGGAGGTAGCCTGAAGATAGGCCAATAAAGCTCTTCTTACGTCTAACAGATGCCAATCCACTTCGTTCAGGGGATTCGGATGAAGAACTGGAAGAGAGATTTCTTGATTAATGTTAATTACAGATGGCACTTTCCGGAGGAAACGTGGCATAGTCCGTAGGATTATGCATTCGCCCATATCTCTAAAATATGGATCTTTACAAGAAAGAGCTTGCAGCTCACTAATCCGTCTAGCTGAAGTAATTGCGACAAGAAACAGAGCCTTCATAAAAACATGCTTTAGTGAGGAAGATTCAATTGGTTCAAATAGTTCTTTTAACATAGCCGAGAGCACTATAGGCAAATCCCAGGACGGAACAGGTCGAAGAAACAGGAGGTCTTAGATTTCTTAAGGCTTTAAAGAAAGTGCGTACTATTTGATTGTTTGCAAATTTTCCTTGCAACTGGGCATTAATAGCCGTAAACTGTACTTTTAAGGTGTTTGTTCTCAACCCCTTCGTAAACCCATCTTGAAGAAATTGTAAAACAAACTTCAAATCTTCAGGGATCGTAGAACTTCTTTGCCACCAATTGTTAAAAGTGTTCCAAACTCTATTATATAACTTAATCGTTGAAGGTTTACAAGCGGCTACCATTGTATTGACTAGATCTAAGGAAAACCCCAATGCTGTTAAGGACTGCCACTCAGCCTCCAAGCCGCCAGTTGTAGACTGCTGGGGTTGTGGTGGAAAAAACCTTTCAGGAGAAGCAAGTCCGGACGGGGAGGAATCCTCCCGACTCTCCCTATGGAGAGGTTTAGGGCTAGGGAGAACCACGACCTCCGAGGCCAGAATGGAAGAATTGCTTTCACTTCTGCCCGATCTTCCCGTATCTTCTTGAGTACCTTCGGTATGATAGGGACTGGAGGAAAAACATATATTAGGCCTACTGTCCAGCTGATTGAAAGACCGTCCATCGCTATCGCTTGGCTGGACCGATGAATGGAGCAGAACTGACTGAGCTTTGTGTTCTGTTCTGTTGCCATGGCATCCAACCAAGGCTTTCCCCAATGAGACAGAATGTTGTTGAATGCTATCGGATTTAGGCTCCATTCTCCAGGATGTAGAGGAGTACAGCTGAGAAGATCCACAGATTGGTTCATAATCCCCCTTATATGGATCGCGGAGATGTCCTTTGTGAATCTCTCTGCCCAATCCATCAAGATGGCACATTTCTTGGAAAGACTGCAACTCCTTGTGCCTTACTGTTTGTTGATATAGGAGTCGGTTGGCAAATTGTCAGACTGGACTATTACTTTGCTCCCGGAAAGATGTGTTTGAAAATGAAGAAGGGCTAGTCTCACTGCTCTCAATTCTCTCCAATTGGAGGACCTCATTGATTCTTCTTTCGTCCACTTTTTCTGGACCCATAGATCGTCTATATGGGCACCCCAGCCCCAAGAGGAGGCATCCGATGTGAGAATTTTCTGGCGGTGGGGATTCAGATCCTTGCCTAGCCGTAGGTGATTCGAAGAGATCCACCATCTTAAATCTTGGCGTGTTGAAGGAGATATCACTATCTTCTTGTCTAATGACCCGCAATTTCTGTTCCAGCTGGATAGAATGTGGTTTTGTAACTTTCTTATGTGGGTTTTGGCCCAAGGGATGGCCTCTGTAGATGAGATCAGGAGACCTAATATTTTTATTGCCTGTCAGATACAGATTTTGGTTCTGGACAGGAGATGTTTTATTCCTCTGTGAACTGATGATGCTCTTTGTAGAGACAATTTGATCGTCTTGTGATGAGAAGTAGCCCTGAATCCTTTTTTGTTGAGATGGAATCAAAGAAGATTTCTGCTTGTTTATGAGGAAACCGTGGGATTGAAGCATTTGAATAGCCACTTGTAGATGGAGGTTCAATTTCTGGCTGAAATTTCTTATCCGTCCAGGTACGGAATGCACGTGATACCCTTTAGCCTCAGCGCTGCTGTAAGGAATATCTATACCTTCGTAAAAACCCTTAGCGCAGATGTTATGCTGAAGGGTAGGCAAGTAAATTGGAGATGCACAACACCAGTTACGGTTTGAATCGCTAGCCTCAGAAACTTCCCGTGACTGGTGTGTATTGGGATATGCAGATAAGCATCCGTTAAGTCTATCGATGCCATATATTCTTCTCTTTTCAAGATCATTAGGACCGACCTTATGGATTCCATTTTCAACTTCTTTTTCAGTAAAAATTTGTTCAGGAATGTTAGATCGATTATTAGTCTCCATTTCCCTTCTGGCTTGGGTACAGGAAACACTTTGGAGTATACCCCCTTGAATTGTTCTTCTAAAGGCACTGGTTCTAACGCCCCCTTCTGGATGAATTCCCGAAGAAGATGAATGACCACCTGATGTTTGGGGTCATTTAGACAGAATCGATCTGGGGCAAAGAGAGCGAACTCTAGGACATATCTGATTTTGATTGTAGAACTGACCCAGGCATCTGTGGATGTGAAAGCCCAAACATCTGAAAACGGCTTCAATCTTGCGCCAACCTTTGGCTGAATGCTGGCGTCATAAGTCAGAGGGTTTTTGATTAGGTTTCCTTTTGTAATCGGATCTCTCCTGCTTGCCCCGAAACTGTCTTTGTCTGAAAAACTGGTGTCTATTTCTGAATCTGGGAGATCTCTTCCTTTGAGAACGAAAGGACCTGAACAATGTTTTCTTTTTTGATTCTGGAAATACCGCGCCTTTCCCCTCATTCAAAGATACTATAATTTTTTCTAATTTAGGACCAAACAACGAGACTGGCTGGAAGGGAAGATTGCAAAAGTGATTTTAGACAATGTGTCTCCTGGCCATGGTTTTATCCATAGAGCTCTTCTTGCAGTATTACTGAGAGCCACGGAGTTTGCTGAAAACCTTGCAATATCGAGCGGAGCGTCACATAAAAACTCTGAAGCAGCCTTCATTACTGGAAGATTTTTTAACATATCTTCTCTAGCCACTCCCTCTTCCAGGTCCTGGGAAAGCTGAGATAACCAAATTCTTAAGGCCCTGGCTACAGGAACAGAAGATAATCCAGCCACACAGGCCACTGAAGTTGATGCATAATCCCTTTTTAATAAGGACTCAATTCTTCTATCCATAGGGTCTTTGATAAGTGGTGCCTCGACTGACGGAAATATATCTTTTTTAGACAGACGGACAACCTCTAGATCAACCTTAGGTACTGAGGCCCACTCTTCAGAAAACTTTTCATCTAGGTTATATATGGATTTTAGTCTAGAATCTGAGATTGTTTTTTTCTCAGGCTTATCCCAGCTTTGTTTAAACGACTGGGTAAGGACTGGATGACCTGGCAAAGCACTTCCTTTAGTTTTGGGAAATAAGAAAAGCTTATCTGACTTTGATTTTCCCGAGGCATCCCTATCCGATTCTAATGTCCGTTTTACAGCTTTAATTAGATCTGGTATCTTATTTTTCCGTAAAATATAATAATCATCAGGATCCTCAGCAGATACGTCCGACAAGACTTCACCATCAGACAGGGACTCATCGTTAGAGGAGGATAAACGTTGTGGAAGGGGAGAATTATTTGCATATTTTGGTCTCTTATTTGCTGATTTGATTTCATCAAAAATAGAGGACAGTTGATCTTTAAACCACATAAGGAAATCCATATTCCCTGACTGAACAGAAGGAACAGGAGACATACAGTTCGTGCAAACATTGGCAGAAATTTCATCAGGTAGAGGCTGTTCACATCTTTAACAAAACGATGCTTAGTTTTTCTTTTCCTTTTACTGGACTCCTCTTGTGAGGCAGACATCTGTTAGTTAAAACACAACAGAGTCAGAATTAATATACACAGCCAAATCCCTGGAGTGAAAACTTTCAAAGTGACATAGCATGTCCATTGAACGCACAACTGCATGGAAAAATGTGTTCCCTTTATGATAGAGATGCTGCCACCACCATAGCTACAGCTCTTGCCGCCCCCTCATACATAACAAAACCCCAAAAATTCACTCCTTTCTGACATTCGTCATAGATGTACAGCGGATGTCGGATCTTTAAGGATGGCGCCCACTCCATGTTTTGCGGATTTACAATTTTGCACACTGTAAGGCCCCTTTCACACGAATGTAACGGATTCGGTCCGGATGTGTTCAGTTAAAAACGCACGATTTTGATCTCAAAATAAGTCCGTTTTTTCTGCGATTGCGTTCAGTTGTTCAGTTTTTTTTCGCGCAGGTGAAATGCGTATTGATGCGTTTTTCACCCACTAATATCTCGCCAAATGTAATATAAATATGTATGAAAAATGTCAATTTGGAGTAAAGAACACCTGGAAGACTCATCACCAGGATTCAACAAGAGTTATATAAAAAAAAAATGAATAATGCGATTTATTTTCAGTTTTCATAAAAGTTGATTATTTACGAAAATAGTTTAGGAAGTCTTAATGTAATTGTCCATGTGTGAATATTGAAAATCCTTGAAATATCCTTTCTGAAGGGTAGGTGCCTTCTTTCCAGGCTCCATGTGTTCCTTTCATCTTCTTCAACAGCATCCCCCAGCAGAGTGAGTAAGAAGACAACCCCCTTGACTGTCTCTGTCAGTCATTTATACCATAGATACAGGCGTGTCTTACTAATGTATGGCTTCTACATTGTCATATATGGAGACTTCATATATAGGTCTTGATGTTCCCATACAGACCTCCCATTGCTAAGTGTATTACTATAAATGGTGTCAGTGCGTAGTGTAATACATCCTTTATATTAAATACCAATTAATATTATATCACATATTATTTAACATGCGCGTGATAAAAAACTGAAGGTTTACAAACAACATCTCTTAGCAACCATCAGAACAGTACTTGCGGAAGCGATGCATTTTTCATGCAGCCCCATTCACTTCTGTGAAAAACGCTGAATATAGAACATGCTGCAATTTTCACGCAACGCACAAGTGATGCGTGAAAAACAACGCTCATGTACACAGACCAATTGAAATTAATGGGTCCGGATTCAGTTCGGGCGCGATGCGTTCGCATCACGCATTGCACCAGTGCGGAAAACTTGCTCGTCTGAAAGGAGCCTAAAACATGGGTCAGTCGTGTGCAGGAGCCCTATGGAGCACTTTATCACATATAAACAATTTCTCCTCGGTTTCAAGTCTGCACTTGCTGCTGCAAAGCAAGCCTACTTCACATATCTTATACCGTCCCTGTCTCACAACCCTAAGCAACCTTTTTAGCAATTTTAACTCTCTTCTCCGTCCTCTGGTGACCCATCCTTCACCCTCTTTGCCACATACTTCAAACAAAAGATTGACATCAGAGAAAACTTCAGCCTGCATCCCCACAGCCCCTCTGCACAACATTTCAGTCTTCCCCAAAAACCTGCTTCTCAACCATTACAGAGTAAAACTATTCCACCCTACTCTCCAGATCACATCTCACCATCTGTGCACTTGACCGAATCCGATCCCTTCCTGCTCCCTCTTTGAATGGCTACAATCTGGCTTCTGACCCCACCACTCGACTGAAACTGTGCTTACCAAAGTCACCAACGACCTACTAATTGCCAAAGCCAAACAACTTTACTCTGTCCTCCTTCTTGACCTGTCCTCTGCCTTTGACACCATCGACCACTCCAATCTCTCATCTCTTGGCATCACAGACTTGGTCCTCTCCTGGATCACATCATACCTCACATTTGGTGTCTCCCACTCACATGCCACCTCCTCGTCTCATCCCCTCTCTGTTGGTATCCCTCAAGGCTGTGTCCTATGACTCCTGCTCTTCTCAATCTACACTTTCGTCCTGGGACAGCTCATAGAGTCCCATGGATTTTAGTATCATTTCTATGCTGAGAAATTTACCTCTCTGGTACAGATATCACCACCGTACTATCCAGAATTCCACAATGCCTATCTTTTATATCCTACTTCTTCTCCTCTCGCTTTCTAACACTTAACATGGATAAAACAGAATTCATCATCTTTGCTTCCATCTCAACCCCCTCAACAGCTCTATCTATCATGGTCAATGGCTGCACACTCCTAGTTAACCAAGTCAGCTGTCTTGGACTAACCTTTGATTCTGCCCTGTCCTTCAAACCACTCATCCAAGCCCTTTCCACTATCTGCTGCCTGCAACTCAAAAATATCTCTTGGATCTGCATATTCCTCAACCAGGAGTCTGCAAAAATGCTCATACATACCCTCATCCTCTCCCACCTAGACTACTGTAACATCCTCCTCTGTTGCCTTCCATCTACCACCTTCGCACCCCTCCAATCTATCCTCAACTCTGCTGCCCGACAACTGCACCTCTCCCTCAGTGACTCCTCTGCCTATCCCCTCTGCCAATCCCTTCACTGGCTACCTATTGCCCAGACAAATTCAGTTTCAAATATTAACAAATAAACATAAGGCTTTCCACAACCTGTTGTCACGATCAGTGTGGGGGAAAAACTCAGGAGGGAAGGGGAACAGTAACTGGGTGTAAAATAATAAAACTAACACTTTTTTAGTAGGATAGGGTTATTTCAAGGACCATGCAAGGGCAGCACTTGTGTTGAAGTGTCAATTTTGACAGGTTGAGACGACAATAGCATTTGGGAAGGTTAGGAATCCTCCTTCTCAGCATATTATTATTAGCTTTACAAATAAGGTATACATAGAAGACCATGATGTAAGGGAATTTACTTGTTAACCATATATGTCTATTAGAATGTTAAATTTAGGATACAATGTAACTCTATGAAGAGTCAACCTATAAAATGGCTTTGTTTCATGACATAGGCAGAGCATTCTTGCACGGACACCTGTTGCTCTCTACACACACACACACACAGATTCACACATACACGTTATTTTGGGGAAATAAGCTTTTTCACTTATTTTAATTGTTTTATTGCTTGCTTGTAACCTTTCAAGACTTATTGCTGTGCTATATTTTTCTCTTTCTAAACTTTGTAACTTTCTTTTTATGAGAATTAAATCCTTCTAATTTTATCTTTCATCACGAACTTTGCACATTTTGTTGGGCTCCTTCTAAAGCATTTCTTGAAAAATAGAGAAATGCAGGACGTTATTCTACATTGGCGAGCCAGCGGATTTTTGTTGAATTCCTTCAGTTTGTAAAGAGGTGGGCCCAAGAGAGTAATTACTATTATTACAAGCTTCAGGAAAACAACAACAACGAATCTAAAGAAAGAAGACGTGAGCCATACATCTGTTGCAAGTGTCACTTCCCAGACGTATTACAGACGGAGGCTTGTGAAGAAACTACACAGAGATCCTTCCATTGACTGTGGGAAGAAGACGTAAGAAGGGACATCAAGGATACGGTACCTGAGTAAGTAATGGAATTTCTTAATTCTTATTCAGATAAAAGTAAATTGGAGTTTAAAGTTGTAAGTAGTCATACTAATGCACAATTATGGGCAAGTTTATATAATCAATGTGAAGAAGAAAACATAAGAATTGACAAAAAGTTGTTGTGTATGGATAAATTGCAGAAGAAGCTCAGGAATGTATTACATATGGTGAAAATATTCAATACATTAGTTCTTGAAGACAGGCAGCCACAGACTCAGACACATAGTATATGTGTGAATAATAAGGACACACATGATACAGACACACAGGAACACATAGAAGAGGATGATTTTAATGATTGTCCAAAGTGTCAAATTTTGGCACAACACATAGAAGATTTGGAAGATCAGATGGAAACTAGGACACAGCTCATATCAAAATTATGCCATCGTACGAAAAAAGTTTCTATTATTACAAAAAGTGGCATAGATACGGGTGCGTCCTACATTCCAGACACTAGTCCAGCTGATGTAAATGAAGATATAGAGGCTGAAGAAGTCAGGAGGAGGAAATTACATGACAGGGCAGCCAAGTTAAATTTAAAAATACATGATCAGTTAATAAAAATTTGTAAAGATATCCCAGCTTATACTGATAAGATGGATGCATTTCACAATGCTGATATCTTTGAATCTAATGCTGATAAGTTCAATCTAAATAATGAACAGAAAAACAAAGTATTTAAATTATGGCTTCCCTCACATATGGCAAGGAGATTAGAGATCACACCAAGAGTAAATGATGAACGTGAAATAATACATAGTTCCCCAGCAGATCGATTGAGGCAACTACTTTTATTTACTACTGGAGAATCTACTCCTACATTTGAAATCCTTGACATGTTAAAGCCCACTTTACAGGATGATCCATTTGCATTCTTGATAAAATTTGAACAGGCGTATAGAATGGTCATGGAAATTGAGGATGATTCTGAACCCACTGCAATGATAAAGTCATTTGTAAAACGGTTCAAATATCTTGATCCAGTCTCCAGGGAGTTAGCACTAGGAAAGCCTACGTTACAGGAAGCGGCAACATTTATTGATCAAATAAGGAGATCCATAAAACAAAGTAGTATAAGGGTCAAAGTTGCTGCAGTCCAAAAAAAGGATGAAAATCAGGTAACAAATTCAAATCGTCCTAAATCAAACCCTCCCATGAAAAGAGACCAATATAAACAGAAAGGAAAGGTGTCATTTCAAAGAGGACAAGTTACTTGTTATTATTGTGGAAAAATAGGACATTTAAAATGGCAATGTAGGAAATTCCTAAATGAGTCACAGAATGCAGGGAAAGAAAATGGTTTTGTGCCAACTGCTCCTCCTCCAGAGCAGGATCAGTCACAATCACCATATGCACCTTTAATAAGACAAATTAGAGAATTAACATTGAATAATTCGTACAAGGGGAAATCTTATGGTAATAAAATAGAGGAGACAGCTGGTTTGTTACCTTCCCCATGACTAGGACGAACTATGACCTCTCGTCCTTTGGAATTAGTAGCTCCAGTTTCATTAGATGACTGTGGAAGACCATTTGTAAGGGGATCCTTACAGGGCAATGAGGTGACATTTCTCATTGACACAGGAGCTCAATTAAGTGTGACTAATCAGGATTTGCCTCTAACTCCAAATGCACCTGTTTGTACAATTGTTGGTTTTAGTGGAAAGAATGGAACTAAAGCAACTTTAGCACAGAATGTTAATTTAGAAATACCAGGCTATCTGAAAACTAAAATAGACATTTGGCATAGTACTAATTCTGAAAACATCATAGGAACTGACCTAATGAAAAAATGGGGTTGGGTCATTGACTTAGGAAATAAGTTGATCTGGAAAGATGTTGATGGATCTAAACCTGTAGTCATTGATCCCACTGAATACAGTCATGTTGGTACTGTTTGCCTAACCGAAGTTGTTTCTTCTGAACATTTATGGCCAGAAACTGGTGATGATGAAGTTCTAAAAGAAATTGTACAATATACTCCTTCTTTGTGGGCACAATTCAGGAATGATGTGGGCACAATGAAAGATGTATTAGTCAATGTGGAGGGGAGAGACCCTCCTCCCCAAAAGCAGTACAAATTGCCACCTGAATCAATTGGTCCCATGTCTAAAATCATACAGGAACTGCTTGATCAAGGTGTCATTAGAAAAGCTAATTCAGTAACAAACAATCCACTGTGGTGTACTGTGAAGCCTGATGGTTCATACCGAATGTTATTGGACCTAAGATTGCTGAATAAGTATACCCCAAATGTGGCACCCATTGTTGCAGATACTCATGACATAATGGCACGACTGAATGCTAAGGCAAAGTTTTTCTCTGTTTTAGACATCAGTAATGGTTTTTTCAGCATATCTCTTGCAAAGAGCTGTCAATACAAATTTGCATTTTGTTTCATGGATGAGCAATATGTATTTTGCAGATTACCTCAAGGAGCACATTTATCACCTAGCATATTTCATCAGGCAGTTGCAAAAGTATTGTCCAAATTTTCAAGACCAGATTGTCTGTTGCAATATGTTGATGATATTCTTTTAGCCACTGAGGATAGAGAGTTGCATTTATCTCTCTTAGCAGAATTATTTTCGTTGATGCACGAAGCAGGTTTGAAATTGAACACGAAGAAAGTCAAACTTTTGCAGACTGAAGTGAGATATCTTGGAGTGTTAATCAGTCATGGAAAGAGACAGCCACTTCAAGATAGGATTGAGGCTATTGCTTCTCTTCCCATTCCAACATCACACAAGGCTCTGAGACATTTCTTGGGTCTGGTAAACTTTTCCAGAGAATTCATAGAAGGCTTTGCAGAAAAAGCTAAACCTCTTTATGATCTCTTGAAAAATAATGATGATGACTCTTTTGGACCATGGGAAGAGGAACAACAGAAGGCATTTGAACTTTTAAAGCGAAGTATGCAAAAGTCTCTAGCATTGTCAACAGCTATGACTCAGGCACCTTTTGCTTTGCAGGTTCACACCTCAGACACGGCTGTGTCAGCTGTACTCTTGCAGTTGCAAGGGGGAGAATGGCGGATTTTGGGCTATTTCTCTAAGCTTCTCACACCTGTGGAAAAAGGGTTTGAAATTTGTGCAAAACATTTGGTGGGTGTTTATTTTGCTGTTAAGGCAACAGAACACATTGTTGGATTTAACAAAATCATTCTGCAGACTCCTCACTCCACACTAAAACTTCTCCTTGAGAAAAACCTCCCAGGTGTGTCAAATCAAAGATTTGCACATTGGTTGTTGTCCTTATCATCAAAACAAATTGAGATTGATCACAAGGCCAAGTATGTACTTCCTCAATTAATGCAGTATGAAGGGAAAACTCATGAATGTTCAGAAACATTTTATGAATCATATCCTAGCTTGTTTAGGAGAGATGCAGAGAACAGTGATGAACCAGTATTTGTTGATGGTTCAAGATTTTGTTCAGGGGGAAAGTATTATACAGGTTATGCTATCTGGTATCCTGAAAGAGGATATGCAGTTCAGCATAGACTGCCAGGACACTATTCAGCTCAGAGAGCAGAGTTAGAAGCAGTCAAGACTGTACTGACAATTGATGAGAAAGAAAACAAGAATCCATTGGTCATTTATAGTGACAGCTCATATGTCGTAAGATCACTGACAGACTATTTACCAGTGTGGGAAAGGAGAGGATTTGTAGATTCCTCTAACAAGGTCCTGGTGCATAGTGATACACTCAAGGACATATTCAAAATAGCTTCAAAACATCCTAATAGCTATGCTATAGTCAAAGTCCCAGCACATAAGAAAGGCGAACATGAGTTAGTTATTGGAAACAACACTGTAGATACATTGGCTAAGGAAGCAGCTATGACAGGAGAATTGAAGGAAGAAATTGAATCTTTGAAAGCTTTACCAGTGAGGAAAACAGACACGCATTTTCCTTCTTTTGCAGAGGAACAAGCGAAGGATTCGTCCCTTGCTGCTTCTCAGGTTGATCCAAAACCTCCCTTTGTTTGTGAAAACGGGGTTTTGTGTCATGACTGTCAGGGGGAATTGCGTCCTGTTGTCCCAAAACATTTACAAATGGAATTCACCAAATACAATCATGAGAGTTTAGGTCATTTGGGTCAGGAAAAATTGTTAGGAGTTCTCAAAGAGAAATTTTATTGGGACAAAATGGAGAAGACTGTTCAAGATGTAGTTCAGTCATGTCTCATTTGTGCTCAAGTCAACCCACGACCTAAAGGACAAAAACCTCCACTTTTACGAATTGCACCTGCTGATGGTCCTTGGTCTACATTACAGATAGACTACATTGGTCCTCTACCTTCAGGTAAACATGGACTCAGGTATGCATTAGTGGTGGTGGATGTATTTTCAAAATGGGTAGAGATCTTACCTGTCAGGAAAGATGATGCTCTGTCTACAGCAAGGGCATTGGTAAATCATGTGTTTTATACTTGGGGGATCCCAAGAATGATTACCTCTGACAGAGGAAGTCATTTTACAGGAAAAATCATGCGGACAGTTTGTGCTATTCTAGGAGTACAACAACAGTTCCATGTAGCGTATCACCCACAATCAGCAGGCATTGTGGAAAGAATGAACCGAACAATTAAGACAAGAATTGCAAAAATGTTATTAGATAAAGGAAATACATGGGTTGATGCAGTACCCTTTGTTCTTATGAGTATAAGAGGAACCGTTTCCTCTACAACACAGTATACTCCATTTGAATTAATGACGGGAAGAACAATGCCATTAATATTCCCAAACGAACCATTCTTGTCTACACCTCAAGAAGATGCAATAGCAAGGTCCAAGTGGTTACAGTTATTGCAGGAGAATTTAAGTACAATTCTTCCATATGCTGCATCTAAAATGCAACGCATGATACCACCTCACTCTTCTAAATTTGTAAAAGGTGCTTTTGTAATGATTAAGACCTTCAGGAAGAGTGGACCTTGGGAAAGCAATTGGGAAGGTCCCTTCGAAATAATAGACACTAGGGGACAAGTAATGATTTTGGTTCAAAGAGCACCAAATGCTTCAAAGAATACTCGCAGACAACAAAAACTGTGGGTACATGTTGATCAGTGTAAATTGTATGTACCAAAATAATGATACTGCTTTTCTTCACAGGGAATGAAACTCTTTACGTTATACACAATCCACAACAAACAAGGATGTCTTCAGAAAAGCTGTTTCATGATGGGAATGTCATTGTTTATGATGATATTTACAACTGCTACGTTCGCACAATTCCTTGATGATAAAAAGAATAATCATGACAAATAGACTTCAATCCTTGCACGAAGAAGAAGAGGATTTCGTCTTGAGGATTTTCTGGAAGAACAAATTCAGGACAATTCCAGATACATTTCCGGAAGTCTTTGTATGGGTTATGGCGTTAACTGTTGTATTGAAATACACTTCAGACATGATACACACATTGAATTACATGCAACAGCAGGACCCAAACCAAAGTTCACACAATTACAAGGAACATTCATACATGATAATAGAACTGGTTCATGGGAATGTACATCAATAGATGTATTATACTGGAGTATTGTGATAAAAGGAAATGAGTCAGCTACATGGTCCGGAGATCTCACAAATGATAAGATAGCATTAGGAAAAGTGGGAAAATCTCGAGAGGGAATTTGGTTTCAAAAAGAATGGATTCATAAATTTTTCCCATAACAGGAAAAGTTGATGAAGATTGGGTGGAAAATTGGAGATAGTATGAGACATATAGATTTATGGGTAAATAAGTGGTTAGGATGTAATAAGAACACATGTATAGCTACCTCATTGATTCCAGTAGCTGGAAGAGAACAAATGGTAGTTCCAGTAACTGTTTTAGGAATTCCCGTGAGTGAAACACAGTTGATTTTTTATCAATTGCAATATACGGAATTTGCATATGATGGTACTCATATAGAACAATTAGATCTTTCTTCATGTTTACACTTTGTTTCTAAAATAATCTGTTTACCGGAACAAGATAAGGAGATTTATCATTCTTGTTTCCATAATCAAACTTCTTGCCATGCACGAATTGAGAATGTATACTCAATTCATGATTTGGTAACTCAAGTTGGTCCAAACAAAGTTTGTGTACAAGTGATGTCTGAGAAAGAAAAGGTTGTAGCATTCTTTTCTTCTTGTGTACATCACGAGAATTTAACCAAGGGTTTATATTGTTTGGAAGGAGACTGGAGAGCAATCTCTATGAATTTAGGAAGACTCAATATTTCTTCCATAAATACAACCCAATTGAAAATCCTTCCAATGAAATTTAATCTCACTCAAATTGACAAATTTCCGTGGGATGAGTGGACAAAAGAAATTAAAAAAGATAAAGGTCTTTTAAAAATATTAAGTGAACAAATAAAAGAAGCAGAAATTGCATTTAATCATAAACAAGGACAATTATCAGAAATAGAACATGAATGGAATATCATGTCTGGAACGTCTTGGTGGGGGAAATTGAAGAAATCTGTAAATATGTGGTCAAAATCTTCTACACAAACAGCAGTTGAGAATACGTTATCCCATCCTATTATTATTATATTTATTATTATATTTTTGTGTATTATCTATCAAGTTTTTGTTATGTATAGGATTAGGAAAACATATAGTAATATAAAGAAAGAAATTAACAAAGGAGATAACATTTTGAAAGAAATGGTAAAAAGAACTCAGTATACCAATTCTATATGGAATACTGAATCAAAAATGGATCAAACAACCAAGTGCTATAACATGGTCAATGAGTGAATGTGATACGAATGAGATACGAATGATGAGTAATTGCATTAGATTAGGAGGTTATGATTGAAGATTTATATTTCAAATCATAATCAGGGGGAAATGTAAAATAATAAACTAACATTTTTTAGTAGGATAGGGTTATTTCAAGGACCATGCAAGGGCAGCACTTGTGTTGAAGTGTCAATTTTGACAGGTTGAGACGACAATAGCATTTGGGAAGGTTAGGAATCCTCCTTCTCAGCATATTATTATTATTAGCTTTACAAATAAGGTATACATAGAAGACCATGATGTAAGGGAATTTACTTGTTAACCATATATGTCTGTTAGAATGTTAAATTTAGGATACAATGTAACTCTATGTAGAGTCAACCTATAAAATGGCTTTGTTTCATGACATAGGCAGAGCATTCTTGCACGGACACCTGTTGCTCTCACACACACACACACAGATTCACACATACACGTTATTTTGGGGAAATAAGCTTTTTCACTTATTTTAATTGTTTTATTGCTTGCTTGTAACCTTTCAAGACTTATTGCTGTGCTATATTTTTCTCTTTCTAAACTTTGTAACTTTCTTTTTATGAGAATTAAATCCTTCTAATTTTATCTTTCAACACGAACTTTGCACATTTTGTTGGGCTCCTTCTAAAGCATTTCTTGAAAAATAGAGTAATGCAGGACGTTATTCTACACTGGGCCAGGAAACTAGGGAAGAAACAGGTCAATGCCTAAACAACCCTAATCCGAGCCCTAACTAACTATCAATATGAATAGACCTTGAAGGTAGGAATATTCATATGCTGTATACCTAGGCCCTTATATCCCAATAAGGCCCTGGAATGAGGTTAGGACCAGAGATAACCCATTCCTCCCCAGATCGACGAATGGAAGTCCCTGTCTCAGGCCCAGATACAAACAACAGGGAATATAACAAACACAAAACAATAAGAACAGACAAGCCTTATCTGAAAGTAGAAAACTGGCAACTCCAGAAGCACCACAGTGTACAACTGACCAGCTAGTTAGAAGGCAGAAAGAAAATCTATAAACCGCACCTACAAGAGTGAGAAGCGGCTACTTATGGGAAAGGTAAATTACCAACAAGCAACACCTGAAGCAAGGGGTGTGGCATTCACCAAAACACAGATACAATAAGATCCACAGTGAACTTATCAATTTAACCCACAAGTTGCCAGTCTCTCCGATCTCCTGGTACCTGCCACGGGAATGTCCGTGACACCTGTCCCCTCACTACATCTCTGAGCTACTTTCCTGATACATCCCCACACGTAATCTCCGATCCTCAGAAGACCTCTTTCTCTACTTTCCTCTTATCACTTCTTCCCATTGCCTCCAAGATTTCTCCCGTGCATTCCCTATACTCTGGAACTCTCTATCCTAACATATCAGACATATCAGGACCTGCTGCCACTATAGAACTGTATGATCAGCTTTACCCTCACCTACTGTATCCTTCCCCCATCCATTTTAGATTTTAAGCCCTCACAGGCAGGGCCATCTCTCCTTCTGTACTAGTTTGTAAACTGTCTTGTTCATGCTTAGTGCAATTGTTTAGAATTATGTATGTGCACCCCTTTTCATATGTACAGCACCATGGAATGAATGCTGCTTTAATAATAAATCATAATTGTAATAACAATTTGGTAATTTATTATTTCTACAAAACAAAAATGAGCCCTTGATTCCGCTGCTTCTCCAAGCTTCCTAGGCTCCATGATAAATAAACCGATTGTTGGTTAATCACTAATTTAACAAGCAAAGTTAGGCCCCTTGCAGACGAACGTGTGTGGATTAGGTCCGGATGCGTTGTGAATGTGTTCAGTGAAAACTGTGTGATTTTGCAAACAAAGTCATTCAGTTTTGTCTGCGATCGCGTTGAGTTGTTTACTTTTTATCGCGAGGGTGCAATGCGATTTAATGCGTTTTGCACATGCGCGATAAAAAACTGAAGGTTTACAAACAACATCTCTTTGCAACCATCAGTGAAAAACGCATTGCATCCGCACCTTCTTGCGGATGCGATGCGTTTTTCACGCAGCCCCATTCACTTCTATGGGGCCAGGGCTGCGTGAAAAACACAGAATATAGAATATGCTGCGATTTTCACGCAACACAGACACATTGAAATGAATGGGTCAGGATTCAGTGCGGGTGCATTGCACCCACGCAGAAAACTCGCTTGTCTGAAAGAGGCCTTAGAAGTAATGGTTTATTTAAAGACACACTACAAGAGGTATCCTGATAATAAATCTGGATCTTTGTCTTTTGCATTATTTATTATTTATTTACTATTTCAATTAAAGGGGTTGTCCAGGTTCAGAGTTGAACCCGGACATATCCCCATCTTCACCCCTCCGGCCCCCCTCATATGAGTATCCAATGCTCTGCTTTGCTTTGTGCTGAATCGTGCAGGGCAAAGGTAGTTTTAGAAGATCCGGTGAAGTATCAGGCTCTCCATAGGGACTGCTAGGTGCAGGGCAAGGGAGACCATTAGAGCATGAAATGCTCCGATGCTCATATCAGGGGGCGGGAAGGGTGAAGATGGTGATATGGCTGGGTTCAGCTCTGAACCCGGAAATCCCCTTTGATTTATTTATTTGTGATGCATGATATGTAATGTATGATTTTGGTTGTACATGAACGCTCTCATTGTAAAGCGTTGCAGAATATGTTGGCACTACATAAATTCTGATTTATTTTTTTTATTAGTATTTATTATCAGGGATAGCAATCATAGCATGATCTCTGTTTTTCGCCCCCATATAAACATAGAGTACTGTCAGTCAAACCCACCATTTTCAGCGAGACTGGCCTCTGTACAGAGGATTGCTGGGAAAACAGATCAAGTCCTCCCAGCACGCTCCTCTCTCTAGGCTTCTGGAAGATGGTGACATCATTAAGCTGTTACAGGTATTGATTGCAGCATCCCAAATGTAGAAAAAAAAGCTTCCTGCAGGAACAGGATCATGTATATTTAAATTGCTGGAGCATGTATAGTAAGCATGTGAGAGGGTTAAATTGTATGTTTTATTTTATTACTTTAAAGTGTTTCCAGCCTTAAAGGGCTCTCCAGGCTTTTTATGAAAACTGTTCTTTCTTTTAACTTGTGGAAGACAGATTGTTAGATTTACACTGAGACATCGGATCCCTTGCGCACAAACAGGTCATTTCTTCTTTTCTATACATTAGACAGCTTCTGCTGTGGTTATTGTTAATGTATATTAATTATGCTGTTTTTTAAATGGGGATTATTTAATGATGTGAGTGTAAAATATGGTGATGTTACACTACTGGTGAATGGGAGATCACATGATCATACAGAGGGTATTCAACTGTGTATCGGTTTTATTATTGTATAAGCTTGACAAAGACCCAGCTCTTATGGCAGTCGAAACGTTGCTATCCATACTGAATATGGATGCTGGTGCAACTATTTTTCTATACGTATGGGAAGAGGTGGATTGCTTCCTGCTCATAAGTGCATCTGCAGGGTGTACAGAATTGAAAAAGCAGAGTGCTGTCTATAAGATAGTATTCTAGCTTTATATTTACCCGTCCGCGAAGCCACTGTCCCCGCTGCAGTCTCTTCTGCCTGGGCCCTGACTGGATGTGTGTGCTTCTTTTCCTGTTCAGCTGCATAGCGGTAAATGCAGATGAACAGGGAAAGAAGAGCACACATCTGGTCAGGGCCCAGGCAGCCTGTGTGAGTGCAGCAAGGATGGTGGCATTAGCAAAGCAAGGGACGGGTAAGTATTAACCTGGAGAACCCCTTCAACATACAAAATGTGTATACTGGAGAACTCCTTTAACTATAGCATTGGTTAGGATGTCATTCAAAAGTTAATCTACTAGGGGACAGATGTATACAAGTAAAAGCCAGGATAGAAATATTGTTTTCTGAAATAGTGTCCTGAGTAGCAGGAAAGTATGAATAGCGATGCTTTGGAAGATATAAAGGGTGATGAATACACAATGCTTTGGTTTGAAGCCAGCCAACAAATACAGTGTTGTGTCTTAAACTAGACATAGACACTAGTCTTTTGTCGGCCAAACCCGCTAAGAACGGAAGGTTAATGTATATGGGGAGCTCCCAACTCTCCCCTGACAGATGATGTTGGGGGAGACAAGGACCAGGTGAAATTAATATTTTTGCCTGATCCTTTTGGTCTCGTGGGAGATAAGCTGTTGCCAGAAGTGTCTGGCAGTGGCTTTCTCAGCTCTCCCCATAGAATACACAGCCGAGCCAAACGTATATTTGTATGAGGAAGCCAGGGAGACCAGAGAGAAGTGTCAGACAAATGAATGTGTATGGGCAGCTTTAGAATTAAAGGGGTTATCCAATTTCACAAACCCCCCCCCCCCCCCCATGTGCCAGCCCTCAGAGGGAATATACTTACCCCGCTCCCCACGCCGCTCCTGGTCCCCGCACCTTCATTTCTCCCTGTACACGGATGAAACATCCGGTGTTGGGGGGAGCAGCCAATTGCAGGCGGGGACGAGCCTCCCTAATGTCACCCATTGTGCGGGGACCAGGAGCGGCACAGGGAGCGGGGTAAGTATATTCCCTCTGAGGGGCCCGGCACATGGGGGGGCTGTTTGTGAAATTGGATAATCCCTTTAACAAATCATCCAGCTCAACTCTTCCTGCTGTGAATTCCCTGCATGGAAGGCTGGAGAAGATTAGCCAACATGTGGGGAAAAAAATCCAGCATGTTGTGAGGAATCCATAAAAATGTCCAACTTTGTTTTTCAAAGGTTAAAAAACTCCTAGCTAACGTGGCTTAACTCAGAAGCTTCCAGGCCCTCTTAGTCCCTCTCTCACCTTATTGAGTGTCTCCTGAGGTTTTAGATCGCAGTGGTATAGCCCACTTATATCTATCTTCACTTTTACCCAATTCAATGTATGTCCTTTATATCATACGTTTGACTGTTTTACTCATGTATTCTGTTTTCTTGGTGATCTACTTGTGCCTTGCGATTGTAACCCCACACCAAGTCTACTAGATACTAATTGTAGCATTGCAAATCTGTATTTTAAAATCTATGGTTAAATAAAGAATTACAAAAAAAAAAAACACTCCAGTATGAGTTACAGGTCAATAACTGCTGCCGTGTTTCGGATTAAGACAATCCTTCATCATAGCCCATCTCCATTATGAACACACAGCTTTTAAAATTCACATATGCTGGTCACCTGACCAGGCAGAGACTCCTCCCTTTTTTCTTAACCCATTGATGTCCAGGTAGTTTGCATATGTGACACAAATATTACATAGGGACATGAAAACATTATCGACACATTAACTACATTCTGATTGGCTACATCGGTGAGATGTTTATTGATCCGTTTTCTAAAAGGGCCAGTAGTACAACCCATGTAGTGTTTTCTGCAATTCTTGCAGGACACCAAATAGACTTCCAATTAAAGAATTCTTTATAACTTTAGTGTGACCACTAGCAAGAGAGAAGTAGCTCTTACTAATCTCCATGTAACCGCACGCTTTGTATCTTGCATGACCGCACCTATAACTGTCATTTACAGACAACCATGTATTAAACTCAGACTTACTGGCCACACACAGACTTGGAGACAGTGACGATCCGAGGTAGCCTTTCTTCTGGCAACCATTTTCCCACGTAAAGCTAACTCTTGAGACTACAAGAAATTTAGACTAGAACCTTCAGAATTACAGGTGCATATCCATGAAGCAAACATAATTATAAAAAAGAAAATGGCTGCACACCATTATACATACAAACAATAGAGCTAAGAAATGGGGGTCATTCTAAGTAAAAGTGGCACAATACCGACTATAAATGAGTCAATGGAAGCTCTTAGTGCACATATTTGATCAAACGTGTGTCGGGCCCATCTACCAGGCGTCAAGGTGGCTTCCGCAGATGGGTCCCTATCACTAAATATACTGCCTCTCTTTGGACTTACCTAAGCCTACAATATTCAGGGCAGTGTAGAGACCAGCTACATACGTACTCTGCTCAAAAGTCCCAGGTAAATGGACGTGTTCAGTCTAAAAGAGGCGCGACCCTCAATATATACTACAAGAGAATTTAGACTAGAACCTTCAGAATCACAGGTGCATATCCATGAAGCAAACATAATTATAAAAAACAAAATGGCTGCACACCATTATACATACAAACAATAGAGCTAAGAAATGGGGGTCATTCTAAATAAAAGTGGTACTATACCGACTAAATGGGTCAATGGAAGCTCTTAGCGCACATATCTGCAGAAGCCACCTTGACGCCTGGTAGATGGGCCCGTCACACGTTTGATCAAATATGTGCACTAAGAGCTTCCATTGACCCATTTATAGTCGGTATTGTACCACTTAGAATGACCCCCATTTCTTAGTTGTATTGTTTGTATGTATAACGGTGTGCAGCTAACTCTTGAGACAACACTGCTTTTTGCATCAGTACTGGAACATATTTCCATACTATCTGTTTAACCTGATTTAATTGTCGAGTAAATCTGGTGACAAATGTCACATTGCTCAATGTGTGTGTGGACTCTTGAGTTGTATTCACACTACCCTGTTTATTAACCTCCTCAGGACCGCCGTACGCAGGATTGCGTCTTTGCGGCGGCCCTGCTCTTCTGGGTGGACGCGCCGGCGCGTCCTCTCGCGAGACACGAGATTTCCTGTGAACGCGCGCACACAGGCGCGCGCGTTCACAGGATCGGAAGGTAAGAGAGTGGATCTCCAGCCTGCCAGCGGCGATCGTTCGCTGGCAGGCTGGAGATGTGATTTTTTTAACCCCTAACAGGTATATTAGACGCTGTTTTGATAACAGCATCCAATATACCTGCTACCTGGTCCTCTGGTGGTCCCCTTTGTTTGGATCGACCACCAGAGGACACAGGTAGCTCAGTAAAGTAGCACCAAACACCAATACACTACACTACACCCCCCCTGTCACTTATTAACCCCTTATCAACCACTGATCACCCCTGATCACCCCATATAGACTCCCTGATCACCCCCCTGTCATTGATTACCCCCCTGTCATTGATCACCCCCCTGTAAAGCTCCATTCAGATGTCCGCATGATTTTTACGGATCCACTGATAGATGGATCGGATCCGCAAAACGCATACGGACGTCTGAATGGAGCCTTACAGGGGCGTGATCAATGACTGTGGTGATCACCCCATATAGACTCCCTGATCACCCCCCTGTCATTGATTACCCCCCTGTCATTGATCACCCCCCTGTAAAGCTCCATTCAGACGTCCGCATGATTTTTACGGATCCACTGATAGATGGATCGGATCCGCAAAACGCATACGGACGTCTGAATGGAGCCTTACAGGGGCGTGATCAATGACTGTGGTGATCACCCCATATAGACTCCCTGATCACCCCCCTGTCATTGATCACCCCCCCTGTCATTGATCACCCCCCCTATCAGGCTGCATTCAGATGTCCGTATGATTTTTACAGATCCACGGATACATGGATCGGATCCGCAAAACACATACGGACATCTGAATGGAGCCTTATAGGGGGGTGATCAATGACAAGGGGGTGATCACCCCATATAGACTCCCTGATCACCCCCCTGTCATTGATCACCCCCCTGTCATTGATCACCCCCCTGTCATTGATCACCCCCCTGTCATTGATCACTCCTCTGTAAGGTCTATTCAGACATTTTTTTGGCCCAAGTTAGCGGAATTATTTTTTTTTTCTTACAAAGTCTCATATTCCACTAACTTGTGTCAAAAAATAAAATCTCACATGAACTCACCATACCCCTCACGGAATCCAAATGCGTAAAAATTTTTAGACATTTATATTCCAGACTTCTTCTCACGCTTTAGGGCCCCTAGAATGCCAGGGCAGTATAAATACCCCACAATTGACCCCATTTCGGAAAGAAGACACCCCCAGGTATTCCGTGAGGGGCATATTGAGTCCATGAAAGATTGAAATTTTTGTCCCAAGTTAGCGGAAAGGGAGACTTTGTGAGAAAAAAATAAATAAACTTGTGCCAAAAAAAAAAAAATTCTATGAACTCGCCATGCCCCTCATTGAATACCTTGGGGTGTCTTCTTTCCAAAATGGGGTCACATGTGGGGTATTTATACTGCCCTGGCATTTTAGGGGCCCTAAAGCGTGAGAAGAAGTCTGGGATCCAAATGTCTAAAAATGCCCTCATAAAAGGAATGTGGGCCCCTTTACGCATCTAGGCTGCAAAAAAGTGTCACACATCTGGTATCGCCGTACTCAGGAGAAGTTGGGGAATGTGTTTTGGGGTGTCATTTTACATATACCCATGCTGGGTGAGAGATATATCTCGGTCAAATGCCAACTTTGTATAAAAAAATGGGAAAAGTTGTCTTTTGCCGAGATATTTCTCTCACCCAGCATGAGTATATGTAAAAAGACACCCCAAAACACATTGCCCAACTTCTCCTGAATACGGCGATACCACATGTGACACTTTTTTGCAGCCTAGGTGGGCAAAGGGGCCCACATTCCAAAGAGCACCTTTAGGATTTCACAGGTCATTTACCTACTTACCACACATTTGGGCCCCTGGAAAATGCCAGGGCAGTATAACTACCCCACAAGTGACCCCATTTTGGAAAGAAGACACCCCAAGGTATTCCGTGAGGGGCATGGCGAGTTCCTAGAATTTTTTATTTTTTGTCACAAGTTAGCGGAAAATTATGATTTTTTTTTTTTTTTTTCTTACAAAGTCTCATATTCCACTAACTTGTGACAAAAAATAAAAACTTCCATGAACTCACTATGCCCATCACGAAATACCTTGGGGTGTCTTCTTTCCAAAATGGGGTCACTTGTGGGGTAGGTATACTGCCCTGGCATTTTAGGGGCCGAATGCGCGAGAAGTGGTTTGAAATTAAAAATCTGTAAAAAATGGCCGGTGAAATCCGAAAGGTGCTCTTTGGAATGTGGGCCCCTTTGCGCACCTAGGCTGCAAAAAAGTGTCACACATGTGGTATCGCTGTACTCAGGAGAAGTTGGGGAATGTGTTTTGGGGTGTCATTTTACATATACCCATGCTGGGTGAGAGAAATATCTTGGCAAAAGACAACTTTTCCCATTTTTTTATACAAAGTTGGCATTTGACCAAGATATTTATCTCACCCAGCATGGGTATATGTAAAATGACACCCCAAAACACATTGCCCAACTTCTCCTGAGTACGGCGATACCACATGTGTGACACTTTTTTGCAGCCTAGGTGGGCAAAGGGGCCCACATTCCAAAGAGCACCTTTCGGATTTCACAGGTCATTTACCTACTTACCACACATTAGGGCCCCTGGAAAATGCCAGGGCAGTATAAATACCCCACAAGTGACCCCATTTTGGAAAGAAGACACCCCAAGGTATTCCGTGAGGGGCATGGCGAGTTCCTAGAATTTTATATTTTTTGTCACAAGTTAGCGGAAAATGATGATTTTATTATTTTTTTCCTTACAAAGTCTCATATTCCACTAACTTGTGACAAAAAATAAAAACTTCCATGAACTCACTATGCCCATCACGAAATACCTGGGGGTGTCTTCTTTCCAAAATGGGGTCACTTGTGGGGTAGTTATACTGCCCTGGCATTCTAGGGGCCCAAATGTGTGGTAAGAAGTTTGAAATCAAAATGTGTAAAAAATGACCGGTGAAATCCGAAAGGTGCTCTTTGGAATATGGGCCCCTTTGCCCACCTAGGCTGCAAAAAAGTGTCACACATGTGGTATCTCCGTACTCAGGAGAAGTTGGGGAATGTGTTTTGGGGTGTCATTTTACATATACCCATGCTGGGTGAGAGAAATATCTTGGCAAAAGACAACTTTTCCCATTTTTTTATACAAAGTTGGCATTTGACCAAGATATTTATCTCACCCAGCATGGGTATATGTAAAATGACACCCCAAAACACATTCCCCAACTTCTCCTGAGTACGGCGATACCACATGTGTGGCACTTTTATAACTACCCCACAAGTGACCCCATTTTGGAAAGAAGACACCCCAAGGTATTCGCTGATGGGCATAGTGAGTTCATAGAAGTTTTTATTTTTTGTCACAAGTTAGTGGAATATGAGACTTTGTAAGAAAAAAAAATCAAAAAGAAAAATCATCATTTTCCACTAACTTGTGACAAAAAATAAAAAGTTCTATGAACTCACTATGCCCATCAGCGAATACCTTAGGGTGTCTACTTTCCGAAATGGGGTCATTTGTGGGGTGTTTGTACTGTCTGGGCATTGTAGAACCTCAGGAAACATGACAGGTGCTCAGAAAGTCAGAGCTGCTTCAAAAAGCGGAAATTCACATTTTTGTACCATAGTTTGTAAACATAGAATGTGTCGGCAGATAAGAACCATTTGGCCCATCTAGTCTGCCCAATATATCTGAATCCTATTAATAGTCCCTGGCCCTATCTTATATAAAGGATAGCCTTATGCCTATCCCATGCATGCTTAAACTCCTTCACTGTATTTGCAGCAACCACTTCTGCAGGAAGGCTATTCCATGCATCCACTACTCTCTCAGTAAAGTAATACTTCCTTATATTACTTTTAAACCTATGCCCCTCTAATTTAAAACTGTGTCCTCTTGTGGTAGTTTTTCTTCTTTTAAATATGCTCTCCTCCTTTACCGAGTTGATTCCCTTTATGTATTTAAAAGTTTCTATCATATCCCCTCTGTCTCTTCTTTCTTCCAAGCTATACATATTAAGGTCCTTTAACCTTTCCTGGTAAGTTTTATCCTGCAATCCATGTACTAGTTTAGTAGCTCTTCTCTGAACTCTCTCTAGAGTATCTATATCCTTCTGGAGATATGGCCTCCAGTACTGCGCACAATACTCCAAGTGAGGTCTCACCAGTGTTCTGTACAGCGGCATAAGCACTTCACTCTTTCTACTGCTTATACCTCTCCCTATACATCCAAGCATTCTGCTGGCATTTCGTGCTGCCCTATTACATTGTCTTCCCTCCTTTAAGTCTTCTGAAATAATTACTCCTAAATCCCTTTCCTCAGATACTGAGGTCAGGACTGTGTCAAATATTCTATATTCTGCCCTTGGGTTTTTATGCCCCAGGTGCATTATCTTGCACTTATCCACATTAAATTTCAGTTGCCAGAGTTCTGACCATTCTTCTAGTTTTCCTAAATCCTTTTCCATTTGGCGTTTCCCTCCAGGAACATCAACCCTGTTACATATCTTTGTGCCATCAGCAAAAAGACAAACCTTACCATCGAGGCCTTTTGCAATATCACTTATGAAGATATTAAACAGAATTGGTCCAAGTACAGATACCTGTGGAACCCCACTGGTAACATGACCTTGTTTTGAATGTTCTCCATTGACTACAACCCTCTGCTGTCTGTCACTCAGCCACTGCCTAATCCACTCAACAATATGGGAGTCCATGCTCAATGACTGCAGTTTATTGATAAGTCTTCTATGTGGGACAGTGTCAAAAGCCTTACTAAAATCTAGATATGCGATGTCTACTGCACCTCCACCGTCTATTATTTTAGTCACCCAGTCAAAAAAATCTATAAGATTTGTTTGACATGATCTCCCTGAAGTAAACCCATGTTGTTTTTCATCTTGCAATCCATGGGATTTTAGATGTTCCACAATCCTATCCTTTAATAGGGTTTCCATTAATTTGCCTGCTATTGATGTCAGACTCACTGGTCTATAGTTGCTCGATTCCTCCCTACTACCTTTCTTGTGAATGGGCACGACATTTGCCAATTTCCAATCTTCCGGGACGACTCCTGTTACTAATGATTGGTTAAATAAATCTGTTAACGGTTTTGCCAGCTCACCACTAAGCTCTTTTAATAATTTTGGGTGTATCTCATCAGGCCCCTGTGACTTATTTGTCTTCACTTTAGACAGCAAACTTAGAACATCTTCCTCTGTAAAGACACATGCATCAAACGATGTATTAGTCATCCTTTCTAGTGGAGGTCCTTCTCCTTCTTTTTCTTTTGTAAAAACTGAACAGAAGTATTCATTAAGGCAGTCGGCTAGCCCTTTATTCTCTTCTACATACCTTCCGTCCTTTGTTTTTAATTTAGTTATTCCTTGTTTTAATTTCCTTTTTTCATTTATATATCTGAAGAATGTCTTATCCCCTTTTTTCATAGACTTAGCTAGTTTTTCTTCTGCCTGCGCTTTAGAAGTTCTTATAACTTGCTTGGCCTCTTTCTGCCTAATCTTGTAGATTTCCTTATCTTCATTGCTCTGGGTTTTTTTATAATTACAAAATGCTAGCTTTTTATTTTTAATGATTTGGGCCACTTCTGCTGAGTACCACAGTGGTCTCTTCCTTTTTTTGCTTTTACTAACAAGTCTAATGCAATTTTCTGTTGCCTTCAATAATGCACCTTTTAAGTAGTCCCATTTCTCCTGGACTCCATGTAATCCATTCCAGTCTGATAAGGACTCATTTATGACTAATTTCATTTTTGAAAAGTCTGTTTTTCTAAAATCTAAAACTTTTGTTTTTGTGTGGTGGGACTCTTTCACAGTTCTTATATTAAACCACACTGACTGGTGATCACTAGATCCCAAGGTTTCGCCTACAATGACATCATATACCGAATCCCCATTTGTGAATACCAAATCCAAAATGGCCTCCCTCTGGGTTGGCTCCTCAACCACTTGTTGTAGAGATAACCCCAGTAGGGAATTTAGAATATCTGTACTCCTGGTAGAACGCTATAACTTTTACCCAAACCATTTTTTTTTACCCAAACATTTTTTTTTTATCAAAGACATGTAGAACAATAAATTTAGAGCAAAATTTATATATGGATGTCGTTTTTTTTGCAAAATTTTACAACTGAAAGTGAAAAATGTCATTTTTTTGCAAAAAAATCGTTAAATTTCGATTAATAACAAAAAAAGTAAAGATGTCAGCAGCAATAAAATACCACCAAATGAAAGCTCTATTAGTGAGAAGAAAAGGAGGTAAAATTTGTTTGGGTGGTAAGTTGCATGACCGAGCAATAATCGGTGAAAGTAGGGTAGGTCAGAAGTGTAAAAAGTGGCCTGGTCTTTAAGGGTGTTTAAGTTATGGGGGCTGAGGTGGTTAATTAGCAATTTCCAATCAAGTTTGGAGGCTCTCTGATAGGCACTATTAAAATTTGCTTCAGAATAGCATCTTACCTTCAACCTGGCCCACAGTTTCTCAGATTCCATGTGGAAAAACATCCTCACGTGAACAATTCCTACGTAGTCTAACCCACTCTCTATACGGTATATTATTGATAATAGAGCAGGGATTGCACAATGTGGCAAAAAGGATGGTGATTTCTACATTTAGTCAAAATTGTATTATTTTGTGTGCCTAGGTCAATGTCCAGAAAATTAATTGTTGAACCTCCCATAATCGCTGTAAATTTTAGATTTAGTGGAATGTCACTGACATAATTTACAAATTCTCAGAATTCACATTTAGACTCCCTCCAAATCACTGGCAAATCATCGATAAAACATCCGATGGACACAATGAAGGGATTCACAAGGGTATAAAATACCGCTCCTCCCATCTGACCATAGAAACATTTGCAAACTGGCGCTTTAAGAAGACAGATTACTAAAGCCTGTTTCACACGGGCGTTGCGGGAAAAATGTGCGGGTGCGTTGCGGGAACACCCGAGATTTTTCCGCGCGAGTGCATTGTAATGCGTTTTGTACTCGCATGAGAAAAATCGCGCATGTTTGGTACCCAAACCCGAACTTCTTCACAGAAGTTCGGACTTGGGTTAGGTGTTGTGTAGATGTTATTATTTTCCCTTATAACATGGTTATAAGGGAAAATAATAGCATTCTGAATACAGAATGCTTAGTAGGTGATCAATTGAGGGTTAAAAAAAAATTAAAAAATTAACTCACCTTCTCCTCTTGTTCGCCTAGTTCCCGGTCTCTTCTTTACTTCTTTAATGATGAGCTATGGGCTAAAGGACCTTTGGTGACGTCAGATCACATGCTCCAATCACATGGTCCATCACCGTGGTGATGGACCATGTGATTGGAGCATGTGATCTGACGTCACCACAGGTCCTAGCCGGTAGTTCGTCATTAAAAAAGTAAAGAAGAGACCGGGAACCACGCGAACAAGAGGAGAAGGTGAGTTAATTTTTTTATTTTTTTTTAACCCTCAATTGATCACCTACTAAGCATTCTGTATTCAGAATGCTATTATTTTCCATTATAACCATGTTATAAGGGAAAATAATACAGTGAATAGACTGTCACCTAGCAACCATGCGTGAAAATCGCACCGCATCCGCACTTGCTTGCGGATGCTTGCGATTTTCACGCAACCACATTCACTTCTATGGGGCCTGCGTTCCGTGAAAAACGAATATAGAGCATGCTGTGATTTTCACGCAACGCACAAGTGATGCGTGAAAATCACCGCTCATGTGAACAGCCCCATAGAAATGAATGGGTCGGTATTCAGTGCGGGTGCAATGCGTTCACCTCACGCATCGCATCCGCGTGGAATACTCACCCGCGTGAAAGGGGCCTAACAATCTCACAGATGTAGCCAATCAGGATATTGTGTATCCATGTTAGGCCTCCTGTACACGACCGTATGGCTTTTTCTGTGTTTTGCGGTCCGTTTTTCACGGATCCGTTGTGTTTCTGTTTCTGTTCCATTTTTCCGTATGGCATATACAGTAATTACATAGATAAAATTGGGCTGGGCATAACATTTTCAATAGATGGTTCTGCAAAAAACGGAACGGAAACGGAAGACATACGGATGCATTTCCGTTTTTTTGCGGACCCATTGACTTGAATGGAGCCACGGAACGTGATTTGCTGGCAATAATAGGACATGTTCTATCTTTAAACGGAATGGAAAAACGGAAATACGAAAACGGAATGCATACGGAGTACATTCAGTTTTTTTTGCGGACCATTGAAATAAATGGTTCCGTATACGGAACACATAAAAACGGCCCTTACACTCGCAAAAAAAACGTTTGTGTGCAGGAGGCCTTATGGGACCATTTCACTGATTGTCATGCTGGCAGCTCTTCTGCTTTATCTTTTTTGGGCATTGAAAAAGTTTTAAGGGACAGGAGGTGACTGAAATTACTTAAAGGGCTTCTGTCACCCCACTAAACAGTTTTTTTTTTTTGTGTACTTATAATCCCTATACTGCGATTTATCCATACATAATGTGATTAATCATTTTGGTTCAGTAGATACTGCAAAAAACGTACTTTTATAATATGTAAATTACCTGTCTACCGCAAGTAGGGCGGCTACTTGCTGGTAGCAGTCGCATCCTCCTATCATAATGACGCCCCCTCCGCATGTTGATTGACAGGGCCAGCGGACGGGATCTTTCTCTGCTGGCCCTGTTTGCATTCAAAATCTGGCGCCTGCGCCGTACCTGTCTTCAGTCGGTGCAGGCGCACTGAGAGGAGGACGCTCGCTCGGCCGCTCCATCCTCAATGCGCCTGCGCCGGGTGTAGATGTGACGTCATCCGCCTCTCAGTGCGCCTGCGCCGATTGAATACCGTCGGCGCAAGATCTTGATAGCAGACAGGGCCAGCCAGAGAAAGATCCAGTCCGCTGGCCCTGTCAATCAACATGCGGAGGGGGCGTCATTATGATAGGAGGATGCGGCTGCTACCAGCAGCCCTACTTGCTTGTAGACAGGTAATTTACATATTATAAAAGTATGTTTTTAGCAGAATCTACTGAACCAAAATGATTAATCACATTATGTATGGATAAATCGCAGTATAGGGATTATAAGTACACAAAAAAAGTGTTTCCACCTAGTCAGATGACCGGTACATGTGCATTTTAAAAGAGATCGCAGCATCTGAGAGTCACATTCAACCTATCAGGGGGTTAAAAAAAATTGCCACGTTTTGTTCAATCAAGATGGCTGTGATGGCTTCTCCATAATCAAATGGATGAGGTGAGTATGTTTTTGTTTTTATTGCCATTTCAGAAAAAATTTATTCGTTACCACGAAGCAACAAAAATTTGGCTTCATGGCAAATCAAATTTTTCTTAAAATTCTGATTGAATTCCACTTCGTTAACTTTGATTCACTTAACACTAGTAGAGATGAATGACAATGACAAACAATTGTAATGTGCTTTATTCACAGGGACTCAAAGTGCAGAGATATTTGTGGCTGGAGTGTCTCCCTGGGAAGTCAGTGGCTGCCAGATAGGTGCTCGACTCCAACACATAATGCACACTAGCGTCAAAGCTATGATGAAGGATTGTTTTTATCCAAAGGGATCAGTGGTTAATATTGACCTGCGACTCATGCTGGTGTTACTTAACCTTTGAGAAATAATTTTTTTATAGATTCCTCACAATGTGATAGATATTGTTTCCCAAGTGTTGTGTGTAAGGAACCTTCATAAGTACCATATTGGATTATATCATGTTTTTTATGGAGTTCCTGGATCTGTATTAAAAGGGTTTTCCGAGACTTTTATACTGATGACCTGTCCTCTGTATAGGTCATCAGTATCTGAGCGGTGGGGTCTGACACCCGGCGATCAGCTGTTTGAGAAGGCATCTGCGCTCCTGTGAGAACCACAGCCTTCTCACAGCTCACCAAGCACAGTGCCGTACATTGTATAGCAGCTGTGCTTGGTATCGCAGCCCAGCCCCATTCACTTCTAAGAGGGGGCTGAGCTGCGCGTAGGCCATGTTACCAATGAACATGTCGTCACTAGGCCTAGGTAAAGCTGAGAGAAGGCTGCACCACTGCCTTCGCAAACAGCTCATTGGCTGGGGTCCTGGATAGTAGACCCCACCGTTCAGATACTGATGACCTATCCAGAGGATAGGGCATCAGTATTTAAGTCTCAGAAAATCCCTTTAATTACCAGATTAAAGGGGTTGTCTCATCAAGGACAATGGGAGCATATCGCTAGGATATGCCCCCATTCTCTTTTAGGTGCTGGGACCCGCACCGATATCGAGAACGGAGCCCCGCAAGTGAAGGAGGGTGCACTGCGCATGTCCAGCCGCCCTCCATTCATTTTTTATGGGGCCGGTCGAAAATAGCAGAGCGCTGGCTCGGCTATTTCCGTCGACCCCATGGAAATTAATGGGTGCGGGGGCTGCACATGTGCGGTACGCTCCCATTCACTTCTATGGGGTGCCGGCTTGTCTTATAGACCCGCACCGCCCAGCAAGGTGGTGGCTGGAGGACTCTATCTGGCCACCACCTTGCTGGGCTCCATTCTCTATATAGGTGAGGGTCCTAGGTGCGGGTCTATAAGACAATGGGGGCATATCCTAGCCATATGCCCCTATTGTCTACGATGAGATAACCCCTTTAAGGGTCATTTGCATGGGCTGATCGAAAGAGCAATTATTGGGAACCAACCATTTGTTCCCCACCATTGCCAGCTTTTTCATCAACGATCATTACTATGATCATTTTTCCCAATAGATTTTCATTGTTTGTCTGCAGCAAAATTTTATTTACTAAGGACATTATGCTGCCGACATGAAAAACTGTGATTTTATGTGGCACATAAACCATTGTATTACCTAACAGACTGAGCATGTGCTAGTTACCTTGTTCATCTCACTGTTGGTGGTGTCATTGGAGCACCAGGCTGGAAGTAAGTAATTAATGCAGTAAACCATCGGACATCAGCGCTGCTGGTTTAATAACAGTATATCACTAGCTGCTGTTCCCAGCACAGCAATAAGGTTATAGTGGCCAACCCCTTTAAGTGTATAGTCCCAGAGCAGTAAATGTAATGGTTTGGATGACAACACTATATTTCTACTGTACAAAGATTTATTCAAAATAAGATTTATTTACAGTTTTGCAACACTACATATAAATATTCACAGTTACAAGTATACAGTCCCCCTAGTGTCACAGAATAGGTAGCATTTCCTAATATTTGGACTTTATTAATAGTAATCTCTTAAGGCCTCTTTCACACGAACGTGTGCGCTCTGTGGCCGGATGCGGATCCATTCACTTGAATGGGCCCACAAATCCGGAGATGCGGAATGGTGCGGAACGAAAGTACGGAACGGAACCCTACGGAAGCATTACGGAGTGCTTCCGTGGGGTTTCATCCCTCACTTTCGTTCCGCAAAAAAATAGAACATGTCCTATCTTTTTGCAGAACGGGCGGATCGCGGACCCATTAAAGTGAATGGGTTCGCGATCCGCTGCGGCTGCCCCACAGTTGGTGTTCGTGCATTGCAGCCTGCAATTTGCGGGCCGCAGCACGGCCACAGGGTTCGTGTGCAAGAGGCCTATGAAAACAAAAGAAAAGGCTGAAATTGAATGTATATGAAAAACATAGAATTTTCATTCAATTTAAACTCAACATGTTTTAATTAAAAACATTTTGTACTTATTTTTTTTAATTTGTATACACAGTGTTTGTTTTGCACATCATAAATGAAAACCATTAATAATCAATGGATTTGTCTGCATTTTCAGACATTTTCCCCCGTAAAAATGGAAAACATCTCTAAACCAAATGGACCCCATTATTAATCAATAGCTGCCAGGTCAATCATACAACAGATTTGCAACTTTCATTTATAACAGAAACCATAGCACAGATGTAAGCCAAACCTTCCTTATGTCATACAACTGTTATGTGTAGTTTTACACATGGGGCCTTGTAAGTAAGAAGTAATCACACTGTAGCTTTCATTTTTCAAGAGCAGGTTGAAAACAGCTTATCAGCTGGGGACCCGAGTCTTGGACCCCCACCAATTAGATACTGATGACCTATCATCAGTATAAAAGTCTTGGAAAATCCCTTTAGGTCCTCATGCACACGACCGTATGTATTTTGCGGTCCGCAAAAAACTGATCTGCAAAAAATAAGGATGACGTCCGTGTGCCTTCCGTATTTTGCGAAACGGAACAGATGGCCCCTAATAGAACAGTCCTATCCTTGTCCGTAATGCGGACAATAATAGGACATGTTCTATTTTTTGGCGGAACCGAAATACGGACACACAGAAATGGAATGATCACAAGGCCAGAAGTGGGTACAGCAGGAAGAAGTCTTTTTTTATATATATTCCTTTATATTTCTCATTCCCTTCCAACCCACTACTTCTGGCTTTGTGTGACACCACCCTCAGAAATGAAAACTGAACTTTGATTGGTTAGTTTTCTGCTAAGACAGTCTCCAATAATGTTTAGTACATAATGACAATCAACCATTGCTATATGGAATGTGTGTTCTCTATCCAGTGCCAAACATTTACATTCACATAGGCATCTAAAATCAAGTGCCATTTTTCAGAGCAAAAGTAGTCGAGCATCTTTCTCAGACCACCAATGATAGCGCTAAATCAGTCAACCTCTGGAGTTTCCAGGCCTTTCACTTTATATTAAGTAGTGGTGAATGTATATAGCTGGTGATAAGAGCAAGGTGATGAGTCATGCAATTACTTGAAAAAGAACGCAACAAGCGAGAAACGGCTGTTGCCTCCTAGCTGTGTTTGGCCCGCATGACGCTGAACTTTTTATATGAATAAAGTTGCAAAGAGTATTTTTTAGGGGGTGCCGCATTCTTTTTTCTTTTCTCTCCTTTCATGCAATTACTTTGTTTAGTCCAGTTTTAAGTGTAAAGGTCAAAATCTCCAAGAAATTGAATTGCTACTTTTACATTTGACATTTGCATGTCTTAATAGCTAACACTGAGCGTATGAGTCCATTTCGGCTTCTGAAAGTATATGTTTCATATTCCTGTGGTACACAACCATTTCCCGATCCTTCAGCCCAAACCAAGCAGTAATCTCTGTTACGAGAATCCCTAAAAAAATATATATATATTAAATGATTATGGAGATTTGTAGCATAAGCAAACCTAGAAGATGTGCCATAAACACACAAATGGAACAAATGGAGAAGATCGAAATAAAATAAAAAAATGCAAAAAGCTCAATAAATTGTGAATGAACAATAAAGAAAAGGGATGAGCGAACCCAAACTTTACAGGTCCGGGTTTGGTGTTCTGGTGGTGTAGGAAATCCGTTATATATTCCGTTATAACGGAATTCATAGACGGAATGCAAAGCGGAAGCCTTTAAGAGGCATTCCGTTTTGATCCGTCATCATAGAAGTCTATGGCTAAGCATAACATAACAGTCTGGTTTCAGTATCAGTATCGTTATAAAGGACTTTGTTTTCCATCATGCATAACGGAAATTAGACGGGTCCGTTATGCTTAGCCATAGACTTCTATTATAATGGATCAAAACGGAATGCCTCTTAAAGGCTTCTGTTTTGCATTCCATCTATGAATTCCATTATAACGGAATTCCTACACCACCCGAACACTGAAGCTGTAAAGTTCGGGTTCCTTCATCCCTAGAACTTTTGCTGCATAATAATATTTTTCTTTATCGGTCTACATGATATACAAATGTCTACATGATAATGAAAAATTATGCTGATGAAACGGCGTGACTAAAGGAAATCAGATGCAGGGGAAAAGTCAAGCCAGCTGTGCTTACCTGAGCAGACAATGATTTCCTGATGAACAGCCTCCTAAGCAACGTCCTACATCAATTTCCTAGAAGATTTACAAGACAAAAGAAATTCAAATCACATCCGCATCTCTGAACAAAGGCCAATGCATAACACTCATTTGCTTTAGTAGAAACCTTTTTACATATCAACAACTATCTCTACACCACAGAAGTCCTCCATACACAGCTGGTCGGGTCAAAATCCAACAAACAAGAGCCTTGCCCAACAAGAAAGATCAAAATGTATTACAGTATCTCAGAAACACTCTTTTTAAATGAGCCTCTTTATATTAACAACCACTAGTAATGTACTTTCAAGCTTAGCTATTTATGCTTCACACACAAGGTTTCTCTAGAACAGCAACTCTAGATTAACTTGCAGGATAACAAGGACTGAAGTCTGAACTCTATGGACAGATGTCTTTTTTCAGCCTTATAAACTAAACTAAAACTGACAATTTTAAACAAGCTGCATATGGAAGGTATCTATGTGCTGCCTGATCTCACAGACCTATTAACTTGAATGGGCCAGTCTAGCATAAAAAATTGACCAAAATGGTGCATTACACAATTTTAAAACGGCGTTTTTGTTCATTCCAATAAAGATACAAATAACAATGCTATCTTACCGTATATAACTAACAGAAAACTGTTCCAGAGATAATAGATACATTACCTTTAGTCTTTCTTCTTTGACACCATTGGCATTATAGGTGACTTCATAGTAATATTCAAGATAGGTGACCCTATAGCAATTCTCCTTCATTTCACATGTTTCCACAGTCTTCACTACCTCTGCTCCATTTGGACTTTCAACAACTACAGTGTCAAATTTAGTTGGGGAGCAGTGTAGACCTATAAAGATATACGGTGAAGGTTACTTACTCCATATTATTAAACGAAGAGACTATAAATGTCAGAGGCCAGTAGGCGATACTAGTTGTCTGCATCACAATATATAGTAACATACATTTGCATATTCATTAATTATTGCTTATGCTTTTCAATATGGAATATGGTATGCTCTGAAATTTCATTTTATATATATATATATATATATAAAAATTGTCACAAGTTAACTATACCTGAACTAACTGTGGGGCTTGAGCATTTTCCTACATCCAATGTTGATTCAAACGGTGTGTCTGTGAAGAATGTCTTCAGAAACGGCATTCGGATACATTCCTGTGGGGTGGGATTGCATTGACAGTCCTCAATCACCTCCACTTCTTGAACTCCCTGGAAAAGCAGAACCCTCTCCAGTCCAACCTTTGTTGGTTGACAGCTATTCTCATGGGGACACGATGGCTCTGAGGTTGACGTCAGTGTTGTGTCAGGCATTCTCTCTCTTAACTATAACAATACAATAAAATTGTACATGATGTATGCCATTATGTGAAATATATCAAGAAGCTTCAAAAGAAAATTTGAGGTCAATAAAATAATGTAGAAAAAATAATATCAGAACATTAACCTTTTTATTTTTCAGGAACTCCAGCATTGATGAATGTTTTGAAAGCCCATGAATTCCAGAATTGTAAGAATTGAATCTTTGGGGGACTCCACAGTGAGATCTGCACAATCCCACATCCACACTTACAGGACTGCCAGATATATCTATAGAGAAACATGAATAATATTAGCATAAATGCACATAATAGCAATAATATTTGCAACCTTTATATCAGATACAATGTAGTAAACAATTTTTGATTTCTCAACGTGTCCCAGAGCATCGGTCCACTCAGGACACAAGTACCTACCTTGTCCAATATAGAGAAAATTGCTATGTCTTTTACAGCATCCTCGTTCTGTAAATAAATTCCTTCTGTCAGCAGGCCTGCTTATGATACCGCCATCTGCAGAAGAGTACACTGCATTAGTGCACAGTAAGCAAACACACAGGACTATACAGCATGCTAAATACTTGGAATAAGAACACCTTCTCTCTGCAGAGCTGCAGATTACATCAGCACTACAGAAATAACTGGATGACTGAATAAACTAATGAAACTTTGAGAATACTTACAAGCAGCACCCAAGAAGCAAAGTAAACTGCAGATATTAAGCTTCACTAGCAGTGAGTACTCCATGTCTGTTTCCCAATATTGCCTCCAAGATACTGGAAGATTATCTACACTTACACCAGAGACCTTTATATCCTTAGGGAGACAGATCTAACATGTATATTGGTGCCAAGGATACAATAAGAGGCTACTGAGATTGAAATCTTAAAACAACACAAAAGTGGTGTCAACCCTTAAACTAATTGAATTTCCCCACTTAAATATCTCTAAAACAGTGGTTAAGGTCCACATCAAAGAATTGTTTCAAATACCAAATTACCCCCTAAGCATGGGTCATCTTTTGGTTTTATTTACTAGCTCGGCTTGAGGTGTGAGCTCAAACTACTTCTGCTAGCCAAATGAAGGCTTAATTAGCTTTCAGTCTCCTCCCTTTGAAAAGTAAGAAAAGCATTTGAAAGCTATTCTTCTCTTCTTCTCAGTTGTCTTTCATCTGTAATTAAAACACTTTCACGACACTTGAATGTTTAAGTTCACAGTGTTCTTTTGATAAAATGAGACTTCAAAGGAGCGATCATTCTGCAGCAAGAATGACAATGCCTGCATTATATATTTCTTGTATAGGAATATATTATGTTATGTAGCTATATGTGAATAATAAGTGAAAGAGGAGTCAACTATTACATAAATCACCCACATAATGATAGAAGATAAAAAAAAATTATTAAGATAAAATTAAAGTTGGCTTTCAGATTGTTTTCGCGTGTATAGGCACAATTACAGTGCGCCAATGAGCAAAAAATTGTCGGGAAGGAAGGCGATTCTTTTCCCGACAATTGCTGCTCATTAGTGTAGGTGAAGCACTGCATTTACATGCAGAGATCACCTCCACAGTATGAAGATGAGTGATGGCTACTGCTACAGCTCGTCCTCATACAGCTGCATTATTTCTGGGCAGCAGATCGTTGTTTACACAGCACGTCTGCTGCCCAGGAACGATGACCGAGGTGTCTGCATACATAATAATAACAGTCTTTATTTATATAGCGCCAACATATTCCACAGCGCTTTACAATCAGGAGGTACAGAGTCATAAATAACAGCAACAGACAAGTCAACAATTAAAACAAGAGCAGTGAGGGCCCTGTTAACAAGAGCTTACAATCTATGACAAGATAGGGGTGGCACAGAAAGTAACAAGTGCTTGTTTGGTACAATGGTCCAGCTATCTTAACATAATAGGGGAGTATATAAAAAGCTGCATAAGCCAGTCGCCAGCCGATATCTGTAGTACTTCTGAGTGCATGGAGTGAGGATATTTGACAATAGATCAGCTTCAGAAGAATGATGATGAAGGGGTGTCAATGGATGAACTGTTTAACCCGATGAACAAGCGTTTCACACATTCATCACACGTTCATCGGGAAACGTGCTGCACCTTTAAACGGACAGATTATCAGGAACCATTCATAGGAAAGTTTGTTCCAGATAATCCCCCTGAACCAGGGGCAGATTGGCCATAGACCTTACAGGGAAATTTCCAGGTGGGTCGATGCCCAGGGGGCTGCCCAAGCCCCCATCTCTGTTGCTGGCTGGGTACACAATAAGCTCTCATTGCTGTCCTGAATTTAACTATTTTCCGCATATCACTTCGTCACCCTGCTCCATATCTTAATCAGACAATTGGAGGAGGAGGACAGAACATGGCGACTATTGATGGCAAACACGGAGGGACAGCTTTTGGGGCAATATATTGTGCTGCACTGTGGTAGATGGTATTCTGCT
Organism: Bufo bufo; assembly: GCF_905171765.1. Lineage (NCBI taxonomy): Eukaryota > Metazoa > Chordata > Amphibia > Anura > Bufonidae > Bufo > Bufo bufo. Next base: position 496,302,988 of record NC_053390.1, read on the forward strand.
CTATGATATTGCTGACCCCCCCTACTTTTGTTGCCCCATTTCCTGTCAATTTAGACCCTCCTATGACATGGGACCACTTTTAAGTATTTTTTTCCAGGGCCACTTTAGGTTTCTAATCCACGCCTGGCCTGAACATTGAGCCGTGTATTTGCAGAATAAGTGCTCAATGGGGAGAGAGGAGAAAGCTGCTGTCAGACAGCTCTGGCATAAGCGTATCTTCTAGGACAGGGGTCAGCAACCTTCAGCACTCCAGCTGATGTGAAACTACAATGCCCAGCATGCACACTTGCTCAGCTGTTCTTGTAACTTCTATAGGAGTAAATGAAGCATTCTGGGAAATGTTGTTTCAGAACAGCTGGAGTGCCAGAGGTTGCTGATCCCTGTTCTAGGAGAACCAAAGGATCCAATGTTGAAATTCGGTGCATTTGATCCTTCTCTCAGTAGACATCGTCTGTGGAGGGAGAACAGGGAACTCCCCATACATATTAAATTGTTGGCCAGTCCCCCTAAAAACGACAATAGTCTAATGTCTATGGGAGACTCTATTCGCTCAACTGTCTGCATTACAAAACAACAGTTCAGTAAACAATAGGTGAGAAAGAACTTGAATAAGGACAATATATTGACACTTTGATCAGTGGTGTTTGTTATTAATCACTGCTCCACAAAATTATTATGCTGCAGTAATTCAATTTTGTTCAATGTAAATATCTAACTTCACATTGTGTTTGAGATATGTTGTCTTCCTAAAGAGTATAGGAACTAAAATGTAGTAATTATCCTTTTGTAATGGTTGTGAAATTCATGTTTTATTATGCAAACTGGAAAGTAACATAGAACATAATAATAACGTTAAATAATGCAAAGTGACAACTAGCAAGGTATAAATGGGCTTAAACTGACCGTACACATTTAAAATGAAATGGACAACCCCACCGTTATCAACAGGATCAGACAAACATCTAGATAAGGCTGTGCATCCCCAATCTAGGGGTAGCCAACAGACCCCTTGATTTCTGCCATCAGGGGAAAGAAAGACTAGGGGGTCTATTAGACACCCTGATCCGGCAGGCGATTGTGGGGAGGGAAGCGTTCCACCCCGGCAATCGCTTGCTCGCTAACGGAGAAGACAGCTGCTATTACATGCAGCGATCTCTTCCGCAGTATGGGGAGGAGCGATGGCTATGCCATCACTCATCCCCATGCTGCACAGTGGTTTGCTGGAGGCAGATCGTGATTAGACAGCACACTCTGCCGCAGGCAAATACTGAACTTTCAGTATGCTGAAAGATATGGATTGCCTAATGAACGAGTGTTTGCTCGTTTATTGGGTAATCGGCAGCAGTATTACACTGCAAGATAATCGCTAATAAACATTCATATGAACGCTTGTTAGTGATCATCGGGCAGAAAATCTGCCCATGTAATACACCTTTAGGCTACATTTACACAACCGTATGTGTTTTGTGGTCCGCAAATTGTGGATGAGCAAATCACGGATACCAGCAGTGTGAATGTAGCCGGCCCTATGATAGAAATGCCTAGGAATGCTCTATCTTTTTTGCGGGGCCGCGGAATGGATCTACGGATGCGGACAGCACATTGTGTGCTGTCCACATCTTTTGTGGCCCCATTGAAATTAATGGGTCCACACCCTTTCCGCAAAATTGCGGAATGGATGCAGAGCCAAAAATACGGTCGTGTGAATGCACCCTTAGGTGTGTTGGATTTCAACATAAACGATCCTTTGTTCCCCTGAGGTGCAACTTAGTTGTTGTTTGTTTCCGTGTCCATTCCGTTTTTTTTTGCGGATAGGATGCGGACCCATTCAGTTCAATTTTTTGCGGACAGCACACTGTGTGCTGTCCGCATCAGTATGTCTATTCCGTTGCCCCGCAAAAAAAATTGTGAATGTCCTATTTTTTTTCTAGTTTTCTAGTTTGCGGACAAGGATAGGCATTATTACAATGGATCCTCAAAAAAAAAAATGGATACGCAAAATAAACTGATGCCATACCTTTTTTTTGCGGATCTGCAATTTGTGGACCGCAAAACACATACGGTCGTGTGCATGTAGCCTTATTCTGTTGTCTCTGATGAAATAAAAATGAATGATTGGATAATTTGAACATACATTTTATGGGAGAGTTGGACCATATGACCGAACCCCTAAAGCCCAATTTCCAGATTAAGGTTGTTGACACATTTGCTGGCAACGCTGCAGCTAAAAGCAGATTACAAATGAAAGAAGTGGTCACTCCTTTTACTTTGCTAATGACCATGTAGTTTGCCGAAAAGCAGTGTGTCCATTAACAAACCACAACTAGTTAGGCCTCTTTCACACGAGCATGACGGATTGACTCCGGATGCGTTCAGTGAGACTCGCACCATTTTGAAAGCAAGTTCAGTCAGTTTTGTCTGCGATTGCGTTCAGTTGTTCAGTTTTTTCCGCGCGAGTGCAATATGTTTTGATGCGTTTTTCATGCGTGTGATAAAAAACTAAAGGTTTACAAACAACATCTTTTAGCAACCATCAGTGAAAAACACATTGTATCTGCACTTGCTTGCGGATGCAATGCGTTTTTCACTGAAGCCCCATTCACTTCTATGGGGCCAGGGCTGCGTGAAAAACGCAGAATATAGAACATGCTGTGTTTTTTACGCAACGCAGAACTGATGCGTGAAAAAAACGCTCATGTACACAGAAACATTGAAATGAATAGGTCAGGATTCAATGCGGGTGCTATGCGTTCACATCACACATTGCACCCGCGCGGAAAACTCACTCGTGTGAAAGGGGTTTTACACTTCTTTCATTAGCAATCTGCAGGAAACTGCAGCTCCTGGCAGCATCACAGGCACCGCTAAATAGGCCATAAAAATTTAATGTTTTGGCCTGATGAAATGATTATGCTAAAAATCTGAATTCGTTGAAATCATCCTTTTCTCCTGAAAGAGAAGTTTGCGACAGTTGAATGGGTATTATAAGGTATTATGTACCCCCTTATTATTAGCAGTCACTTTGGCAAAGCTTCATGTTTTTAAATGATCACAGAACTTATAATTTACAGTAGGAGGCACATTATCTCATATATGACATACATATGTTTGAATTAGTGTGATCTTTCGTCTCCTAAAATAGGAAGGACTGACCTTCACTGTATGTTACAGACCGTGTTTGACCACTTGGCACACTGTGGCATACATTTACTTTAGGGAATGTCTTGGCTTATGGCTCCATGATGTTCACTTTTTTCAGGATCAATAGCAAAAAACAAATTAGTGAAATTAAGTTTACTAGCTGAAAGATTTTATAAAAAGGTCCCCCCGCCCCCCCAAAAACATTTTACCATAAAAAATATTTGAATTTTTAAAACTTTACCATACCATGCTGTAAATGTACGCCATGGCAACGCCCCCTCTCCCCCCCCCCCCCCTATGTTATCGTGCAGGGTTCCAATGGTTGCAATGGCAGCTGGAAGCAATACAAAGGTCTCTGGGTCTGCCATGTACAGAAGGCTGCCAGGCTCTGCCAGAGGCAGGATCTTTTATGGATTAAAATTGAAAATCTGTGGGGGAGTGGCTTGGCAGCTGAGCGTAATGGCCACGTGAAACTTCAGCTCCAGCACATAGCGACTTACTTAGCGTGGTTTCCCCTGATACCTGCCGCTTCTTTTTGTCAAATTGTGCCAACAACTTCTCTACGATGCCCATAGGCAAGAGGGCCCATGCCAAACAGGGCAGGCTACTTTGATAAGGATGCTGACAATGTCACCATGGGCCCAACGGAGCCTCGGCTATCTCTGCCATTTTCTGGGTCATCTCCTGCGTCTCCTCCGCAGCTGTGGCATGGAGCCTCCCAACTTCACAGCAATAACCAAGCCTCACCTCAGCGTACCTTGACTTCCTCCGGTGAATCTGAGAACAGACACCCAGCGCGGTCTTCTCCCTCTCAGAATACGCTAAGGCATCTACACCATCTTCTCCCACCACGAGGAGCACAGAAAAGCAGAGGCCCAGACTCCAGCCTGCAGAGACAGCAGAGGTGAGCGCAAATTCTGAAGCCCCCTACTTCTGATCAGCCAGCCTCTAATAATCTCATGAGAGACATGCTGGTAGCCTTCGGTTCAGCTCTCCACAAATTTTTCCTGCCTACTGGTCCCGCTTCTATTCTCCATTGCAGGCCAAGATTCCAGGGTTTCACACGTGGACACCAAAATGGGGAATTTGCCGCCTCTCACAATCAACTTATTGACAATCATGAGGAAATGTCAGCGGACATAGAGCGCAAAAGGCTAAACTGATTGATCTAGAGATTCGCACTAGGCGAAATAATATCAAATTTCGTGGTATACCAGAGGATATCGGGCCTTCCGACCTCATGTCCTACCTGCAAGGCCTTATCCAAAAGCTCTTGCCCTCTTGCTCTGCCCAGGATCTAGTTATTAACAGGGCCCATGGGATCCCTCGGCCACGCCATCTACCAGAGACTGCACTGACTTTTTTCATGCAAAGGAGGCAGCCCTAGCCGCTGCTCGCCAGTTGTCAGATATCCATAGCATCGACAGACCACGCCCGCCAATCTCCTCCACATCGTCTGATCTCCGAGTGGCACACAGTCAGTGCCGGAAAGGGTACCAAACATTGACACTTGGATGCTCCAGAAGGTGCTCTAGAGTAACCCTTGGGATCTTGGCAACAAACAGGACTTTGTCCCCACAAAGTTCTTTTTTGCCAGGGTAGTGAACCCCCCCTGGTGGTCCACACCATTCCGGTCTTTGCTTGAGTCATATAAGACCTTTTCCTCTCTTTTTTTGTTTTGTTTGTTTATCCCTTACGTTTATGTATTATGTTTTGTACTAAATACTATTGTTATGTCTCAGACGGGTATATTGCACAGAGGGCTACAAGTATGGTCTGGCTACTTTATTGGGTCCACTTTAGACTAGCTGGAGGAAATAGCTCCCTAGACATAAATTATGGTTCTTAAATTTGTATCTCTGAACGTTAAAGGGTTCAACAGCCCGCAAAAACGCTCCTATATGTGGTGTGAAGCACTACAACTTAAAGCTGACATACTTTGCGTGCAAGAGTCTAAAATTATTAGCAAAGATGCACATAGGATTCAACATAATTTATGTCCCCATGTCGTGCAGTCCCACTGTCACAAGAAGCAGAGGGGTGTTGTATTGGCCTTCAGTAACTCTGTTGCCTTCTCACCTATTACCACAATACTGTATACTAATGGTAGATTCATCATTCAGGTGTGTACATTGAATAACATCAGAGTGCAGAAGGGTCATCTCATTATCTGTGGTGACTTCAATATTGTCCCTAATGCTGGGGTAGACTCAACAGCTACCACTAAGAGGCTATACCCTGCCCTCAACCCTCTGCTGACTCATGAGGAACTGTATGACATTTGGAGACTCCATCATGCATCTGAACGGGATTACTCCTTCTTCTCGACAGTATATTACACTTACTCCCATATAGACTTATTCCTCTTGGGTAGATTGCTCCTTCAGCTAGCCACACAATCGACTATCGAGTTGATTAAGTGGTCTGACCATGCGGCCATCTCCTTTTCTGTAAACGAGACCTATAACGTTAGGAAAACTCTATGGCGTTGCAATCCCTACATAATTTCTAACCCGATTTACAAGGCTGAACTAGTAGTAGACCTATCTGAATACTTTTCGCTGAATAGCAACTAAGTCTCCAGCCCATATAGCCTACAGAATGCCCATAAGGCGTTTATTAGGGGTATATTTATTAAGCTTGGCCATCAGGCTAAGAAATACAGAGGACAGAAATTACAATCCATACTTACCCAATTGACTTCCCTGTAATCTACTAATAAGACCTCCTTCTCTTTAGAGAGAGCTACTCAGATTTGCTCCTTTAGGACACAGCTTAGAGAATTTCTTCTTTTTACTTATGAAAAGAACTTGAGATCTGTAAAAGCGTGTTATTATTCTCAGGATAATAAAGCTGGGAAGTTCTTAGCCAGTCACCTCAAAATGTGCGCAGTCAAATATAGAATATCCCATTACATTCAGTCGACGGCAGTAAGATCTATGATCCAAAAGCAATTGCAGATCAATTTCTGGACTGTTACTTCTCATTATACACTGCTCAAAAAAATAAAGGGAACACTTAAACAACACAATGTAACTCCAAGTCAATCACACTTCTGTGAAATCAAACTGTCCACTTAGGAAGCAACACTGAGTGACAATCAATTTCACATGCTGTTGTGCAAATGGGATAGACAACAGGTGGAAATTATAGGCAATTAGCAAGACACCCCCAATAAAGGAGTGGTTCTGTAGGTGGTGACAACAGACCACTTCTCAGTTCCTATGCTTCCTGGCTGATGTTTTGGTCACTTTTAAATGCTGGCGGTGAGTGGCTCAGGTAGTGCAGCTTATCCAGGATGGCACATCAATGCGAGCTGTGGCAAGAAGGTTTGCTGTGTCTGTCAGCGTAGTGTCCAGAGCATGGAGGCACTACCAGGAGACAGGCCAGTACATCAGGAGACATGGAGAAGGCCGTAGGAGGGCAACAACCCAGCAGCAGGACCTCTACCTCCGCCTTTGTGCAAGGAGGAACAGGAGGAGCACTGCCAGAGCCCTGCAAAATGACCTCCAGCAGGCCACAAATGTGCATGTGTCTGCTCAAATGGTCAGAAACAGACTCCATGAGGGTGATATGAGGGCCCGACGTCCACAGGTGGGGGTTGTTCTTACAGCCCAACACCGTGCAGGACGTTTGGCATTTGCCAGAGAACACCAAGATTGGCAAATTCGCCACTGGCGCCCTGTGCTCTTCACAGATGAAAGCAGGTTCACACTGAGCACATGTGACAGACGTGACAGAGTCTGGAGACGCCGTGGAGAATGTTCTGCTGCCTGCAACATCCTCCAGCATGACCGGTTTGGCATTGGGTCAGTAATGGTGTGGGGTGGCATTTCTTTGGAGGGCCGCACAGCCCTCCATGTGCTCGCCAGAGGTAGCCTGACTGCCATTAGGTACCGAGATGAGATCCTCAGACCCCTTGTGAGACCATATGCTGGTGCGGTTGGCCCTGGGTTCCTCCTAATGCAAGACAATGCTAGACCTCATGTGGCTGGAGTGTGTCAGCAGTTCCTGCAAAACAAAGGCATTGATGCTATGGACTGGCCCGTCCGTTCCCCAGACCTGAATCCAATTGAGCACATCTAGGACATCATGTCTCGCTCTATCCACCAACGTCACGTTGCACCACAGACTGTCCAGGAGTTGGCAGATGCTTTAGTCCAGGTCTGGGAGGAGATCCCTCAGGAGACCGTCCGCCACCTCATCAGGAGCATGCACAGGCGTTGTAGGGAGGTCATACAGGCACGTGGAGGCCACACACACTACTGAGCCTCATTTTGACTTGTTTTAAGGACATTACATCAAAGTTGGATCAGCCTGTAGTGTGTTTTTCCACTTTAATTTTGAGTGTGACTCCAAATCCAGACCTCCATGGGTTGAAAAATTTGATTTCCATTTTTTTATTTTTGTGTGATTTTGTTGTCAGCACATTCAACTATGTAAATAACAAAGTATTTCAGAAGAATATTTAATTAACTCAGATCTAGGATGTGTTATTTTTGTGTTCCCTTTATTTTTTTGAGCAGTGTATAATCTTTGAAATTCCACTGAGACATATGTAGCCCCCCTCTCAGATATCAGCACTTATCTCTCAAAGTTACATCTTCCAGCCCTCACTCCTCAGCAACGAGTCTTATTATCTCTCCACATTACTCATTCTGAGAATTTTAAGATTATTACCTCCCTGCCTCTACATAAATCCCCTGGCCCGGATGGCCTATCTAATATATACTATAAAACCTTTCAAGACCAACTTCTGCCCCATTTACTGCCGGCTTACACTGAAGCATTCCGAGAGGGCTCCTTCCCAGAGGAGATGCTTGTGGCCACTATTGTAACCCTACCAAAGCCTTGCAAACCTGACAAACCCCAGTATTTCAGACTCATCTCCCTCCTAAACACAGATTTAAAGATCTATGCCAAGACCCTACCACTATACTACCCTCATTAATAGGGATTGATCAGACAGGCTTTGTTAAGGGCAGGCAAATTACAGATCATACTCGTCGGGCCCTAAACTTAGTAGACTATATTAACCGAAGCAGCAATCAGGCCTTGCTGGTCACATTGGACGCCGAGAAGAAATTTGATCGCCTTAACTGGTCGTTTGTCTACTCGGTGTTAAGATTTATGGGACTAGGGGAGACTTATCATAACAGCCATACAAGCCCTCTACTATAAGCCCTCGGCAAAAGTATTTGTTAACGGGGCAGTATCATCCTCATTTCCTTTAACAAATGGCACCCATCAGGGTTGTTCCCTATCACCCTTGATATTCATTTTAGCCATTATACCAAGTGATTAGACTCCACAATGATATTCCCGGCATTCTGATTGGAGATAGACAACATCGCATATCCCAATATTCAGATGATGTGCGCCTGACTTTGTCCTCTCCCCAAACCGCTTTGCCAGTTGCCCTTTCACTCATAAAAAGAATCTGGTCCTTTATAAGGTCAATGAGACCAAATCCTAAATTCTTCCGCTAAACATCCCGGACCAAATATTGCACTCCTTGAAACGTGACTTCCCTTTTGACTGCAGGCAAAATTGTGTACAGTATTTAGGTATTGCTATTTCCTCGTCAATTTCACAGCTATACCATTTTAACTATTTTCCCCTATTGGAAATTAAAAAACATGACACTTCCACATATAATAAATAAGAAATCTCATGTGTAGGCCATATCGCAACTTTCCAAATGCTGATATTACCTAAACTTTTGTTTATTTTTAGGACTGTCCCCATTAAAGTCCCCAACTATTTCTTTGTTAGTGAGCAAGGCTTACATAATAGTTTTGTTTGGTCCGGTAACAAACCCCGCATTGCTGCAACTACTCTTTCCAGGGCTAAAATACAAGGAGGCCTTAGCCTCCCAAAGCTGTTAGACTTTTTTTGGGCAACTCACACCCACTCACTTAGGAGATGGTGGCTAGCAGACACCTCAATTCCCTGGGTTCAAATTGAAACTGCTCTGGCTCCTGCCAAACATCTCAAAGCACTCGTTATTAACTGTCTTAGCATTTCTCAGATTAAGGTACCACTATTGCCTGCAATGTTAGTGGCTTCTGTTTTCCATTGGCACACATTCCACCTAAAATGTTATCATGGAACCTTATCTCTATTAAATGTGTCCTCGTTACAGCTTCTGGAACTACATTTACCAGACACAGACCTATCTCCGTGCCATTCACTGGGTATCCAGTTTGCAGGCCAACTTTTTAAAAATGGACATATTAAACCTAGGGAGGCTTGTCCCCATCACAGCCTGCCATTAGCTGAAACACCGGATGTTTTCATCCGTGCATGTGGAGAAGAAGCAGCACCCATGCGGGGACCAGGAGTGGTGCGGGGAGCCAGGTAAGTAGAATCAGTGTTAGGGGCCCGGACAGACATATGGGGGGGCATTTCCAGGCTCTGATAACCCCTTTAACTATTTTGTGAAATATGACTATATCTGTGAGATAACTATTTTGTGAAATATGACTATATCTGTGAGATATTTGGAAAAGTCGAAGTTTTCTCACATTTTCGATAAAAAAATAACCCAAAACTAAATATATCGGCTGAAACTTCCCATTTACATAAAGTACAATGTGCCACAACAAAATCTCAGGTTGGATAACTAAAAGCATTCCAAAGTTATTACCACATGAAATGACACATCAGATCTGAAAAATGGGGCTGAGTCCATAAGGTCACAATAAGCTTCATCCTTAAAGGTAATGTGTCACCAGTTAAAACCAGATAGCAACACATATCCTTTCCAATTTGCTTTTATTTTCCGATTGCAGAATAATTGCTTTATGGCAGCCATATAGGCCATAGACAGGGGCTGGTTGGCAAATTTTAGCCTGGGGGCAAGCACACAGCTCTGGCCCATGTGTAGCTGCCCATCCTTAACCTGTTTAACTCTGCCTACCATATAAAGGCAGTAAAGGTAAATAGGCTTTAAATTGTTAAAAGGCAGCAGCTGGTTGTGTTTTTATGTTAAAAGTAGGCACCATAGCAGCGGGGTGCCTGCTGTTTCATACAGCAGACACCCACGGACATTTTACACTTCAGGATTGATCACGGCATCTAAGTGCTCTAAATACCGAAAGCACGTGCTTCCGATAATACTCTGGCTCCCCCATGCGGTGATCGGAGGAGCCAGAGCTTGTGTGCAGCAGCCCCTGTCATAGTGAATGACAGGAAACTTCTGCTCAGTATTTCCTATGAAGCCCTTGCCTGTAGCAGGGCTCCATAGGAAACTATTAATTTTCTCATAGACTCCAATGCTAATGCTTTGGGGTCTATAAAAATAGCAATACAATGATTGCTTTTTATAGTTCCCTATGGGAAACTGTGGCACAATTGCTTTTTTTTTTTTCAATTTCACCCCATTTGGATTTTTTTTGCGGCTTCCTACTACTATTATATGGAATATTAAATGGTGCAGTTGGAAAGTTCAACTTGTCCTGCAAAAAACAAGCCCTCATACAGCTATGTGAACAGAAAAATAAAAAAGTTATGGCTCCAAGAATGCAGGAAGCGCAAAATAAAAATGCAAAAAAAAAAAACTCTGGGGTAGGAGGGGTTTAATATGCATATTGAAATGTAAAATTAAAAACATCATCAAAAATGTGTTAAACATAAAAATGTGATTTGACCCTTTCTACTCCAGTGTTTTTTTTGTTTTTGCGTTTTCGTTTTGCGCTCCCTGTCTTCCCAGAGCCAAAACTTTTTTATTTGTCTGTTCAAATAGCCACATGAGGGCTTGTTTTTTGCAGGGCACGTTGTACTTTCCATCGCCACCATTTAATATGGCATATGATTTAGTGGCAAGTAAAAAAAAATCCAAATGGGGTGAAATTCCCCCAAAAAAAGCTATTCCACCACAGTTTTAGTTTTTTATTTATTTACGATATTCGATGAGCGATAAAACTGGCCAGTTACTTTCATTCTACAGGTGAGTACGAATCTGGCGATACCTTATACAGTACAGACCAAAAGTTTGGACACACCTTTTTCTTTATTTTCATGACTATGAAGGCATCAAAACTATGAATTAACACATGTGGAATTATATACATAACAAACAAGTGTGAAACAACTGAAAATATGTCATATTCTAGGTTCTTCAAAGTAGCCACCTTTTGCTTTGATTACTGCTTTGCACACTCTTGGCATTCTCTTGATGAGCTTCAAGAGGTAGTCCCCTGAAATGGTCTTCCAACAGTCTTGAAGGAGTTCCCAGAGATGCTTAGCACTTGTTGGCCCTTTTGCCTTCACTCTGCGTTCCAGCTCACCCCAAACCATCTCGATTGGGTTCAGGTCCGGTGACTGTGGAGGCCAGGTCATCTGGCGCAGCACCCCATCACTCTCCTTCATGGTCAAATAGCCCTTACTTTCAAAGTTTTCCCAATTTTTCGGCTGACTGACTGACCTTAATTTCTTAAAGTAATGATGGCCACTCGTTTTTCTTTACTTAGCTGCTTTTTTCTTGCCATAATACCAATTCTAACAGTCTATTCAGTAGGACTATCAGCTGTGTATCCACCTGACTTCTCCTCAACGCAACTGATGGTCCCAACCCCATTTATAAGGCAAGAAATCCCACTTATTAAACCTGACAGGGCACACCTGTGAAGTGAAAACCATTTCAGGGGACTACCTCTTGAAGCTCATCAAGAGAATCCCAAGAGTGTGCAAAGCAGTAATCAAAGCAAAAGGTGGCTACTTTGAAGAACCTAGAATATTACATATTTTCAGTTGTTTCACACTTGTTTGTTATGTATATAATTCCACATGTGTTAATTCATAGTTTTGATGCCTTCAGTGTGAATCTACAATTTTCATAGTCATGAAAATAAAGAAAACTCTTTGAATGAGAAGGTGTGTCCAAACTTTTGGTCTGTACTGTATGTATAGTTTTTCTTGCGTTTTTATAGTGATAAAATAATAAAGATGGCCATATTTTGACCCCTATAACCTGTATGGAGCTGAGTGAGGGCTCATTTTTTGCAGGGCGATCTGAACCTTTCATTGATACCATTCTGGGGTGTGTATGACTTTTAGATCACTTTTTTTTTTTTTGGGTAGAAAATGAAGTGACCAAAAACGTCGAATCGGCCATTTTGACGCTTTTTTCCGTTTTGCTGTTTGCCATATGGGGAATATTTTTTTATACTATGGAAGTTTTCCGCACATGGCAACACCCATGATGTGTATTTTTGACATTTTTTTTATTTCTTTTATTTTTATTTTACACTTTTTTTTATAGTTCCCATAGGGAACTATAACAAGCAATCATCAGATTGCTATTCTCATAAACCCAAATGCACTAGCATTGGAGTCTATGAGAAAATTGCTAGTTTCCTATGGAGCCCTATTACAAGGGCTCCATAGAAAATACTATGCAGCAGCCTCCTGTCATTCACAAAGACAGGGGCTGCTGCACACACGCTCCGGCTTCTGCAATCGCCGCATGGGGGAGCCGGAGCATCACCGTAAGCGTGTGGTCTTTCACACGCTCAGATGCCGTGGTCAGGATTGACCACGGCATCTGAGGGGTTAAATGTCCACAATTGGCATTACTGCCGGTTGCGGACATTAGCCGCAGGTGTCTGCTATAAGAAACAGCAGGCCAACCGCGGCTATGGCACCCTCTCTGCTCAGGAGCAGGCGCCATCTTTAAAGACCCGGCTAGCACCGTACTATTACGGCGCTGGTCGGAAAAGGGTTAAAAAAAAAATAGGTCATTTTCTGATGACACATTCCCTTTAACCCCTTAGTGACCAGCCTATTTTGGGCCTTACTGACCAAGCAATTTTTTTCATCATCGCCTTCCAAGAGTTATAACCGTTTTATTTTTCCATCTATGTGGATGTATAGGGGCTTGTTTTTTGCTGGACAAGTTGTACTTTTTATGGTGCCATTTTGGGATACACATCACTTACTGATTAACTTTTATTTTCTGGGAGAGGGATAGGAAAAAACAGCAATACTAACACTGAGTTTTAAAATTTAAAATTTTGCGGAGTTCACTGGGTCAGTACGATTACAGAGATACCAAATACATATAGATTTTTTTATGTTTTACTACAAACCGGATTCCAAAAATGTTGGGACACTATACAAATCGTGAATAAAAACTGAATGCAATGATGTGGAGGTGCCAACTTCTAATATTTTATTCAGAATAGAACATAAATCACAGAACAAAAGTTTAAACTGAGAAAATGTACCATTTTAAGGGAAAAATATGTTGAATCAGAATTTCATGGTGTCAACAAATCCCCAAAAAGTTGGAACAAGGCCATTTTCACCACTGTGTGGCATCTCCCCTTCTTCTTACAACACTCAACAGACATCTGGGGACTGAGGAGACCAGTTTCTCAAGTTTAGAAATAGGAATGCTCTCCCATTCTTGTCTAATACAGGCCTCTAACTGTTCAATCGTCTTGGGCCTTCTTTGTTGCACCTTCCTCTTTATGATGCGCCAAATGTTCTCTATAGGTGAAAGATCTGGACTGCAGACTGGCCATTTCAGTACCCGGATCCTTCTCCTACGCAGCCATGATGTTGTGATTGATGCAGAATGTGGTCTGGCATTATCTTGTTGAAAAATGCAGGGTCTTCCCTGAAAGAGATGACGTCTGGATGGGAGCATATGTTGTTCTAGAACCTGAATATATTTTTCTGCATTGATGGTGCCTTTCCAGACATGCAAGCTGCCCATGCCACACGCACTCATGCAACCCCATACCATCAGAGATGCAGGCTTCTGAACTGAGCGTTGATAACAACTTGGGTTGTCCTTGTCCTCTTTGGTCCAGATGACATGGCGTCCCAGATTTCCAAAAAGAACTTCGAATCGTGACTCGTCTGACCACAGAACAGTCTTCCATTTTGCCACACTCCATTTTAAATGATCCCTGGCCCAGTGAAAACGCCTGAGCTTGTGGATCTTGCTTAGAAATGGCTTCTTCTTTGCACTGTAGAGTTTCAGTTGGCAACGGCGGATGGCACGGTGGATTGTGTTCACTGACAATGGTTTCTGGAAATATTCCTGAGCCCATTCTGTGATTTCCTTTACAGTAGCATTCCTGTTTGTGGTGCAGTGTCGTTTAAGGGCCCGGAGATCACAGGCATCCAGTATGGTTTTACGGCCTTGACCCTTACGCACAGAGATTGTTCCAGATTCTCTGAATCTTCGGATGATGTTATGCACAGTTGATGATGATAGATGCAAAGTCTTTGCAATTTTTCGCTGGGTAACACCTTTCTGATATTGCTCCACTATCTTTCTGCGCAACATTGTGGGAATTGGTGATCCTCTACCCATCTTGGCTTCTGAGAGACACTGCCACACTGAGAAGCTCTTTTTATACCCAATCATGTTGCCAATTGACCTAATTAGTGTTAATTGGTCTTCCAGCTCTTCGTTATGCTCAAATTTACTTTTTCCAGCCTCTTATTGCTACTTGTCCCAACTTTTTTGGGATTTGTTGACACCGTGAAATTTTGAATCAACGTATTTTTCCTTTAAAATGATACATTTACTCGGATTAAACGTTTGATCTGTCATCTACGTTCTATTACAAATAGAATATTGACATTTGCCATCTCCACATCATTGCATTCAGTTTTTATTCACAATTTGTTTAGTGTCCCAACTTTTTTGGAATCCGGTTTGCATTTTGGTGCAATAAAACCCTCTTTTTTTAAACGAGCAAATCTTTTTGCGTTGCCTCATCCCAATGATGCATCATGAATCATTTTTTTATTTTTATTTCTACGGAACTGTGTGAGGGCTCGATTTTTGCAGTAGTTTTCATTTGTATCATTTTGGAATACATAACACTTTTGATGTTTATTATTTCTTTTTTTGGTAACGTATAAGCAAAAAGCAGCAGTTTTTTTTTATTACGGCATTCACTGTACGAGATAAACTAAATGATAATTGCGTAGTACGGGTGGTTATGAACATAGTTATACCAAATATGTGGAGATTTTTGTTATCTGAATTTTTTATTTTATACATTTGAATGTATAAAAATAAATATAATAGTTCTACAAGGGGACTACAGGGAGTGCAGAATTATTAGGCAAGTTGTATTTTTGAGGATTAATTTTATTATTGAACAACAACCATGTTCTCAATGAACCCAAAAAACTCATTAATATCTCATTAATATAAAGCTGAATATTTTTGGAAGTAGTTTTTAGTTTGTTTTTAGTTTTAGCTATTTTAGGGGGATATCTGTGTGTGCAGGTGACTATTACTGTGCGTAATTATTAGGCAACTTAACAAAAAACAAATATATACCCATTTCAATTATTTATTTTTACCAGTGAAACCAATATAACATCTCAACATTCACAAATATACATTTCTGACATTCAAAAACAAAACAAAAACAAATCAGTGACCAATATAGCCACCTTTCTTTGCAAGGACACTCAAAAGCCTGCCATCCATGGATTCTGTCAGTGTTTTGATCTGTTCACCATCAACATTGCGTGCAGCAGCAACCACAGCCTCCCAGACACTGTTCAGAGAGGTGTACTGTTTTCCCTCCTTGTAAATCTCACATTTGATGATGGACCACAGGTTCTCAATGGGGTTCAGATCAGGTGAACAAGGAGGCATGTCATTAGATTTTCTTCTTTTATACCCTTTCTTGCCAGCCACGCTGTGGAGTACTTGGACGCGTGTGATGGAGCATTGTCCTGCATGAAAATCATGTTTTTCTTGAAGGATGCAGACATCTTCCTGTACCACTGCTTGAAGAAGGTGTCTTCCAGAAACTGGCAGTAGGACTGGGAGTTGAGCTTGACTCTATCCTCAACCCGAAAAGGCCCCACAAGCTCATCTTTGATGATACCAGCCCAAACCAGTACTCCACCTCCACCTTGCTGGCGTCTGAGTCGGACTGGAGCTCTCTGCCCTTTACCAATCCAGCCACGGGCCCATCCATCTGGGCCATCAAGACTCACTCTCATTTCATCAGTCCATAAAACCTTAGAAAAATCAGTCTTGACGTTTCAGCTTGTGTGTCTTGTTCAGTGGTGGTCGTCTTTCAGCCTTTCTTACCTTTGCCATGTCTCTGAGTATTGCACACCTTGTGCTTTTGGGCACTCCAGTGATGTTGCAGCTCTGAAATATGGCCAAACTGGTGGCAAGTGGCATCTTGGCAGCTGCACGCTTGACTTTTCTCAGTTCATGGGCAGTTATTTTGCGCCTTGGTTTTTCCACACGTTTCTTGCGACCCTGTTGACTATTTTGAATGAAACGCTTGATTTTTCGATGATCACGCTTCAGAAGCTTTGCAATTTTAAGAGTGCTGCATCCCTCTGCAAGATATCTCACTATTTTTGACTTTTCTGAGCCTGTCAAGTCCTTCTTTTGACCCATTTTGCCAAAGGAAAGGAAGTTGCCTAATAATTATGCACACCTAATATAGGGTGTTGATGTCATTAGACCACACCCCTTCTCATTACAGAGATGCACATCACCTAATATGCTTAATTGGTAGTAGGTTTTCGAGCCTATACAGCTTGGAGTAAGACAACATACATAAAGAGGATGATGTGGTCAAAATACTCATTTGCCTAATAATTCTGCACGCAGTGTATAATAGGCAATCTTTTGATTGCTTCTAAAATACCTTGCGGTCTTCCTATAGTGCAATGGATTTTAATTATCAATGCTATACTGACATTGACCAGCAGGCTGTGCCAGAGAGGTGCATCCTGCTTGGAAACATTGGAGGTAAGCCTGAGGCCTACACTAGGTCTGGCCTTCCTGAACAAGCATTGGCACCCCACAAATGATGGGATACAGAGGGAGTCTGCTCCGTCTGTAACCACTTACATGCGGCGGGCGCCATTGCCTGTGGCATGTAAGGGGTTAAACAGCCCAGATCCAGGCTGTTAGAGCAGGAGTATGGCTCCACCGGTAGACTAGGCTGCCCCAGCCGAAGGCCCCTTAGTGACTGCTGTAAATAGGCATATGGGTGGTCACTAAGAGGTTAAAAGTAAACATAATAAAGATATACTGTATGGTACAGCCAAATTTTAATTGACATGTTTTTTCTGCCACCACAAAAATGTATAAAAATTAGTTTTGAAATGTACCCCAAAATGGTATTAACAAAAAAAGCTATCTTAGGGCTACATCAGCAGAAAAATGAAAAAGTTATGGAATGTAGCAACACAAATTTTTTTTTTCCATGCTTTCATTTTGAACATACTAAAAATAACCCCATCGGGGCATGGTCTGCCAAGCATGAAGTGAGGTCGCACGCCGCATGAGCTCCCCTGCCATCCTGATATAATCCTGCAATTCCCTGGCTTCCGAAGCACCCTGGAAGGGTGTATTAGCGGAGTGGGGCGTTATAGAGTCACCCGGTGTGATATTCCGGGCATTTGGTGGTGTCCCTGAGACTCTGGCGATCTGAGTGGAGGAAGACTGCTCCTTACCTGGTACGGAGGGCGGCCATCTTGGAAAGGCAGGCGGCGGCTGACGAGCGCTGTTGTTGGAGCGGGCACAAGGGAGATCCGACGTCCTGCTGGAGGGATCTGTTCAGGAGCCTGGTCGCTTCGGTGGCAGCGTGGTGTGGACGCTTCTGCTGCTCAGCTGGAGGATCGCTTGCAGAGGTAGACATCTCTCCCCCTGGGCCACCGCTCAGCACGTGGCAATATATAAGCAGGAGGAAAAGGGAATAACCCTGAAGAGAAAGAAGGGTGAGGGGGCTTTGCACAGTTGCCTCTGGAGAGGGGTGAAGTAGGGGGCCTGGAGCCCAGTCAGTATTTTGGGCATTCCCACTGTGGCAGAGGCTGAGAAGCCGCAACAAACGCCTGCCTGTAAAGGCAATCTGTATTAAGGGGAACTCTGCCACCTGCAATTGTCCTATAAATAAGGACAAAAGACTGTATTGTTGCCCATATCCCCTCCTTTAGTGTGACCATCACCAGTGACTGTTGCAGCTTTAAGAATCACCGATTGCACCCCCTCCCCTATAACTGCAAACATCAAAGTCATTTATCGGCCTCACTTATGGGCCGCAAAACAGTGTCATCTGCGAGTTTTACACCAGCAAAAGAAGTGGTGGACAATATGAGCCAGACTGAGATGGATTTGAACCAGAGTGGCGCTGCGAGTGCAGAGCTTCAAACTGACAAGATAATGACTGCCATTGCTGCATGTCAGGCGGCTTTAATAACAAAGATTGATCACTTACAAAGCGACATTAATTGTCTACGCCATGATATGGATAAAATGAGAGACCACACTAAAGAGGTGGAGCGCAGCCTGGGTGATGTGGAGGATTCTGCAAATACCACTTCTGAAACGACCAGAAACCTGCAACAACAGGTGAAAGTTTTGCTTGCCAGAGTGGAGGATGCGGAAAACCGCAATAGAAGAAATAATGTCAGAATCCTCGGGTTACCCGAAAGGGTGGAAGGTTCCGCTCCGGAGGCGTATGCTGAGCAATTGATTCGCACTGTACTGTGCCCGATTGAGTTGTCATCCAGCTTTGTGGTGGAAAGAGCCCATAGGATCCCTACAAGACCATTACCATCAGGGGCTGCTCCTAGGCCTTTCATAATGAAGATATTAAACTACAGGGATCGAGATGCTATTCTGGCAGCCGCCAGACAAAAGAAGGACATTCAAATTGAAAACGCGAAGTTATCCTTTTACCCTGATTTTACAGCAGAGGTGCAAAAGCAAAGGCAGCATATTTCAAATGCCAGGACTCGTCTACGGGAGCTGGGAATTAAATACGCAATGATTTACCCGGCCAAGCTGAGGATCCAAGAGGGAGACCGAGCCAGATTTTTCCAGACTCCAGAGGAGGCGGCTGACTGGATTGATCAACAGCGTCTGAGATGAAGCGGTGGACTATGCTGCGAATGTTCTGCTCCACTATTGGAGCTCTGTTTATATCAATCTGGTCTCTAGTAGGGATGAGCGAACCCGAACTGAATTTTGGGGTGTCCGTGACACGGACCCGAACCCGAACATTTTCGTAAAAGTCTGTGTTCGGGTTCGGTGTTCGGCGCTTTCTTGGCGCTTTTTGAAAGGCTGCAAAGCAGCCAATCAACAAGCGTCATACTACTTGCCCCAAGAGGCCATCACAGCCTTGCCTACTATTTGCATGGCTGTGATTGGCCAGTGCAGCATGTGACCCAGCCTCTATATAAGCTTGGGTCACGTTGCGCTGCACGTCACTCTGCTGATTCAAGCATAGGGAGAGGTTGCAGCTGCGACGTTAGGGCGAGATTAGGCAGTGATTAACTCCTCCAAAAGACTTCATTCTGTGATCGATCTGCAGCTGTGGATCATTGAAGTGCTAGTATTGACTTGCTCACTTTTTTGAGGTTGCCCAGAGCGTTTTTAGATCACTTTTTTTCTGGGGTGATCGGCGGCCATTTTGTGACTTGTGGTGCGCCAGCACAAGCTATCACCAAGTGTATTTAACCATCAATAGTGTGGTTATTTTGTGCTATATCCTACATCAGCTGCAGGCTGAGCCTGTGTCACCGAAGTGCATTTAACCATCAACAGTCTGGTTATTTTTTGGCCATATACTACATCAGCTGCAGGCTGAGCCTGTGTCACCGAAGTGCATTTAACCATCAACAGTCTGATTATTTTTTGCCCATATACTACATCTGGTGCAGGCTGAGCCTGTGTCACCCAAGTGCATTTAACCATCAACAGTGTGGTTATTTTTTGGCCATATACTACATCAGGGGCAAGTTGAGCCTGTCACCCAGCGCCTAAAAAATAGACCTGACATTTCTATTCAAGCAAATCTGTATTGTTTTAGCTGCTCAAGTTATTTGTAGTGACCGTAAAAGCACACTTTTTTTTCTGGGTTGAAAAACTATACCCAAATTTGCCATTCTCAAAATAACTAGTTTCTGGTATTTGAGGCCTACTTGAAATCTATCCCAAAAAGGATATCTTACATTGAAGGTACTGATAGTGTCATTCAGAAAAACCTAAGACACACGCTACCGTGCAGATAGAAGTCTGATTCTGAGATTAAACCTTAACCTGTCACACAGTGCAAAAAAAAACAGGTCTCACATTTCTATTCAAGCAAATCTGTACTGTTTTAGCTGCTCAAGTTATTTGTAGCGACCGTAAAAGCACACTTTTTTTTCTGGGTTGAAAAACTATTCCCAAATTTGCCATTCTCAAAATAACTAGTTTCTGGTATTTGAGGCCTACTTGAAATCTATCCCAAAAAGGATATCTTACATTGAAGGTACTGATAGTGTCATTCAGAAAAACCTAAGACACACGCTACCGTGCAGATAGAAGTCTGATTCTGAGATTAAACCTTAACCTGTCACACAGTGCAAAAAAAAACAGGTCTCACATTTCTATTCAAGCAAATCTGTACTGTTTTAGCTGCTCAAGTTATTTGTAGCGACCGTAAAAGCACACTTTTTTTTCTGGGTTGAAAAACTATTCCCAAATTTGCCCTTCTCCAAATAACTAGTTTCTGGTATTTGAGGCCTACTTGAAATCTATCCCAAAAAGGATATCTTACATTGAAGGTACTGATAGTGTCATTCAGAAAAACCTAAGACACACGCTACCGTGCAGATAGAAGTCTGATTCTGAGATTAAACCTTAACCTGTCACACAGTGCAAAAAAAAAACAGGTCTCACATTTCTATTCAAGCAAATCTGTACTGTTTTAGCTGGTCAAGTTATTTGTAGCGACCGTAAAAGCACACTTTTTTTTATGGGTTGAAAAACTATTCCCAAATTTGCCATTCTCCAAATAACTAGTTTCTGGTATTTGAGGCCTACTTGAAATCTATCCCAAAAAGGATATCTTACATTGAAGGTACTGATAGTGTCATTCAGAAAAACCTAAGACACACGCTACCGTGCAGATAGAAGTCTGATTCTGAGATTAAACCTTAACCTGTCACACAGTGCAAAAAAAAACAGGTCTCACATTTCTATTCAAGCAAATCTGTACTGTTTTAGCTGCTCAAGTTATTTGTAGTGACCGTAAAAGCACACTTTTTTTTCTGGGTTGAAGAACTATTCCCAAATTTGCCATTCTCAAAATAACTAGTTTCTGGTATTTGAGGCCTACTTGAAATCTATCCCAAAAAGGATATCTTACATTGAAGGTACTGATAGTGTCATTCAGAAAAACCTAAGACACACGCTACCGTGCAGATAGAAGTCTGATTCTGAGATTAAACCTTAACCTGTCACACAGTGCAAAAAAAACAAGTCTCACATTTCTATTCAAGCAAATCTGTACTGTTTTAGCTGGTCAAGTTATTTGTAGCGACCGTAAAAGCACACTTTTTTTTCCGGGTTGAAAAACTATTCCCAAATTTGCCATTCTCCAAATAACTAGTTTCTGGTATTTGAGGCCTACTTGAAATCTATCCCAAAAAGGATATCTTACATTGAAGGTACTGATAGTGTGATTCAGAAAAACCTAAGACAAACGCTACCGTGCAGATAGAAGTCTGATTCTGAGATTAAACCTTAACCTGTCACACAGTGCAAAAAAAAAAAACAGGTCTCACATTTCTATTCAAGCAAATCTGTACTGTTTTAGCTGGTCAAGTTATTTGTAGCGACCGTAAAAGCACACTTTTTTTTCTGGGTTGAAAAACTATTCCCAAATTTGCCATTCTCAAAATTGTGGTGAACGGGAACAATGAGGAAAACATCTAATAAGGGACGCGGACGTGGACATGGTCGTGGTGGTGTTAGTGGACCCTCTGGTGCTGGGATTGGACGTGGCCGTTCTGCCACAGCCACACGTCCTAGTGTACCAACTGCCTCAGGTCCCAGTAGCTGCCAGAATTTACAGGGATATTTGGTGGGGCCCAATGCCGTTCTAAGGATGGTAAGGCCTGAGCAGGTACAGGCATTAGTCAATTGGGTGGCCGACAGTGCATCCAGCACGTTCAAATTATCTCCCACCCAGTCTTCTGCAGAAAGCGCACAGATGGCGCATGAAAACCAAGCCCATCAGTCTGTCACATCCCCCCCATGCATATAAGGGAAACTGTCTGAGCCTCAAGTTATGCAGCAGTCTCTTATGCTGTTTGTAGACTCTGCTGCCAGGGTTTCCCAAGGGCATCCACCTAGCTCTTCACCAGGGGTGGAAGAGATAGAATGCACTAACACACAACCACTTATGTTTCCTGATGATGAGGACATGGGAATACCACCTCAGCACGTCTCTGATGATGACGAAACACAGGTGCCAACTGCTGCGTCTTTCTGCAGTGTGCGGACTGAACAGGAGGTCAGGGGTCAAGACTGGGTGGAAGACGATGCAGGGGACGATGAGGTCCTAGACCCCACATGGAATGAAGGTCGTGCCACTGACTTTCAGAGTTCGGAGGAAGAGGCAGTGGTGAGACCGAGCCAGCAGCGTAGCAAAAGAGGGAGCAGTGGGCAAAATCATTACACCCGCCGCCAAGAGACTCCGCCTGCTACTGACCGCCGCCATCTGGGACCGAGCACCCCAAAGGCAGCTTCAAGGAGTACCCTGGCATGGCACTTCTTCAAACAATGTGCTGACGACAAGACCCGAGTGGTTTGCACGCTGTGCCATCAGAGCCTGAAGCGAGGCATTAACGTTCTGAACCTTAGCACAACCTGCATGACCAGGCACCTGCATGAACTGCAGTGGAGTAAACACCTTAAAAACAAGGAAGTCACTCAGGCTCCCCCTGCTGCCTCTTCTGCTGCTCCACCTCGGCCTCTTCTGCTGCTGCCGCCGCCTCGGCCTCTTCTGCTGCTGCTGCCGCCGCCTCGGCCTCCGCCTCTGGAGGAACGTTGGCACCTGCCGCCCAGCAAACATGGGATGTACCACCAACACCACCACCTGCGTCACCAAGCATCTCAACCATGTCACACGGCAGCGTTCAGCTCTCCATCTCACAAACATTTGAGAGAAAGCGTAAATTCCCACCTAGCCACCCTCGATCCCTGGCCCTCAATGCCAGCATTTCTAAACTACTGGCCTATGAAATGCTGTCATTTAGGCTGGTGGACACACACAGCTTCAAACAGCTCATGTCACTTGCTGTCCCACAGTATGTTGTTCCCAGCTGCCACTACTTCTCCAAGAGAGTCGTGCCTTCCCTGCACAAACAAGTGTCCGATAAAATCAAGTGTGCACTGCGCAACGCCATCTGTGGCAAGGTCCACCTAACCACAGATACGTGGACCAGTAAGCACGGCCAGGGACGCTATATCTCCCTAACTGCACACTGGGTTAATGTAGTGGCGGCTGGGCCCCAGGCGGAGAGCTGTTTGGCGCACGTCCTTCTGCCGCCAAGGATCGCAGGGCAACATTCTTTGCCTCCTGTCTCCTCCTCCTCCTACTCAGCTTCTTCCTTCTCTTCTTCCACCTGCTCATCCAGTCAGCCACACACCTTCACCACCAACATCAGCACAGCACGGAGTAAACTTCAGCAGGCCATTCTGAAACTCATATGTTTGGGGGACAGGCCCCACACCGCACAGGAGTTGTGGCGGGGTATAGAACAACAGACCGACGAGTGGTTGCTGCCGGTGAGCCTCAAGCCCGGCCTGGTGGTGTGCGATAATGGGCGAAATCTCGTTGCAGCTCTGGGACTAGCCGGTTTGACGCACATCCCTTGCCTGGCGCATGTGCTGAATTTGGTGGTGCAGAAGTTCATTCGCAACTACCCCGACATGTCAGAGCTGCTGCATAAAGTGCGGGCCGTCTGTTCGCGCTTCCGGCGTTCACACCCTGCCGCTGCTTGCCTGTCTGCGCTACAGCATAACTTCCGCCTTCCCGCTCACCACCTCATATGCGACGTACCCACCAGGTGGAACTCCACCTTGCATATGCTGGACAGACTGTGCGAGCAGCAGCACGCACGGGTCAGTCGCACTGTGGATCAGACACACTTCACCACCAATGACTGGGCCTCCATGCGAGACCTGTGTGCCCTGTTGCGCTGTTTCGAGTACTCCACCAACATGGCCAGTGGCGATGACGCTGTTATCAGCGTTACAATACCACTTCTATGTCTCCTTGAGAAAACACTTAGGGCGATGATGGAAGAGGAGGTGGCCGAGGAGGAAGAGGGGTCATTTTTAGCACTTTCAGGCCAGTCTCTTCGAAGTGACTCAGAGGGAGGTTTTTTGCAACACCAGAGGCCAGGTACAAATGTGGCCAGACAGGGCCCACTACTGGAGGACGAGGAGGACGAGGATGAGGAGGAGGTGGAGGAGGATGAGGATGAAGCATGTTCACAGCGGGGTGGCACCCAAAGCAGCTCGGGCCCATCACTGGTGCGTGGCTGGGGGGAAACACAGGACGATGACGATACGCCTCCCACAGAGGACAGCTTGTCCTTAACTCTGGGCAGCCTGGCACACATGAGCGACTACATGCTGCAGTGCCTGCGCAATGACAGCAGAGTTGCCCACATTTTAACGTGTGCGGACTACTAGGTTGCCACCCTGCTGGATCCCCGGTACAAAGACAATGTGCCCACCTTACTTCCTACACTGGAGCGTGATAGGAAGATGCGCGAGTACAAGCGCACGTTGGTAGACGCGCTACTGAGAGCATTCCCAAATGTCACAGGGGAACCAGTGGAAGCCCAAGGCGAAGGCAGAGGAGGAGCAAGAGGTTGCCAACGCAGCTGTGTCACGCCTAGCTCCTCTGAGGGCAGGGTTAGCATGGCAGAGATGTGGAAAAGTTTTGTCAACACGCCACAGCTAAGTGCACCACCACCTGATACGGAACGTGTTAGCAGGAGGCAACATTTCACTAACACGGTGGAACAGTACCTGTGCACACCCCTCCACGTACTGACTGATGGTTCGGCCCCATTCAACTTCTGGGTCTCCAAATTGTCCACGTGGCCAGAGCTAGCCTTTTATGCCTTGGAGGTGCTGGCCTGCCCGGCGGCCAGCGTTTTGTCTGAATGTGTATTCAGCACGGCAGGGGGCGTCATTACAGACAAACGCAGCCGCCTGTCTACAGCCAATGTGGACAAGCTGACGTTCATAAAAATGAACCAGGCATGGATCCCACAGGACCTGTCCATCCCTTGTGCAGATTAGATATTAACTACCTCCCCTTAACAATATATTATTCTACTCCAGGGCACTTCCTCATTCAATACTATTTTTAATTTCATTTTACCATTATATTGCGGGGCAACCCAAAGTTGAATGAACCTCTCCTCTGTCTGGGTGCCGGGGCCTAAATGTGTGACAGTGGCCTGTTCCAGTGGTGGGTGACGTGAAGCCTGATTCTCTGCTATGACTTGAAGACTGATTCTGCGCTGACATAAGGCCAGATTCTCTGTTACGGGACCTCTCTCCTCTGTCTGGGTGCCTGGGCCTAAATGTGTGACAGTGGCCTGTTCCAGTGGTGGGTGACGTGATGCCTGATTCTCTGCTATGACATGAAGACAGATTCTGTGCTGACATAAGGCCAGATTCTCTGTTACAGGACCTCTCTCCTCTGTCTGGGTGCCGGGGCCTAAATGTGTGACAGTGGCCTGTTCCAGTGGTGGGTGACGTGAAGCCTGATTCTCTGCTATGACATGAAGACTGATTCTGCGCTGACATAAGGCCAGATTCTCTGTTACGGGACCTCTCTCCTCTGCCTGGGTGCCTTGGCCTAAATGTGTGACAGTGACCTGTTCCAGTGGTGGGTGACGTGAAGCCTGATTCTCTGCTATGACATGAAGACTTATTCTGTGCTGACATAAGGCCAGATTCTCTGTTACGGGACCTCTCTCCTCTGCCTGGGTGCCTGGGCCTAAATGTGTGACAGTGGCCTGTTCCAGTGGTGGGTGACGTGAAGCCTGATTCTCTGCTATGACATGAAGACTGATTCTGCGCTGACATAAGGCCAGATTCTCTGTTACGGGACCTCTCTCCTCTGCCTGGGTGCCTGGGCCTAAATGTGTGACAGTGGCCTGTTCCAGTGGTGGGTGACGTGAAGCCTGATTCTCTGCTATGACATGAAGACTGATTCTGCGCTGACATAAGGCCAGATTCTCTGTTACGGGACCTCTCTCCTCTGCCTGGGTGCCTGGGCCTAAATGTGTGACAGTGGCCTGTTCCAGTGGTGGGTGACGTGAAGCCTGATTCTCTGCTATGACATGAAGACTGATTCTGCGCTGACATAAGGCCAGATTCTCTGTTACGGAACCTCTCTCCTCTGCTTGGGTGCCTGGGCCTAAATGTGTGACAGTGGCCTGTTCCAGTGGTGGGTGACGTAATGCCTGATTCTCTGCTATGACATAAAGACTGATTCTGCGCTGACATAAGGCCAGATTCTCTGTTACGGGACCTCTCTCCTCTGCCTGGGTGCCTGGGCCTAAATGTGTGACAGTGGCCTGTTCCAGTGGTGGGTGACGTGAAGCCTAATTCTCTGCTATGACATGAAGACTTATTCTGTGCTGACATAAGGCCAGATTCTCTGTTACGGGACCTTTCTCCTCTGCCTGGGTGCCTGGGCCTAAATGTGTGACAGTGGCCTGTTCCAGTGGTGGGTGACGTGAAGCCTGATTCTCTGCTATGACATGAAGACTGATTCTGCGCTGACATAAGGCCAGATTCTCTGTTACGGGACCTCTCTCCTCTGCCTGGGTGCCTGGGCCTAAATGTGTGACAGTGGCCTGTTCCAGTGGTGGGTGACATGAAGCCTGATTCTCTGCTATGACATGAAGACTGATTCTGCGCTGACATAAGGCCAGATTCTCTGTTACGGGACCTCTCTCCTCTGCCTGGGTGCCTGGGCCTAAATGTGTGACAGTGGCCTGTTCCAGTGGTGGGTGACGTGAAGCCTGATTCTCTGCTATGACATGAAGACTGATTCTGCGCTGACATAAGGCCAGATTCTCTGTTACGGGACCTCTCTCCTCTGCCTGGGTGCCTGGGCCTAAATGTGTGACAGTGGCCTGTTCCAGTGGTGGGTGACGTGAAGCCTGATTCTCTGCTATGACATGAAGACTGATTCTGCGCTGACATAAGGCCAGATTCTCTGTTACGGGACGTCTCTCCTCTGCCTGGGTGCCTGAGCCTAAATGTGTGACAGTGGCCTGTTCCAGTGGTGGGTGACGTGATGCCTGATTCTCTGCTATGACATGAAGACTTATTCTGTGCTGACATGAAGCCAGATTCTCTGTTACGCGACCTCTCTCCTCTGCCTGGGTGCCTGGGCCTAAATATGTGACAGTGGCCTGTTCCAGTGGTGGGTGACGTGATGCCTGATTCTCTGCTATGACATGAAGACAGATTCTGTGCTGACATAAGGCCAGATTCTCTGTTACGGGACCTCTCTCCTCTGCCTGGGTGCCTGGGCCTAAATGTGTGACAGTGGCCTGTTCCAGTGGTGGGTGACATGAAGCCTGATTCTCTGCTATGACATGAAGACTGATTCTGCGCTGACATAAGGCCAGATTCTCTGTTACGGGACCTCTCTCCTCTGCCTGGGTGCCTGGGCCTAAATGTGTGACAGTGGCCTGTTCCAGTGGTGGGTGACGTGAAGCCTGATTCTCTGCTATGACATGAAGACTGATTCTGCGCTGACATAAGGCCAGATTCTCTGTTACGGGACGTCTCTCCTCTGCCTGGGTGCCTGAGCCTAAATGTGTGACAGTGGCCTGTTCCAGTGGTGGGTGACGTGATGCCTGATTCTCTGCTATGACATGAAGACTTATTCTGTGCTGACATGAAGCCAGATTCTCTGTTACGCGACCTCTCTCCTCTGCCTGGGTGCCTGGGCCTAAATATGTGACAGTGGCCTGTTCCAGTGGTGGGTGACGTGATGCCTGATTCTCTGCTATGACATGAAGACAGATTCTGTGCTGACATAAGGCCAGATTCTCTGTTACGGGACCTCTCTCCTCTGCCTGGGTGCCTGGGCCTAAATGTGTGACAGTGGCCTGTTCCAGTGGTGGGTGACGTGAAGCCTGATTCTCTGCTATGACATGAAGACTGATTCTGTGCTGACATGAAGCCAGATTCTCTGCTATGGCATGAAGAGACTGATTCTGTGCTGACATGAAGCCAGATTCTTTGCTATGGCATGAAGAGACTGATTCTCTGCTGACGTGAAGCCAGATTCTCTGCTGTGGGACCTCTGTCCAATTGATATTGGGTCATTTTTTTTATTTTTTTATTTTAATTCATTTCCCTATCCACATTTGTTTGCAGGGGATTTACCTACATGTTGCTGCCTTTTGCAGCCCTCTAGCTCTTTCCTGGGCTGTTTTACAGCCTTTTTAGTGCCCAAAAGTTCGGGTCCCCATTGACTTCAATGGGGTTCGGGTTCGGGACGAAGTTCGGGTCGGGTTCGGATCCCGAACCCGAACATTTCCGGGAAGTTCAGCCGAACTTCTCGAACCCGAACATCCAGGTGTTCGCTCAACTCTAGTCTCTAGGTGTCACACCTTAGTTGTTGTGAGACAGATATGATCCGACATGCAGATAGCAGGATAGTATAGTAATGCCAGGAAGTTTTGATACTGACAGGGGTTAATCTCAGTTCTGAGTTATCACTCTATTTTGAACAGTTTTGAGGGACTTGGGTCTCATACTATGTTTTAGGGGTTGTTTAGGCAGACGGGGTCTTCCTTAGTTTACACTAAAAAGATTGGTAGGTTAGGGATATAGAAGCTTAGACGAGTTGGGGATGTCTGGGCAGGGTGGGTGCAGATTGGGAAGTTATACTTTAGATTCAAGTTTGAATGTGTGTGTGTGTGTGAATGGGGCAGTGACGCTGAAGGATCTGAAGTTAAAGGGGATGTATCTCTTAAACAGCAATGGCCTTATGTAAGCTAATTTCCTGGAATGTCCGGGGACTCAATGACAAAGTTAAAAGAGCGCTAGTGTTTAATTACATTAAGAAGTATAACCCAGATGTTCTTATTTTTCAGGAAACTCACCTCCGGGGTCAAAAAGTGTTGGCGGTTAAAAGACCATGGGTGGGATCTGTTTATTATGCGACTTATTCTAACTACGCTAGAGGAGTTTCCATACTGGTCAGTAAGACTCAGCTGATGTCCGTGCACATTGATCCAGAAGGGAAATATGTATTGTTGCAGGCTAACATTAGAGGTTGTGATGTCTTAATAGTGGGTATTTATATACCCCCACCATTTGAGAGGGAAGTAGATGACCAAATCATGGCCAGAGTAGTTGTTTTACCTGCAGCTCCCTTGTTTATATTGGGTGATTTTAATGCCACGCTGGATAGTAATCTTGATAGACTTAGGCCTTCTCCCAGGCACAACCCCGCTTTACTATATTGGGCGCAAGCACATTACTTGACGGAAGTATGGAGGAACCTATATCCTGATACAAAGCAATACTCCTGTCACTCGACCTCTGTCAATGCATTGTCCCGTATTGATCTGGCTTTCACAAATCAGGAGGGGCTTTTATGGGTGAAGGCTGCAGAGTATCTGCCGAGGGGTATCTCAGATCATGCCCCCTTGCAGATAATCCTTACATTGCCAAGCAGTAGGCCGCGTTCTATTTGGTTGTTGAATCCAAAGTGGCTGGATGTCCTTCCTGTTGGAGTGGCGTGCAGGGAAGCTACTTCATCATATTGGGAAGTTAATGAGGGCTCCTCCAATCCACTGGTGGTATGGGACGCAAGCAAGGCTGTCTTGAGAGGGGCATTAATAGCGGCGATAGCAACACACAGGAAGGAACTACTCTCTTTGCGGGTGAAACTAGAGGGGAGATTAGATGTTGCAGAAAAAGCATATGTAGATGACCCCACGCCAGAGCATCATTCACTTTGGTTATTAGCTCAAAGACAATACAACTTATACTTAACTGAATTTACCCAGAAGCGCCTCATGGTTCAGAAGCAGAATTTTTTTTCTGAGGGGGATAAGAGTGGGAGGACTTTGGCGTACCTGGCCAAAACAGAAATCCCACTAACAGTTGTACCAGCTATTAGGGATAGGCGGGGTGTACTCTTTACTGCACCAGAGGAAATATGTGACCAATTTGCTAGTTACTATGCCTCCTTATATTCCTCTAAAACTACTAAAACCGCAGGGGAGATAGTACTTTTTCTGGATACTATCCCAGTGACGGAGCTAACGCATTCAGAGAAGCAGCTACTAGATGGCCCCATAGTCCCGCAGAAAATGCAATATTATCCATGGCAAAAGGAAAGACTCCTGGTCCGGATGGCTTCCCTGTGGAGTGGTACAATTTCCAGATTGAGGAAGTGAGTCAGAGGCTCAGCAAACTGTTTATGTATGCTCTGGAGGGTGGGGCCCTGCCAACATCGTTCCATGAAGCCACTATAGTGGTCATACACAAAGCGGGGAAGCCTCCGGATCAGTGTGGTTCATATAGGCCCATATCATTGATAAATTCGGTCGCTAAGCTGCTGGCTAAGGTGTTGGCTAGTAGATTGGCGACAGTCATTTCATCGATAGTAGGCATGGATCAATTCGGTTTCATGCCCGAGAAAACGACGGACATAAACCTGAGACGCCTTTTCACAAACGTACAAATCACACATGATAATGCGGGCAGCAGGGCGATTGCTTCACTGGATAACGAGAAGGCGTTCGATTCGGTGGAGTGGGAATTTATGTGGGAGGTCCTAAAGAAAATGGGGGTTCCTAAGAATTTCCTACAGTGGCTGCACTTGCTGTATTTGCAACCGACGGCTAGGGTAAGAGTCAATGGATATTTGTCCAAGTCATTTGTGCTGAAAAGGGGCACCAGACAGGGGTGCCCTTTGTCACCCCTTCTGTTTGCTTTAGTAATGGAACCGCTATCGGTGTACATAGCAGGTAGCAGTAGAATACAAGGATGGGACATTGCAGGTATATACAAAAAGATCTCGCTTTATGCAGATGATATGCTGATATACTTGGGAGATGTTGGGCATTCTTTGGAAGCTTTACTGGAAACAGTGGATTTATATGGAACTTTCTCTGGGCTACGGGTCAATTGGGCCAAATCGGCGCTGTATTTAGTTGATAAGCTTTCCCCTCAGAGTGTATCACCCTTGTCGTCACTCCAGGTGGTGAGCAACTTCACTTGCGGTTGCCCGCGGCTGTATGTATGTGTTTCCCTCTCCTTGCAGCCTGGCCTTAGATGGAGACTCCTGTTCCTCCATGACTGGGATGAACAGGTTGTCTCTCCCCTGCTCCTTGGTGAGGGATTACCAGGGCGACAATGGGACATTGCAGGTATATACAAAAAGATCTCGCTTTATGCAGATGATATGCTGATATACTTGGGAGATGTTGGGCATTCTTTGGAAGCTTTACTGGAAACAGTGGATTTATATGGGACTTTCTCTGGGCTACGGGTCAATTGGGCCAAATCGGCGCAGTATTTAGTTGATGAGCTTTGCCCTCAGAGTGTATCACCCTTGTCGTCACTCCAGGTGGTGAGCAACTTCACATATCTGGGGATAGTTATACATAAATATGTCACCCAGTTCATAGATTTAAACATAAACCCGGTAGTGAAATATGTTTCGCGAAAACTGAAAGCTTGGGAGGCGCTACCACTGTCATTGATAGGACTGTCACGGCCTATAGTGTGCGCTGTGACACTGTTGCTACACTTGCGGTTGCCCGCGGCAACGTGTTGCTGGGTGAGCATGCGGTGGCAGTGTCTCGGCCTTCTGGGTGATTGCTGTGACATGGTTGCCATGCATGCTGTTGCCGGTGGTAACGTGTGGCTTAGTTTGCTTGTGTGTGCACTTGCCCTTTAAGTGGCTTCCTTCCCTTGTCTGGTGTTGGAAGGTTTAACTCCCTTCCTAGTGTTTTGTGAACACTGGGTTTATGTGTTTGTGGGTGTGGCTGCTTGGGCTATTTAGCCTCTGCTGGATGCCTGAAGCTGAGGGGTACTCCAGCCATGGTGTATGCTGGAGCTATCCTCCTGGTCTTCATATTCCATCTGTCCAGTGAGGGCATAGATGTTTTTATGGTGTCTCACATTTATTGCAGCTATGGGTGTCCGGGGTTCCTGTGTAGTTGTGGTGTGTGGTGTGTCCTTTTAATGTTGGTGTGGACACCAGCACTTGTGCACGGGTTCCAGTCAGTGTGTCTGTGGCAGGTAAGTGTGTTACTAGTCTCGCTTACCTGCCATCTCTATAGCTGTATGTGTTCCCCTCTCCTTGCAGCTTGGCCTTAGATGGAGACTCCTGTTCCTCCATGACTGGGATGAACAGGTTGTCTCTCCCCTGGTCCTTGGTGAGGGATTACCAGGGCGACTTAGGGTCTTTAGGTATCCTGAATATGAGTCGTCCTACCATCGGGGTCCGCTCATACAGTGAGGAGTCAGGGAGAGGTTTAGGGACGCGGTAGGAGGTGACCTGCTCCCTTATTACTCCTTTTGGCAAGGCTGATCCCCTTTACCCACTGACACCGCACAGTGGGGGGGTTTCCCCCACTCCCCGCCGTGACAAGGACGCATCAATATTTTTAAAATGATCCTTCTTCCCAAGCTACTGTACATATATAGAGAAACCCCTTTAACCTTACAGAAATCTCATTTTCAGACTTTAGATAGCCTGCTAACACCTTTTTTTGTGGAATAACTCAGTTCCCCGCATAGCTAGGGATACTTTGAAAGCTACTACTGAGAGAGGTGGACTGGCACTTCCGGACATGTACCTATACTATATTGCGACGCAACTAAATTATGCTGCTTGGTTGATAAAGGCAGACCCTTATGACCCGGCAGTGGTATTGGAGGCGGCTCTAATGGGGTCGTATGAGGCTATGACGAACTTAGTGTATAGAGCAGGGAAGTACCCAGTTAAACATTTTACTACATTGATAGCGGAGGTGATTAATGAGTGGAATACTTTTGCGGGGGTGGGGATGGAGAGGAAAGCAATATATTGTCCCCAGTGATGCCCTTGTGGGGGAATCCCAAATTGGTGGAACTAACTTCTCTGCTTGATTTTGAATTCTGGCCATGGAAGGGTGTCAAATACCTGACTCAAGTGTATGAAGACAAGTTTTTTAAGACCTTTTCAACCTTGCAAAATGAATATAAACTGCCACAAGCATCTCTTTTTAGATTTTTCCAACTGAGACATGCTTGCGAATCCCAGTTTGGGGCTGGTCCTTTGAGGCCGGAATATAGTGCAGTAGAGAAAATTACCAGACGGGCAAACCATACTAAAATGGTGTCGTCCTTTTATGCTTTCCTTCTATCCTCCCGACCTTCCCCGATGACGAGAGCTTTTCTTAAGTGGAGGGCTGATATTCCTGCATTGGAAGATTGTCATGAGAAAGAGCTGTCGGCCTCTTGGAGGGGGACGGTGATTTGTGCACAGGATCAGCTGATTCAGACGAAATGGTTGCACAGAGTCTACTATACCCCAGTGAGACTGGTACGCATGCATAAACTTGCTTCAGATACGTGTACAAGGTGTGGAAATGTCAGGGGGACCCTAATGCACACGGTATGGGAGTGTCCAGTTATTGCTGAATTCTGGACGCAGGTACATGACTATCTGGATGCTCGTCTTGGACTCCCGGCAGTTGTAGCACCTGAAGTTAGTCTGCTGGGCCTCGTTAACGATGTTATTTGTACAAAGCATACCAAAGTCCTTTACAGGTTGCTGATGTTTTATGCGAGAAAGTCAATTCTGCTAAACTGGAAGCCCCCCAAGAAACCAACATTGTCCCATTGGATCCAGCTTATCAACGCCACATTATCAGTATACAAGTTAACTTAGGGGCGCACCAGAAAAATTTGGGAAAATCTGGGATATTTGGCTGAGTGCAAACTCGGTCACTGTGTAATGAGGCTGGAGAGGGTTTTTGAGATGTCCAGGTTACTGCCAGTATGAATGTGTGTGTGGATGGTGACAGGTCTTAATGGAACTATTTGACTTCATGACAATGATGCTGTTCTATGTCTGAGTGAACTGCATTACAATCTTTGCATCTGTAGACAGATTTTGTTTATATGTAATCCTAAAATTTGGCCTGTCAATTGAATGTGATGTTCAAGGTTGTACCTTGTTGAGGGGGTTGTTCCCCTATTTAAAGTTTTTTTCTTTTTATTTCTATGAAAATTGAAAAATAAAGCCTTAATAAAAAACAAAAAACAAACAAAAAAACGTCAAGTTATCTGCATATTTATATGGAGTTTGTAACATAAGAAATAGCTGTTTCATCCCCCCTTCTCCTTTCTCAATAACCCCCCTCCCAAAAATACTGAACAATTAAATTAAAGGGATTGTCTCACTTCAGCAAATGACATTTATCATGTAGAGAAAGTTAATACAAGGCACTTACTAATGTATTGTGATTATCCATATTGTCTCCTTTGCTGGCTTGATTCATTTTTCCATCATATTGTATACTGTTTGTATCCAGGGGTTATGACCACCCTGTAATCCAGCAGTAGTTGCCTTGCTTTGACACTATAAGCAAAAGTGCTGCCTGTCTGGTGGCCAAGACCACGGGAGCACGCATAGGCCTGAGCCTTTTCCTATACTGTGCAAGCACGACCACCACTGATGGATTACAGGGTGGTCATAACTCTTGGAAATGAGCAGTGTATAATGCAATTAAAAATGAATCCAGCCAACAAAGGATGCAATACCATACCTCCAAACTTTAGAAAAGAAGGAAGAGGGACAATTGTTTCTGCACTAGACCACACCTCTAACTCCACCCAAAACAAAACACCTAATCCCACCCAGTCCCCTAAATCCCCCACATAGTACTTATTCCCCCTTTATGCCACCACACAATAGTTATGCCAGCATTGTGCCCCCTTCACAGATGTCCAGATATGTGCCCCCTCACAGTAATATGCCCAGGATTGTGCCCCGTCACAGTAATTTTGCCTAGATATGTACCCCATCACAATAATATGCCCAGTTGTGCCCCCTCACAATAATATGTCCAGTAAAGTGCCCCCTCAGAGTATTATGCCAAGCTGTGACCCTCACAGTAATATGCCCAGCAGTGCCCCCTCACAGTGATATGCCCAGTTGAACCCCCTCACAGTAATGTGCCCCCCTCACAGGCAGTAAAGAAAATTTAAAATAAACTCCACATATTCACCTTGTTCTGCAGCAGGACACACGGAGCTGCTGGCCGTCCCGTCCCCCTGCCCAGACTAGCAGTGTAGAGCGCAGACAGCAGGGAGGAATGATGGAGGAGGGAGCTGACGTACCACTCTTGCTTCATCATTACAGGCAGCTGTCTCTGCTTTCTATGGACGCAGGGACAGCTGCCACAGAGCGGGACATAGCTCCCCCGTAACAGGACTGCGGGACAGCCACTGAATTGCAGGACTGTCCCTCAGGATCCGAGACGGTTGGGAGGTATACAATATGGACAATATCAATACATTAGTAAGTGGCTTGTATTAACTTTCCCTACATGATAAATGCTATTTGCCAAAGTGAGACAACCCACTTTAAGTGTACCATAAAAACAAGCCCTCATATGGCTGCAAAAATATAAATGTTATGGCTCCTTGAATACATGAATCAAAATAAGCCAGACTTTAAAGAGGACCTTTCACCACTCCTGACATGCTGTCACCGCCAGTTCTGTGAGAAGGTCTGGCAGACGTCCTTCTCTACCTCTTGCATGATGTTCTTTGTTTAGGTTTCACTTTGTCATCTCCTTTCCTTCTCCCAGGTGTCACCTATTTAGACTAATTGTCTCCCTTTATATTCCCTCCCATACTGCCTCACTTTGCGGTTTATACTACTTCCTGGATGAAGTGTTCACTGCTGGAGGCTGCTGCGGCTGTTTACTCAGATAAGTCTTTTCATGTATCGTGTTTCCTTGCTGGCTTGATTCTAGGTGACCCTGACTCCGTCCGTATTAAGTGCAGGGAGCCGGTGGTCGTGTCCCCTCACTATTATAGGGTTTTCAGGTGTCACACAGTCTTAGGTACGTGGGCATGCAATCGTCTACCATTGAGACCCTTGCATGGGCATAGCAGTCAGGGAGAGCTCTTAGGGTTTTATAGGGCTCACCTATATGCTCCTTAGTTTGGGATCAAGCCAGTCGGACGTTTATTCATAAGTTCCAGCTATCTGCAGCATCATCCGTGACATTATAAACCGCCGTAATAGTCTTAAGCATGGATCCGGTTTCAGCCTTGATTGACCGCATGCAAGGTCTTTCGCTGGAGGTAGCAGATCTCCATAAAACGGTGTCTTAGTTTCAGGTGACCGGTTCTGCTGGTGTTCATGGAGTTTGTTCCAAGCCTAAGATCTCGCTTCCGGATACGTTCTCCGGGGGTAGTGAGAATTTTGTTCGCTTTAGAGATGCTTGCAAACTCCATTTTCGACTACTTCCCCATTCCTCTGGTAATGAGGAGCAGAGGGTGGGGATCATCATCTCGCTGCTCAGGGATAACGCTCAGTCTTGGGCCTTTTCGCTGCCGTTGGGGGCACGGCCCCTCCGATCAGTGGATGAATTTTTTGTAGCCCTGGGGCAGATATATGATGACCTGGATCGTATTGCTCTGGCTGAATCTAAACTGCATCTTTTATGCCAGGGTAAAAAGTCCGCAGAGATATATTGTTCTGACTTTCGGAGATGGGCAGCTGATACTGGTTGGAATGATGCTGCACTCCGAAGTAAATTTTGCCATGGTCTTTTGGAAAGATTGAAAGATGCATTTGCTTTTCATGAGAGACCAGCCTCGTTAGAATTTGCCATGTCTCTAGCTGTTCGTATTGACAGGCGTCTTAGAGAGAGAGGAGACTACTCTTTCTTGTCATATTCAGCCCAAGGACAGTGGGGCTGTCTCATTCAGTGCGCAGGGGTCTCAATCTCTCTCAATCCCCTCTGAGGAGGAGGCCATGCAGCTGGGTTTGCTTGCCTCTGATAGTAGAGGATTCAGCTCTCAGAGGAGGGTTTGTTTCTGTTGTGGGGGTATAAATCATTTGTCTAATGTTTGCCCCTCTAGGAGATTCATGGAGTTTTCTGAGGGCAATAAAAACAAAACAAAAAGAAAAAACCCTCTAAAGACTTTCCATTTGCTACTATTGGCAAGGTTGATGCGTAAATTGAAGGTTTGCCGTTTGCTTGTAGTTCCCGTTTTCTCCTACTTGCCAGGGTGGCGCTAGACAGCAAGAACATTGTTTGAGAGATTTTTGTAGATAGTGGAGCAGCTGTCAATCGCATTGATAATCAATTTGCAATAACGCATGGTTTCCAGGTATGCACTTTGGAAAAGGATATACCTGTTTTTGCTATCGATTCCGCTCCACTTTCTCAAAAATCGTTAAAGGGCATAGTTCACAATATCCGTTTGACAGTGGGTGACGCTCATGTTGAGGATATGTCATGTTTCGTCCTAAGCGGATTACCTACTCCTCTAGTGTTGGGGCTACCCTGGCTCACTAAACATAACCCCACCATTGATTGGCAAGCAAGGCAAATAAATAGTTGGAGTGAGTTTTGCAGAGAGAATTGCCTCACGGCGTCTCTTTCAGAGGTTTCTACCAAGACTGTGCCATCTTTTCTCTCAGAATTTTCGGATGTGTTTTCCGAGAGTGGTGTCCAGGAGTTGCCCCCTCACCGGGAGTACGACTGCCCTATTAATCTCATCCCAGGCGCCAAGCTGTCAAAATCACATTTATACAATCTCTCCCAACCTGAAAGAGTCGTTATGCGTACTTATATCTTTGAGACCCTGAGAAAGGGACACATCCGACCCTCGAAGTCACCTGTTGCCACTGTTTGTTTTTTTTGTTAAGAAAAAAGATGGTTCTTTAAGACCTTGTCTGGATTTCAGGGAGCTGAACCGTATCACAATTCGTGACCCATATCCGCTTCCTCTGATCCCGGACCTGTTTAACCAGATTGTTGGGGATAAAGTTTTTTCTAAGTTGGATTTAAGAGGGGCATACAACCTACTCATGGCCAGGGAAGGGGACGAATGGAAGACTGCCTTCAATACCCCTGAGGGTCATTTCGAGAATTTGGTTATGCCCTTTGGTTTAATGAATGCTCCGGCCGTCTTCCAACATTTTGTGAACAGCACTTTTTTATCATTTAATGGGGAAATTTGTTCTGGTGTATCTAGATGACATTAGATTTTTTCTCCTGATTTCAAAACTCATCGGGACCACCTACGTCAGGTCTTGCTGATTCTGCGGGAGAATAAATTGTACGCTAAACTAAAAAAATGTGTGTTTGCCGTTCCCGATATTCAATTTCTTGGCTTTCTTCTCTCCGCTTCTGGTTTTCACATGGATCCTGAGAAGGTCCGCGCTGTGCTTGATTCGGAGCTTCCTGAGAATCAGAAGGCGCTGATGCGGTTTTTGGGTTTTGCCAATTATTACAGAAAGTTCATTTTGAATTATTCCTCTGTTGTTAAGCCACTCACTGATATGACTAAAAAGGGGGTAGATTTTTCCTCGTGGTCGGTAGATGCGCTTAAAGCCTTTTCTAGTATCAAAGAGAGTTTTGCTTCCGCTCCCATTTTGGTACAACCTGATCTCTCTCTACCTTTTATTGTTGAGGTGGACGCTTCTGAGGTGGGTGTGGGTGCAGCCTTATCTCAGGGTCCCTCTACTGCCAAATGGCGAAAGTGTGCCTTTTTCTCAAGGAAACTCTCCTCTGCAGAGAGAAATTACGATGTGGGAGATAGGGAGTTGTTGGCCATCAAATTAGCTTTTGAGGAATGGCGCCATTGGCTAGAGGGAGCCAGACACCCTATTACCGTGTTTACCGACCATAAGAATCTGGCCTAATTGGAATCGGCCAAGCGCCTGAACCCGAGACAGGCTAGATGGTCTTTGTTCTTTTCTAGGTTTAATTTTGTTGTCACGTTCCGCCCTGGGGTTAAAAATGTAAAGGCAGATGCTCTGTCATGTTGTTTTCCGGGAGGGGGGAACTTTGAAGACCTGGGTCCCATTTTGGCTGAAGGGGTGGTTGTCTCTGCTCTTTATCCTGATTTGGAGGCAGAGGTTCAGGCAGCCCAGGCAGAGGCTCCTGATCTTTGTCCTCCTGGGAGGTTGTTTGTGCCTCTCGCTTTACGACACAAGGTTTTTAAGGAGCACCACGATACTGGCCTTGCTGGGCACCCAGGGAGTAGAGTCACAGTGGATTTCATTGCTCGGAGATTCTGGTGGCCGGCTCTTCGTAAGACGGTTGAGGGTTTTGTGGCAGCCTGCGAGACCTGCGCCCGTGCCAAGGTCCCTCATTCACGGCCATCGGGTTCTCTCCTCCTATTACCCATTCCTTCCCGTCCTTGGACGCATCTGTCCATGGACTTCATTACGGACCTGCCTCGTTCCTCGGGGAAGACTGTGATTCTGGTGGTAGTGGACCGTTTTAGCAAAATGGCGCATTTCATTCCCTTTCCTGGGTTACCCAATGCTAAGACGTTGGCGCAAGTGTTTGTTGATCAAATTGTTAAATTGCATGGCATTCCTTCAAACATCGTTTCTGATAGGGGCACGCAATTTGTTTCCAGATTCTGGAAGGCCTTCTGTTCTCGCTTGGGGATTCGGTTGTCGTTCTTTTCTGTTTTTCACCCGCAGTCGAATGGTCAGACCGAACGCGTCAATCAGAATCTGGAGACATATCTGCACTGTTTTGTGGCGGAGAATCAGGATTGGTATTCTTTTTTGTCCCTTGCTGAGTTTGCTTTAAATAACCGTTGCCAGGAGTCCTCTGATAAGTCACCATTTTTTGGTGCATATGGGTTTCATCCGCAGTTTGGGATATTCTCTGGAGAGGGGTCTTCTGGTTTACCTGATGAGGAGAGATTTTCCTCATCTTTGTCATTTATTTGGCAAAAGATTCAGGGTAATCTGAAGAGGATGAGTGAGAGATATAAGCGTGTGGCGGATAAGAGACGTGTGCCTGGTCCGGACCTGAATGTGGGTGATCTGGTGTGGTTATCTACAAAGAATATCAAACTAAAGGTCCCCTCCTGGAAGTTCGGTCCTAAGTTTATTGGGCCTTACAAGATCTTGTCCTTCATCAATCCCGTTGCCTTCCGTCTTGATCTTCCTCAGACTTGGAAGATCCATAATGTTTTTCGCAGGTCCCTATTAAAACCTTATGACCAACCCACTGTACCCTCCTCTTTGCCTTCTCCTCCGATTGTTGTTGATGGTAATCTTGAATTTCAGGTCTCTAGGATTGTGGATTCTCACATTATCCGTGGTTCAATCCAGTACCTCGTTCATTGGGAGGGTTATGGTCCTGAGGAGAGGATGTGGGTCCCAGTGGCGGACATTAAGGCCACTCGTCTCATCAGGGCTTTCCATAGGTCTCATCCTGAGAAGGTGGGCTCTGAGTGTCCGGAGTCCACCCGTAGAGGGAGGGGTACTGTCACCGCCAGTTCTGTCAGAAGGTCTGGCAGACGTCCTTTTCTACCTCTTGCATTATATTCTTTGTTTTGGTTTCACTTTGTCATCTCCTTTCCTTCTCCCAGGTGACACCTATTTAGACTAATCATCTCCCTTTATATTCCCTCCCATACTGCCTCACTTTGCGGTTTATACTACTTCCTGGATGAAGTGTTCACTGCTGGAGGCTGCTGCTGTTTACTCAGATAAGTCTTTTCATGTATTGTGTTTCCTTGCTGGCTTGATTCTAGGTGACCCTGACTCCGTCCGTATTAAGTGCAGGGAGCCGGTGGTTGTGTCCCCTCACTATTATAGGGTTTTCAGGTGTCA
Source organism: Bufo bufo (assembly GCF_905171765.1). Lineage (NCBI taxonomy): Eukaryota > Metazoa > Chordata > Amphibia > Anura > Bufonidae > Bufo > Bufo bufo. The sequence continues at coordinate 496,343,811 of NC_053390.1, forward strand.
CACAGTCTTAGGTACGTGGGCATGCAATCGTCTACCATTAAGACCCTTGCATGGGCATAGCAGTCAGGGAGAGCTCTTAGGGTTTTATAGGGCTCACCTATATGCTCCTTAGTTTGGGATCAGGCCAGTCGGACGTTTATTCATAAGTTCCAGTTATCTGCAACATCATCCGTGACACATGCCTTTTAATAGCTTCATGCATTCCCCATGTAATAACAATTCTGGAACATCTATTCTTATGACTGTATGTTGTGCCATTCCTTTATTATTTCTACTAGAAGTTATAAATTAAATCTGCAGTAAGGGTACAGAGGGGGGTAACCAGTTGAGGGTGTGTACCTGATAGTCTGAAAATGGCAGCACTGATTGGATAGAGTGAGTCTGTGCAGGGGAACACCGCCAACTTGTTACCACCCCTCTGTACCCTTACTGTAGACTGCTAGCAGTTCATTCAGAACTTCTAGTAGAAATAATAAAGGAATGATACAACATAGAGCCATAAAAATAGATGCTCCAGAACTGTTATTACATGGGGGATACATGAAGCTATTAAAACAGGCATGTCAGGAGTGGTGAAAGGTCCTCTTTAAGGGGTTATATATCCAAACCACCATGTAGTATATCAAATTACATATTCCCATATTTTAACAATGGCTTTTGTGTCCAGTATCCTCTTTGAAGCATAAAGACAGTAAAGTAAACCTTCAGCTACTATCTGGAGCTGAGGTTTTTACAGCAAAAACACTGCTAGAAACACCAGTGCAAAAAAATGCGCCAAAGACACAAAAGTGGAGAAAAACACCTGAAAAAAAAAACCTGTGTATGGAAGCACCCTAAAGGCCCTTTTTATACAGGACAACAATAGGCTGGATGACTGTTCCCTCACTATTGTTCCTGATCATTGCCCAGTGTAAAAAGGGTAGCAATGAGCAATCAGCTTGGTCTTTAGGTACCACATCTACCTACATAAACAGGGGATGTGTTGCTGACAAAAATAAATAAATAATAATAATAATCTTTATTTATATAGCACCAATATATTCCGCAGCGCATTACACTTAGGGGGTTCAAGTACAAAGAGTCGTAAATAACATAGCTAAATAACATAGCTGCAAACAGGTCAACAATTAAAACATGAGGAATGAGGGCCCTGCTTACAATCTGTGAGAAGATAAGGATGAGACAAAAGTGCTTGACTTGTGCAATGGTCAGCCATCTTAACACAATAGGGGAGTAGATATAAGGCTGCATGAGCCAGTCACCAGCTGATATCTGTGGTGCTTCTGAGTGCATGGGGTGTGGTGGATGCTGATAGATCAGGTTCAGAAGAATGATTTTGAAGGTTGGTGTAAGGGAACGGTGAATGGAGGAGAGTTAGATTAGGGGACGTGATAAGCTTACCTAAAAAGATGTGTTTTTAGAGAGCGCCTAAAACTGTGAATGTTATGAATTAACTTAATTGCTTGGGATAGGGCATTCAGAGAACTGGTGCAGCTCGGGAGAAGTGTTGGAAACAGGGGTGAGAGGTCCGGATTATGGTAGATGTCAGTCGTAAGTCATTGGCTGAACGGAGAGCACAGGTAGGATGGTAGACAGAGGTGAGGGAAGAAATGTAGGGGGTGCAGCACTGTGAAGAGCTTTGTGGGTGAGAATGAGGACTTTAAATTGAATCCTGTACTGTATGGGCAACCAGTGCAATTACTTGCACATGACAGAGGCATCAGAGTAGTGGCTAGACAGATAGATGAGCCTGGCTGCTGCATTCAGGATAGATTGGAGAGAGGAAAGTCTGGTAAGGGGGAGAACAATTAACCACCTCAGCCCCCCTAACTTAAACACCCTTAATGACCAGGCCACTTTTTACACTTCTGCACTGCACTACACTACTTTCACCGTTTATTGCTCGGTCATGCAACTTACCACCCAAATTAATTTTACCTCCTTTTCTTCTCACTAATAGAGCTTTCATTTGGTGGTATTTCATTGCTGCTGACATTTTTACTTTTTTTGTTATTAATCGAAATTTAATGAAATTTTTGCAAAAAAATGACATTTTTCACTTTCAGTTGTAAAATTAAAAAAAAAAAAACGACATCCATATATAAATTTTTCTCTAAATTTATTGTTCTACATGTCTTTGATAAAAAAAAAATGTTTGGGTAAAAAAAAAAAAATGGTTTGGGTAAAAGTTATAGCGTTTACAAACTATGGTACAAAAATGTGAATTTCTGCTTTTTGAAGCAGCTCTGACTTTCTGAGCACCTGTCATGTTTCTTGAGGTTCTACAATGCCCAGACAGAAGAAAAACCCCACAAATGACCCCATTTCGGAAAGTAGACACTCTAAGGTATTCGCTGATGGGCATAGTGAGTTCATAGAACTTTTTATTTTTTGTGACAAGTTAGTGGAATATGAGACTTTGTAAGAAAAAAAAAATCATAATTTTCCGCTAACTTGTGACAAAAAAAGAAAATTCGAGGAACTCGCCATGCCCCTCACGGAATACCTTGGGGTGTCTTCTTTCCAAAATGGGGTCACTTGTGGGGTAGTTATACTGCCCTGGCATTCTAGGGGCCCTAATGTGTGGTAAGTAGTTTGAAATCAAAATGTGTAAAAAATGACCTGTGAAATCCTAAAGGTGCTCTTTGGAATGTGGGCCCCTTTGCCCACCTAGGCTGCAAAAAAGTGTCACACATCTGGTATTGCCGTACTCAGGAGAAGTTGGGCAATGTGTTTTGGGGTGTCATTTTACATATACCCATGCTGGGTGAGATAAATATCTTGGCAAAAGACAACTTTTCCCATTTTTTTATACAAAGTTGGCATTTGACCGAGATATATCTCTCACCCAGCATGGGTATATGTAAAATGACACCCCAAAACACATTCCCCAACTTCTCCTGAGTACGGCGATACCAGATGCGTGACACTTTTTTGCAGCCTAGATTCGCAAAGGGGCCCACATTCCTTTTAGGAGGGCATTTTTAGACATTTGGATCCCAGACTTCTTCTCACGCTTTAGAGCCCGGGCAGTATAAATACCCCACATGTGACCCCATTTTGGAAAGAAGACACCCCAAGGTATTCAATGAAGGGCATGGCGAGTTCATAGAAATTTAATTTTTTTTGCCACAATTTAGCGGAAATTGATTTTGTTTTTGTTTTTTCTCACAAAGTCTCCCTTTCCGCTAACTTGGGACAAAAATTTCAATCTTTCATGGACTCAATATGCCCCTCAGTGAATAACTTGGGGTGTCTTCTTTCCAAAATGGGGTCATTTGTGGGGTGTTTGTACTGCCCTGGCATTTGAGGGTCTCCGCAATCATTACATGTATGGCCAGCATTAGGAGTTTCTGCTATTCTCCTTATATTGAGCATACGGGTAATGAGATTTTTTTGTTCCGTTCAGCCTCTGGGCTGAAAGAAAAAATTAATGGCACAGATTTCTTCATTCGCATCGATCAATGTGGATAAAAAAATCTCTGCCAAAAAAAAAAAAGGAGGGGAAAGGACATAGGAGCTCCGCCCAACATCCATACCCACTTAGCTCGTATGCCCTGGCAAACCAGATTTCTCCATTCACATCAATCAATGTCGGGATTTTTATTTTATTTTTTATATACAAAGTGTTTGCCAAAGTATATGAACACCGCCGCCTCCTCAGCTCATATGCCTCGGCAAACGTATCTTTTACTGCAGAGGAGAAATCTCATCTTGCAGCGCCGCATACACTGACTTTTGTGTAATCTGACAGCAGCGCAATGCTTCTGTCAGAATGCACATCAGTGCTGCAGCTGGTTCATCGGTTGGTCCACCTGGAAGGTAAAAAAAAACGAAACAAAAAAGAAAAAACCAGGCCGCAACGCAATAAATTTATTAACTTTATAATAACTTTTGAACAGAACCTATAAACTTTATTTAACTTTTTGAACTGAACGTTAACTTTTTTGCTTACCGGTGTTTTTTTTTTTTTTTTTTACCTTTATAGGACAAACCTCTCCTTCCCCATGGGACAATGTGCAAAGCGCAAATCGCCCAAAGATGTGGCGAAGTACATTATGCACTTTATCCCAGGTGAAAGGAGAGGTTTGCAGCAGCTGTGAGTAAAAGGGCCCTAATAGCCCTGTGTGCCTGTCCTGTGAGATGCAATCTCTATGCTAAGTGTACCTGTGTGTGGTACTTCCGGAAACACTCCCCTAAGCATAGGGCAGGGTGGTCAGGGCAGTCAGGACAGAAATAGCGGGTGTCACGCCTTATTCCACTCCTGCTACAGACACAACATTTTTTTCGGGGTGATGGTTGGGTTGAGGTACCAGCAACGACATTGGGGAAATGTCGCTCGTGTAGACGGCTCACTACACTGATGGTTGGGGCCACGGAACCTCCTGGATACAGGAGGTTCTTGATGATCTCTTCCTGAAATTTGAGGAAGGATCCTGTTCTCCCAGCCTTACTGTAGAGAACAAAACTATTATATGCAGCCAATTGAATCAAATATACAGACACCTTATTATACCAGCATCTGGTGCGTCGGGAAACTAAATAGGGAGCCAACATCTGGTCATTGAAGTCCACCCCTCCCATGAGCGCATTATAGTCGTGGACTGAGAGGGGCTTTTCAATGACACTGGTTGCCCGTTCAATTTGTATTGTCGTGTCTGCGTGAATGGAGGAGAGCATGTAAACGTCACGCTTGTCTCTCCATTTCACCGCAAGCAGTTCTTCGTTACACAAGGCAGCCCTCTCCCCCCTTGCAAGACGGGTGGTAACGAGCCGTTGGGGGAAGCCCCGGCGACTAGGTCGCACGGTGCCACAGCAGCCAATCTGTTATAGGAACAAATGCCTGAAGAGGGGCACACTTGTGTAAAAATTGTCCACATAAAGATCGTACCCCTTGCCAAATAAGGGTGACACCAAGTCCCAGACTGTCTTCCCACTGCTCCCCAGGAAGTCAGGGCAACCGACCGGCTCCAGGGTCTGATCTTTTCCCTCATAGATCCGAAATTTGTGGGTATAGCCTGTGGCCCTTTCACAGAGCTTATACAATTTGACCCCATACCAGGCGCGCTTGCTTGGGATGTATTGTTTGAAGCCAAGGCGCCCGGTAAAATGTATAAGGGACTCGTCTACGCAGATGTTTTGCTCAGGGGTATACAAATCTGCAAATTTCTGGTTGAAGTGGTCTATGAGGGGCCGAATTTTGTGGAGCCGGTCAAAAGCTGGGTGGCCTCTGGGACGGGAGGTGCTGTTGTCGCTAAAGTGCAGGAAACGCAGGATGGTCTCAAAACGTGTCCTGGACATAGCAGCAGAGAACATGGGCATGTGATGAATTGGGTTCGTGGACCAATATGACCGCAATTCATGCTTTTTGGTTAGACCCATGTTCAGGAGAAGGCCCAGAAAAATTTTAATTTCGGAAACTTGGACTGGTTTCCACCGGAAAGGCTGGGCATAAAAGCTTCCCGGGTTGGCGGCTATAAATTGAGTGGCATACCGATTTGTTTCTGCCACGACTAAGTCCAAGAGCTCCGCAGTCAAGAACAGCTCAAAAAATCCCAGTGCCAAACCGATCTGAGCTGTCTCAACCCGAACTCCAGACTGGGCGGTGAAAGGGGGAACTAGAGGTGCGGCTGAAGTTGGGGACTGCCAATCAGGGTTTGCCAGCACCTCAGGGACTCTACGGGCCTGTCTGTGCGGTGGCTGCGACGGGGTAACTATTGCACGTGCCACCGTACCAGCTTCAACTGCCCTTCTGGTGCTCGCCACTTCACCATGTTGTACGGCAGTGCTGGTACTAGGTCCAGGATGGGCTGCGCTGCTGGTGTATGCCTCACCACATAATCCGACAGCGCCAGCCCCACTCTACTGCCCTTGAAACGGATCCTGCACAACCTGTGGTCTAGCGACACGGGGCCGGGTACGCCTGGTGCTATCAGGGACCTCAACCTCCTCGTCCGAACTTTGGGTCAGACTGACACTGCTTTCTACAGGTTCATATTCTGACCCACTAGATTCATCAGATGAGGGTTCCCATTCCTCATCCGACTGGGTCAGAAGCCTGTAAGCCTCTTCAGAAGAATACCCCCTGTTTGACATTTGGACTACTAAATTTAGGGGTATTCCCTGAGACTAGCCAAGAAAAAAAGCAAGCCTGTCTTACAAATGGGAGGCTAGCGAAGTACCGGAGGCCGCTGCGATTGATAAAAATATCAAAACAGATTTTTTTATCGCCGCAACGCCTGTAAAGTGATTGTGCAGTGATCAAAAAAAAATAAAAATTTTGTCACTGCGGTGGGGCGGGCGTGGGTGAAAGCACATGTGGGCGACCGATCAGGCCTGATCGGGCAAACACTGCGTTTTGGGTGGAGGGCGAGCTAAGGTGACACTAATACAATTATAGATCTGACTGTGATCAGTTTTGATCACTTACAGATACTATAAAAGTACAAATGCTGATTAGCGATACGCTAATCAGCGAATAAGTGACTGCGGTGCAGTGGGCTGGGTGCTAACCGACACTAACTACCTAACCAAGGGGCCTAAACTATCCTAAAACTATCAGTCAATACCAGTGGGAAAAAAAAGTGACAGTTTACACTGATCACTTTTTTCCCTTTCACTAGGTGATTGACAAGGGGCGATCAAGGGGTTAATTGGGGTGATCTGGGGCTAAGTGTGGTGTTGGTGGGTACTCACTGTGATGTCTGCTCCTCTGCTGGGACCAACCGACCAAAAGGACCAGCAGAGGAGCAGAGAAGCCATTTAACACCTTATATTTATAAATAAAGCGACGATCATTGGCTGGCAGGGGGTGATCAATGACAGGGGGGTGATCAGGGAGTCTATATGGGGTGATCACCCCCCTGTCAGTGATCACCCCCCTGTAAGGCTCCATTCAGAGGACCGTATGTGATTTGCGGATCCGTGGATCCGTAAAACACATACGGATGTCTGAATGGAGCCTTACAGGGGGGTGATCAATGACAGGGGGGTGATCAGGGAGTCTATATGGGGTTATCACCCCCCTGTCAATGATCACCCCCCTGTAAGGCTCCATTCAGACGTCCGTATGTGTTTTGCGGATCCGATCCATGGATCCATAACACACATACAGACGTCTGAATGGAGCCTTACAGGGGGGTGATCAATGACAGGGGGGTGATCAATGACAGGGGGGTGATCAGGGAGTCCATATGGGGTGATCACCCCCCTGTCATTGATCACCCCCCTGTAAGGCTCCATTCAGACGTCCGTATGTGTTTTGCGGATCCGTAAAACTCAGACGGACGTCTGAATGAAGCCTTACAGGGGGGTGATCAATGACAGGGGGGTGATCAGGGAGTCTATATGGGGTGATCAGGGGTTAATAAGTGACAGGGGTGGGGTGTAGTGTAGTGTGGTGCTTCTTATTACAGAGCTGCCTGTTTCCTCTGGTGGTCGATCCAAGCAAAAGGGACCACCAGAGGACCAGGTAGCAGGTATATTAGACGCTGTTATCAAAACAGCATCTAATATACCTGTTAGGGGTTAAAAAAATCGCATCTACAGCCTGCCAGCGAACGATCGCTGCTGACAGGCTGTAGATCCACTCGCTTACCTGCAGTTCCTGTGCGCGCGTTCACAGGAAATCTCGCGTCTCGCGAGATGACGCATAGATGCGTGACTCTGCCTGAGTGAGCCGCCTCCGGAACGCGATCCTGCGTTAGGCGGTCCGGAGGCGGTTAATAATGAGTTACAGCAATCAAGGTGGGAATGGATCAGGGCAACAATGAGAGTTTTTGTTGTTTCCATAGTGAGAAAGGGTCGTATCCTAGAGATGTTTTTGAGGTGCAAGCAGCATGAGATTGAATATAGGGGGTAAAGGAAAGATCATTGTCAAACAACATTGAGACAGCAGGCATGCTGCTCCGGAGTTATGATAGTGCCACACACTGAGTAGAGACTCTGGGAAGACACCAGTAGTTCAGTTTTTGAGAGATTCAGTTTCAGATAGAGAGAGGACATGATGTTGAGACAGACATATGTAAAGTGTATGGTGGACAAACAGTTGTATTACCGATCATTTGTCCTCCATACAGTTTTTATCAGCTCATGTAAAGTTTCCTTAAACAAGCACCAGTCAACTTGTTATATTGTCGATCTGAACTCCTGAAGCCCTGCTTTGGGCTGTGTAAAAAGACCCTAAGGCTGGGTTCAGACCTGAGCGTATTCGATATGGGCTGTTTACAGGCGTATTTTGGGGCTGTTTGTATTTTGGAAATGCGCATCGTACGCGCGTTCTTGCTATTGACCAGAGGCGTACAATGAAAACCAGAGGTGTTATGCGCGACAATACGCCCCCCAAAGAAGCTCCTGTACTTCTTGGGGCATAGGGCGTTTTACAGCGCATTCGTACGCGCTGTAAAACGCTCAGGTGAGAACCATGCCCATAGGGAAACATTGGTTTTTGCCTGTTGAGCGTTTTACAGCGCGTAGGAACGCGCTGTAAAACGCTCAGGTGTGAACCCAGCCTTAGGGTACGGACACACATAGCAGATTGTCTCCAACACAAATTCTCCTGTGGATTTGATAAAGGTTTTCATGCAGATTTGATGCAATTTCACCTTATGCATTACAAAGAATAGAATTCATGGTGAAAATCCACAGCATACAAGGACATACGGCGGATTTAAAATTCACACCACAAGCCAATTTACATTGCAAGTTATTTAGCGCAGAATGTGGATAAGATTTCTTAAAGTCTCATCCACTTTGCTGGTACTGTAAAATGCTGAGGATTTGATGCACTCATATCCGTGGTAGAAAATTCGCAATGTATCCGCTATATGTGAACATACCCAGACATACAACTTAGGGCGTGTTCACATCTGCTATTCGGGGCCTTCATCATAGCTTTAGTCAAAAACAGCGGAGAGATAAGTCCATTATGCAGGACTTTTTTTCTCCTCTCCTGGATAGAAACCAAATGGATCCCATTATTGTCAATGGGATCTGTTTGGCTCAGTTCCTGTCAGTTATGTGCCACATCCGGCACTTACATTATTTTGTTTGTTCTGCTCCTATAAATGGAGTAGAACAATGGAAATAAATAAAGATGGATTTACACGGGGCAAGGAGAAGCGCTCCTTCCAGACAGTTGATTGCTCGTAAAGTGGAGGTAAAGTGCTACATTTGCATGCAGGGTTCACCTCCACAGTATGAGAACGAGCGATGGCTACAGCTATCACTTGTACGCATACCATATCATTGCTTCTGGGCAGCGGAGTGCTGTTTAGAAATCCCAATCTGCTGCCTGGGAATGATGATTTAGGTGTCTGCACCTCCGATCATTTCACCTTATGAACGAGCGTTTTGCTCATTCATCAGGTGATCTGTGGCACCATTAGACAGGCAGATTATCGGGAACCAGTACTCATAGGAACGTTTGTTCCCGATAATCCCCCCAAGCAGTGGGCCGTGTAAATTTACCTTAACTGTGGTGTGAAAGAGCCCTTAGGCGATTCCTATCTCGAGTTAAAATTTGTAGGGTCAACTGGGAAAAAACCTATAGGGTTGCTGTACATTATTTGGTCTGGTTATAGAATCCACATGCAGATTCTTGCTAATTATTGCTGAATGTACCTGCCTTCTGAAAGAATATCAAGTACAGGTGCTGCCCAGAAATTAGAAGTGATGTACATGCAGAGCCCCCTGCCGGACCACATTATATACAGGCTTCCACATGATAAATAGTATTTAACTGGTTATAAGAGCATTTTTGTTTAAAACAATCATCTCTGAATAGCCTGTAATACTCTTTTTGAACAGATTGCCAAAAATGTTCTTCAGGTCTTTTTCAACCACTTGCTTGCCACCACACAACTTTATACTTTGTAGGCAGTTAACTGTAACCAGACGTATAAAAGCTCTGGGTTACATTACAATATACTGGCGCCCCGTGGGGCTGCAGTTCGCTGTGACTGCACTGCCATTAGACAGACGCAGTCACAAGGAAGACCAGCCAAAGTGGTCACTGGGCATGTGTGTGTTGTGACATGCTGTCACAACGATGCTATGTGAAGAAAAGTATATAAAGCCAGCAGGGGCGCTTTTAGCTATGCGAGAGCGACCACTGCTGGCTGTAAAGTGAACTGTGAGCCTCCTGTCTGTGAATTAACCACTTCCTGTCCTGAGTAAAAAAAAAAAGCAAAAATTAAATAAAGGATTTAAATAGTAATAAAGAGTAAAAAGTACAAATTAAATAAGTAATAAGTAAAAATTTTATTAAAAAATAAGTAAAATAAAAAAGTTTTAGCTATAGTTACACAGTGTATTAGTTTTAGTAATAGTATAGCAAACCATGTCCTTTTTCTTTCATTGAAAAAAATATATATGTCTCAATGTACGACAGCAAGGAAGCTGGCATAGTTTTAGACTGGCGCTGGATGCGCCAAAGTTATGTAGATGCCGGCGCCTCCACATAACTTCGGCGATCCACTGCCAATGCAGGGGCTTATTAAGACTTAATAAATGTGCCCCATAGTTATTAGTTTTACTGTAGGAATAGTATAGCAGACTTTGTGTGTCTAATACATACAAACATACACAATTTTTTTTTATTTCTTGAAAAAAAAGTTTTTAAATATAGCCATTCATTTTAGCTATATTTAGTATACCGCTTTTTTTTCTGTGTGTAAAATATACAAATATATGCATATTTTTTTCATTTATAATTTTTTTTTTAAACAAAGCCAAAAGCTTAAAATATCCAAATTTCCCTAAGGCCTCATGCACACGACCGTTGTTTTATTCCATGTCCGTTGTTCAGTTTTTCGCGATTTTCTGCGGACCCATTGACTTTCAATGGGTCAGTGGAAAACTCGGCTAATGCAGCACCGTTTGTCATCCGCGTCCGTGATTCCAGTCCGTAAAAAAAATATAACCTGTCCTATTTTTTTCGTGGATAATGGTTCGCGGACCCATTCAAGTCAATGGGTCCGCGAAAAAACACGGAGGCACATCCGATTGTCATCCGCGTCCGTTTTATTTCTCTCATTTGCCAACTTGTGCCAATAAAATAAAAATCAGATACAGGAAGTTTAATGTCACAGGATATGCAAATTGCTAGGCACCTGTGGTGAAAATCCATAGTGTGGTGAGGCAGTTACTGTCTGGCTATTCTGTTTTGTGCAAAATAAGATGCCACGCTGGAATGTGGAGCGTCTTATTTGTTTGGTGCAGGAGAGGCCCGAACTATGGGAGACCCGGTCAAAGAATTATCTGGACCGAGTGCGCAAGGAGTCGGCTTGGGAGCAAGTGGCCCGTAAGATGAGGCGGCAAGAATGGTCCAAAGCTGATGGCCGTGGCCGTGCAGCTTTAGGTAAGTGCCAGCAATGTCGTTGTACTGTCCTTGCCCAGTCTGTCCCCATAAAATGATGTAGCTATAAATTCCATGCGGTCAGAAGAATGTATATTTAGTGGTCCAGCTTCATCTGGCATAAAACCTGTACATGGTTTTGGGAACAGTCGTGCACTAAATACCATACCCCATTTGTTTTCCGAAAAAAGGCTGAGCCTCCCTTTGCTCCAGCAAACAGTACTCATGTCTCAAACCTGTATGTGCACTTGTTATTTCCTCACACGTGTCCCTTTTGTAATTGAGCATCCTATATAGTTGTCTCCATGTCATATTATAAAGTCTTTTAGTCCAAATGGCTTGCACGACTAATCTCCTCCTTCCTGAACTTATTGTACATTAGTATCCCTACACCTGCAGTACTGTACCATGTGCTGTATAATCTGGCCTATTCATACATTTATCTGAGTTGGCAACTTGATTTTGAATAAACTTTGCCCTTTGCTATTTCTACAGATATATTTTTAAAGTTTTGACTGACATTTGTTTACATTAAATGTAAAATTTCATTTCATTACAGTGAAACAGACGAAAACTAGATGGAACAGCTGCCGGGTCCAATTTTGCAGGGAGCTGAATACTCAAGGCCAGAGTGGGGAAGGCAGCTCAAAAAAGAGGCCATATATATATGCTGCTCAATTGCAGTTTTTGCGTCCGGTGATGGATTTGAGGCCGTAAGTTATTTTGTTGTGATAAAATACTTTTTTCCTTGTAATTATTAGTTCCTAATTTTGGTTTAGCCATAGTGGTCTAGAATGTAAGGGGTTGTGTGGCGTTGTACAATGGTTGACCTATCCTTTGTGTAGGTGAACCAAATCATTTTTGTGGGTTAGTAACACCGGCCACCACCGATGATGATCAGTATGATGACACGACACGTGCAGAGCGCACATGCCGCCTCCTGTATATTTTTATTCCCTGACTGGCACTATTTTCATGAACAAGTCACATAGATCTCGGCAATTAGAGCAGTAATCGAGAAGGGAGATGGCCCGTGCACACTGCACGCATTGTCTCCTCATACAGTTGATCGTCATGGTGGTCGGCTGTTGTTCCCCGGCCAATATGATCTTGTGTACTTATCTTGTGGATAGGTAATAAATGTGTAAAGTTTTAGAAAAGCCTGTTTCCTTTTTGTGGCCCTGAATAGCGTACCCATTTGTGTAAGTTTGGTTATGTTCATAATTGCTGGAATATACAGGCTAATTTTATTATGGTGGTTTTAGGATTTGATACCTCTTCTGTACTGTAATTGACATTTACATATTTTAAAGGATTTCTTATAAACCTCAACATGGAGTCATCAAAGATCAACTATATATTAAAAAAATGACACATACATAATACGCTTTATTAAATAGAGTATAATGATGCTCCAACAGTGTCCGTACAGCTGAATAGTAACTACTACTACCACCATGGCCTTGTGATGCGTGCTCCATGTTATTTTTTTAGAAAATGATGTTCTTTTTGGTTTACATTACATATGGATGGTAGGAAGTTCAAAGCAGTCCAGATACAGAAGAGACGGACAGAATTTCAGCACTGCTTTTGGTCCTTGAATGTGTATACCTCGTTTTGTGCTTGACTGATCCAAAAGCCAATTATATTTTTCAAAGTAGTTTTATATTTGGCATTGTGAGCTAATTGACCTGAAAAAAGTAATTTATTCTTATTTTCAAAATTCACATTGAAGGACAAAAACCAGAATTTTGATAAAATCTGTGATATATGCAGTTCACACACAGTTGTGTTTATTTAGAAAACATTAACTACTTTTGAAATGTTGTAGACAAATGATGTAATATATGTTTTCATGTCATTTTCCTATACAGTACTGTGGACAGTCTGGATGAGCCTGAAGACTCTGAGGCAGCATTAAGCGACACGCCGCCGTTTTTTTCACCTGCAGCTAGTCCTGCCCCAACGCCCCCGCTGAGGAGCCGGACCAGCCATCCCAGGCTGAGGCCACCCGATCTCCACGGAGCCCTTCACCACTTCAACAGCCGCAGCCCAGGCATCGCCGCAATGTTCCTCAATCTTCCTCTGGCAACCGACTCGGGAGGCTATAGATGCCCGAGTCATAGATTTCCTTGCCCAGAGGAGGAGTGATGGCATTGAGGAGTCAACGCTAAGGGGCCTTGCAAGTTTATTGAAGCAAGTGCCCATTGAAAAACATCCAGAATGTGTGGCTTCAATAGCCCTTGTTATTAAAATGTATGCCTCCCCTTACCAGGGAGACATACACTCCCATATTAATGATCTAGACATACACTCCCATATTAATGATCACAACACCCACCTCAAGGGCCATCTCCCCCCCCACCGACTTACCAACGGTCCCAAGACCCGATAGCATCCACTTACCCCCAAAGGATTGCAACTCGGGCCACTGATCCTGGCCAGGTACGGCCACAATCAGCTTATGAGCATGGCTCGTTTACACAAGACCTTTTTGATCGTTGATGTAATATGTTCTGTAAATTTTTATTTGTTGCCATTATTCTTGTTTGTGTATTCTTTATTTTATGATATATTTGAAAAATAAATTTTTGATCAGAAAATTTTAATTGCCTTGTGTGAATTTTATTATAAAAACAAAAATTTACAGTTCTTCTACACATTTCATAAACACATAGACGCACACCAGTTCACAATGTACATAAATTTTAATTTGGAGGGACATAATCTGTATTTTGCTATAATGTGAACATGAGGTATTAGAAGATTTTTTGGCCCATTACACTAAATACTAATGATGTTAATGTTGGTGACATTTTGTGAAAAACCTCATTAGTATTGATATTTACTTTAAAAAATGTGCTGGTCAAAAAACCTCAGCCCGCAAGCCCACATCAAGGGTCCTAAGTCTCTTGCGAGTCCCTACACTCAACTACCACAATAAATTAACATAATCTATCTACAAAATAAAAAACAACTAAAGAGCCCAGATTTCAAAAACTGCCACGAATAGCGTCCCTCTGCCATGGCAAGGACCCCTCTGGGCTGTAAAAGTAGTCTGCATAGAGTTCCCGAACTGCAATGCCTGCAGTCCCAGGTCCTCTATGCAGGGTCCTTTCCAAACCCAAACCTGATAACGTTGGAAAATCTTCCATGTCAACAGAAGAGGAAGCCTCATTAATCCTGGTGAAGTTGTGTAGAACAAGACAAGCTTGAATCACCAGGGTAGCATTCTCCGGATCCACAAAAACACCCTCCACTTGCTAGAGAGTATCCCAAAAGCTCACTCAACATACCGACGGGCACGAGTCAACCGGTAGTTGAAAATACACCTCCTGACATCCAAACCACGCTTTGGAAAGGGCCGCATAACATGGGGAGTCAACGCAAACCCTTCATCCGCCACGATGACAAATGGAGCTGGTGGACCTGCATATCCAGGCAGTCTTCTGGACTCGGGCAGGGCAAGCTGGTTGGCATGAAGCCGCTCACCCATTCTAGAAGCACTAAAGATGCGAGCATCCACAGTGCTTCCATAGGCCCCGATATCAACCGGTAGTTACTGTCAGCAACAGCCATCAGTACTACCAAAAGATTATGTTTATAATTGAAGAATCGGGACCCTGAGTGAGGAGGCTTCTTCACACGGATGTGCTTGCCATCCATTGCCCCGATGCAGTTTGGAAACTGCGTAGAAATATTGAAGCCCTCAGCGATCCAAACCCAATCGTCCGCCTTGGACTGTGGCATCACCGTCTCTCGAAGTTGCTGCCAGATGACATGGCAAGTGTGACGTACAATCTGAGAGATCGTCGAGGTTCCTAAAAGAAACTCAAAATGCAGGGATGCAAAAGAGTTCCCAGTTGCAAGGAATCTGTAGGACAAAGAAAACATATATATCAGTAAACAGCAAATACATGATTCGCCTATAATGTTGTATACAAGACATGATTTTAAACAATATGTCCATTGTCGACTAAAACAAAAATAAAATTTAGAATTTGTGGGTATGAACCACACACTACCAGCGATTGGGGTGTTGGCAGTACTACCACAACTAAGTTCCAACAACTGTGTTTAGACCCTTTAAATGCAGAAGGTTATGGGCAACTAAGTTCCAACAACTGTGTTTAGACCCTTTAAATGCAGAAGGTTATGGGCGACTTAAGAATGATGTGAACATTATGCATGATGATGACGTTAGCTGAACATAAATTGAAAACCTGCTACAAAGAATCTACGAGCTTTAATATTGCCATGTTATGTTTCAGGGAATCAAGTTTTAAACAAAAAAGGACATAACAATGTTCACAAAAGATTATGGGCAAAGAAAGGTTACTTCAGCAAACAGTAGAACATGTCTAACAGCAGCCATTTTCTAACACATGTTCCTCCTGACAGAAGCAGTGCACATTACTGTTGAAACTTTAAACAAAAAATATTGCTTACCTCAACGTGACGATGAGCCTTTCTTCAGGAGAAATGCTGCGCCTCATATTGGTGTCCATGAAGGTAAGGACAGTACATAGAGACGACAGAAAGCAATCAAATGTAGTCACTGACATCCTACAGAAGGCAAAAAACTTCTCAGGATGCAGGCGAAGATCTTGGTAGAGGGTATGAAAGTGTCCTTTCCGGTAGCGTTGAGAAACAATCGGATGGACCCAAAATCGCCGCCTTCTACTAGGTTCCTCGTCCAACAAAAGAGTGCGCTGTCCCCATTGCCGAGAAATAAGCCAATGCAGTAAGACCTCTTCCTCGGAGTCATCCACCATGGTGAATCAGCAAAGACAAGCAACCAAAAGAACCTCTGTACCCTGTAAAGACTACCGAAAATGGCCACAAAACCAAACTCAGGTGACCTGCATATATACCAGTATCCTGGGTGGAGTTATTAAAATTAAATTTTTTTCACCCTTCCTTGTTTTCTGACGGTCCGCAAAAAAAAATGGACACACGGAAACACAACGAAAGAAAAAAACGGAAATGGATCACGGAACAACGGAAGCACATTTTGCGGAACGGAACACAACAACGGTCGTGTGCATGAAGATCAAAAATAAAACAAATAGTACAAAACATTTTAGAAATGTTTTGTCTTGCAATCTTTTGTAACAGAAAAAAATTTAAATTTTCTTTCATAATTTTGACAGTTTATCCTTCAATATTTTTTTTGGCTCAGAAATTAAATAATTATTTGCAGTCATATAGGCCCCTTGCTAAAATTTGAGAATTGGCCTGGTAAGGGTAACACACAATTAAAGTCATTGGGGCTATTTACATGGCTTTCAAAAAATAAGACCTCCTATTTATGGACATTTTTAAGGCCAGACGGGACCCTTTTTGATGGCTGTTTAGAAAGGAGTGCACCCATCTAATGGAAGTTAAAAACGGATATACTCTCTAGGGGTAAAAAAAAAAAAAAAATGCTCACTTCATCCACTTGCAGTACGGAGCCATTTTTCATCTTAAATGCCAGGCGATTTTTGCATATCTGACATGTGTCACTTTAATAACTTTGGAATGCTTTTACGTATTGTGACATAGCAAGGGGTTTTGTTTGGGAAGGCAGGTATTTTCCTCCCAACATGGGGCGGTTGGGCTGATTTCCAGCCAGGTGAGATCAAATACAGGACCGGAGCTTAAGTGCCGGTCCAGGTTTTGGCAGCACCTGGCTGTCCTTTAAATAGGCAGCTGGGCTCAGAATCCGAGTCTCTGTTTTGGGATCTGAAGCATGGCGCTGTGTTGGAAGTTTGAGAGCTGCACGCTGGGAAACAGGCCCCCTAAAGCCTGCTGTGGACTGCCGGGGATAAAACTGCTGGAAAGGTGACGTGTCTGTTCTATGGACTTCATTGTGTGAATTAACACCAAGACTGTAATGAGTTGTTTTTCTTTTGCCTTTTGTGTGAATAAACACTGACATTTTGATTTACAAACTTGTTTTGCCTCTGTACTGCGTCCACTTACCCTGCCTACCAGAGCAAATCCTCTCAGTATCCAAGCCATTCTGAGACGGTTTTCTTGTGACACATTGTACTGCATGATGGTGGCAAATTTGAGTCAAAACATTTTACTTTCATCTAAAAAAATAAAATAAAATTACAAAATTTACAGAAAATGTGGAAAAATTTAAAATTTTCTAAATGTCAATTTCTCTTCCTTTAACCACTTCTAGACCAGGCCATGACCAGGCCTAATTTTGCAAATCTGACATGTGTCACTTTATGTGGTAATAACTTTGAAATGCTTTAACTTATCCAAGCCATTCAGAGACTGTTTTCTCGTGACACATTGTACTTCATGTTAATGGTAAATTTGAGTCAACATATTTTACCTTTATTTATAAAAAAAAAATCCAAATGCTAACGAAAATTTTTAAAAATTCACTGTTTTCGAAATTTGAATCTCTCTGCTTTTAAAACAGAAAGTAATACCGCATAAAATATTTATTACTTAACATTCCTCATATGTCTACTTCATGTTGGCATCATTTTTGAATTTTTTTTTTTTTTTAAGACATTAGAAGGCTTAGAATTTTAGAAGCAATTATTAAAAAATTTCTGAAAATTTCCAGTACCCACTTTTTAAGGACCAGTTAAGGTCTGAAGTCACTTTGTGGGGCTTACATAGTGGAAACCCCCCATAAACAAACCCATTGTAGAAACTACACCCCTCAAGTTACTTAAAACTGATTTTACAAACTTTGCTAACCCTTTAGGTGTTCCACAGGAATTAAAGGAAAATGGAGATGTAATTTCAGAATTTAACTTTTTTGGCAGATTTTCCATTTTAATCCATATTTTTCTTTAACACATCGAGGATTAACAGCCAAACAAAACTCAATATTTATTACCCTGATTCTGCGGTTTACATAAACACCCCACATGTGGTCATAAACTGATGTAAGGGCACACGGCAGGGCGCAGAAGAAAAGGAGCGCCATATGGTTTTTGGAAAGCAGATTTAGCTGAACTGGTTTTAGATGCCATGTCCCATTTGAAGCCCCCCTGATGCACCCTTACAGTAGAAACTCCCAAAAATTTACCACATTTTGGAAACTAGGGGATAAGGTGCCAGTTTTATTGGTACTATTTTTGGGGTACATATGATTTTTAATTGCTCTAATATTATGTTTTTTGTGAGGCAAGGTAACCAAAATAAATGGCTGTTTTGGCACGATTTTTATGTTTTACAACATTTATCTGACAGGGTAGATCATGTGCTATTTTTATAGAGCAGGTTGTTATGGATGCAATGATATCAAATACATCTACTTTCTTTGTTTGTTTCAGTTTTACATAATAAATCATTTTTGAAAAATAAATAATATTTTTGTGTCTCCATTTTCTGAACGCCGTATTTTAAAAAAAAAATTCTGCAAATAGTCTTGTGCAGGGGCTCTTTTTTGCAGGAAGAGTTAATGTTTTTATTAATACCATTTTGTGGGACGTACGCCTTTTTGATTACTTGGTGTTGCACTTTTTGTGATGTAAGGTGACAAAAATGACTTTTTTGACAGTTTTTTTTTTTATGTTGTTTATCGGAGGGGGTGGATCATGTGATATATTTATAGAGCCGGCCGTCACGGAAGCGGCAATACCAAATATGTCTATTTTATTTATTATTTTCTATTTTTAACATGTTTTTCTTTTATTATATGTACTATGTTACTATATAATTGGGGAATTTTATATTTTTTGACATGTGAAACTTTTTTTTTTTTAAATAAAACCCTTTTTATTTTACACTTTGCGTCCCCCATAAGGTCATACAAGACCTCTGGGGGACACTTAACTTCACATTTTTTTCCCCCACTATTGATTTCTCCTGTAACTGGGGCTGACATAGTAGCCCCAGTTACAGGGGAAATAACCCCCCCCCTTCCCCAAAGAGGCTGTACAGCAGTATACAGCTCTGTACCGCCTCAGTGCAGGGCTGATCGAGGTCTGTGGAAGACCCGACAGCTCCTGCACTCTCCTGACCTCGGCGGTCACATGATCACCGGGCAAGGACAGGAAGTGCATAGCTGTGTATACAGCAATCTAAAAGGCAGGGACACCTGGGAACTGTCCCTGCCTTCCCTTTGGGTTGAAGTAGAGAAAAAAAGAAAGAGGGTTATCCAAAAGCTGCCAAGGACTGTGCTTTGTCCCTGAAGAAAAGGATAAAGAAGGGGCGCCACAAGGATCGTACGATAAAGGGATTGAACAAGGAAAAAAAGGAAAAACTGTTTGCTGGAGAGGCAGCTCTGGTGTGGGATGAAACCAACCACCAAAGAGAAGTCGAGATAAATCAGTGAAGGGTAGGGAACAGGGGGTAGTCACCCACCCCGAGTGTTAACCGGTCACTGTAAAAATGAATGAACAGTTGAGCGCCAAACTCCCAAAAGACAGAATAGAGGTGTTGGAGAATCGTTAACAGTAGCAAAGATCACCAAACTCAAGTGCTATAGGCTGGTATGTAGAGCACAATCGAGAGTAGGTGCTAAAAAAAGGATGATGCTTGTAGTATTATTAGGTCAAGTCATGTAGCAATAAAACTGGATAAATGCATAAAATAAATATTTCAAGAAAGTTAAGAATATTAGAACTATGGAGACAATAATGAAGATAAAATCATTGGTAAAAATCCACTCACTTCACAAGGGGGGTCGCCACCAGGATAAACTTAAAACACCTGTGGCAAGTCACCCCCCTAAGCCGGGATCGCGTGTAAGTTGTTAGAGGTTGACGTCTACGTCCCGGGTGTACAGCCTGGTTGGTAAAGCAGCAGACAAATCCAAAGGTACGTATTCGATCCTCTTTAATGATAAAATGTAAGGCTCAACGCGTTTCAGGGGTCACAATACCCCCTTCATCAGGAGCAGGATATACAATAGACATAATGTATGGGCTTTAAATACATGTGGATGTGCCGTTTTCGCGCCAAAAAACAGTGGGTGGAGTTACAAGTGATGACATCATCATTATGGGAATAAGGATATTTTTTTTCATAAAATACAGGTATGTTGGTGGTGCTTGTAGTAGGTAAAAGGCTGGACACCTATATACACAAAAAATATATGTAAAGCTACCCTTAGATCGTTGATCTTTCTATATTAGAATCGCATAACCGGAAGTAAGGTGGGTGGAACGCAGCGTGCGTTCCACCAGACCATATCCGGGATAGAGTAAGCCGCAACCGGAAGTGAGCCGCCACCGGAAGCTGCTATATTAGAAGTGGGTGGAACGCAATATGCGTTCCACCTAGTACATATCCGGAATAGAGAGACCGGAAGTTGGCCTGTGAAACACACAGGTGCACAAGTAGCTATAGTAAAAGCGAGTGGAACGCAGTATGCGTTCCACCTGGCGCATATCCGGATAGAGGAGACCGGAAATGCACCTGTGGAACGCACAGGGGTCCAACCAAGTTAACAGATGCTACAAATGCCTACTAGACATACGGGAAGTAAGTGCATAAATATGGAAATAAATCTGGCCAATCAGTGAATGGCCTTAAAAATCTTTTTTATAAAAAACAAGTAATATAACAATAAAAGGATCAGTAAAATAAGGAAATGTGCGTACCTTGATTTACCCTATATATAGCTACAGGGATAATGTCACTCATAGTAATAATATTCGTAGTAATATAAAGAGATAGGTGGGTATCGGCATTAAAAATCAGGTCGCATAAAAGATATACATAAAGACTAATTATATTGATGTCTGTGGGGAATAAATACGCTTCTGTTAAACAGTACGGGTATAATTTCTCCAGAAGTACCCATTTTGCCCCAACTGGAATATAGTAGTGGGTGGTGTATAAATACTAATAGTAAAAGCATAAATAACATAGTGATCATACCACAATAATGTAAGGAAAAAATGGTATATCGATGTATAGATGAATGGATCTGTATATTTATTTATTTGAGTAGTTACCATTGAAAGATTAGGTATATGGTGGTATATGGTGATATCGTATCTGTAAAGGAATCAAGATCTTATATAGAGAGCTAGTAATTTAGTAGTTGGCATATTCAAGAGATTCATTGAGACCGAAGGGTATGAGGGTGTTTAGCTTGAAGATCCAGAACATTTCTTTTCTGCACAGTGTTTGGAATGATCGGGGAACCCATTCGAGTGGCGTAACTGACAGAGATGCGGGGTCTCCTTCATGATGAGAAGCGTAGTGTCGGGATACACTGTGTGTGCAAATTTTGCGTCTTATGTTAGAACGATGCTCATTCATACGTTCCTTCAGAGATTGAGTTGTGCGCCCAACATACAGAAGCTTACACGGACATTGCAGTAGGTAAACCACATTTGTAGTGCTGCAATTCATAGGATGGTGTATGGTAATTGGTTTCATAGGGTGAGGTAAGATCACCCGTTCGCCGCAACAGTTTATGATGTCACAGCACATACATCTTTTTATTCCGCATTTGTGTGAGCCTATTTTCTGTAGGCTCTTGTTAGGACCTGATTTGGGACATCGTGGGTTAATCTCAAGTTTGGGACACGAGGGGGCTAAAATGTTTTTCAAGGTCTGGGCACGTTTAAAAATTAAATTAGAAGTTTTTGGAATAGTCTTGCCTATAATGGGATCCTTTAATAAAATATTCCAGTGTTTATTTATTAGTTTTCTGATATCCATGTGTCTGGAGTTGTAACGTGTGACAAAGTGAAAATTGGATTGGATATTATCTGTAACTGAAGTTTTCTTTTTCTTTTGGCCACTGAGACTATCTTTTTGGGATATTCCTAAAGCTCTCTTTTCTGAATCTTTTACGAGTTTGCTCGGGTAACCTTTATCGTGGAAGCGTTTTTTCAAAATGGAAAGTTGTTCCCTACAGACCATGTCATTTGAGCAGTTCCTGCGAATTCTGCGCATCTGACTGTATGGCATATTATTTAACCATTTCTTGTGATGGCAACTCTTAAAGTCTAAATAACTGTTTGTGTCCACTTTCTTAAAGTGTGTTCTTGTGGTTATTTTGTTATTGGAGATTAAAAGATCTAAGTCTAAGAAAGTTGCTTCTGTAGGGTGTGTCTCGAGTGTGAAGTTGATGTTCCCACCGTTGGTATTGATGTGGTTGATAAGACCTGTTAGGACATCGGGGTTCCCTTCCCAGATTAAGATGATGTCGTCAATGTACCTCTTATAAAATTTTATGTTGGGATGGGTGATAAAGCCGTGTAGTTCCTCGAATGCCCCCATGAACAGATTGGCATAGGCTGGGGCGAGCTTTTTTAATATAGTACTATCAGATTTTAAAGACCACTTCTCAACCCCACCCAGCCTACCTGGGAAAAATAATCTGAGCCTAGACCACTCTAGAGCTCTAAAAACCCTCACTAATAATAGAGATATGGTCATTAAAAGTGCCGATAAAGGAGGGGGAATCGTTGTCATGGACTCGTCCTACTATCTAGCCGAATCATT
This sequence comes from Bufo bufo, assembly GCF_905171765.1. Taxonomy (NCBI): domain Eukaryota; kingdom Metazoa; phylum Chordata; class Amphibia; order Anura; family Bufonidae; genus Bufo; species Bufo bufo. Next base: position 496,366,594 of record NC_053390.1, read on the forward strand.
ACGAATTCTCTCTGACAAAGAATACTATCAAATCTTACCATCCGATCCTACGAATAACTATAAGAAAAAACTGATATCCTTAGTTGACAATGGTTTCAAGTCAGGTATCATTAGTAAAAAAGAAAGAACTTTCCTCAAAACACCACATCCGTCCCTAGCACGTTTTTATTTTCTACCTAAAATACATAAGTCACTAACGAACCCCCCTGGAAGACCTATTATCTCTGGTATCGGATCACTAACCTCCAACCTGTCCGACTATGTGGACAGTATTTTACAGAAATACGTCCTGCAATTACCCTCGTATCTACGTGATACTTCCCATCTTATTAATGCCTTGGAGACCTTTGAATGGAGAGAAACCTACCATTGGGTGACACTAGATGTCACCTCCCTCTATAGTAATATCATTCATTCTCTCGGCATCCTTGCTGTAGACAAAACTCTTTGTCAAGACCCTCAATTACCTCACACACAACGAACCTTCATTATAGACTCCATTAACTTCATCCTCCATCACAATTATTTTATGTTTCAGGACACAATATATCAGCAATGTAAAGGAACAGCCATGGGGACTAAGTTCGCCCCAGCCTATGCCAATCTGTTCATGGGGGCATTCGAGGAACTACACGGCTTTATCACCCATCCCAACATAAAATTTTATAAGAGGTACATTGACGACATCATCTTAATCTGGGAAGGGAACCCCGATGTCCTAACAGGTCTTATCAACCACATCAATACCAACGGTGGGAACATCAACTTCACACTCGAGACACACCCTACAGAAGCAACTTTCTTAGACTTAGATCTTTTAATCTCCAATAACAAAATAACCACAAGAACACACTTTAAGAAAGTGGACACAAACAGTTATTTAGACTTTAAGAGTTGCCATCACAAGAAATGGTTAAATAATATGCCATACAGTCAGATGCGCAGAATTCGCAGGAACTGCTCAAATGACATGGTCTGTAGGGAACAACTTTCCATTTTGAAAAAACGCTTCCACGATAAAGGTTACCCGAGCAAACTCGTAAAAGATTCAGAAAAGAGAGCTTTAGGAATATCCCAAAAAGATAGTCTCAGTGGCCAAAAGAAAAAGAAAACTTCAGTTACAGATAATATCCAATCCAATTTTCACTTTGTCACACGTTACAACTCCAGACACATGGATATCAGAAAACTAATAAATAAACACTGGAATATTTTATTAAAGGATCCCATTATAGGCAAGACTATTCCAAAAACTTCTAATTTAATTTTTAAACGTGCCCAGACCTTGAAAAACATTTTAGCCCCCTCGTGTCCCAAACTTGAGATTAACCCACGATGTCCCAAATCAGGTCCTAACAAGAGCCTACAGAAAATAGGCTCACACAAATGCGGAATAAAAAGATGTATGTGCTGTGACATCATAAACTGTTGCGGCGAACGGGTGATCTTACCTCACCCTATGAAACCAATTACCATACACCATCCTATGAATTGCAGCACTACAAATGTGGTTTACCTACTGCAATGTCCGTGTAAGCTTCTGTATGTTGGGCGCACAACTCAATCTCTGAAGGAACGTATGAATGAGCATCGTTCTAACATAAGACGCAAAATTTGCACACACAGTGTATCCCGACACTACGCTTCTCATCATGAAGGCGACCCCGCATCTCTGTCAGTTACGCCACTCGAATGGGTTCCCCGATCATTCCAAACACTGTGCAGAAAAGAAATGTTCTGGATCTTCAAGCTAAACACCCTCATACCCTTCGGTCTCAATGAATCTCTTGAATATGCCAACTACTAAATTACTAGCTCTCTATATAAGATCTTGATTCCTTTACAGATACGATATCACCATATACCATATACCACCATATACCTAATCTTTCAATGGTAACTACTCAAATAAATAAATATACAGATCCATTCATCTATACATCGATATACCATTTTTTCCTTACATTATTGTGGTATGATCACTATGTTATTTATGCTTTTACTATTAGTATTTATACACCACCCACTACTATATTCCAGTTGGGGCAAAATGGGTACTTCTGGAGAAATTATACCCGTACTGTTTAACAGAAGCGTATTTATTCCCCACAGACATCAATATAATTAGTCTTTATGTATATCTTTTATGCGACCTGATTTTTAATGCCGATACCCACCTATCTCTTTATATTACTACGAATATTATTACTATGAGTGACATTATCCCTGTAGCTATATATAGGGTAAATCAAGGTACGCACATTTCCTTATTTTACTGATCCTTTTATTGTTATATTACTTGTTTTTTATAAAAAAAGATTTTTAAGGCCATTCACTGATTGGCCAGATGTATTTCCATATTTATGCACTTACTTCCCGTATGTCTAGTAGGCATTTGCAGCATCTGTTAACTTGGTTGGACCTCTGTGCGTCCCACAGGCGCATTTCCGGTCTCCTCGATCCGGATATGCGCCAGGTGGAACGCATACTGCGTTCCACTCGCTTTTACTATAGCTACTTGTGCACCTGTGTGTTTCACAGGCCAACTTCCGGTCTCTCTATTCCGGATATGTACTAGGTGGAACGCATATTGCGTTCCACCCACTTCTAATATAGCAGCTTCCGGTGGCGGCTCACTTCCGGTTGCGGCTTACTCTATCCCGGATATGGTCTGGTGGAACGCACGCTGCGTTCCACCCACCTTACTTCCGGTTATGCGATTCTAATATAGAAAGATCAACGATCTGAGGGTAGCTTTACATATATTTTTTGTGTATATAGGTGTCCAGCCTTTTACCTACTACAAGCACCACCAACATACCTGTATTTTATGACAAAAATATCCTTATTCCCATAATGATGATGTCATCACTTGTAACTCCACCCACTGTTTTTTGGCGCGAAAACGGCACATCCACATGTATTTAAAGCCCATACATTATGTCTATTGTATATCCTGCTCCTGATGAAGGGGGTATTGTGACCCCTGAAACGCGTTGAGCCTTACATTTTACGATTAAAGAGGATCGAATACGTACCTTTGGATTTGTCTGCTGCTTTACCAACCAGGCTGTACACCCGGGACGTAGACGTCAACCTCTAACAACTTACACGCGATCCCGGCTTAGGGGGGTGACTTGCCACAGGTGTTTTAAGTTTATCCTGGTGGCGACCCCCCTTGTGAAGTGAGTGGATTTTTACCAATGATTTTATCTTCATTATTGTCTCCATAGTTCTAATATTCTTAACTTTCTTGAAATATTTATTTTATGCATTTATCCAGTTTTATTGCTACATGACTTGACCTAATAATACTACAAGCATCATCCTTTTTTTAGCACCTACTCTCGATTGTGCTCTACATACCAGCCTATAGCACTTGAGTTTGGTGATCTTTGCTACTGTCAACGATTCTCCAACACCTCTATTCTGTCTTTTGGGAGTTTAGCGCTCAACTGTTCATTCATTTTTACAGTGACCGGTTAACACTCGGGGTGGGTGACTACCCCCTGTTCCCTACCCATCACTGATTTATCTCGACTTCCCTTTGGGTTGTCCTGTTGTCGCTGACAGCGGGCCCCCGTTCGGCGTGCAGCTGCCATCTCTTAATGGACGTTTTAGAACGTCCATTTAGAGATAAACAACCACCCATAGGACGTTTTTATCCAATGGGCGGTCGGGGGGTGGTTAAAACGGATAGTGACACCTCATGAAATAGTTATTACTTTACATTTCCGACATGTCTACTTTATGTTGGCATCAGTTTGTAAATGTCATCTTATTTTTTAAGACTTTAGAAAGCTTAGAGTTTTAGAAGCAATTTTTCAAATTTTCAATAAAATTTCCAAAACCAACTTTTTAAAGATCCAGTTTAGTTATGAAGTGATTTTGATGGGCTTACATAATTGAAACCACCCATAAATTACCACACCTCTTAGGTCTTCCACAAGAATTAAAGGAAAAAGGAGATTTTTTGTGAAACTCACCAGTAAAATCTTTTTCTCGTCTTTTCCATTGGGGGACACAGACCATGGGTATAGCTTAGAGGTATTAGTAGGAGGGACACTATGCAAATACAAAAGAGCTCCTCCTCCTCGGGCTATACCCCCCGACTCCACCAGGAGGAACTCAGGCGTTGCAAAAGCAGTAGAAGGAGAAGGAGACAAGAAAAAATAATGGAAGCCATCGGACCAAGCCATAAGGTCCAACCACAAACAGAAACTGAATTGAAAACCCCTCCTGCAACAGGCAGAATGGGTGGGAGCTGTTTCCCCCAATGGAAAAGACGAGAAAAAGATTTTACAGGTGAGTTTCACAAAAAATCTCCTTTTCTCGTACTTTATTCCATTGGGGGACACAGACCAAGGGACGTCCTAAAGCAGTCCATGGGGTGAGAAAAATATCACCACCGCCAGGAGGAACGTCCAACGGTCAAACAGGAACCACAGCCTGCAAAACCCTGCGACCAAAGACAGCATCAGCCGAAGCCAGAGAATGCAACTGATAAAACTTCGTAAAGGTATGTAAGGATGACCAGGTGGCCGCCTTACATAGCTGAGATGCAGAGGCACGATTGCGCCTTGCCCAGGAAGCCCCCACCGCCCTAATGGAGTGAGCGGTAATCCGAGCCGGGGGAACCCTACCACGAGCGCGATAAGCCGCAGAAATAGCCGAGCGGATACATCGCACCACAGTGACCTTGGAGGCCGCCAGACCCTTACGAGGTCCCTCAGGAATTACAAAGAGGGAATCTGAACGGCGGACGGAAGCGCTAGCCGTGAGAAACACCTTCAGGGCCCGTGCGACATCCAGGGAATGCAGAGCGCGTTCCTTGGGGTTTGCCGGAGAAGGGCAAAAGGAGGGCAGGACCAGATCCTCGTTAAGGTGGAAGGGAGAGACCACCTTGGGAAAAAAAAGGAGGGAACTGGACGGAGCACAACCTTATCCTGGTGAAAAAACAGAAAAGGCTCTTGACAGGAGAGAGCGGCCAGCTCCGACACCCGTCTGATGGAAGTTATGGCCACAAGGAAGACCACTTTCCAGGTGAGAAAAGTCAGGGAGACCTCTCTCAGAGGCTCGAAGGGGGCTGACTGTAGAGCACGCAGGACCAAATTGAGATCCCAAAGGAGGCAAAGGGGGAACATACGGAGGAACCGAATGTGCCACCCCTTGCAGAAAGGTCTTCACAGGACCAATTAGAGCAAGGGACCTGAAAAAAGACGGCCAACGCAGAAACCTGACCCTTTAGGGAACTCAGCAACAGTCCCATCTCAAGCCCGGACTGAAGAAAAGACAGCACCATCGGAATGGAAAGGCGAAAGGGGAGGGAACCCAGAGTTCTCACAAAAAGTCAGAAAGGCCTTCCAGGTACGATAGTAAATCCGGGAGGAAGCCGGTTTCCTCGCACTGATCATGGTTCTAATCACCGAATCCGAGAACCCCCTCTTCTTCAGGATGGCGGTTTCAACAGCCACGCCGTTAAACGAAGAGACCGTAAATTCCGGTGGAAGAGCGGGCCCTGAGACAGTAGATCCTCTCTGTCAGGAAGAGGCCATGGGGCGTCCGCCAGCATCCGAGCCACGTCTGAGAACCACGCGCGGCGAGGCCAATCTGGGGCGATGAGAACAGTCGGAATCCCTTCCGCCTCGATCTTGCGTAGGACCTTCGGTAGTAGAGGAAGCAGAGGGAAGACATAGAGGAGGCTTAAGTTCTGCCACGGAGACACCAGCGTGTCCACCCCGTACGCCTTCGGATCCCGGGAGCGAGCCAGGAACACCGGGAGCTTGTTGTTGAGCCTGGACGCCATCAAGTCCACATACGGACAGCCCCATCTGCGGCAGATTTCCTCGAAGACATCTGGATGCAGAGACCACTCGCCTGGATCCACCTTGTTGCGGCTTAGAAAGTCCGCTGTCCAGTTGTCCACCCCTGGATTGTAAACTGCTGACAACACCGGAACGTGCGACCCCGCCCACGTCAGAATTTTCGTCACCTCCTGCATCACCATCCGGCTGCGGGTCCCGCCCTGATGGTTGATGTAGGCCACAGCCGTGGCATTGTCTGATTGAATCCTCACCAGGCGGCCCGCAAGGAAAGGAGTCCAATGGGAGAGAGAGTGGAAAATCGCCCTCAGTTCCAGAATATTGATCGGAAGGCGAGACTCTGCCGCCGACCAAACCCCTTGAACCGTGCGAGACTGGAGAACGCCTCCCCAACCCAGGAGGCTGGCATCGGTGGTGACGATCGTCCAGGAGAAAGTATTTCCCCGACCTCAGGTTCATCGGGGACAGCCACCAATGGAGAGCCGCCCGAACCCGCTGAGACAAGCGGATGCGATCGTCCAGACCCCGAGAGGTCTTGTCCCAGAGGGAAAGGATCTCCTGTTGCAACAAGCGAGTGTGAAACTGGGCATACGGAATGGCCACCATAAGACCCAGGACCCGCATGCATTCCCGTATGGAGAGGAACGGGGAGCGCAGCAGATGCGACACTGCCCCCTGGATCTGGGAGGACTTGGAGACTGGCAGGAATACGCTGGCGGTCGAGGTGTCCAAAATCATCCCCAGGAAGGGGAGCTTCTGGGACGGGAGGAGAGAGGACTTTTGGAAATTGATTATCCAGCCGAACTGTTCCAGAGTCTGAAATGTGATCCGGACGCTGTCCTCGGCCTGCGGAAGCGAGGGGGCCTTTATCAGGATATCGTCCAGATAGGGCAGCAAAGGAATGCCCCTGGTACAAAGAAGCGCCATGATCGGTGCCAGGATCTTGGTAAAGACCCGAGGGGCGGTTGCTAATCCAAAAGGAAGGGCGACAAACTGATAGTGTCGACCACCAATGGCGAAGCGCAGAAATCGTTGGTGAGATTCTGCGATCGGAACATGCAGATAGGCGTCCTGGATGTCCACGGATGCGAGGAACTCCCCTGGAAGAAGAGAAACAATAACGGAGCGGAGAGATTCCATTCGAAACCTCCGCACCCGTAGAGACTTGTTGAGCAGTTTTAGGTCCAGGATCGGACGCACCGACCTCTCCTTTTTTGGGACCACAAACAGGTTTGAATAGAAACCTCCTCTGGGGGAACCGGGGTAATAATCCCCCGGTCCAGAAGGGAGGAAACTGCCATTAAGAGGTCCAAAGCTCTGGTCGGATCCCCCGGGAACGCGAGAAGGGAAAAAACGTTCCGGCGGTCTGGACGTGAACTCTATCTTGTAACCAGACGTTACAACCTCTAGAGCCCATGCGTCCTGAACATGAGCCCTCCAAACCTCCTGATAAGAGAGCAGGCGGCCCCCCACCACGAGGGGTGGGGGCGCTCCTTCATGCGGAAGACTGCTTGGGAGCCGCAGGGCGGGCCGACTGTGCCCTCGGGCGCCAGGAAGGCTGGGGCTTCAAGGAGGGCTTCTTTTGGGAGTCCTGTGACCCCCCAGCGGAGGAAGCAGGTGATGTCCTGTTAGAAGAGAAGCGGCGAAAGGACTGGTACCGAGAACCGGAAGTCCTAGGCCGAAAGGGGCGCTTAGACCTGGGCTGGGGAAGATGAGTGCTCTTGCCCCCAGTAGCGGCAGAGATGAACTCATCCAGTTGAGCCCCAAAAAGTCTGGAACCCTCAAAGGGGAGGTTAGCAAGGGAACGCTTGGAGGAAGCGTCGGCGTCCCATACCTTCAACCAGACCTCCCTGCGCTGAATGACCGAGAGGGCTGAAATGCGGGCAAAGAGGGAACCAATGTCCATGGAAGCCTCGCATAGGAATTTGGAAGCCTGAGACATCTGGAGGACCAAATGCAGTGTGTCAGCAGACGCATCTTGTTCCGCCAGGTCCTGGTGATGGCGCTCCAACCACACCGAGAGAGCTCTGGCCACCCATGCTAAGGCAATGGCAGGTCGCAGGGACGTGCCTGCCAGTGAGAAAATGGATTTGGCCAGAGAATCTAGGCGCCTGTCCACAGCGTCCTGCAGAGAGGAGCCGTCCAGGACCGGGAGGGCCGTGTTTTTGGCTAACTTGGCCACCGGGGGATCCACCTTAGGGGGAGAAGACCATTTCTCCACGCTGTCTGCCGGAAAAGGATAGAGAGTATCCATGCGTTTGGTGGCAGAAAACTTTTGATTAGGACGGTCCCAGGGGGTTAATGAAGGTATGGCGGTTCATGCAGGGGAAGGCAGAGAACCCCGATCAAGCGGGGATCCGCCGCTGGAGAGTGCAGTTGTAATGTAGAAAGCGGCGCCGGCGCCGCTCAGATCAGGCATGTCCGTATAACAAGTAGCCAGCATTCATCCCCAGAGAGGCCATGCCCTTAATAAAAGTGCCTCCAGAGCCTCAGCGCCCCAGACAGAATGAATCACCCAATTCCCCTTCACCCAGATGGCCCATAGGTCTCAGTGCAGAGGAGGGGAGGGAGGGTAGGAGGGGAGGGAGGGTAGGAGGGGAGGGAGGGTGGGAGGGGGCACAGAGGATGCAGCTTTATACTTATCTGCTCCTGAAGTCTTCTCCCTCTGTTCAGTACCAGCAGGGCAAACCTCTTCAGACATCTGACTCACCTGAGTTCAGTGCTCTGGATGGAGGGCAGAGGCAGGTGACCCAGGGGCTGGTGGGATGCCGGAGCTAACAGGTCGAGCCCGGATCCACTTGACTTCTTGGAGGGAAACGGAGGCAGCCAGGCAACGTCCCAAAGACGGCGGCGGGCACTCCACGGAGGACCAGGAAGGCGCCATTCCAACCTGTGTCCCCGTCTGGAAGAAAAATAACAAAAGGGGGAAGAAAAAAAGTAAGTGTCATACTCCTTCACCAGACACTAAGCAAAGACTGAGTTCCTCCTGGTGGAGTCGGGGGGGGGGGGGGTATAGCCCGAGGAGGAGGAGCTCTTTTGTATTTGCATAGTGTCCCTCCTACTAATACCTCTAAGCTATACCCATGGTCTGTGTCCCCCAATGGAATAAAGTATGAGAAATAAACATTTTCCATTTTAATCAATTTTTTTAACAGAGCAAGGCCTAACAACAAAATAAACCTCAATATTTATTACCCTGATTCTGCAGTTTACAGAAACACCCCATATATGGTCGTAAGATGCTGTATAGTCCCACAGCAGGTCTGGAAAGGGAAATGGCACCATATGGTTTCAGGAGGGCAGATTTTGCTGGAACAGTTTTTGGGTGCTATGTTGCATTTTAAGACACCCTGAGGTACCCCTACAGTTGAAGCCCCAAAATGTGCCATTTTGGAACTTACCCCCCCCCCCCCCCCAAGGAATTTATTTAGGGGTGCATTGAGGATTTTCGCCCAACGGGCATTTCATTGAAATTAGTAACGCTTGGCTGTAAAAATGAAAAATTACATATATTTCAAGAAAATGTCACTTTAGGCCGAAATTTTTCATTTTCAAAGGGGTAACAGGAGAAAACGCACACCATAATTTGTTACCCATTTTGTTCTGCATGTGGCAACACCTCATATGTGGTCTTACACAGCAAAACTCAGAAGGGAAGGCGTACCATATAGCTTTTGGGGAGTAGATTTCAGTGAAATAATTTTCAGGTGCCATGTCACATTTGAAGACACCCTGTGGTAACCGTACAGTGAAAACCGCTAAGTGACCCAAGTTTTTAAACTACACTCCCAAGGAATTTTTGAAGGGGTATAGTGAGCATGTTGGCCAAACAGTCATTTCATAAAATTTAGAAACACTTGGCTGTCAAAATGCAAAATGACATATTTTACACATTTAAAAAAATTTCACATTAGGCCCAAATCTTTCATTTTCACAAGAGGTAACAGGAGAAAATGCACCTCACAATTTGTTACCCATTTTCTCCTGAATACAGAAACCTCCCATATGTGGTTGTCAACTGATGTTTGGCCACACAACGAAGCTTAGAAGGAAAGGAGTGCCATATGGCTTTTGGAAGGCAGATTTCACTGAAATAATTTTCAGGTGCTATGTCGCATTTGAAGACACCCTGAGGTACCCCTACAGTGGAAGCCCCCCAAGAAGTGACCTCATTTTGGAAACTACAACCTCAAGGAATTTTGTAAGGGATGCAGTAAGCACCTTCGCCCAATAGGCAATTAATAGAATTGGACATGAAATATTACATATTTTCCAAAAAAATATTGCTTTAGCCCCAAATTTTTCTTTTACACAAGGGTCAATAATTTGTTACCAATTTTCTCCTGAATACGACAACACGCCATATGTGGTCATAAATGCTGTATGGGCACACCGCAAGGCACAGAAGAAAAAGAGCACATGTGCATTTGAGGCCTAGATTGCTGATTTATACAGCACTGGCTGAAAACTGTAGACTCTGAGGTGAAATATAAAAAAAGACATCCCCAAGAAGTAACCCGATTTTAGAAACCACACCCCTCAGAGAATTTATCAAGGGGTGTCGTGAGCATTTTGACCCCACAATTCACAGCAGAAGTGGAAATTGCAATTTTTTGTCACATTTTGCCATTTCAGTGCCCAATATATTGGGTCCATTGGGTGCCAGTGTGAAAAGTGAGCCCTCTTATTATGTTGGGCTCCTGTTTTTTTTGAAACACCCTACATGTGGCCCTAATCCTTTGCCTGGACATACCATAGGACTGAGGAGTAAAAGAGCACCATGCGCAATAGAGGCACATTCTAGTGATTTACGTATCTTGTGCTGACAACTGTAGAGGCTCCAGGGTGAAAAAATAAATGGAACCCCCTGAAGTGACCATATATCGGAAACTACACCACTCAAGGTATTTATTGAGGAGTGGATTGAGCATTTTGACGGCACAGGTGTTTTTTAGAAATTAATGAGCAGGGGACTGTGCAAAATTAAAATTGCAAGTTTTCCACAAATATGGCATTTCAGTGCCCAATATATTGTGCCTAGCGTGTGCCATCACACCATTAAATGAGATGCTCTTTACTCTGCAGGGTTCAGTGGGGAAACTTTTGTAGCGCAGATATTGATGGATTTATTTAAAGGTGCCATGTTGCTATTGAACAGCTTCTGTGGTACTAGTACAGCCATTTTCTGACAACCATACTTTTGTATTTCTCTTGATGGAGCTGTGTGAGGGCTAGGGCTGCAGTAAATGAATATTTTAGTAATCGAGTATTCCACGATTATTTTTTATGATTAATCGAGTAATCTAATAAGAAAAACCTTCTTAAAATAACGTATTCCTTTATAAAAACAATATTTTTATTTATTACATTGGTATAGCAAATAATTGCACATACCTAAGGCTTCTTTCACAGCTGCAATATACATTCTGTCAGAAAAATTGCCAGCCAGAATGTACCATATCTGGTATGTCTGGATGCTGCCGGCTGCTGCAGCGATTGACTGTAATGGGGTCCAGCCTTGTTAAAGCATTCAAGCTGGGTTTTCTAATGACAAAAAAAATAATAATTAGCTTTGGACGATACCCAGCATGTATGCCGAAACAAGGCCAGATGGCCTTGGACCACATATTATAGTCAATGAGAGCATATAGCTGGTTGTATCCGGCTATACCAAATACGGTATAGTCCAGAAGGCTGTTCTTCTGCAGAATGTGTATCTAAGGTTATGTTGTGAACTCAGTCAGTCAGTCTGTTCCGGTGGAGGAACAGACTGCCGGAGTTCACTGGCTGCCAGGATGTCCCCCTTTCCCAGTGCCTCCATGCCATCAATCATGTCCCCCACTCCCCCAGATTAGCCCCTCCATGCCAAATCACAGGTGGTGTACCATAAGTGCAAGCAAGCCAACCAACAGAACCCTTTTTCCTGTGCATCATATGCTAGGATTAAGACTTAGGTCGACACACGTCAGAATGATTCTTCTGTAAATAGATGTTATCTTTGTTTGAATAAAGACTCCAAGCTGTATGGATGTTGGACATGAATCCCCTTGAACTTTTCACGTTACACCCACAAACCTAAATGTATTTTATTGGGATTTTATGTGATAAACCAACAGAAAGTAGCAAGTATGTGTGAAGTGAAAAGGAAATGATACATTGTTTTCAAAATGTTTGATGAATACAAATCTAATACAAATCTAAAAAGTGTGGTGTGCATTTGTATTCAGCCCCCTGTACTCTGATACTCTAAATAAAATAAAGTATGACCAATTGTCTTTAGAGGTCACTCAAATAAAGTCCACCTATGTGTAATTTATTCTCAGTATAACTACAGCTGTTATGTGAAGGCCTCAGAGGATTGTTAGAGAACAAAAGTGATCAAACAGCATGATGAAAACCAAGGAACACACCAGACAGGTCATGGATAAAGTTGTGGAGAAATGTAAAGCAGGGTTAGGTTATAAAAAAAATATCCCAAGCTCTGAACATCTCACAGAGCACTGTTAAATCCATTATCCGAAAATGGAAGGAGTATGGCACACTGCAAACCTACCAAGACATTGTCACCCACCTAAACTTACAGCCCAGGTAAGGAGAGCACTAATTAGAGAATCAGCCAAGAAGTCCATGGTCAATCTGGAAAAGCTGCAGAGATTTACAGCTCAGGTGGCAGAATCTGTCCACAGGACAACTATTAGTCATACACTCCACAAATCTGGAAGGAAGAGTGGCAAAAAGAAAACCATTTTTGAAAGCATTCCATAAAAAGTCACATTTGCAGTTTGTCACATGCCATGTAGGGACACAGCAAACTCATGAAAGAAGGTGCTATACTCAGATGAGACCAAAGGTGAACTTTTTTTGGCCTAAATGCAAAATGCTATGTGTGGCTGAAAACGAACACTGCACATGCCATCCCCAACGTGAAACATGGTGGTGTCAGCATCATGCTGTGGGGATGCTTTTCTTCAGCAGGGACAGGGAAGCTGGTCAGAGTTGGTGGGAAGATGGATGGAGCTACATACAGGGCAATCCTGGAGGAAAACCTGTTAGAGGCTGCAGAAGGCTTGAGACTGGGATGGAGGTTCACCTTCCAGCAGGACAATGACCCTAAAACATACAGCCAGAGCTACAATGGAATGGTGTCGATCAGGGATCAGCAACCTCTGGCACTTCAGCTATTCAAAAAAGGCAACTCCCAGAATGCTTCATTGACTTCTACAGGAGTTAGAAAACAACCAAGCATGCTTGCATGTTAGGAGTTGTAGTTTCACAACTGGCATTCCAAAGGTCGCTGTTCCCCGGTTTAGATGAAAATATATTCATGTGATAGAATGGCAGAGTCAAGTCCAGACCTAAAGCTTATTGAGAATCTGTGGTAAGACTTGAAAATTGCTGGTCACGCACTCCATCCAATCTGACTGAGCTTGGGCTGAAAAGAGTGGTTCAGCTGTGCAAAGCTGCATACCCCAGCTGTAACTGCAGCGAAAGGTGGTTCCCTTACATCCTACCAGCAGCACAGATAGGGTTAACCACCCCCCCCCCCCGTGGATTGGAAGGACAGGCAGAATTTTTAATGAGCCAAGTAATAAACCAATAAAACACTTAAGACTCCCCTATAAAGGAGTGAATCACCCCCAGCCCACAGTTTTTTTCTGTCCTCCCGGATAGGTAGACTTGGCGTGATGTCTTCTCCGCGGGATTCGGATGGCAGAAAGGAAACATTTATCCTGCTACGATTGTAGCGCTCTTTTGGAGGATAGCTGTCCCTATACTAGGTGTGACAGCTGCCGTTCGAGGGTCCAACCTTCTAGTGAACCTACGATGCAGGATATGTATCAATGGGTGAAGACCTATGTAGATGGATCTATCAAAGGAGTCGTAAGCATGTTGGATGAGAGGCTTCCTGCTCAGACCCCTATGGAGTCCTCGGTTCCGGTTGCTTCTTTCCTCCTGATAAGACACAAAGGTTACTTAAGTCCATCAGGTCGGGGGACCATGATGTTGACCCGGGGGAGCAATCTGATCACTTTGTGTCTTTAAAGCAGATGAGACCCTCCTCTCTGTCATGTGTACAGAGTGGAAGAAACCCGAGAAAGGTCCAGTTGTAACAAAAAAAATTAGAACCAGGTTTCCGTTGGCTAAACCCTTGGTGGAATCGTGGGGTTCCATTCCCAAGGTGGACATGGCTATTGCCAAGTTGTCCAGATGCACTCTGGTTCCAGCAGATGATGGGTCTAGTCTGCAGGTTCCCCTTGACAGGAGAGCGGAGTGCACTCTCAGGAGAGGTTATACGGCAGCTGCAGCAACCGCTTCTACGGCCATTGCTCCTACAGAAGTCTTTACGTTCCTCCGGACTTGCCTAAACCAGATCCAGACGGACGCAGATCAGAAGGTGTCTCGGGACGACATTCTGGCGGCTTTCAAGACTGTTAACCTGGCGACAGATTTTCTGTGTGATACCGCACAGCAGCAGCTGAAATTGGCGGCCAAATCCATGGCCCTGGTGTCAGCGGCCCGTAGGCCTTTGTGGCTTAAGCCTTGGGTTGCTGACAACTCCTAAGTATATATAATCTTATCAACTGGCGCTTAAACACATGTGATGATGCTGCAGTGTAATAGCAGTCCCGTACCTGCTATACGAGACTTAGTACGGACCAGCCATACAAGACACAAATATATCTTTAACAATGTAACACTGCGCGTCAAACTCTAGCGGTAAATATTTATTTTAATACAGCTTATCTCCACCTCTCCTATCTATCACGCCGATGTGAAAAAACAGCATAGACACCTGTATAAATCTCAGTGCCTACCTTGACATAGGTGTCCCAGCTGCTGTTACGTATCTCGTGCTGGTCTCCGCTTGGTAATTGCTGGATGAAGCAAATAGGGAAAAAACGGGTCCCAGGGGAGGTGGCTGTAGCATGAACTATTAATCAATATTAAAGTTTTGGGAGTACGCCCCGGCCGGTGGCGTTGTACTCCCGTTACCTTTCACTTGAGCTCACGTATGAGCTGGTGACGTCACCGTTAGTGAGCTACGGATGGCAGTGTGGATCTAACTTCCAACGCGTTTCGAGTACAAGCGGTACTCTTCGTCAGGGAACGTTACATTCACTGTGCATATGCTCACTATTTATAGACCATGCCACATGTCCATCCTCCCTAGGTGTGTTTCTTAATCAAAGCCGAACACCTCTATTTCGGAGTTCAGACCTTTTGGTAACAGTGTATCTAGATTAAATATCCACTCAGACTCCCTTTTAGATTGTTTTTTTATATAGTCTCCACCACGGGCATCTGTTTCCACTTTCTCCACACCCATAAATGACATACCCTCTAAATGTCCTCCGTGTACCTCCATAAAGTGTCTAGATAAGGGGTGTCCTAATGATTTTTTCTTTATATTGTATATATGTTCACTTATACTTTTTTTAGTGTTCTTTTTGTACGTCCGATATATAACTTGTTACAGGGGCATTTGATAGCATAGATTACGCCTTCTGTATTACACGAAATGTGTTCCCTTATTTTTTGTTCAAAGTTACCTTCATGGTTTTTAATACTTGATACTTTCACTGTATTCTTTATTGTATTTTTACACGGTGCGCATCTTTTGCACGGGAAGAAACCTTGTGGCAGGTTTGTTATAATATTATTCTTCTTTTTCAGTATTAGTCCCGCCCCCTTACTGGTTGAAGCGATTTTGTTACCTATATTGGCTGCCTTTTTATATATAAAAACAGGTGCAGATGGTATTAGGTTACCTACAATCCTGTCTTCCCTCAAAATGTCCCAGTATTTCCTTACAATTTTTCTCAGGATATATGTTTGTGTATTGTACGGGACTATAATGGGCGGTATTTTGTCTTTTATTTCTGATGCCTTTTGTTTCTTTTTATTTTCATTCTCTTTCTTCTGTATTATTAATTTTTCTCTCTCTATCATTTTGACCTCTTTTTTCTGAGTTTCTATTTTATCTCCATTGTATCCTTTTGCTTCAAATTTATTTCCTAATATTTCTGCTTCCTTCTTGTATTCTTTTACTTCAGTGCAGTTTCTTCTTAAACGCAAAAACTGACTCCTAGGTATATTATCTAACCATCTTGGTAGATGGCAGCTCTCTCTATTGATATAGCTATTTGAGTCAGTAGGTTTAGAGTAAGTTTTAGTTTTTATATGGTCTTCTGCGACAAAAATAGTAAGATCCAAAAAATTAATTTCATGTTTGCTATATATTAGAGTAAAATCCAAGTAAAAATCATTTTTATTAATATCCTCTAAAAATGCATGCAGTGCATGTTCCCCTTTATCCCAAATAAAAATGACGTCGTCTATGAAGCGCCGCCAGAGGACGAGGCCCGCCCGGAGCTCGCCATTGGGGTGTATGTGGTCCGCCTCCCAATGTCCAACATATAGGTTAGCGAACCCCGGTGCGAACCTCGTCCCCATCGCGGCCCCCCACGTCTGTAAATAAAAATCATCCTTGTATCTAAAATAATTCTTTTCTAATATAAATAAAATGCATTCTCCTATGTATTCTATTTGTAAGCTATTTAGTTCCCCTTTTTGATATAAAAAATGTTTTGCTGCAGCACATCCTTTGTTATTTTCAATTATAGAGTATAACGATTTAACGTCTAAAGTCCCTATTATATAGCCATCTTTCCAATTTATATCCTTTAAAATCTGTAATATGTGGTTTGTGTCTTTTAAAAATGATGGCAGAGACTGGGCACACGGCTGTAGGAACTGATCAATGTATTTTGATAGTGTACTGGTTAAGCTCTCAATACCAGACACTATGGGCCTTCCTGGCGGTTTCCGGACATCTTTGTGGATCTTCGGATTTTGATAAAAAATCGCTACTTTTGGATTTTTATTATCTATATATATACTTTCATTTTTATTTAAAATGCCCTCCGTTTTGCCTTTTTGTATCAGTTGTTTTAAGTCTTTTTTATACATGTCTGTGGGATCCTTTTTAAGGAGTTTATACGTTTTGTCATCCCCTAAAATATTCATAATTTCTTCATCATAATCCTCTTTGTTGAGAATCACAATACCTCCACCCTTATCCGCTGGACGAATAATGATCTCATTGTTTTCTTGCATTTTTTGTATTGCTTCTCTTCCTGCCTTTGTAATATTACCTATATAGTTCTTCCTATATTTATTGACTTCTTTAGTTTTCCTTATATCTCTGGTTACTAGATTCGAAAAGGTGTTAATTGGTATGGAGTATTCATTAAGAGGATCAAATCTAGATTTTATTTTTAAATCTGTATGTATGTATGAATTTTTGTGATCATTCCTATATTCCTTATTTTCTATATTATTTTTCTCTTTTTTCTTGTAGTATCTCTTCAAGGCTAATTTCCTCATAAATTTTCTTATTCCAATAAATGCTTCAAATTTATTGAAATAGGTGGTGGGGGCAAATTTTAATCCCTTTCTTAATATATCATTATCTACTTTTGTCAGCGTATAATTACTCAGATTATAAATTTTCTGTCCTAAATCCTCAGTGATTTTATATTCTTTTTTATCCTCTCCTATTATTTGTTTTCTTTTTTTCTTTTTTGTGAGTTTGCCACCTCTGCATCCTCTTTTTGAATATCTTTTTTGTATATTCTGAAAAAATCATAAGTATAATTCATGTGGCCTTCCCTTTGAGCCCAACCGTTTGTTCGGCTTGGAGCTAGATAAAATCATGGAAGGCCTGTCGGATAAGAAGCGGAAGAGTTTTCCCCAGCAGTCATTTCGAGGGCGGGGCAGACAGAACCATGGTGGCCAGCAGTCAAGAGCCCGAAGGGACTGGGGAGCGCAGCAAAGAGGTTCGAGGAGCTCTCGCAAAGGATAGAAAATCCACCTCCTGACTACGGGCCTTCTCGAGGCTCTTAGATGACTCCCGTTACTCCTGCCAGAAAACTTCCCTACTCCCCTACCTTATCTTCCTGTCGGGGGTCGTCTCTCCCACTAAAGGGACATTTGGATCCGAGAGATTTCGGATCCCTGGGTCCTGAATGTCATCTCCGACGGGTATTTAATCAGTCTTATTTCTCTTCCTCCAGAAAGGTTCATCAGGACCAAACTACTACAGGCCGCAAAGCAGTCGGTTCTGGAGACTTACATTCAGGACTACATCCACAAGGGGGCTCTGGAGGAGGTTCCGGCAGGGGAACGGGGCTTAGGAATCTGCTCACAAGTTTTCCTGGTTCCCAAGGCATCAGGGGATCTCCGGATGATTATCGATCTGAGATATTTCAATCGATATATAAGGAAGGTCAGGTTTCGTATGGCGACCATCAGGTCAGTGGTTCACGTTATCAATCCTGGAGACGTGATGGCAACCCTGGACCTCAAGGATGCGTATCTGCACATCCCGATTCATCCTGCTTCCATGAGATCTCAGAATCGCGGTCCAGGTTTCGGGTGTCAGAGATCTTCAGTTTGTTGCCCTTCCTTTTGGAATTTCTTCTGCCCCTCACACTTTCACCAAGGTGGTAGTTTCTGTGGTGGCGATACTAAGACTTCAAGGACTGACCATCATTCCTTATCTGGACGATTGGCTTTTTTTTTTTTGAATCAGATCTTTTTTATTAAACATTTTACAGTGTAGATACACGTTTTAACACATTGTAAACAAGGATGACATAGAAATATACTGTCCATAAGGCTAATAACAAAAAGGATATCAGCCTATGTGTAGTAATTAAGTACCCAACCGACCCCCCCCCCCCCCCTCCCACCCTAACCTGCAAAGTACAAAGGCACATTTTTAAACATTTCCATTCAGACGTCGAAACAAGCCATAAATCCCATAATTTTCCAAATTTCGCTGGGCATCCACGCTTCTGATATACCATCCGTTCATAACTCAGCATCGTGTCAACCGCACTTAGGAATTCGCCTAGGATTGGCGGCGCTGTCTGTATCCAATGCAGAGCGATTATTTTTCTAGCAACATATAACATTCTACCTATAGCTATTTTATGTACCTGACCTGTGGCCAGTTCAGAGACATATCCTAACACACACACTTTAGGGTCAGAGGGTATTCGTACCTTGTAAACGTCCTGTATTGTCTGACGTACCAACTCCCAGTATCTCCCTAACCTCTCGCACGTCCACATCATATGCAACAAATCTGCAGAAACCACAGAGCATCTTGGACATTCATCCGTGGGCCTGAACCCTATACGGAACAAAAAAAACAGAGTTTTGTAGACTCTATGGACAATAAACAGCTTCGAGAGTTTACGTCCTTCACTCAGGGAAGAGAGAGGTATCGCCTCCAGTATATCAGACCATTGGTCATCAGTTAATTTGCCAACATCTTTTTCCCATTTACTTTTAGCCACCAGTGGATGGGACATTAGAAACTTATCAAGCAATAGCTTATATATACAGGATATCATACCTCTCCTCGCCCCTCTAGACAAAATCTGGTGCAGTGCAGCATCTCTCCCTGCCACCTCATTCGTACCTTTAAATGTAGCGTTGTATGCGTGTCTCACCTGAAGGTACTTATAAAAGTGAGTTCTAGGCAGTTCATACTTCTCCTGAAATCTGATAAATGACATGAACTTCCTTTCCTCCAAAAGGTGGCCCAACCTCAGAATACCCTTTCTTTTCCATGCCCCAAACTCAGACAGGGAGAGGAATTCCGGCAGCACGGGGTTGTCCCACAGTGGAGTATATTCCGTATTACCGATAACCCCCCTCAGGTGCTTGACCTTATTCCACACGGACTGCATCAAGTGTCCCAAATCACCCATCGGACCACTCTTCCCAGCCCCCCTAGTCTCAAGGATCAGTAGTAGGTCATTAGCGGACAAGCAATGTTTAAACAACTGACACGACATCTCACTCGACTCCAGTTCCATCCACCCCTTAAAATGTTGGCATTGCGCAGCCAGGAAGTACACCCATGGGTTTGGCACTGCAAGGCCCCCTTCTGTTTTAGGATATTGTAACGTTTCAAGCTTAATTCTCGGTTGCCCCTTACGCCATATGAGCTCCCTGAAGATAGCATTGATTGGAACAATTTTGGACTTTGACAGCCAGACCGGGGAGTTATGTAGAACATAAAGTAGCTGAGGCATCAACACCATTTTAATGAGGTTAGCTCTTCCCGCCACTGACAGGTATAGTTTACACCATGCCTTAGTTTTATTACGAAATTTAATAACCAGCGGGTCAAAGTTAAGGCGCCCAAAGTCTCGGATTCTCGGGGATATATGGATACCCAAATACTTAAAGGTCGCTACACATGGAATACTTCTGTCTCGCACTGTCTGTGATTGCACTTGCCCGTCAAGCAGCATAATCGCCGACTTACTCCAGTTAATAGTCAGACCCGACAGGTCCTTGAAGCAATCAATGATTTTCATAGCCGCTTCCAAGGATGGACCAGTATCCCCCAGAAAAAGCAAAGTGTCATCTGCATACATCGCCACTTTATTATTAACTGTCCCATATTGAAACCCCTTAATGTCCGTTGACTTACGAATCGCTGCAGCTAATGGCTCAATCGCAACTGCAAATAGCAGAGGCGACAACGGGCACCCCTGTCTAGTACCCCGGCCCAGACAGAACTTAGGGGACACCCCTCCATTCGCCCTGACACATGCTTTGGGTTTAGAGTATAGCACCCGAACCCAGGATATATACTCATCTCCAAATCCCATATACGTCATAACTCTTCACAGGAATCGCCACTCAATGCTGTCAAAGGCCTTGGCCGCGTCTAAAGAAAGGATAGCCCTATCTCCAACATTGTCAGCTGGAAGTTGAATACTGGCAAATACTCTTCTAATATTGATTGACGTTGATTTCTGAGGCATGAAGCCTGTCTGGTCAGAGTGTATGATAGACAAAATCACTTTAGACAGACGCATGGCCAAGACCTTTGCAAGCAACTTAACATCGGTGGAGAGTAACGATATCGGTCTATATGAGTCAGGGAGAGAGTGATCCTTGTCCGGCTTAGGAATGACTACTATTACCGCCTCCTGCATAGACGGAGGTAGCACCCCCCTTTCCCTGGAATAATTGAATACCTTCAGAAGTTCCGGGAGCAACACTTCCGCAAAGGACTTATATACTTCCGCCGGAAGCCCATCCAAACCTGGAGCCTTGTCATTAGCCATAGCAGCTAGTGCCGCCCTCAATTCTTCTAGCTCAATCGGCTCCTCTAACCGCATACTGTCTTCCCTGGAAAGCTTAGGAAGATCTAATGTGGCCAAAAAGGTGTCAATCTCTTCATCCGAGCATGTCACCTTGGAAGCATACAGAGAGGAATAAAAATTATTCAGTATATTCAAAATGCTATCAGTATCGCACCTGAGGACGCCACCAGCATCCAACAGGCCAGATATACATTGTGATCCTTGTTGCGCTTTTGCGATAACCGAGAGCATATGGCCTACACTCTCCCCTTCAGTAAAAAATTGCTGCTTATAAAACAGTCGTTTCCTCTCTGCTACCTCCAAGAGGTGACACCTCAACTCCTCCTGCCTAGTCTTCAAGGTATTGCTTGTTATGATAGAAGGATTTAACACAAAAGCTTCCTCCGCTAGCTTCATGTCATCATGTTTCTGCCGATCAAGCTCTCTAGATTTAGATTTAATCCGACTGACTGTTTTAATAAAGGATCCTCTGAGGAAGGCCTTCATCGCTTCCCAGACGACTAACGGAGACGCAGTCCCTTCGTTTATACAAAAATATTCCCTAAGGGATTGAAGCATATCGGACGGGTCCCCCATTAGTTTTAACCAAAAGGCATTTAGTCGCCAGTATCTAACCCCCGGCCTGGCTGTCACAGAGATATCAAGGGCGATGCTAAATAAGGAGTGGTCAGATAGGGTCCTAGAGAGATATTCTGAGTTCTGTACAAACGGGAACATATGAGCATTTACCAGACCCAGATCTATACGCGACAGGGAGCCATAGGTCGAGGAGCAACACAAGTATTTCCTGTCCAGGGGGTGGGTCTCTCTCCATACATCCATCAGACCTACTTCCCTCAGTATTCTTGCAAACGAGGTTTCACCCGTATTGCTACCGCTAGGTGTGATCTGGCATCTATCAAGCGAACTGTCAAGTACATTATTGAAATCTCCCACTATCAACATTGGAAGTTCAGAAAATTCTGCCATAAACTCTATGAGCTTCCTTAAAGGCACCGAGGAAAATGGTGGGGGTATATAGATTGTCGCCAACACCATTCTCATCCCTTGGACCACACAATGCATTCCTATAAACCTTCCCTCTTCATCCACACACTCCCTGAGACATTCAAATATGATATTCTTATGAACTAGGATACTAACCCCCCTGGAATGCGAGGAGAAGACGGAATGCACCGAATACCCCAGCCACGGCTTTTGCATGACATGTATAGATTGTTTGGTCATATGCGTTTCTTGCAAGCATATTATTGCCGGCTGATATCTAGATAGGTACCGGAACAGACCGTATCTCTTCGTAGCATCCGCCATACCCCTCACATTCCAGCTAAGTATTCTCGTGACAGGTCCCATAAGAGTGCATGCATACATAAAAGTACATTTGATATTTACACCTCTCCACCTCCCAACAGCTGCGAGGAAAAATAATGTTAATCACCAGATTGCAGACTCCCATCTCTTCTCTATTTCCCCCGACAAAATATATAAGGACTGTACGTTTCAGCATTTTAGAATTGCCATCAATAGCACCTTTGACAGTATTAACCCCCGCTAAACCCTTCCCCCCTCCCTCCCCCCAACCAACCATCCCCCCAACCAACCATCCCCCCCCAGACAATAAACATATGTAGCATAATTAGATTCAGTAATGAACTCGGGGCCAACATTGTGAACCTGGCCCAACAGCGCCTGAAGCAGCACAGCACCCAACAAGATACCATACGCAGGCACATTAAGAAGGTAGGGAGCAACCTCGGGCGTATGCTCCACCCACAAAATGTCTCCAGCAACCGGCTAAAGACAAAAGAAAATGTCCACAACGGTGGGTGGACAGTCCAGGGGACATCAAAGCTTCACTCAGGAGCAGGAATGTCCATCAGTCTCAGGTGTCTGTTGATGGAATCCTAAGGCGACGCTCATTTTGATCCAGCCACTTGACCGCAGAGTCCGAGTCTTCAAAGAACACAGCGGATCCAAACGCCACCACCCTGAGCCTGGCCGGGAACATCATGGAGTACTGTACTTGCAAATCTCTCAGCCTCCGTTTAATCTCCACAAAGCGAGCCCTCTTTTTCTGTACATCTGACGAATAGTCAGGGAACAGGGACACCTGAACCCCATTGATTTTTAAATCAGGATGGGACCTTGCGGCCCTCAGTATAGTGTCTCTGTCTCGATAGTGCAGGATTTTAGCCAGTATTGGACGTGGCGGACGTCCTGGCGGCAAAGGCCTGGTGGGGATCCTATGCGCTCGTTCAACAGCATACAGTGCAGAGAGTCCTTTATCACAGAATTTTTCCGCAAGCCATTTCTCAATAAAATCAGTAGCCTCTGGGCCCTCAGACTTCTCAGGAATGCCCACCAGCCTAACATTATTGCGGCGAGAGCGGTTTTCAAGGTCGTCAGTTTTCGCATAGAGCGCCGCTATATCCTTTGACGCAGCCCTGCTCTCTCTCTGTAGGGTAACAGCCCCATCTTCCAGATCTGAGACCCTCCTCTCCACCTCTGAGGTGCGCTCAGCCACCTTATGCAGGTCATGCCGGATAATAGATATGTCCGCTTTTAGGCTTCCAATGTTGATATTCATATTCTGGAGAGTGACGTTACAGCTGGCAATAGCTGCCATCACATCTTTCAAGGTGGGCTCAGGGGCATTAATCACTTGCAGACACTTTTCAGTGCTGCACAGGCTAGAACTCGCCCCCCCCCTCATGCTGGACTGGGGAATGCTGGTCATCATTACAGGGCCCATCTTGCTCCCTTACTCCTTCCTCCACTTGTGCCAGGGTGCCCTTTTCTTCTCCCCATACATGGCTGGGGGACTGGTGTGATTTATGAGCGAAGCGCTCTAGCCGCGCTGCCGCTCCCTGACTCACCGCCGCTCTCAGGTCAGGCCACTCTTCCTCCTCAGCGCCATCTTGGGATCTTGCCTCTCTGTCCTGCCGGCTCGGCGTTTTGCCTCTTTTCGCAGGCATATTGTTGTCTCTTGTACCGGACCGCTTCCTGACTGTATCCCCCACTCCTTCAGAAGTTTTAAGAGTATATCGCCACCGTTTGAGGTATTAAAGACAGGATAATTGCCGGAGCTAGTGCGGCGTGCGTCCTACTCCATGCGCCGCTAGGCTCCGCCCGCCGACGATTGGCTTTTAAAAGCCTCTTCTCTAGCAGTCCTGACCCACCATCTTCATGTAGCAATTTCTTTTCTGTTCCGCCTAGGGTGGATCATCAAATTGCAGAAGTCGAACGCGAGCCCGTCGACTTCAGTAAGATATCTAGGCTTCATAATAGACTCCGTTGGGATGTCTCTCCGGAGTTCTAGTTCGGACCCTCATGAAGATGTTGGGGTTCATGTCAGCGTCTGCGGGAACAGTCCCTTGGGCTCTGTGGGACCTCCGGCCGCTACAGTCGGAGATCCTCTCCAAATGGAATGGCAGCTCCGCCAGGCTGAACTCTCTGTGTTGGCGAACTCGGCATTCCTTCAGATGGTGGTGCCATCTTTCAGATGGGAAGTCTATGACCCAGCCAACCTGGATCATATTGACAACAGATGCGTCCCAAGTAGCCTGGGGCGCTCACCTAGACGACACTCCAGTCCACGGTACCCTCAAGAGAGGCTTCTCTCATCCAATCTCCGCGAGATTCGTGCTATCCGGCTAGCCCTCCTTCACTTCGCCCCTCAGATCCGGGGCGAAGCGGTGAAAGTACAGTCAGACAGTATGACTGCGGTAACATAGTACATAAGGCCAAAAAAATACATTTGTCCATCCAGTTCGGCCTGTCATCCTGCAAGTTGATCCAGAGAAAGGCAAAAAAAATACCTGTGAGGTAGAAGCCAATTTTCCCCACTTTAGGGGAATAAAAAATTCCTTCCCGACTCCAATCAGAATAACTCCCTGGATCAACAACCCCTCTCTAGTAGCTATAGCCTGTAATATTATTACACTCCAGAAATACATCCAGGCCCCTCTTTAATTCCTTTATTGTACTCACCATCACAACCTCCTTAGGCAGAGAGTTCCATAGTCTCACTGCTCTTACCATAAAGAATCCTCTTCTGTTTGTGTACAAACCTTCTTTCCTCCAGACGCAGAGGATGTCCCCTCGTCACAGTCACAGTCCTGGGGATAAATAGATGATGGGATAGATCTCTGTACTGACCCCTGATATATTTATACATAGTAATTAGATCTCCCCTCAGTCGTCTTTTTTCTAAAGTGAATAACCCTAATTTTGATAATCTTTCGGGGTACTGTAGTTGCCCCATTCCAGTTATTACTTTAGTTTCCCTCCTCTGGACCCTCTCCAGCTCTGCTATGTCTGACTTGTTCACAGGAGCCCAGAACTGTACACAGTACTCCATGTGTGGTCCGACTAGCGATTTGTAAAGTGGTAGGACTATGTTCTTATCACGGGCATCTATGCCCCTTTTGATGCAACCCATTATCCTATTGGCCTTGGCAGCAGCTGCCTGACACTGGTTTTTGCAGCTTAGTTTGCCGTTTATTAAAATTCCTAGATTCTTTTCCATGTCAGTGTTACCGAGTGTTTTACCATTTAGTATGTACGGGTGACTTACATTATTCCTTCCCATGTGCATAACTTTACATTTGTCAGTGTTAAACCTCATCTGCCACTTATCTGCTAAAGCCTCCAATCTACCCAAATCCCTCTGTAGTAGTATACGGTCCTCTTCAGTGATAATTACTTTACACAGTTTAGTGTCATCTGCGAAAAATTTATATTTTACTATACAAGCCTTCTACAAGATCATTAATAAATATATTGAAGAGAATAGTGCCCAATACTGACCCCTGAGGTACTCCACTAGTGACAGTGACTCAATCTGAGTGTGTACCGTTAATAACCACGCTCTGTTTTCTATCACTCAGCCAGTTACTTTCCCACATACAGACATTTTCTCCCAGTCCAAGCATTCTCATTTTACATACTAACCTTTTATGTGGTACAGTGTCAAATGCTTTGGAGAAGTCAAAATATACGACATCCATTGATTCGCCGCTGTCAAGTCTAGAACTTACCTCCTCATAGAAGCCATGCTGATATGGCGTTATTTGCTCATTTCCATTGAGATAAGATGGAAAGATAGCATCTCTTAGAAAACCTTCAAACAGTTTACCCACAACAGATGTTAAACTTACCGGCCTATAGTTTCCAGGCTCTTTTTTTGGACCCTATTTGAATATTGGCACCACATTTGCTATGCACCAATCCTGTGGGACATTCCCTGTCAGTATAGAGTCCGCAAATATCAGAAATAAGGGTCTGGCTATGACTTTACTTAATTCCCTTAGGATACGGGGGTGTCCTGGCGATTTGTCAATTTTTATCTTTTTAAGTCGCTGTTGTACTTCTTCCTGGGTCAAACAGGACACTTAATGGGGAATTTATTTTTACATTCAGCATGTCATCTGACAGTTTATTTTCCTCAGTGAATACATTGGAGAAAAAAATATTTAACAGCTTTGCTTTCTCCTCGTCGCTCTCTGCGACTCCCCCCTCATTACTCTTTAAAGTGCTGACACCTTCAGATTTAGACTTTTTAACATTAATATAATTGAAGAACATTTTAGGGTTAGTTTTACTCTCTTTGGCAATTAATCTCTCGGTCTCTAGTTTGGCTGCTTTTATTTGTTTTTTACATGTTCTATTTTTTTCCTTATAGTTTTTTCCGTGCTACCCTCCTGTTTTAGTGATGTATACGCTTTCTTTTTGTCATTTATTGGTTTCTTTACAGTTCTATTTATCCACATTGGTTTCTTTTTGTTCCTTAACCTTTTATTCCCATACGGTATGTACCTCTCACAATGAGATTTTAGGATGCTTTTAAAGATATCTTTTTTTTTTTGAGGACTTTGTCCCAGTTAGTTAAGCCTATGGCCTCTCTTAGTTGGCTAAATTTAGCTTTTTTGAAGTTTGCTATTTTTGTTCCTCCCTGTAGAAACCCTCTTTTGAATGATAATTGGAAGGTTATTACTTTATGGTCACTATTTCCCAGGTGTCTCCCCAATCTGCACGTCTGTTGTTCGGTCAGACCTATTGGTTAATATCAAGTCCAGTATGGCCGTCCCTCTAGTCGGGTCCTGAACCAGTTGGGAGAGGAAATTGTCTTTGGTTATTGCCAACAACCTGTTTCCTTTATGAGATATACAAGTTTCAGTTTTCCAGTCTATATCTGGGTAGTTGAAGTCCCCCATAATAACCACCTCATTATGATTTGCCGCCTTGTCTATCTCGTTTAGTAGTAGATTTTCTCTGGACTCTGGTATATTAGGCGTTTTTAGTAAACTCCTATTAGCAATTTATTACTGTTTTTAGCTCCATGTATCTCTACCCACAGCGACTCCACATGTTCATGTCCCTCACTTATATATTTCCGGAGTGTGGGCTTTAGACAGGACTTTACATAAAGGCATACCACCCCCCGGTTTTGACGATCCTTTCTAAACAGACTGTAACCTTGTACATTAACTGCCCAGTCATGGCTATCATCCAGCCATGTTTCCGTTATTCCCACTATGTCATAGTCCTCCTCACACATGACTAATTCCAGTTCCCCAGTCAGGCTTCTAGCATTAGTATACAGTCGTGGCCAAAAGTTTTGAGAATGACACAAATATTAGTTTTCACAAAGTTTGCTGCTAAACTGCTTTTAGATCTTTGTTTCAGTTGTTTCTGTGATGTAGTGAAATATAATTACACGCACTTCATACGTTTCAAAGGCTTTTAATCGACAATTACATGACATTTATGCAAAGAGTCAGTATTTGCAGTGTTGGCCCTTCTTTTTCAGGACCTCTGCAATTCGACTGGAAATGCTCTCAATCAACTTCTGGGCCAATTCCTGACTGATAGCAACCCATTCTTTCATAATCACTTCTTGGAGTTTGTCAGAATTAGTGGGTTTTTGTTTGTCCACCCGCCTCTTGAGGATTGACCACAAGTTCTCAATGGGATTAAGATCTGGGGAGTTTCCAGGCCATGGACCCAAAATGTCAACATTTTGGTCCCTGAGTCACTTAGTTATCACTTTTGCCTTATGGCACGGTGCTCCATCGTGCTGCAAAATGCATTGTTCTTCACCAAACTGTTGTTGGATTGTTGGAAGAAGTTGCTGTTGGAGGGTGTTTTGGTACAATTCTTTATTCATGGCTGTGTTTTTGGGCAAAATTGTGAGTGAGCCCACTCCCTTGGATGAGAAGCAACCCCACACATGAATGGTCTCAGGATGCTTTACTGTTGGTATGACACAGGACTGATGGTAGTGCTCACCTTTTCTTCTCCGGACAAGCCTTTTTCCAGATGCCCCAAACAATCGGAAAGAGGCTTCATCGGAGAATATTACTTTGCCCCAGTCCTCAGCAGTCCATTCACCATACTTTCTGCAGAAGATCAATCTGTCCCGGATGTTTTTTTTGGAGAGAAGTGGCTTCTTTGCTGGCCTTCTTGACACCAGGCCATCTTCCAAAAGTCTTCGCCTCACTGTGCGTGCAGATGCGCTCACACCTGCCTGCTGCCATTCCTGAGCAAGCTCTGCACTGGTGGCACTCCGATCCCGCAGCTGAATCCTCTTTAGGAGACGATCCTGGCGCTTGCTGGACTTTCTTGGACGCCCTGAAGCCTTCTTAACAAGAATTTAACCTCTTTCCTTGAAGTTCTTGATGATCCTATAAATTGTTGATTGAGGTGCAATCTTAGTAGCCATAATATCCTTGCCTGTGAAGCCATTTTTATGCAACACAATGATGGCAGCACGCGTTTCTTTGCAGGTCACCATGGTTGACAATGGAAGAACAATGATTTCAAGCATCACCCTCCTTTTAACATGTCAAATCTGTCATTTTAACCCAATCAGCCTGACCTAATGATCTCCAGCCTTGTGCTCGTCAAAATTCTCACCTGAGTTAACAAGACGATTACTGAAATGATCTCAGTAGGTCCTTTAATGACAGCAATGAAATGCAGTGGAAAGGTTTTTTTGGGATTAAGTTAATTTTCATGGCAAAGAAGGACTATGCAATTCATCTGATCACTCTTCATAACATTCTGGAGTATATGCAAATTGCTATTATAAAAACTTAAGCAGCAACTTTTCCAATATTTATGTAATTCTCAAAACTTTTGGCCACGACTGTACATACATTTGAGAGGTTTATGTATATTATTTACCCTACACCTTTCCTTCTGAACTGTTCTAGTCCCTCCTTCCATTCCCCCCCAGTCCCACGGTCTCTATCTGCACTATCTTCCCATCCTATAATGTAATTTCCCTCCCCCCCCCAGTCCCTAGTTTAAAAACAGTCCTCCAACCTTCTAGCCATCTTTCTCCCCAACACAGCTGCCCCTTCCCCATTGAGGTGCAGCCCGTCCCCATGATAGAGCCTGTAGCTGATAGAGAAGTCGTCCCAGTTCTCCAGGAACCCAAACCCCTCCTTCCTACACTTGTAGTTCTTGAGCCACTTGTTAATCTCCCGCTGCCTTTCTTTTGTGGCCCATGGTACAGGCAGTATTTCGGAAAATACTACCTTTGAGGTCTTTGCCCTAAGCTTTTGACCAAAATCCCTGAAATCATTTTTAAGGACTCTCCACCTACCTCTAACTTTGCACTTTACATCAACAAACAGGGAGGCACAAGATCACTTCCCCTCTTGTCAGAGATCGGAGTGATTCTTGATTGGGCGGAGTCGAATCTTTCCCACTTATCTGCAATCCACATTCGAGGCTCCCTCAATTCGATAGCAGATCGGCTGAGCCGTGGTCTTCCAACGGTGGAGTGGTCTTTACATCCGGAGATATTCAAGCAGATAGTCCTCAAGTGGGGAATGCTAGAGGTGGATCTTATGGCAACAAGGTTCAACGCCAAGGTGGAGAGGTTTTTCTCCCTTTACAGGGAGGACAACCCCCTGGCGATAGATGTTCTGTCAATATCCTGGAGGTCCTCAGTGATGGCCATCATACCGTTTTGGCCGAAGAGATCCTGGTTTACCCAGCTCACCTAAATTAGTTGAGGGTAATATTGGAGGCTCCCCCCTCAACAGACCCTGGTGTCGTGGGACACTCACCTCTGCTTAGATCTGCACAGGTTCAGAGTCAGTCCTGAGAACGCTGTCTCATTCAAGAGCAGACTCTACCCAGAGAGCCTACGCACAGATTATGAGGATATTCTCTTCCTGGTATTCCTCAAAGGAGGTGGCGTCTGCAGATACGCCCCTCTCCAATTCCTGCAAGACGGCCTTGATAAAGGCCTTGCTCCATCTACCTTGAGGGTTCAAGTTTCAGACATTTCAGCTTGCCTTAAGTCTTTTTCTCAGGACCCACTCATCAAATGGTTCCTTAAAGGAGATGAAAGATTAAAGCGTACAGTACCGAGACCCATTCATCAGAGGGATTTATCAGTAGTTCTCAAGGGGTTAGCATCTCTCCCCTTTGGAGGAGGTAGATTTCAAGTTAGTCACTTGGAAACTTGTTTTTCTCCTTGCAGTGACTCCGGCCAAGAGGGTCTCTGAACTTCAGGCTCTCAGCACACGAGCCCAATATCATCTTTTTGTAAGACCGGATCCTTCTAAGATTTCTCTCGTACTTTAGGCCTAAGGTTCCTTCGTTCCAGAATATCAACCAGGTGATATCCCTCCCGTTTCTTTCTACACCTTCTACCTCCTCCGAGGAACCTGTTAGACATCCTCTGGATGTCTCGAGATGCCTCCAGATCTATGTGGATAGATCAAAGGAGTTTAGAAGAGATGAAAATCTTCTAATCCTGTTTGCCGGTAAATTTAAAGGCCGTAAGCAGGGCTGTGGAGTTGGAGTCTGAGGCAATTTTGGGTACCTGGAGTGGGAGTCTGCAAAAATTTAACCGACTCCGACTCCTACTAGATTTAAACTGGAATAAAAAAAAAAATAATAAAGCAAGTTTAAATGTCCCAATTCCAAAAAAATTATAATTAATTACCGTATTTTTCGCCCTATAAGACGCACGAAAAAAAATATTTTTAACCAAAAGGTGTGCTTTTGGTGGGTTTTGATCAAATGGTGGTCTGTGGATGGCACTGTTATGGGGGCATCTGTGGGTGGCACTGTTATGGGGGCATCTGTGGGTGGCACTGTTATGGGGGCATCTGTGAGTGGCACTGTTATGGGGGATCATTGTGGGGGCATCTGTGGATGACACATATATAGCATCTTATCTTATGTGTCATCCACAGATCCCCCCCATAACAGTGTCCCTGTGTAGTGAATGGGGTCAGCATCTGTTTCTGTAATGGCAGCGGGGCCCGATGCCTGCTTCATTCATAAATTGGGCGGAGCAGACGCGTGACGTAGTGAGCTACGCTACGAGCACCCACCCGGCCTCCTGGCTGCCAAGAAGTTAGTAGTAAGTAGTACAGCGCTAGATTTAAGATGATTGGAATACTTTAACAATACCCACAAGTTAGATATGATTACCGTATACTACAGTGAGCGGGGCCCGGTGTAGTAGAATACAGTGACTGCACCGGGCCCCGCTGCCATTACAGAAACAGATGCCGGCCCCCAGCCCCTCCTCCCCCTCAGCCTATTCACCGGGCGTTCGCAGCATTCGCCCCCATAAGACGCACTGCTATTTTTCCCCCACTTTTGTGAAAAATACGGTACTTCTCTACTGTAAGAATAAAGGCCAATGCATGTAGTGCGTCACGTTACCGCAAAACAAACACGTTAAGTGACCATGAAGAAGCATGCTTTTCATATGCTTCACTATATGGCACGCAACGCACAGTTAAAGAGCGGCAATACTTATACTTTCCATTGTGTTGTGTTCCGCTGTTACAGGGAACGCAACGCCCATGGTTAACCTAGCCTCTCACTGATAACTGAGTAAATATGTTTTTTGCAGGACTAGAGACACTTGTATAAGTGAAGGGAATGGATAGTCAATAGTTCAAGACTGAAGCTGTAAACCATTTGAAAACCTGCTGTCATTCAGCTAAGGCTATAAAAACTTGTAAACTCAGATTGTTAGCTTAAACTTTAAACATGACTATGGGATTCTACTAGGGAAATCATGTTTTACAATAAATGCCCCTTCCTGGATCCTCCCACTGCTCTATCTTCAGCAGAAGATCAGCACACAAAAGGAGAAGGCAATCTGTCACAAAGACCGTGATCGCCGAACAGTGTGCAGTCTTCCTGGCGCTAGAGTTTGACACATCGCGGATCGGGTTGAAAGATTACTGGGAGGGGCTGGAGAAGATCCAGTGGTCATGGTACATATC
This sequence comes from Bufo bufo, assembly GCF_905171765.1. Lineage (NCBI taxonomy): Eukaryota > Metazoa > Chordata > Amphibia > Anura > Bufonidae > Bufo > Bufo bufo. Next base: position 496,398,883 of record NC_053390.1, read on the forward strand.
GGATCCAATGACAAAGTTAGAGGTAGGTGGAGAGTCCTTAAAAATGATTTCAGGTCCACAGAAAACCTACTACTAAATGAGATAGACGAGGCGGCAAATCATAATGAGGTGGTTATTATGGGGGACTTCAACTACACCAGATATAGACTGGGAAACTGAAACTTGTATATCTCATAAAGGAAACAGGTTCTTGGCAATAACCAAAGACAAATACCTCTCCCAACTGGTTCAGGACCCGACTAGAGGGACGGCCATACTGGACTTGGTATTAACCAATAGGCCTGACAGAACAAATGACGTGCAAATTGGGGGACACCTGGGAAATAGTGACCATAAAGTAATAACCTTCCAATTATCATTCAAAAGAGCGTTTCTACAGGGAGGAACAAAAATACCCAACTTCAAAAAAGCTAAATTTAGCCAACTAAGAGAGGCCATAGGCCTAACTAACTGGGACAAAGTCCTCAAAAAGAAAAATACAGCCACAAAATGGGATATCTTTAAAAGCATCCTAAAATCTCATTGTGAGAGGTACATACCGTATGGGAATGAAAGGTTAACCACCTCAGCCCCCATAGCTTAAAGAGGACCTTTCACCTGGAAAAACATTGTGAACGAGGTATGCTGACATGGAGAGCGGCGCCCGGGGATCTCACTGCACTTACTATTATCCCCGGGCGCCGCTCCGTTCTCCCGTTATGCCCTCCGGTATCTTCTCTCTTTAAGTTATAGTAGGCGGTGTCTGCCCTTGTCCTGTGGGCGTCTCCTTCTCCTAGGCTGCAGCTCTGGCCAATCGCAGCGCAGAGCTCACAGCCTGGGAGGTTTTTTTCTCCCAGGCTGCGGTTCATAATGGTAATACAGATAGCATGTCAGTACAAGGAGTGGAGAGGGTTAACAGACCAAGCGGGGGCGGTGATCACAAGGAAAAGCTGCTCAATCGTGAGTGCTTTTGGATTTTCAAATTAGGCTCACGGATACCGTCAGGATTGAACAGGCGTCATGATACTATTCTACATTACTAATATTTTTACTTTTTTATTATTGTAATTTGTAAATTTTATCTTACTTTCTGTCTTTTGGCATGTTGTAATTGTTATGCACTTTATCTGTGGAGGATGTCATCAGGAGGTGTGTCCTGTACCTGATTGTGATCACCTGTTCTCAGTGGTTCACTATTTAGTCTCGACTTCACCTCCTACTGATGCACATCATGACTAAGGATCCACATTTATAGTGATCCGAAACCGGTTGCTTTTCTGCATTGCTGTATGTTGGTTTTTTTCTGGACGGGATTAAATAAAGCCTCAAGTATTTTTCAGTGAAGCTGGACCGTCTTTATTTTTATTGGAAACTAATGTGGATAAATAGAACTGTAAAAAAAGCAATAAATGACAAAAAGAAAGCATATAAAATCACTAAAACAAAAGGGTAGCACGGAAGCACTGAAACTATAAAGGAAAAAAATAGAACATGTAAAAAACAAATAAAAGCGGCCAAACTAGAGACCGAGAGATTAATTGCCAAAGAGAGTAAAACTAACCCTAAAATGTTCTTCAATTATATTAATGTTAAAAAGTATAAATCTGAAGGTGTCGGCCCTTTAAAGAGTAATGAGGGGGGAGTCGCAGAGAGCGACGAGGAGAAAGCAAAGCTGTTAAATATTTTTTCTCTCCAATGTATTCACTGAGGAAAATAAAAACTGTCAGATGAAATGCAGAACGTAAAAATAAATTCCCCATTAAAAGTGTCCTGTCTGACCCAGGAAGAAGTACATCAGCGACTTAAAAAGATTAAAATAGACAAATTGCCAGGACCGGATGGCATACACCCCAATATCCTAAGGGAATTAAGTAATGTCATAGCCAGACCCTAATTTCTGATATTTGCAGACTCTATACTGACAGGGAATGTCCCACAGGATTGGCGCATGGCAAATGTGGTGCCAATATTCAAAAAGGGTCCAAAAACAGAGCCTGGAAACTATAGGTCGGTAAGTTTAACATCTGTTGTGGGTAAACTGTTTGAAGGTTTTCTGAGAGATGCTATCTTAGAGCATCTCAACGGAAATAAGCAAATATCAGCATGGCTTTGTGAGGGATCGGTCATGCCAAACTAATTTAATCAGTTTCTATGAGTAAGTTCTAGACTTGACAGCGGCGAATCAATGGATGTCATATATCTGGACTTCTCCAAAGCATTTGACACTGTACCACTTAAAAGGTTAGTACACTGCTCAAAAAAATAAAGGGAACACAAAAATAACACATCCTAGATCTGAATTACTTAAATATTTTTCTGAAATACTTTGTTCTTTACATAGTTGAATGTGCCGACAACAAAATCACACAAAAATAAAAAAATGGAAATCAAAATTTTTTAACCCGTTGAGGTCTGGATTTGGAGTCACACTCCAAATTAAAGTGGAAACACACACTACAGGCTTATCCAACTTTAAAGTAATGTCCTTAAAACAAGTCAAAATGAGGCTCAGTAGTGTGTGTGGCCTCCATGTGCTTGTATGACCTCCCTACAACGCCTGTGCATGCTCCTGATGAGGTGGCGGACGGTCTCCTGAGGGATCTCCTCCCAGACCTGGACTAAAGCATCTGTCAACTCCTGGACAGTCTGTGGTGCAACGTGACGTTGGTGGATAGAGCGAGACATGATGTCCCAGATGTGCTCAATTGGATTCAGGTCTGGGGAACGGGCGGGCCAGTCCATAGCATCAATGCCTTCTTCTTGCAGGAACTGCTGACACACTCCAGCCACATGAGGTCTAGCATTGTCTTGCATTAGGAGGAACCCAGGGCCAACCGCACCAGCATATGGTCTCACAAGGGGTCTGAGGATCTCATCTCGGTACCTAATGGCAGTCAGGCTACCTCTGGCGAGCACATGGAGGGCTGTGCGGCCCTCCAAAGAAATGCCACCCCACACCATTACTGACCCAATGCAAAACTGGTCATGCTGGAGGATGTTGCAGGCAGCAGAACGTTCTCCATGGCGTCTCCAGACTCTGTTACGTCTGTCACATGTGCTCAGTGTGAACCTGCTTTCATCTGTGAAGAGCACAGGGCGCCAGTGGCGAATTTGCCAATCTTGGTGTTCTTTGGCAAATGCCAAACGTCCTTCATGGTGTTGGGCTGTAAGCACAACCCCCACCTGTGGACGTCGGGCCCTCATATCACCCTCATGGAGTCTGTTTCTGACCGTTTGAGCAGACACATGCACATTTGTGGCCTGCTGGAGGTCATTTTGCAGGGCTCTGGCAGTGCTCCTCCTGTTCCTCCTTGCACAAAGGCGGAGGTAGCGGTCCTGCTGCTGGGTTGTTGCCCTCCTACGGCCTCCTCCACGTCTCCTGATGTACTGGCCTGTCTCCTGGTAACGCCTCCATGCTCTGGACACTACGCTGACAGACACAGCAAACCTTCTTGCCACAGCTCGCATTGATGTGCCATCCTGGATAAGCTGCACTACCTGAGCCACTTGTGTGGGTTGTAGACTCAGTCTCATGCTACCACTAGAGTGAAAGCATCGCCAGCATTCAAAAGTGACCAAAACATCAGCCAGGAAGCATAGGAACTGAGAAGTGGTCTGTGGTTACCACCTGCAGAACCACTCCTTTATTGGGGGTGTCTTGCTAATTGCCTATAATTTCCACCTGTTGTCTATCCCATTTGCACAACAGCATGTGAAATTGATTGTCACTCAGTGTTGCTTCCTAAGTGGACAGTTTGATTTCACAGAAGTGTGATTGACTTGGAGTTACATTGTGTTGTTTAAGTGTTCCCTTTATTTTTTTGAGCAGTGAATATAGATGCATATACAGCTCTGCTACATCTGTCTATTTATCTCTCTCCCCCAGCACAGTGGCAGAACTGCCTCATATACAGCTCTGCTACATCTGTCTTCCCCTCCCCCACTAGCACTGTGGCTGAACTGTCCGAGAATGCTCGGACTGGGAGAAAACGTCTGTATGTGGGTAAGTAACTGGCTCAGTGATAGAAAACAGAGGGTGGTTATTAATGGTACACACAGATTGGGTCACTGTCACTAGTGGGGTACCTCAGGGGTCAGTATTGGGCCCTATTCTCTTCAATATATTTATTAAAGGGTTTCTATCACTTCGTTTCACATAATTAGGCTACTTTCACACCTGCGTTAGGTGCGGATCCGTCTGGTATCTGCACAGACGGATCCGCACCTATAATGCAAACGCTTAGATCCGTTCAGAACGGATCCGTTTGCATTACCATGAACAAAAAATAAATAAAAAATTGAGCCATACTGTGTCATCTTCAAACGGATCCGTCCCCATTGACTTACATTGTAAGTCTGGACGGATCCGATTGCCTCCGCACGGCCAGGCGGACACCCGAACGCTGCAAGCTGCGTTCAGGTGTCCGCCTGCTGAGCGGAGGACAAACGGTGCCAAACTGATGCATTCTGAGCGGATCCGCATCCACTCAGAATGCATTGGGGCTGGACGGATCCGTTCGGGGCCGCTTGTGAGAGCCTTCAAACGGAACTCACAAGCGGAGCCCCGAACGCTAGTGTGAAAGTAGCCTTAGCTTTCAGACACTAGCGACCCGCTAGTGTCTGCTCTGCCAAACCATCCTAATATAATTGCTTTTGGGGCAGCCGTTTTGCTAAAAAAATAACTTTTATTAATATGCTAATGAGCCTCTAGGTGCTATGGGGGCGTCATTAGCACCTAGAGGCTCGGTCTACCTTCACAAACTGCCGCCGCCCAGCGCGTCCCTCCAGCCCGCCCATCTCCTCCTGAATGCGATCCTCCCTGTGAGCGCCTGTATTCGGCGCATGCGCAGTGAATGTCTGACCGCTTCCCTGCTCAGACATCTCCACTGCGCCTGCGCGATGACGTCATAGTGCTCCGTGGAACAGGTGCAGTGGAGATGTCTGAGCAGGGAAGCGGTCCCACTAACTACCCCTTTTTTTTCTTGACCACCCTCCTTCCCCAAATTCTAGTTTAAAAATTCCTACAGCTGTCTAATCATAATTTCTCCCAGCAAAGCAGCACTCTTATGATTTTAATTAGGGTTGAGCAAGATTTTGGTAAATTACTTCGGTATTCCTATCTGTGTATTTAAAAACATTTTAAAATAGTAAAATGAAGTCGGCTTTGGTACTGACTGGTACCTTGGTACCAAAGCTCACTTCGGATTCCTATTTTTCAATGTTTTTAAATGCACAGATAGGAATACCGAAATCATTTACTGAAATCTCACAGTCTCGCCTATACGAAGCACATACATTTTAATGCTGTACGGAAATTGACTTTGGATTTATGATCTGAAGGTTGATTTTCTCAACCCTAAATGTAATACTTATACACATATGGCCCAGCAGCTTTGATAAAGATTGCAAGGTTGATTGTTACTTACAGTATCAAGGAGATTGTTAACTTGTTAACAGAATGATTGCCAATGACAAAACCATTTTCAAAAACAATTTAATATATCAACAATGACATTAATATGTACATTTTAAATACACAAGTGAGGTTTTCCACTCAAAGTAATCCGGTAGCATTTCCACAATATTCTCTAGCTTGCAAGTGTTAGGCTACTTTCACACGAGCGTTCGGGTGTCCGCTCGTGCGCTCCGTTTGAAGGGGCTCACGAGCGGCCCCGAACGCATCCGTCTGGCCCCAATGCATTCTCAGTGGAGGCGGATCCACTGAGAATGCATCCGCCTGCCAGCGCTCAGCCTCCGCCCTGCTCAGTGAGCGGACACCTGATCGCTGCTTGCAGCGTTCGGGTGTCCGCCTGGCCGTGCAGAGGCGAGCGGATCCGTCCAGACTTATAATGGAAGTCAATGGGGACGGATCCGCTTGAAGATGACACTATATGGCTCAATCTTCAAGGGGATCCGTTCCCCATTGACTTTCAATGTAAAGTCTGAACGGATCCGTTCAGGCTACTTTCTGACTTAGAAAATTTTCTAAGTTATAATGCAGACGGTTCCGTTCTGAACGGATGCAAACGTCTGCATTATCGGAGCGGATCCGTCTGATGAAACATCAGACGGATCCGCTCCGAACGCTAGTGTGAAAGTAGCCTTAGTCAAACAACCTTAGAGTACACAGCTGCCACTGTGTGCCCACAAAGCTGCTTTACCACAAGTCACAGTGCTTTTCAAATAACTAAAGCGCCAATGTTTTTTTCTGCAATTTAAGATTTATTTCCAAAATATGTGGGCATTAATCAATTTAAAAAGGTGGCTCAATGTATTCATTATAAGTGTCTGTACTCATAAACCACTGCCAAGTGACTTTGAATTTTTACAAAATACTTTTTCTTCTTCTTGTGAATGGAGGACCATGAAAAATGTTCGGGTAAATCTTCTGAGTTAATCTAATGTGCCTGGTTAAAGACAAAAAAAACAAAAACATTTTTTAGTTTAATTACATAAAACATAACTAATTAAAAACGTCCCTGGGAGCTGTGAAATGGAAGGTACATGCATACTGCAGTGTCCATGGAGTGGAAGAGGAGGTAAAAACCCAGGCTAGTCATATTTCAGGATAAAAGATGGACTGGACCTCCATACTAGGAAGAAGGGAAAACTCCTAGGAAATGTTTGCAATTTTTACCCTTCTCCCTGGTGCCGGGATCTGATCCCCCTTTTAGTTTACATAGAGAAGAAAAAAAAAAAAGAAGTATCCTTAGCTGTGTTTTTACAATGTTGATATCCTGCATCAATCAATCATGAAATCACAAAAGCGCTCTGCTGTAAAGATGAGTTTCAGCTAATCCCCCCCCCCCCCCCCCCCCCACTGTCTACACAGCAAAGCTAATGAGAGAGTACATCCTATTGTGTATATGCCAGTGCAATATTCTTTATTGCACTTCACAACATAAACCAAATAGTTTGGTTAGTCAATACCAAAAAAAAAAAAAAAGGTTGACAAAATAAATAGGCAATTTGGCCCAATTTGAGAAGGCAAATGATGCTCAGAACAGCACAATTTACACAATGCATGCTTTTTCAGCAGTTAATCCATGACCAGCCTGTTTTGGACCTTCGTGAGCAAGACATTTTTTTCATTTTTTCACAAGAAAGACCACCTGGAGTTTGCAAAAAAGCACCTAATGGACTTAGGCCGAATGCACACGGCCATGTTCCGCGGCCGAGAGCGGTCCGTGGTATGCCGGGCTGGATTCCTGTTCAGAGCAGGAGCGCACGGCGTCATTGGTTGCATACCACAGACCGCTCTTGGCCGCGGAACACGGCCGTGTGCATTCGGCCTTAACCTGTGAGAAACAAGATTCTCTGGTCTGATGAAACCATGATTTAACTTTTTGGCCTCAATTCTAAGCATCATGTCTGGAGAAAACCAGGCAGTGCTCATCAATTGCCCAATACTATTCCTACAATGAAGCATGCTGCGGGGGGAGGAGGAGTTTTTTTTTTTCCAGCAGCTGAGACAGGGAGACTGGTCAGGATTGAGGGAAAACTGAATGGAGCAAAGAAGGAATATTCTCAATGCAAACCTGACCCAGAGTGCTTTGGATCTCAGACTGGGCCGAAAGTTCACTTTCTAAACAAGACAATGAGGATTATTGATCAAAGGATACCATAAACACAGCCCAGCAATCAATAAATTTATTCTAAGTGACCACCGATTCATTACTCACGACCACTAGGTACTTTTAAGTGCCATCAATTCTTTATTCAGCTCTCAGACTTCAATCCATAATTCATAGTATAGCATTTAGGAGACTTTCCTGATCCATCCATGCAACCTTTCGGGGAGGAACACCCCCTCACTCACGCAAGAATTTATGGCACTTTAAAGTAGCTTGTGGTCGTGAGTAATGAATCGGTGCTCACTTTGAAAAACAGAATTAACTCATTGATTGCTGGGCTGCATTTATGGCATATGTGAATAGAAGCATGGTGAGGCTCCACAGCAAACAGCTAAAAGTTGTCCTGTGTGTGGATACTGGTCATTTATCAAAGACCACTTTTATGCTGTTCTTTGACAGCCCCTGTGCTGCTGGAGGATATGCCCAATTTATGACGAGATGCACAGCAGTCCATGTGCTTACACTCAAATCTACTCCAGTACTGACTGGGTTACACTTCAATCGTCATTTAAAGCTGGAAACAGGCATAAACGCTAGGCCACCTGCACACATTTTTTCCATGCAGATTCTTGTGCGGAAGAGATTACACAAATCTCAAGCACACTTTTCAGATTTTTTCTGTTCGGCAAATGGCATGGTGTGCGGATTTCCAAATACGCAACATGTCAATTATGTCTGCCATTTTAGATGGATTTCACCGTTTTACCACAGATCCTCCCTTCATTGAAAAACTGCCTCAAATCCACACCAAAAACCTCTGTTAGAAATTTGTGTGGATCTTATGTGCGTTCACCCGCACTCATGTGCAGGCGGCTTTAGTGAATTTGCTGGGGCCAATGGCCTGGACTCTCCAGTAGTGAGAACGGTGTGAAAACGTCGTCATGTACGCCTACATTTAACAGGGACTTGCAATTTACTCCTGAAACTGGCATAAGGGAACCAGATACATTTTCGCCAAACATCCTAAGAACAGTCAAGACACCACAGGAATGGTTTAGGGACAACTCTGTGAAAGTCCTTCAGTGGTCTAGCCAGAGCCCTGACTTGAACAGCTCTGACTTGACTTGAACCTGAAAATGGCTGGCCACTGACCGTTTCCATCCAACCTGACAGAATCTGCAGAGATGAATGGCAGAAAAAAAAAACTAATCCTTTTCAATAAATTAAAGATTAAGATCATTCTTGTTTCACTTTGTCAATATAGGGTATTGAGTACAAAATGGAGAAAAAATAAAATAAAAAACACCTTTTTTATTTTATCACAAGGCCACAACATAAATTGTGAAAGGGCCTGAAGCCTCTAAGTGGTTTACAGAAGAATAAAGTTCCTTCTGTGCACCATCAGGCTCCCCCATCACATGATTGAAAGGTCAAAAAGATTTTATGATTCTAAACTTGTAAAAAAAAAAAAAAAAAAAATTTACTGTACTAGTATTTGGCCACCTCGCCTGACAAAACATGGAATAAGTGATCAAAGGGACATTTGTTCCCAAAAATGGTACCAAAGGAAACTAGAACTTGTCATGCAAAAAACGGGCGCTCTGCCAAAAAAAATAATAATTAAGTTACTGGTCTCAAAATACAGCACAGTTTTTCTTAAAAAGTGATTTTAGGGTAGAAAAGTAGTAAAACAAAATATAAGTTTGCCATCATACAGTCCTGATCAAAAGTTTAAGACCACTTGAAAAATGGCAAAAAAATCATATTTTACATTGTTGGATCTTAACAAGGTTCCAAGTAGAGCTTCAACATGCCACAAGAAGAAATGAGAGTGAGACAAAACATTTTTTGAGCATTCAATTAATTGAAAATAACGATTAAACTGAAACAGGCTGTTTTTCAGCAGATCCAAATTTTAGGACCACATGCGTTTAAAAGGCCAAATCTGTGCAGAGCTATGGGACAGGTATATGGCGGACATGCTAGTGGCAATCTAGCCTTGCATGTCCCCAGCTCTATAGGCTAAAACGAGGTGACAGAATCCCCAGATTCATACCAACCACATAACACAAATATTCGCTGTATAACCTAAGTACAATCCATCATAAGGAGTACCTACTTTCACAGCCCTGGGGGCTGCATGATCTAGGCTCCTTTTTCCTCGTCTGAGCCGCACCGGAATACATGTTCCCTCCATGGATCCGGGCTGCATGCGGTGGAACGCAATACCCCCTGGGCTCCAAACGTCACGTGGCCTTACTCCCCTGGAGGGGCCCACGTACCTGCCGCAGGAACCGAACGGAGGGCCCGGACCCCCACCAGCTCCTAGGGTCCTGCCAGCCCAACCTATGGGCTATAGACCCCAGCAGGTATTACCAAATAGCCCTCCAGAACATCTCTGGGACTTCCAGACTAGCAGTACCTGAGAAAAGAAAACTGCAGGTCTCCCGCTCCAGGAACATGAAACCACTGAGGTTGGAGAGAGGCTCCACCTTTTTATTCTGCAGGTTTCCTGCCCTGGAGTGCTGTCGTGGGGGGAGGGAAAAATAGAAACAGAAGAATTATTTCCTACTAATTTTCCTACCAATTAAAACTTCATAAGGCAGCAGTCCTTTTACACTAGGGGTTATAAGCGGCTCAATAAACGTTCATGTGTGAATGTAGGCTGATAACATCATTTTATGCAGACCTAAAAAATACTATAGTCAGCAGCAGCTCCCTGTGCAAAAAGGGGATGTACAGTGCAGCATATGCAAACTAAATAGAGGATGAAGGATTCAGGCCTACGACCATCATTCTCCAGGCTGATAATATTTTCACATCCTGCTGGCAGATCACCTCTTCTCTATTGCTGAATGGTAGAGCTCTTTCCTTGTAGCAGTGCAATCTGCACGGAGTAACACGGCAGCTTCTGATCTATCCCCTCCTCTAATTTACACACCACTGCCCCTTATACTGCCGTGTCTCACAGCAATAGCAGCGTATAAGTATTGCTACTGGAAAAGCCCAAAGTAACAGAGCAAAGTGCCGGAATAGCAGTGAATGGAGCGCAGAGCAGAGGAAGCCAAGTGCAGAGCACTTCGAAACTGCTGAGATCGCTGCCTTTGGACTATAAGATACAGGGACTTTTTAGCAACATTTTTTCTTGTGTCTTAGGGTACTTTCACACTAGCGTTAGTGTGATCCGGCAGGCAGTTCCGTCGTCGGAGCTGGCTGCCGGATCCGCCGATCAGTGTGACAACTGACAGCATTTGTAGACTGATCCGGGTGCGGATCCGTCTACAAATGCATTGCAAGAACGGATCCGTCTCTCCGCTTGTCATGTGGATGGACGGATCCGTTTTGCAGTCTTTTTCACAGTTTTCCCGGTCTGCGCATCCGTCCTTCAGTTGTTTTGCAATGCCGGATCCGGCACTAATGCAAGTCAATAGGAATTAATGCTGGATCCGGCATCTGATCAGGCATTTTGGACGGACATAATATCACAGCATGCTGCGGTATTATGTCCGGCCAAAACGCCTGACAGTGACTGAACGGAAGGCATACTGATGCAAACTGAACGGACTTCTATCCATTCAGAATGCATTGGGATATGCCTGATCAGTTCTTTTCCAGCATAGAGCCCTTTGACGGAACTCTATGCCGGAAAAGAATAACGCTAGTGTGAAAGTACCCTTACAGTCCAAAGAATACAATGTGTATATAAATGAGAGAGATAGAGAGATATATATCTATATCTATCTCATACCCCTGGCAAATATTCAACCAGCAAGTAATTTTTTGACGGGAAATGACATAGGTGTCTCCCAAAAGATAAGACGATGTACAAGAGGCATTATTGTGGGGGGAAAAAAAACATTTCTCAGCTTTTATTTACATTTGAGCAAAAAGTGTCCAGTCCAAAATTATTCATACCCTTCACAATAATCAATAGAAAAGCCTTTATTGGCTATTACAGCAATCAAACGCGTCCTATAATTGCAGACCAGCTTTTTGCATGTCTTCACAGGTATTTTTGCCCATTCATCTTTAGCAATGAGCTCCAAATCTTTCAGGTTGGAGGGTCTTCTTGCCATCACCCTGATCTTTAGCTCCCTCCACAGATTCTCAATTTGATTCAAGTCTGGACTCTGGCTGGGCCACTCCAAAGCGTTAAGGTTGTTGTCTGCTAACCATTTCTTCACCACTTTTGCTGTGTGTTTTGGGTCATTGTCATGCTGAAATGTCCACTGGTGCCCAAGGCCAAGTTTCTCTGCAGAATGCCTGATGTTGTCGTTGAGAATCCTCATGTATTGCTCTTTTTTCATGGTGCCGTTTACTGTGATTAGGTTACCTGGTCCATTGGCTGAAAAAACCCCCCAAAGCATTAGGTTCCCACCACCATGTTTGACAGTGGGGATGGTGTTCTTTGGGTTGAAGGCTTCTTTTTTTAAGCCAAATGAAGGAAACATCATTGTGACCAAACAATTCAATTTTTGTTTCATCTGACCATAACACAGAAGACCAGAAGTCTTCTTCACATGAGCTTTTGCAAAGGCCAAGAGAGCTTTTGTGTGCCTTATCTGGAGAAGTGGCGTCCTCCTTGGTCTGCAGCCGTGGAACCCAGCAGTGTGCAGTGTCCGTTGGATTGTCTGCCTTGAGACATTGCCACCAGCAGAGCCCATATTCACCAGGATGGCCTTGGTGGTGATCCTTGGATTCTTTGTCACCTCTCTAACTATCCTCCTGGCCAGCACAGGTGTCACTTTTGGCTTCCGACCACGTCCTCTGAGATTTTCCACAGTGTAGAACATCTAGTATTTTTTGCTCAAATGTAAATAAAAGCTGAGAATTTTTTTTTTTCCCCCACAATAATGCATCTTGTACATAGTCTTATTATCTTTTGGGAGACACCTATGTCATTTCCCGTCAAAAAATTACTTGCTGGTTGAATAAAAGTAACTAAGTCAAAATTTGCCAGTGGTATGAATAATTATGGGCAGCACTGTATGTATCTATCACAAGGGAGTCTGAATCATACTCGAAGCTAATTTTGGTGGAATCAGAAGAAATGTACTGACTCTAGCTTAGATAAATATTAAAAGGGTTTCCAGGCTTTTTTTTTTTTTTTAACAGATGTCCTCTGGATAGGAGGTCATCAGTATGTAAATCGGTGGGAATGCAACATCTGACCCCTGACCTATCCATACAACATTACTGTGTAGGCAAATGTATTAAAATGGAGAATCTGCCAAAAACAAAAAAGACATTTTCAACTTACACTTTTTCATTTTGTTTTATTTCACGTGAAACACCTAGAGAGTTAATGCTTTAAGGGGTGCAGGTTTAGAAGGGGGTGATATGGGGGGGGGGGGGGTTCTAATATATAGGCCCCTTAAAACCACTTCAGAACTAATTAACCCCTTACTGAAGCTGGAAAAAAATATAAATAAATTCCACCATTGGCTTAATGGGTTCAGTTTTTACAGTGTTCCGTATATGGTAAAAATGACACGGGTCAGTACGATTACAGTGATAACACATTTTCAGTAATTTTATTTACTTTGTATAGTAAATAAAATATTAAAATATTTGTGAGGTATAAAAATCTGTTTTAAGAGCAGAGAAATTCAATTTTAGAAAATTAATAACTAAAAGCAGAACATTTCAACCAAATTTACAATTAAAAGGGGTAATCAACTACAGATAATGCCCAGGCCGCTCTCACACAGGTTATACTTGCTTTGCTCCCCAGCACCCGCGCCGCTCCTGCTCCCTGCCACTGCATCTTCCAGTTGTGCAGATCAAAACATTCGGCGATGGGGGTCAGCCAATAAATAGCAAGCCGCGACGGGAATGTTTTTGGCTATACCTCCCCTGTCACCGGATGATTTGACCCACGCGACGGGGACATGCAAAGGTTGGGGTGTGGGGAACAGGAGCAATGCGGGTTCCGAGGTGCCAGGTAAGGACAACCTGTGTGAGGGGCCCGGGTATTTTGGGGGCATTATAGCATAGTAAAATGTGTCACACTAAGGCCCGGATTTATCAGTAGGCCTCGTCCAGTTCTCCATGTGGTGTAATTAAATCTACGCCAGCACAGAGTTGCCATATATTTCAGTCATTATTTATGGCACTTTCTGACGTAAATAATGATGAACTAGCTTGGGCGAAGGGCCCCGCCCTCACTGCACCCCCTTTCTGTAGATTTGGCAAGGGCACCCGAGTGTAGCATTCCTGTGCACTTTTGTCCTTCCTATCAAACAGGCCGCCTTGATTAGGTGGTACATATAGCTGAGCGTGCTCCTCCTCTCATTGGTTGCTGGATGCACACAGAGGTAACTACTATGAACTATGAAGTGAAAAAGTCGCAAATTTTTGAGCAATCGCTAAAACTGCACAAAAATTTAGACTTATTGGCTCTGCGCTATGCTCGCCAGTTTTCTGAAAGTAGGCGTTTTCTTATGTAAATGAATCTAGACATTTACGATTGCAACAATTTAAAAAGTCGCAAAAAAATTGCGCAATTTCACTCCAGTGAGGACCATGCTTATCTTATGCGACTTTTTAATAGAACATGCGACTTTTTCGTAAAGACGTGCGACTTTTGTAAAGCTGCTTACTGAAGGATAAACTGCTACCGTCAAACCACATTTATCACAGTATTAACTCCTTCAGGACACAGCCTTATTTCACCTTAAGGACCAGGCCATTTTTTGCAAATCTGACCAGTGTCATTTTATGTGGTGATAACTTTAAAACGCTTTGACTTATTCAGGCCATTCTGAGATAGTTTTTTTGTCACATATTGTACTTAATGACACTGGTAAAATGGAGTAAAAAAAATTCATTTTTATCTCTAAAAAAAAAAAAAGACCAAATTTGCCAAAAATTTGAAAAAATATGCAAATTTCCAAGTTTCAATTTCTCTACTTCTATAATACATAGTAATACCTACAAAAATAGTTATTACTTTACATTCCCCATATGTCTACTTCATGTTAGGATCATTTTGGGAATTACATTTTATTTTTGGGGGACATTACAAGGCTTAGAAGTAAATCTTGAAATTTCTCAGAAATTTTCAAAAACCAACTTTTTAAGGACCAGTTCAGGTCTGAAGTCACTTTGTGAGGCGTACATAATAGAAACCACCCAAAAATGACCCCATTCTAGAAACTACACCCCTCAATGTATTCAAAACTGATTTTACAAACGTCGTTAACCCTTTAGGTGTTCCACAAGAATTAATGGAAAATAGAGATACAATTTAAAAATTTCACTTTTTTGGCAGATTTTCCATTTTTCCAGTTAAAAAACAAGGGTTAACAGTCAAACAAAACTCAATATTTATGGCCCTGATTCTGTAGTTTACAGAAACACCCCATATGTGGTCGTAAACCGCTGTACGGGCACACGGCAGGGCGCAGAAAGAAAGGAATGCCATACGATTTTTGGAAGGCAGATTTTGCTGGACTGGTTTTTTGACACCATGTCCCATTTGAAGCCCCCTGATGCACCCCTAGAGTAGAAACTCCAAAAAAGTGACCCCATTTTAGAAACTACGGGATAGGGTGGAAGTTTTGTTGGTACTAGTTTAGGGTACATATGATTTTTGGTTGCTCTATATTACACTTTTTGTGAGGCAAGGTAACAAGAAATAGCTGTTTTGGCACAGTTTTTATTTTTTGGTATTTACAACATTCATCTGAGAGGTTAAATCATGTGGTATTTTTATAGACCAGGTTGTCACGGACACGGCGATACCCAATATGTATACTTTTTTTATTTATGTAAGTTTTACACAATGATTTCATTTTTGAAACAAAAAAATAATAAATCATGTTTTAGTGTCTCCATAGTCTGAGGAGAGCCATAGTTTTTTTCAGTTTTTGGGCGATTATCTTGGGTAGGGTATGATTTTTGCGGGATGAGATGACTGTTTGATTGGCACTATTTTGGGGCACGTGTGATTTTTTGATCCCTTGCTATTACACTTTTTGTGATGTAAGGTGACAAAAAATGGTTTATTTAGCACAGTTTTTATTTTTATGGTGTTCATCAGAGGGGTTAGGTCATGTGATATTTTTATAGAGCCGGACGATACGGACGCGGCGATACCTAATATGTATACTTTTCTTTTTTATTTATGTAAGTTTTACACAATAACAGCTTTTTTAAAACAAAAATAAAAATAAAAAATTATGTTTTAGTGTCTTCATATTCTGAGCCATAGTTTTTTTTATTTTTTGGGCGATTGTCTCAGGTAGGGGCTCATTTTTTGCGGGATGAGGTGATGTTAGATTGGTACTATTTTGGTGGGTATAAGCCTTTTTGATCGCTTGCTGTTGTACTTTTTGTGATGCAAGGTGACAAAAAATGGTTTATTTAGCACAGTTTTTATTTTTTACGGTGTTCTTCTGAGGGGTTAGGTCATGTGATATGTTTATAGAGCCGGTCAATACGGACGCGGCGATACCTAATATGTCTACTTTCCCCCCACCTATTTTTTACCAATTTTTTTAAACTTTATTTGGGGGAAATTACGTTTTTGTTTATTTTTACTTAAAAACTTAATTTTTGGGGGGGAAAACTTTATTTTTTCACTTAATTTTTTGTCCCACTTTGGGACTTCAACTTTTGGGGGTCTAATCCTTTACAATGCATTCCAATACTTCTGTATTGGAATGTATTGGTTGTATGAGTATTACTGTGTGTATTACTCATACAGCTTCCGGCCTTTGAGATCCAGGGGGCTGGATCTCACAGGCTCGTCACCGGAAGGACCCGATGGCACTGCCGACCGCAACCGCCGCATGTAAAAGCCGCAAACCGCAGGTCTGAATTGACCTGCGGTTTGCGGCGATTGCCGACACAAGGGGGGGGTCACAGGACCCCACTGGGCATTGAGCCAAGGTGCCTGCTGCAATGATTTGAGCAGGCACCTTGTTCCGATCACCGCCCGCCGAGCGTCATGTGTCCTGAAGAGGTTAAAGGACCATTAATAAATCTGACAGCCAAAAGTGACTTTGGACATATGTAAAAGTGGAGTCTGCTCTCCTGAACATAGATGCCCAACAGGCATAGGTAGGTTTAAAGTAGGACCTGCCTGACAGAGGTCACAATAATGCCTGTTAGGCTGAGTTTACATGGGCGTTGCGGGAAAAGGTGCGGGTGCGTTGCGGGAACATGCGCGATTTTTACGCGCGAGTGCAAAACATTGTAATGCGTTTTGCACTCGCATGAGAAAAATCGTGCATGTTTGGTACCCAAACCCGAACTTCTTCACAGAAGTTCGGGCTTGGGATCGGTGTTCTGTAGATTGTATTATTTTCCCTTAGAACATGGTTATAAGGGAAAATAATAGCATTCTGAATACAGAATGCATAGTAAAATAGCGCTGGAGGGGTTAAAAAATAAATAAAATTTACTTGCTCGCGCAGCCCGGCATCTCTTCTGTCTTCATCTAAGGCTACTTTCACACTAGCGTTCGGGTGTCTGCTCGTGCGCTCCGTTTGAAGGGGCTCACGAGCGGCCCCGAACGCATCCGTCTGGCCCTAATTCATTCTCAGTGGAGGCGGATCCACTGAGAATGCATCCGCCTGCCAGCGTTCAGCCTCCGTTCCGCTCAGCAGGCGGACACCCGAACGCAGCTTGCAGCGTTTTGATGTCCGCCTGACCGTGCGGAGGCGTGCGGATCCGTTCAGATTTACAATGGAAGTCAATGGGGACGGATCCGTCTGTCCTGGCTCCGCTTTGACACGGATCCGTTTGAAACCGTTCACGTCTCTGCGCATGCCCAGTAACTTCCTGTCCCTCCCCCTCATCGTCGGCCATTTTGGATTATCGACTTGGTGAGACTGGTAAGTATGAAGTTTTGTCTGTTTGTCTATCTTTCTTTTTTTACTATCTATCTATCTATCTCTATATTTCTAGGGTGGGGGGGCTGCTGGCACTTGGGAAGGGGTGTGTGTGGCTGGAACTGTGCGGTGCTTCTGACATTGCGGGGGTGTTTGTGGCTGGAACTGTGCGGTGCTTCTGACATTGCGGGGGTGTTTGTGGCTGGAACTGTGCGGTGCTTCTGACATTGCGGGGGTGTTTGTGGCTGGAACTGTGGGGGCTGCTGGCATTGGGGGGGCTGAGGGCACTGTGGGAAGGTTGTTTGGAACTGGGGGCCTGATGTCATTGTGGGGGGCTGCTGGCACTATGCGGGGCTGCTGTCTCTGGAGGTGTTTATGGCAGTTGGGGGGGGGGGATTATGGCTCCTGTCGGATTCATTTTTTTAATCATTTTATTATTAGGGTCGTTCCTAAAAAAAGAACAGGAAATATCTGCGGTGGGCAAGCCCAGATCTATATTTTAAAAAGTAAGTATTGAAAAAAAAAATTGTTGATATATGAGGAAATAGTGCTCTACAAGTTCCTTTAACGTTATCTGCATTTTGTCTGGTATTCTGTTGCGTACAGATGTCCTCAAAGAAGACATCGATTGACTGGAGTGACCCACCCAGAAGGCACCGCCGTATTCAGTGGCCAGTAAGTATAAAATCAACACTTGGAGTTTTTACTGTTTGATTCCTTGCATTAATCAGTATGTGCTCTTATTATAGATTTCGTCATCGTCATCTGCGGAGGGCTCTCCAGCAATGGCCAGCTCACCTGCCGAATCGCCAGCGTCCAGGGGAGGTGGACCAAGCCCGGACCGGGGCTGTCAAGAAGTAAGATTATATATATATAGATATCGTAATTTTATATTTTTTTTTTTAAGTACAGTCTTCTAAAAAAAAAATAAATTTGTTTTTAGCAATCTGCACCTAGAGCCGCCAGCGAGGATCCCCCAGTCGCCTCCAGAGTCCGCGGGAATGAGCGTGGCGGTCGTAGACGTGTAAGTATTGAATTAAGTAGTTTTAATTAGCATTTTGTATTAGGATTTACATTAAATTTTGTATTTCCTTTTTTTCAGGGTTCCGTAGGCTCCACCAGGGAAGATGAGGAGTTCGGGGTTCCGAGCATAGATAACCTGCTCCTCATCCAACTGGTGGAGGCGCATCCAGCATTATGGGACCCAGCAGCTCTGGAGGGACATCTGTGCTGAAGTTTTTGAGACCTGGGGGGATCTCGATGCGGCGGCTCAGGAGAAATATGGTAAGTAAAACAATATGTATTTTAGTACTTTAAAATATTGTTCTTTTCCTTTCATCATGCTGATTTTATTTTTTATTGTTTTTTTTTTCGATAGTCAAACTGGTTACAACGCGTTGGCGATCTATCCGGGACCGCTTCAGGAGGGATTACAACAAGGAGGTTCAGGCCCCGAGTGGCTCCGGAGGAACCTCAGGGGCCACCTACATCCATACGGCGGCCCTGGGGTTCCTACGAAAGGCAATGGCACCAAAAAGGTAAATATTTATAACAACTGTTCAAAAAATAAAATTGTAAAGGGGCTGTCTGAGACAGGGTAGCGTTTGGCTCCTCTGTTTTGGCCAGCCCCCCACAGTCAGATGGACAACTGTTCTCTCCGTCTGAGTTTAAGGGGCTGTCTGAGACACGGTAGCGTTTGGCTCCCCTGTTTTGGCCAGCCCCCCACAGTCAGATGGACAACTGTTCTCTCCGTCTGAGTTTAAGGGGCTGTCTGAGACAGGGTAGCGTTTGGCTCCCCTGTTTTGGCCAGCCCCCTATGGTATACGGTAGACATAGCATAGAACATGGATGTTTTATTTAAAGAACAATTCCTAACTTTCCTTTTTTTTTTTTCTACAGACGTGCCAGCAGGACTCGGGAGCCTGACCAACCTCCTGAGGCGGAACCGGAACAGATCGCCATCGCCAGCCCTCCTGTCCCTCATGCATCGGCTCCGGATAATCCGAGTCCCCTACCGGGTCCCTCCGCTCAACAGAGGCTCTTAGGTTTTCGTCAAAATTTGAGAGCCCTGGTGAGCAGGCAGAGATCCGGTAGGCCAAATCGAGCTGATTATGCGAACCTTGTAGAGGTCGTTTCCGACGCTCTAGAAGGTTTTGCCCAACATCAGATGGAGTTTGGTGCCGACTTGATTCGCCGCTGGGAGGGGACGGAGTCCGCGTTTCAACGCAGCCCAAACTACCATTATGGGCTAAGCATGATCAGTTTGATGGACTCAATGACGCCCGAGCAGTTGCATGAGTTCAAGATCATGCAAGAGAACGGGGCATGGGAAATTATGCACCGCCCCCAAATCCCACCCCCACCCCCATCCCACACCTACCCCCCATCCCACACCTACCCCCCATCCCACACCTACCCCCCATCCCACACCTACCCCCCATCCCACACCTACCCCCCATCCCACACCTACCCCCCATCCCACACGAGTGGCCAGTACCGCCAACCTTTCCCTTCCCACCCCCCCCGAGCATGTGTTTCCTTCTGCTTCTTTTTCTTCTCCTGCCCCGTATTTTCCTCCTACTTCTTTTCAAACTCCCTCCACCTCTACACATGCTCGGGTCCCCTCCTCCTCAGACCCTTCCTTTCTCCACACCCCGCAATTACGCCCTGCATCCTTTCCTGTGGCCCGTAGTTTTACCTCAGTGGATCGCCAGGACAGGGGGGCTACCATTGACAGCCCCAGACCATCAACCCCACGACAGTCCACCTCCCCTCACCGTTATGAACAGTTGTAAATAAAAATTTTGGTTATATTTATTTTATTTTTTTTCTGTATAAAAAATAAAAAAATGTTTATACTTTACTGCACTGTGTCTGTGTTTTTATTGTCCTGTACAGGGAACCTTGGCACTACAGCTGTGTTGAAATTAAAACTACCCTAGTCTCACTACTGTGCGTTTATTACAACACCCTTGGTAGTTTTTATATCAAAACAGCATTAGTGCCAATGTCGTAAGATCCATTAAAACCGGACCATCAATAATGAGCTATCTTTTGGCTCTTTATTGATCGTAGACCCTATGATTGGCACATGAACAAGCAAATGCTTGTTCATTGTTCAATCTTGTGCCCTTTCATATGAGCCCTTGTGGGAGTCACGGTCCATCAGCATCATCAGGAATTCATTAATAAATTGTGATTTTAACGTTTAATGATTTCCCGATGACGCTAATATAACTAGTGTGATTACCACAAGGGACACGCAAGGGACATACAGTTTTTAAAGGGGTATTCACATAGACAATGGGGGGATTTCACTTGAATATGTCCCCATTGTCTGATAGGTGTGGGTAAACATTGGTAGGACCCGCACCTATATCGAGAACGGATCGGGGAGCACTGTTGCTGTAGGACACATTTCCCATGGTATGTCCACCACCAAGCGCTAATCCCCGCCTCTCACATAGAAGTGAATGGAGGGCGGCAGCACAGTGCGACCTAATCTACTTTCTTGGCTTCGTTCTCAATATATGTGAGGGTACCAGCCGTGGGACCCGCACCTATAAGACAATGTAGGTATATCTTAAAGTGGTATGCCCCCATTGTATTAGATGAGAAAACCCCTTTAAGGCCTCTTGCACACGACTGTATGCCCCAAGAGACATACGGTCCGTGAGCGGGCCATATGTCCCGTAGTGGCATTGATCGTGCGCACGAGAGCACACAGCATCATAGTGTACAATGATTCTGTGCAAGTCGAGCTGCCCGCGGGGATATAGTCTTGCACTAATAGATCATATGAGTGCGGGACAATAGCCCAGTTTGCGGCACAACATGGTCAGCATCATGATGCTCTGTACTCCCGTATGCACGATCAAGGACGATCAGGGACATATGGCCCTCTAACGAACACTATACATCTTTAAGTGCATGTAGTCATGTACAAGAGTCCGAAAGGTGTGGTCCATTATCAAAGCCGGACCAGCTTTGGAACTTCAACAAGATAGCCCTGGAGAAATATAGGAGCATTACAACCCTATAGATCTGAATACATGAAGATGGAACCTAGAGATGCTTTTCCTACCAAAACGGATCCGCTAAACGGATGACAAAACGGAAACCAACGTGACAAACGGATCCGTAAAACAAACGGATCCGTACAAACGGATCCGTCTGAATGTCTTTGTTTGGTCAGTTTATTGACGGATCCGTTTGAAATGCCCTTCAAACGGATCCGTGAAACGCTAGTGTGAAAGTAGCCTTAGCTGTGTGTAGGAAAAGTACCTATGGTGACGTCACTCCGGTCATCACATGATCCATCACCATGGTAAAAGATCATGTGACGGACCATGTGATGACCGGAGTGACGTCACCACAGGTCCTTTTCCTGCACTCAGCTAAGATGAAGACAGAAGAGATGCCGGGCTGCGCAAGCAAGTGGATTAAGGCGAGTTAAATTATTATTATTTTTTTAACCCCTCCAGCGCTATTATTCAGAATGCTATTATTTTCCCTTATAACTATGTTATAACGGAAAATAATAATGATCGGGTCTCCATCCCGATAGTCTCCTAGCAACCGTGCGTGAAAAATCGCACCGCATCCGCACTTGCTTACGGATGCTTGCGATTTTCACGCAGCCCCATTCACTTCTATGGGGCCTGCGTTGCAATCACAGCTCATGTGCATGGGTCCAGATTCAGTGCGGTGCAATGCGTTCACCTCCCGCATTGCACCCGCGCGGAATACTCGCCCGTGTGAACTCAGCCTTAAGGCAATTTTACACTTTGAAAAAAGGCTAATGCGTATGAATATGCATTAAGGCTTTTCATGTAGTGTAGTAACCAGCACACTGCACGCTGTTAATCTCATGGGCAGCCCAGCAATACTGATGTTGCCCAAAACATCCAATAGCTAAGCTCCTTACTCATAGGTTTAGGGTTGGCAGCAAGTAAGGATCTTGTTATTAAGAAGGGAGGCTGCTCAGTGGCCAATTTCAGAGCGCTGCTTCTCCATGCTGCTCCAGAGTCCCTGACTGGGTAGGCCAACTAGTGGCTGGCAGAGGAAAGCTCCATGAAGACGGGAGAGCAGCTCGTGAGGAGGCCAACTGATGTCTGGGGACAAGCTGATAAGGAGCTGTGGACGGACAGCAGAGCACTGATCTTTGCTCTGCCCAGGGGAGTGCAGCGTGGCTGGATTCTTCTGACTACGGAGCCAGCTGCTGACATCAGAGGTGACTGCCAGAAAGAGGTCATCATACCTCTCAGAGTCTTGCCACCGGAATGTAAAGTACAATGCTAAACTCTCCTGTGTTAGGTGCTCAGCCGGAGCCTGCTGGTGCAGTGATCAGCGAGTCCAGAGGCTGAGCATCTGAATCAGACTCCCATAGTATCGCAGGATATTTTCGTTAAGTCGCAGCTATTAACACCAGACTTGTTTCAAAACCGTGCGGTTCCTTTCTCAGTGGCTATGTAACATAATAATAAACTGAACATTCTGATCTATATTCCAACATAACGCTGCAGGATATTGCTTGGATAAACTACAAATATATATATATAAATACAAATACAAGCAATTTTGGATATATTTATACCAGCTTTTTATAGTTGCAGCTGTATCACAAAACCGATGAGTTGCGTGAGCTCCGCAACTCAGAATATAAGAGGGACCGTGACTGAAAGTCATTGATGGATTTTTTAATTCTTTAATTGTTTTTAAGGCGCCTTTTAATATTATTGTTCGATTGTTACAATATTCTTGATACTGTTGTTACCTTGAGTGATGGTAATAAATGACATTTCCTGACTTCTTATGAGCCGACCACTAGTGTATATATATTGAGTCAGTGTATATCATGTTAATGCAGTGCTTTGTGTATCCTGTATTTTTGGCCCCATCAGCATTATCCCAGCAATGATATTTCTGCTCGGTCATCTCATATGCGGGCACTGGATCTACACAGCAGAACATTGTGTGGATAATCATGGTGCTGATGGGACCAATCTCATACTGGAGATGCAGAGCACTGATAATTTGCCTTTTTGGCTGTGTAATATTTTAAATATGATGAAGAAAACACAAGTTTTTTAATTGCACACAAAATTGTCAGAAATGTTAAAGAGAACCTTTCACCCGAAGAAAGTATGTAAACTCACCATAAAGACGTGTAGAGCGGCGCCCAGGGATCCCCCTGCACTTACTGTTATCCCCAGGCGCCGCTCCGTTCTCCGGTTATAGCCTCCGGTATGTTTGCAGTTAGGCTCCACCCATTTGATCCTGCCGGCGTCTTCTTCTCCTATGCTGTAACGCTGGCCAATGGCAGCGCTCAGCTCATAGCCTGGCTATGAGCTGAGCGCTGCGATTGGCCAGCGCTACAGCATAGAAGAAGGAGACCGCGGCAGGCTCAACTGGGTGGAGCCTAACTGCAAACATACCGGAGGCTATAACCGGAGAACGGAGCGGCGCCTGGGGATAACAGTAAGTGCAGGGGGATCCCTGGGCGCCGCTCTACACGTCTTTATGGTGAGTTTACATACTTTCTTCGGGTGAAAGGTTCTCTTTAAATTGTCAAAATTTGCTATTTATGAAGACAATTCTAGAGTAGACTGGTAACGGTTTCCTGCATAAATAGCACCCTCTTAATGTTATTTAGACCTACGTATTATATATATTGATTACTTCAACTTTCGTACTCCTCTTCGGCTGAAAATACTCCTCAAAAACAGTAAGAGGAGTATTCTTTCGGAAAAAATGTAGTGCGACCTCTGCCTGCCTGAGACCACCTTGGTGGGGGTAGGTGGGCACAGATGTGTTTTGATCAAAATATTTTGTCTGAGAGTCTCAGATTTTATTATATCAGATTGAGGGCTTAGTCCATATACACTGCTCAAAAAAATAAAGGGAACACAAAAATAACACATCCTAGATCTGAATTAATTAAATATTCTTCTGAAATACTTTGTTCTTTACATAGTTGAATGTGCTGACAACAAAATCACACAAAAATAAAAAAATGGAAATCAAATTTTTTAACTCATGGAGGTCTGGATTTGGAGTCACACTCTAAATTAAAGTGGAAAAACACACTACAGGCTGATCCAACTTTGATGTAATGTCCTTAAAACAAGTCAAAATAAAGCTCAGTAGTGTGTGTGGCCTCCACGTGCCTGTATGACCTCGCTACAATGCCTGTGCATGCTCCTGATGAGGTGGCGGACGGTCTCCCGAGGGATCTCCTCCTAGACCTGGACTAAAGCATCTGCCAACTCCTGGACAGTGTGTGGTGCAACGTGACGTTGGTGGATAGAGCGAGACATGATGTCCCAGATGTGCTCAATTGAATTCAGGTCTGGGGAACGGGCGGGCCAGTCCATAGCATCAATGCCTTCGTCTTGCAGGAACTGCTGACACACTCCAGCCACATGAGGTCTAGCATTGTTATGCATTAGGAGGAACCAAGGGCAAACCGCACCAGCATATGGTCTCACAAGGGGTCTGAGGATCTCATCTCGGTACCTAATGGCAGTCAGGCTACCTCTGGCGAGCACATGGAGGGCTGTGCGGCCCTCCAAAGAAATGCCACCCCACACCATTACTGACCCAATGCCAAACCGGTCATGCTGGAGGATGTTGCAGGCAGCAGAACGTTCTCCACGGTGTCTCAAGACTCTGTCACGTCTGTCACATGTGCTCAGTGTGAACCTGCTTTCATCTGTGAAGAGCACAGGGTGCCAGTGGCAAATTTGCCAATCTTGGTGTTCTCTGGCAAATGCCAAACGTCCTGCACGGTGTTGGGCTGTAAGCACAACCCCCACCTGTGGACGTCGGGCCCTCATATCACCCTCATGGAGTCTGTTTCTGACCATTTGAGCAGACACATGCACATTTGTGGCCTACTGGAGGTCATTTTGCAGGGCTCTGGCAGTGCTCCTCCTGTTCCTCCTTGCACAAAGACGGAGGTAGCGGTCCTGCTGCTGGGTTGTTGCCCTCCTACGGCCTCCTCTACATCTCCTGATGTACTGGCCTGACTCCTGATAGCGCCTCCATGCTCTGGACACTACGCTGACAGACACAGCAAACCTTCTTGCCACAGCTCGCATTGATGTGCCATCGTGGATAAGCTGCACTACCTGAGCCACTTGTGTGGGTTGTAGACTCCGTCTCATGCTACCACTAGAGTGAAAGCACCGCCAGCATTCAAAAGTGACCAAAACATCAGCCAGGAAGCATAGGAACTGAGAAGTGGTCTGTGGTTACCACCTGCAGAACCACTCCTTTATTGGGGGTGTCTTGCTAATTGCCTATAATTTCCACCTGTTGTCTATCCCATTTGCACAACAGCATGTGAAATTGATTGTCACTCAGTGTTGCTTCCTAAGTGGACAGTTTGATTTCACAGAAGTGTGATTGACTTGGAGTTACATTGTGTTGTTTAAGTGTTCCCTTTATTTTTTTGAGCAGTGTATAATGCTTGCATCTATTGTGTCAGTGCAATTTTAGTTGTTTTCTGTGATTTTTTTTTTCATAAAAGCAAGGTGGGGCCAGCAGATTTATCTTCTTTCATGCCAGTTTTCAGTGGACTGCTGAAGGATGCGTGAAAATTAGGTGTATCCTCCAAAGCACAGGCGATATAGACCGGCAGATATTTTCAATGCACTCTTACAGACAATGATATCCTATAGGCGGCAACATTAGTGTATTGCTCTAGATCAGTGATGGTGAACATTTTACAGACCGAGGGCCCAAACTGCAACCCAAAACCCAATTTATTTATTGCAAAATGCCAACACAGCAATTTACCCTGAATACTACAGTCCAATATAGTACATCTTCCATGTACTTTATCATTTAGCTATGATAGCCTGCCTACATTCAATGCTCTGCCTGTGGTGTTCATAGTGCGTCCTGCGCTGACGAATAGGAGGAAAAGTCTAAGGCAGGGATGCTCAACCTGCGGCCCTCCAGCTGTTATAAAACTACAACTCCCATCATGCCCCGCTGTAGGCTGTCCAGGCATGTTGGGAGTTTTAGTTTTGCAACAGCTGGAGGGCCGCAGGTTGGGCATCCCTGGTCTAACGTATATTGGTACACCATAGACTTTTTCAGGGCCGCCTCTGGCACCCGTGCTATAGGTTCGCCACCACTGCTCTAGATGGTCACTGGTAATGGAAAGAAGGGTAATGGCCAGTTGTAGTTATACATTTCCAGGAGAAATAACAGAGAAACAGCACAATGTAGAGGTGAAAGATAGAGGTGTTAATCTCTGCTCACTACATCCATACCAAGTAGAGCAGTTTGAAAATAGCCTTCAGTATGACTTACCTTCCAAAAATGCAAATTCATCAAAAGCATCTATTGCATTATCTGAAATTCAAAGAAGAGCATATTGTAAATCTAAAATCTTTACAGAGGACCTGTCAGCTAGCTCCTCACGTCTGTTTCTGGTGCCATTCCTGTTATTTCTCATAGTAACTTATGAAGAAATTGACAACTGGGTGCTACCGCTGCTCTTGTGAAAAGGGTGGGTCCCTACATGGTCAGCACCGGACAATGTCCCACTGTGTAAGGACACACCCCAACTGGTAGCACCCAGTTTATTCATTTCTAGGAGGACTAACAGAGCTTTAAAGGAGGTCTGTTACCTTCATAATCCTTTTTAAAGTAAGCATACAACCATGTAGGGTTTGGTGCTCCACAACTTTCTTGTGAAAATCTAGTCTTTCAATCCTGAGAAACGCTTTTTTTTAATATTTTTTGCAAGTACGGTTTTTCTTGTGCCATGAACGGGTGTATCTTCACTCCTCCCCCCCCCCCCCCCCCATTATGCCACCCAACGCCTCCTCTCGTTTACCTAAAAGTCCCTGAGATTTCTGAGACCGTAGTGATGACATGGGGAAATCATGTGCCCTAAAAACCATATTTTCCTGAAAATAAATAAATACAAAAAAAAAAAAAAAAACACAAAAACATTGCTCAGGAGTAGAGGAGCAGATTTCCACCAGAAAGGTACGGTTATATTTCGAGGCACCTACCCTACATACAGATTCGACACCCTGTAAGACATGAAAGAACTTCTATTTGGAATGCAGGCAGTTACTAAAAATAGACATACTGGGAAAGCTGGAACCGATTTGGTTAAACGTATGAGGGTCCACACACCCGCAACTGTTTTGCAGTCCGCAAAACACGGACACTGGCCATGTGCGTTCCGCATTTTGCGGACCGCACATGGCCGGCACTATAGAAATGCCTTTTCTTGTCTGTAACAAAACAATTGCTGATCTGGGAGACCAACTACAGAAAACACTGTGGAGCCTCATTTAAGAGTCTCGACACAGCAATCCAAAGTGCAAAGCTCCCTGGGAAACAGTAATATGCAAAATAACCGTGGAGCCCCAGTTATGGGTCTTCAACACAGTGAAAACCAGATATCTCTCAAAGGAAGGAAAAACAAGCAAAGGGGTGTCCCCATTACAGAGATCACCAAATCCACCATATTAAGTGGCCCCTATGTCAAGATCCCGCTCTTTTACAAGCTTTAAGGATGTGACGGGGAAGACCTAAGCCAGTTATTCATCTACAGACAGCTGTTTCGGGGTGTTGCCCCTCATCAGGGAAGACCTAGCCAGAATCCTACTCCACACTGATGAGGGGCAACACCCCGAAACAGCTGTCTGTGGATGGATAACTGGCTTAGGTCTTCCCCGTCACATCCTTAAAGAGGACCTTTCATCAGCATCAAGTATGTAAACTGAATATACATGGAGAGCGGCGCCCAGGGATCCCCCTGCACTTACTATTGTCCCCGGGCGCCGCTCCGTTCTCCGGTTATAGCCTCCGGTAAAGTCATAGTTAGGCTCCACCCATTTGAGCCTGCCGCGGTCTCCTTCTCCTATGCTGTAGCGCTGGCCAATCGCAGCGCTCAGCTCTTAGCCATGCTATGAGCTGAGCGCTGCGATTGGCCAGCGCTACAACATAGGAGAAAGAGAAGCCGGCAGGCTCAAATGGGTGGAGCCTAACTATGACTTTACCGGAGGCTATAACCGGAGAACGGAGCGGCGCCCGGGGATAATAGTAAGTGCAGGGGGATCCCTGGGCGCCGCTCTCCATGTATGTATATTCAGTTTACATACTTGATGCTGATGAAAGGTCCTCTTTAAAGCTTGTAAAAGAGCGGGATCTTGACATAGGGGCCACTTAATATGGTGGATTTGGTGATCTCTGTAATGGGGACACCCCTTTGCTCGGTTTTCCTACCTTTGAGGGATATCTGGCTTTCACTGTGTTGAAGACCATGTTATAAGGGAAAATAACACAGTGAATAGACTTTCATCCTAGCAACCATGCGTGAAAATCGCACCAAATCCACACTTGCTTGCGGATGCTTGCGATTTTCACGCAGCCCCATTAACTTCTATGGAGCCTGCGTTGCGTGAAAAACGCACAACATAGAGCATGCTGCGATTTTCACGCAACGCACAAGTGATGCGTGAAAATCACCGCTCATGTACACAGCCCCATAGAAGTGAATGGGTCCGGATTCAGTGCGGGTGCAATGCGTTCACCTCAAGCATTGCACCCGCGCAGAAATCTCGCCCGTGTGAAAGGGGCCTAAGGGTGAATAGGACAAGGGTTCCAGCCCCTAAGGGGGCTAATAGTAAGAAAAAAAAACAAAAAACACTAAGGCTACTTTCACACTTGCGGCAGTGTGATCCGGCAAGCAGTTCCGTCGTCGGAACTGCCTGCCGGATCCGCCGATCTGGATGTGACTGAAAGCATTTGTGAGACGCATCCGGATGCGGATCCATCTCACAAATGCATTGCAAGAACGAATCCGTCTTGTATCTTTTTACACATTTTTACCGGTCTTCGCATGCGCAGACCGGAAGGACGGATCCGGCATTTTAAATGCCGGATCTCCGGCATTTTAAATGCCGGATCTGGCACTAATACATTCCTATGGGGAAAAATGCCGTCTCCGGCATTCAGGCAAGTCTTCAGTTTTTTTGTCCGGAGATAAAACCGTAGCATGCTACGGTTTTCTCTTTTGCCTGATCAGTCAAAATGACTGAACTGAAGACATCCTGATGCATCCTGAACGGATTACTCTCCATTCAGAATGCATGGGGATATGCCTGATCAGTTCTTTTCCGGTATGAGCCCCTGTGACGGAACTCTATGCCGGAAATGAAAAACGCTAGTGTGAAAGTACCCTAAAATATTAAGTTTAAATCCCCCCTTTCCCAATTTTACATATAAAATATATAAACAATAAATAAATAAACATATTACATAGCGCTGCGTCCGAAAAGTCCAAACTATTAAATTATTAAAAAATATCTCCTATGCGGTGAGCGTCGTAACAGAAATAAATAAAAACCATGCGATTCGCCATTTTTTTGTCACCCCAAAAAATAGGATAGGACTGTTCTATTATGGGCCGAACATTTCATAAAATGCGAAATGCACGCAGCTTTTTTTGGTGTTTTTTTTTTTGCGCGGTATTGAGTATCGCAATACTTTTTTATGGTGACGAAAGCGAATCAAAATTTTGGTATCGAAACAACCCTACGCCGATCTGATCGGCGTAGCGTTGTCACGATACCAAAATTTTGATTCGGTTTCGATTTGGCGACTAAAAATTTAATTTCCTAAATTTTTCAGTTCAGGAGCCAATGGCTACTAGGTATTTTTTTTAGTCTGGAGCACTGTGACATGTCTTTTTTTTTTGCGGTGCGGAACGACGGAAAGAAACACCACAGAAGCACTCTGTTCCGATCCGTGACTCCGTTCCGCATCTCCGGAAATGTGGACCCAGAATCGCAGAAGTCATGCTTGTGTTGCTTTGAACCAGCACAATGTCCCTGCGGACACTGTTCCTTCAGCTACATGGCTTAAAAACTCCCCCCACTCAGGCAAAATCTGCTCCGGTACAGACTTCCTAAGAGATCCCCTTAATGATCTGCCGGAGCACTGATGAAGCTCTCTGCCCAATCACAGAACTGTGTAGAGAGTGGGAGGGATGGGAGAACAGTCTGTCAGCGAAATGAAGAACATGGAGGGGCAGTCTGTGACAGAGATGGGGGACCTCACACCTTTGGGACCAGGCGCTGACTGCAGCAGTCACAGGTTGTCACTGCAGGGAGAATTAGAGAGCCACATCCACATCCATTCCTTCCTTTAGGTCATTTCCTGCTGAAACATTACACACCATTTAACTCTTTCACTACCCTAGACCACCAGGGTTCTCTACAGTAATTGCTGTTCTAGAAGGAAGAGTGTTACACTGAAAGAAAAGAAATGGGGGAAAGGGGGGGGGAACGACATTGGCACAGTCTGGAGACGTGGGAAAAGTCTGACCATTTCCAGCCCAGTAACAGCAGAGGACAGGTTCCTTTAAAAGCATACCTCCCAGTTCTAGTTTCAGAAATGAATAGTACAGGGGGACATAAGAAGTGCATGGAGGAGGTTGAGTGATGTGTCTGGTCCCATGACCCTCCATCAGCAGCAATCTATGGACAGAACCTCCGTACGGACAGCACAAAAGACCTGGCAAACAATGGGGCGTATCTCATGAAATATAGAAAATGGTGCAGAATATCTACAAATTCTATATTAGTAAGCGCCATACAGTAATCATCCAAACACACTGGTCAACAGTAACGAAAATGTGGCTGGAGCACTTTAACTATTTGAGGAACAGGATACAACTGGGAAGGTCTGGAGAATTTCCACCTCCGACAATCCATACCGAGGTCCTTCCGCTGCAGCGTTTTCCTTTTTCCTCGTTGGGCATACACATATGCATCTTTGGCAATAGTTTCAATGAATAATTCCTGTGGGGAAAAAACAAAAAAAACACTTATAATCATGGAGGGGAATGGTCTTGCTATTGTATGATAGTTGGTATTTTTCAACATCAAAATTAACCCCTTCCTGACGCAGCCATTTTCCAATTTAGTTTTTTTACTCTGTACACTTTTGTCCAAAGTCGTATGAGGGCGTCACAGTACTTGTACTTTCTAATGGCACCATTTGTTAAATACAATGTAGTAGGAAAACATTATCGAAATGGGTCAAACTGGAACAAAAATACACAATTTCACTATGGGTTTTCTTAGTGTTCACTGTGCAGTAAAAAGACATGCTAGCTTTATTTTTTGCAGGACAAGATGTGTTTTTTAATGCCACCATTTCATTTACCATATCTTGTATTGAAAAACAATAACCCCCTTAGGGGCTAGAACCTGGGATCCTTTGACCCCTGCTCTGATTCACCCTAATAGAGATCTATTAGGGTGAATAGGATTTTTACACTCTCCATTCTGAGCTATGCCTTGTGGAGATTGCCCTGGATCACTTCAGCAGCATCCAGGCCACCATGGCAACCGATCGGAGCCCCACGATTTCACTGCAGGGGCTCCGATCGGAAGACAGAGGGAGCCGCATCCTACCAGGTCACTGACAGAAGAGTGTGTCTACTAAAGCGAGCACCTTCCCTGCCTGGGTGACTGGGCATGGGCGCATAGACACATGTATCTCACCCCACGCCATCATTCAGTATTACATACAATATAGTGGGAAGCTGGGGGGGGGGGGGGGTTAGAGGGAGAAATTCCGCTCGGTAACTTCATTATCTGGGTCATTACAATGACCCCACATTTATATCGTATTCCTTGTGCTTTTAATACTTTCAAAAAAATGTAAACTAAAAAGGTTTGCTTAGCATCGCCTTATTCTGACCACATAACTTGTTAATATTTATGTCTAAAGGGCCCTTTAGAGTTTATAGTAATGCTCGTTAGCGATTACCTTGTGGTGGAAATACACCACTGATTACCCGAGGAACGAGCATAACGCTCATTCATCCGGTAATTGGATCATTTGTGTGAACACAAGAATCCTCGTTTCCCCATAGCAGATCGTGTGGTATAAACATGATCTGCTGCCCTATAACAACAAATAGTTATGAGGACGAGGGATCGCCCTTCCCCATACTGTGGAGGAGATCGCTGCATGTAATCGCAGCAGTCTCCTCCGCTAACAGGTGATTGCTGGGAAGGAACGCTTCCCTCCCAACTATCTGCTGTAATATAGTCCTGTGTAAAGGGACCTTTAAAAGCCTCATGCACACGACCGTTGTTTGGGTCTGCATCCGAGCCGCAGTTTTGGCGGCTTGGATGTGGACCCATTCACTTCAATGGGGCCGCAAAACATGCGGACAGCACTCTGTGTGCTGTCCACATCCGTTGCCCCGTTCCGTAAAAATATATATATAACCTGTCGTATTTGCAGACAAGAATAGGCAGTTAGATCAATGGCTGTCTGTGCCGTTCCACAAATGGCGGAACGCACACGGACGCCATCCGTGTTTTGCGAATCCGCCATTTGCGGACCGCAAAACACACAACGGTCATGTGCATGAGGCCTAAATGTGGGGCTGGGTTTTTGCAGGGCGATCTGTAGTATTCAGTGATACCATTTGGGAGTGTGTATGACATTTTGGTTTTTTATGCATTATAGTATTCACCATATAGGATAAATAGATGTATATTTTAATAGTTTGGACTTCTGGCATGCAAAGGATATATATTTTAATTAATGATTGGCATGATTAGAATTTTTACTTTTTATTAAATTTTTAACAGGTTTTAACATGTATATTAAAGGGGTTTTCCAAGATGTTAATACTGATGATCTATCCTCCTCGAGATCAGTATCTGGTGGGGGTCCGAAGAAGGCAGTTCGCTCGCAGCGAGAGTGCAATACCACTAGCCACTATACGGCGCTGTGAGAAGACACTCACGGAAGCGCCTTCTCAAACAGCTGATTGGTGGGGGTCTGACACTCGGGACCCCCACCAATCAGTTACTGAAGACCTATCTTGAGAAAAGGTGGGTCATCAGTATAACAATCCCCATAAACCCTCTTAAGGGACTGAACATACGATTGTTAGACTACTTGTCCCATTGACTGCCATGAATTTCCATTGCTTCCAATAGGACATTTAATATGTTCCTATGGAGAACTGCCATAGTCAGGCAGGAGCTGCAGTGCTGAACTGGGGCCAGTCTTCTCCTGCGTACACCCCTCCAAATTCTGTTCAGTCTCCAACCTGTGAAAGGAAATCTGTCCGTCACCCGTAGCAACCGACCAAGCCCGCTCTTCGGGAACCAATGCAGCCAGCCAATCAGCTACAGGCGCCCTTCTCAGCAGGACCTCACCGTCGCCTTGCTGATGATCATCACGGCCTCCTGACTGGCAAGTGACACGTCCGGATCTGACTTCATTATCGACTTTACCCGGGACATGGGAAGTCTAATCAGCTTCTGAGACGCCACTGGCGGCGCGGGGGCCTCTGTGTTCTCGGGACCTTCGCCAGCCTCAGGTATCGCGGCGACATTCGCAGTCATCTCCTCTTCAGCAGCCATTGCACGAAACAGAGCGCGGGGAAATACCACGTGACTTGCAATCGTCTAGATGCGGGAGGAAGATTTCCCACTACGCTCGTGACGTAGGAGTACAGGCGGCCTGAGGCGGGCTGTCATTAGTTAGTTGTGGTGCGTGGGACGTAGACAGTACGCTGCCACTACATCCAGCGGCTTCTAGGTCAGTTTAGCACAGGGATCAGCAACCTTCGGCACTCATGCTGTTCTGAAACTACAACTCCCAGAATGCTCCATTCACTTCTATAGGAGTTGCAAGAGCAGCTGAGCCAGTGTGAATGCTGGTAATTGTAGTTTCACAGCAGCTCGAGTGCCTGAGGTTGCTGACTCCTGGTTTAGCGCCTCACTTGACCATGTGACATCATAAGATCATTACAGTGTTCTGCCAGATCTCTATACCTTGCGAAAAGTCTATACCGGAAGTGACGCGGCCACACCGGAATCAGCTGGAGGAGGGTGTGCGCTGCGCAAGCGCACATCCACTGGCTTATCAAAGAATCATTGCAGTGCCGAGATAGAATTATTTCGTGCACCGCGCGTGCGCACTTAGGGGTATAGAGATTTTGCAGCGCAAAATGTTGCATCAGATCTCCCTACCCCTGAGTGCGCAGGCGACTGGTAACCTCGGTATCCAGCACTCAGCTCTGCGGTAAGGATGAACTGCAACTGATGATTTGTGGGCGCCTGCGCACTCAGGGGTAGGGAGATCTGATGCAACATTTTGCGCTGCAAAATCTCTATACTCCTAACATTTTGCGCTGCAAAATCTCTATACCCCTAAGTGCGCACGTGCGGTGTACGAAGTACTTCTATTGCGGCGCTGCAATGATTTTTTGGTAAGCCGGTGAATGTGCGCAGCGCCGCGCACACCCTCCTCCAGCTGATTCCTGTGCGGCCACGTCACTTCCGGTATAGACTTTTCGCAAGGTATAGAGATCTGGCAGAACAACGGCGCACAGGATTTAGCCAGTGCTTGTGTGACAGTTGAGGCTCTTTATTGGCACCTGGGCAGAAGGGTTAATAATGGCGCCGCAGCATGGATCTGTAGGCTAGACAAACTTGTGGCTTTATAACCAGTGATGGCCAGTTTGCATTGTTCGCCCGCAAACATATGCGGGCTGCCATCTTTTTTCACAAGTCTGGCGAGGCACAGGTAAGCCCTTACCTGTGCCTGTGTGCGAGCCGGTGTGAAAACAAGTGCGGTCAGCGGGAGCAGGCAGTTCTGAGAACAGCCACCGGGGGCCTTCATCGGGCTGTTCTCGGAACTGCCTGCTCCCGGTGACCGTATTTGTTTTCAGACCGGCTCGCGGCACAGGTAAGGGCTTACCTGCGCCTCGCCGGACTTGTGAAAAAAGATGGCAGCCCGCATATGTTCGCGGGCCAACAATGCGAACTGGCCATCACTGTTTATGACCAGTTGTCCTAATCCATGTTGTGCACGTTTTTAAACAGAGATCAGAATATATACAGTCATGTCCATAAATATTGGGACATCGACACAATTCTAACATTTTTGGCTCTATACACCACTGTAAGGCTATTCGTCTCTTCACTAGGCATCCCTGATACCTGACCTCGGTGATCAGCTTGGATTAAGTCTTTTCTGACGCCAGGAGAATGAACTTATCAGATACAACAAAACACGGGTCTGAACAAAATTCACTCTAATTTTATTGCCCCTTAGTTCAGCCTTTTAAAGAAGCAGGGAGTATAATTTACATAGTAACATCATTAACCAATCATGTGTAGACACATATATGCTTAGTATGCATTAAGCCGGGATGACCTTATAAGGTGTGACTGTTTTCACTTAGGAATTTAAGGGTCTCAAGAAACTGTCCAAGGACACAGAAAGACTCCCAAATTCCAGTGCGGGGGAACTTGAAAAAGTTCATTGACCAAGATATTATCACAATACACATTGTTAAAACAGCCAAAATGGAGTCACATATATCCCTTCAATCCCCTCTTAGAACCTTATATATATACCTAATACTATATGGTTCTTTCTCTGTTCTCTCTTGGTTTGCTTATAAGCCTTTAGGTATTCCATATACCCTTCAGGAGTATAATCCTCAGGCTTTGTTGGGGTTGTGTTTACCTCTTCTACCTCTACCGGTGTATAGAGGAATGTTGAGTGTACCCCTCTTTCGGCCACATTTTTACATACGGCAAGAAGGGAGGGCACACACTGTAGACAACAGCAGAGACACACTATTGCAGCGACCACGGCAAATGCCACTCCTACAACATATCTTATTTGACCAAAGTCAGGTATCCAGCCAAAAAGCCAGTCCCACCAACCTTGGTCAACATCTTGTTTTATATGTTTTATCATCTCTTACAGTTGGTGTCACGAGGGTATCAAGAGCCACGTCTGACTCCGTTATACCCGGGGTCAGGAGGTCGCAGCGGGTGGCTGCGCGCTCTATATCTAAAGATCACGTTGTTTCTTAGTGATTGTTTTCTGTGTTTGCCTTGCTATCCTTTTTGTCTCTCTCAGGGATCCGTAGCTTCTCCTCCTCAGCTGTTTCTTGTCTGCCACTCCCAACCTCCTTATATTCTCCCCTCACTCTTCTCTAGTTGCCAGTTATAGAGCTTCCTGCCTGGACATCTATACTAACCCACTGGAGTTGTGAATCCTGGTTGTCGTTCCAGAGTGCTACCCTCCGGATCCCTGTTGGGCTTCTTGTTGTCTCCTGTTGTCGCCCACCTGGGATTATATGTTGAGTTTGTATTGTCTGTCCTTCCCTTGGTGTTTTCCTTTAGAGCTAGTGGTGCGGACTAGTGTTCCCACCGCCCTGTTCACTATCTAGGGCTCAGCTTAGGGAAAGCCAGGGCTTTAGGCACGTGATCGGCGTACGGGTGAGGAACCCGTCTAGGGACGTCAGGGCAGCCAGGTGCCAGCCGCTAGGTGAGTCAGGGGTCACCACCTTCCCTCTCACTTGGGCAGGGCCTTCCTTGTTCCCTCCCTCTGTGTCACGTATGTGATAGTCACGCCGACCGTGATAGTTGGCCTATTTTATCTTTTATTCCACGGGAGTGGTCTGATAAATTGAAACAACACATCCCTGCGAACGCTGAGCATCCTATACCATGTTGGAGCAATAAATAGTCAATAGTTGCCCTATTCTGCAAGATAGCCTTTTTATATGATTGTATATCCAGCAGCATATCTTGCAGAATTGCACTAGTGACATTTATCTGTTTTACCATAAAACAGGCAAGTTTTGATATTGTCCTGTGGTTATATATGGCCAACCCTGGTACTCCTATCAAAGACATCCCTAAACTCATATATTCTGCTCTAGAGAGGAGATTCACATTATAATCACAATTTTCTGGTAACTGTAGGGAAGTGTCTCTCGTGTGTCGTGTCTGCATTGCTGGGAATAGTGGTATCATTGCTAATGTCAACCTAGCTATTGTACAGGGTCCCTCTGTAATATTGGCCGGTATGTATGTGTGACTAGTATTTTCACAGGCCAATACCCATCCTGTTGGTAGAGGTACATGTTTGTCTAGGGATGGTACTGTTTTTGTAATATTACATTGCATATTCTTTAGATTTATACATATCTCTAAGTCTAAACATTTGTGTTGCAGATCCCCACATTTTATGGAAGTACCATCCTAGTACATAATCTCCTTCATCCTGTTTACCAGGATTTTCTATTGTTAACATTATTTTCATGTGCAATGATATTTGCGGACAATGACCTATACCAGAGAATGAAGAGGTGTCCATGTAACAGGTCCCTCCTTCAAGGAGTATCATTCTCTACTAATTGGTAAAATCAACAAGATTATTGAAGCAATCTTAGTCAGTACATTCAACCATTTCCCAGAAAAGAGTGAGGAGCTCATCATGTTGGAGGTCAGGGCTGTCTGCCCCGTTAGTACCTCCTGTCCTTCTTCAAGGCCAAGGCTGTCTGCTTCCGTTCCTGCCTCCTCTCTTGCTCTCACAAGCTTCACTCGGGTGGCGTGGATCCAAATTGGAGATTGTTCAGTCAGCACAGCTGTTCTGGTTACTGCAACCACGGTAGTAGATGGGCCATATACGAAATCACCTTGAGCTCTTCCTTTCTTCAGTGTTTCGACCACCACCCCATCCCCCACCCTGTATGGGTGGGTGGGTTCCTGTGGAAGAGAGGGAGACTTACAAGCAACTTTTTTCTCAGTTTTGCTAAGTACCTGTATCAATTTGGTGACATAGTCTTCTCCCTGCACTATCATTGGGCCCAGGGGGTGGGGAAAGGCCTTCCCATGGGTATCTCAATGCTGTTATGTCCTACTCCGTGGAAATATGCTATTAAGATGGAAGCACTGTGTTGGGGAATGCATGGCTACCCCTCTTTGCAGACTAATCCTTACTTAGGATTTTTCTGCAATACTGGATAACACCATTCTTACTGTTCCTGTTCAGTGGCATACCACTGAAGATCAGTAAGCATTTGCAACATCTCAGGGGTTGGAGGTGCCAGTCATGGCATCTCCCAATGGTTACACGGACCTGTAAGGTTGCATTTGGCCACTCGTTTCGCCACCTTATCTGCCAGCGCATTGCCCTGTGAGACATGATTCTTACCATCTGCTGCCGTAAATCCTCCTCTCTGCCAAATCAGACCATGGTCCCACACTACCCCATGTGCGTCCCTACTATCAATATAGATGGTGATAGGTCTGTCAGCATGTAGAATACATGCTCTAGTGAGTGTAATGAGCTCAGCTGCCTGCTGTGTTGAGTGTGGATGCCCTTGAGTAGGCCTACAACATCATGTGTAGTGTGCAAAAAGGTTAAATGTCCCAGGGTGTAAGTAGTTGCTAATTCTTCCATCATTGCACAGGCTGCAAGGGAACGCAGACATGCCGGCATCCCCTGAACAGAGGTGGGCATAACCTTTCAGAAAAACGCACAAGGACGCAACTTGCCTCCGTGTTCTTGTGTCAGTACCCCCGCCATGGTTTTACAATTTTGGCGTGCAAACATGTGGAAGGGCATATTATAGTCAGGGAAACCCAGCCCTAGACTCAACATGAGTGAACATTTCAGATAATCAAATGCATTGTACATTTCAGAAGACCATTTAATCAAATCTGGATTTTCTTCCAGAGTGGCTTGCCTCAAAATATTGTCATAATAGGAGCAATCAGGAAACCATTGTCTACAGTAGTTTATCATCCCAAGGAAAGATAACATTTCTTTCTTGGTGTGCGGGGTGACCAGACCCACAATAGACTGGACTGTTTCTGTGCTGATTCTCCTTTCACCTTTTGTGAGGACAAAGCCCAAGTATTCAACCTGCATTTTACACCATTGCATTTTCTTAAGTGCCACTTTGTGACCACATCCTGACAACCATTGTAACAGTGATAAACCATCCTGAATGCTGGCCTCCGCTGACATGCTACACAGTAACAAATCATCAACATATTGCAACAGCACAGAACCTTGGGGGGGGGTACCATGGTTTTAATGTGGCTTGGAGGACTATGCTGTACACTACAGGTGAATCAGCATATCCCTGGGGCATTCTGCACCAGGTCAGTTGACATCCGTCAAAGGAAAAAGCAAAAAGTAGTCTGGTTGCCTTATCAACTGGGATAGAGAAGAAAGCATTCTTCAGAACTATCACACTGAAATAGACAGCGTCTGCAGGAATTGCAGAAAGAAGTGAGGTGACATCTGGGACAATAGGAGCAATAGGCACTATGATATTATTTATTGCCCCTAAATCCTGTACAAAGCGGGTAGTACCATCTGCCTTTGTCACTGGATTCACGGGCGTGCTGTAGGGTGAAATCACCTCTTCCAGGATTCCCTTTTGTAGGAATTCTCCTATCATTGGCCTTAGTCCATCAAGTTTCTCAAGCTTAATGAACAAATCTCTCCCTAACAGGCTGACTGGGCAATCTAGTATAATGCTAAATACATGATCTGTGATGTATTCCCTGTCCATGGTCTCGAGTGGTAGTGAGTCAGTTTTGAAAGGTTTTGTCAAAACCCCATTAATTCACATAGAATGCTCAGACTCTCCTTCCTCCCACTCTCAGTCATTTAAGTCCACCCCTTTTAGTCGGACGCTGTGGTCCTCCTTCTGTCCGTCAATAGTGTCCCAGCTGTCCATAAGAACAGAGCTCTGATGTTAAGCACAACACTTAACATGTAACACGTAACTTCAAACATTGAAACAAACAGATCTGACAATACAGACATGAACACACAAAGGGCCCATAAAAAAAAACTTTTCATTGACTTCAATTAAAAAAATGTACAGCTTGATCAACACTGTTGGCACCAATAAAAACCAAAAAAACTTCCAAGAAAAATAAAATAAAATTCTCAATGCGCATATTATATGAAAACAAATATCGTACTCCATACGCATTCACATTTTCATGTACTCATTTTCACAAACAACTCATAACCACGCCCTTATACATAAAAACTGAATTGCATTCACAGCTCTGCTAAAAACATCCATCAGTCTTCACACATTTTCAACTCAAAGCCACACCCATTCACATTCCACTGAATCATTTGTCTTCCAACCCAGCCACACAGTTTTCTTTGTTTCATCCCAAAACTTGCAGCACAGACAAACACAGCTTTCCTGGAAACAGATGGCCACAGCACACCCAGAATTGCTGATGGTCTATGTCGCTGTTGTACTGTGTTTTCCAATGTCTTCTGGTCTTCACTCTGTGATTAATCAACTCTTATAAGAAGACAATATACATGTTATAATCATACAGTAATTTTGTTAAACCCAAATCATCTTATATGCCAGGTGGTCTTAGTTAGTGTTTGCACATATATAATAATTTTTGTTAAAAGCTGGATTATTACACCTATAACATTACTTACTCTGCATGATTCCCTCCCCCCTTTTCCTTTGCCTGCTCTTCTCTTATCTTAGGAATGTTAAGGCAGGACGTTCAGCTGTCTTAAATATTCCTCAAATTTTTACAGATACTGCACCAGACAATACTGTGTTTTCTCACACTACGTACAATACTTATCCATTAACTGACCAGGCTATGGGTCTTCCCTATTTCCCTATTTAAACACACACATATCATTAGGGTAACAAAACTTAACCAGTTCATTTCTGAACATTTAACACAAGCGCCTTTCTGATTGCAGATACTGAGGCACTTTCTTTCTTGCTAGTGCCATCAATTAACTTCCTGACACTGCTCTGTTCTCTCACTCATTAGAACCCCCCCTCAACATCACAGGAGTTCTGATGTTATACAGTCTGTAAGCTCTAACTTCACAGATTCTTACAGATTTTTATCCCTGTTGCCAGCCAGGCGACCTGCTGTCCGGGGCCACACCTTCTCAGTAACATTCTTTTTCACATTTTAACTTTCAATTCTCCATTAATATCACATCCTGCTAAATTGTCTACCAATGGGTTAACTAGGAAGTAATTTGTGGGACTACACCATGCAACATAAACTTTACATGTTTCTCCCGTCTCAGGTTTGGGGTAATCTGTTTTTGACCCTTGTCCTCCCATGTTGATATTCTTAGTTCAAAGAATTAGCGAGACAATCATTGTCAGGACTGGCTGTACTGAACCGTAAAGGCCCCGACAAAAATCCTGTCAACTGATCAGCGGATTCGTATCTTAATGTCTCTCTATACTCTTTGGACCCCTATCTACTATTGCTGTTTTGGACCGCCACTTGCGTTCACTGTCTCCGGGTCAGCGGATTTTAATCCTAGCCGAAGGAGTGGGGCGTCTTGCAGTCCTCCACAACACAAACAATTTTACACATTAACAGTGGTTAACCCAAAATACATTAATTTGACAATAACAGTGGGATGTGATCGTACACCTACCACCCGGTCAGTATCTCACACAAACAGATAATCTTATCACTTCTAAGATACTTATACTATATATATATAAGAGTTAATCCAAGCTTATAACCTTCTGTTCCCTGAACAGTATTTCTTAGTGAACTTTAAATCTATCTGCGGTGATGTGGACTCCCGGAGTCCCTTATAATCAACTTAGGCTCCCTGAGCCTTTGTCTGTGTCCCTGACACAGCGACCTACCAAAGTCTTAAGTAGATGGTTCAACTTACTTGGGTCGAGACGTGGCCAGTGCCCTCGGATCAGACGGAGGACAAAGTCTTTCTCACCGGACCCGAGGATGACCCTCTCGATCCCGGACACGAGCCCCCAAAGCTGTAATGCTATTCGTCTCTTCACTAGGCATCCCTGATACCTGACCTCGGTGATCAGCTTGGATTAAGTATTTTCTGACGCCAGGAGAATGAACTTATCAGATACAACAAAACACGGGTCTGTACAAAATTCACTATCATTTTATTGCCCCTTAGTTCAGCCTTTTAAAGAAGCAGGGAGTACAATTTACATAGTAACATCATTAACCAATCATGTGTAGACACATATATGCTTAGTATGCATTAAGCCGGGATGACCTTATAAGGTGTGACTGTTTTCACTTAGGAATTTAAGGGTCTCAAGAAACTGTCCAAGGACACAGTAAGACTCCCAAATTCCAGTGCGGGGGAACTTGAAACAGTGCATTGACCAAGATATTATCACAATACACATTGTTAAAACAGACAAAATGAAGTCATATATATCCCTTCAACCACCACAATGGATTTGAAATGAAACAAACAAGATGTGCTTTA
The DNA here is from genome assembly GCF_905171765.1 of Bufo bufo. NCBI lineage: Eukaryota > Metazoa > Chordata > Amphibia > Anura > Bufonidae > Bufo > Bufo bufo. The sequence goes on from NC_053390.1 coordinate 496,441,403, forward strand.
ACTGCAGACTGTCAGCTTTAATTTGAGGGTATTTACATCCAAATCAGGAGAACGGTGTAGGAATTACAACATTTTGCATATGTGTCTTTCTGAGGCTTGCTCTACTAAGTGGCTTCTTATTAAGTGGAGTTAAAAAATAAGGAGTTCTAGAGCTGTGTGTGGTTTTGTGGGAGTGATTGCAGGTGGCTGAGTGTGGATTGCAGCAGAGATCATTGAAAGTTAACTGTTTGTATTCTAGTACTTGCATTTAAAATCGCTTTTTTTTTTTTTTTTTTTTCTCTGCTTAGTTAAGGCGAGTGCCCGGGGCAACCAGGTGCTATAAATTGAGCCACTTATACTCTTCAGAGCCTGCTCTTTCTGAGGCTTGCTCTACTAAGTGGCTTCTTATTAAGTGGAGTTAAAAAATAAGGAGTTCTAGAGCTGTGTGTGGTTTTGTGGGAGTGATTGCAGGTGGCTGAGTGTGGATTGCAGCAGAGATCATTGAAAGTTAAGTGTTTGTATTCTAGTACTTGCATTTAAAATCGCTTTTTTTTTTTTTTTTTTTTCTCTGCTTAGTTAAGGCGAGTGCCCGGGGCAACCAGGTGCTATAAATTGAGCCACTTATACTCTTCAGAGCCTGCTCTTTCTGAGGCTTGCTCTACTAAGTGGCTTGTTATTAAGTGGAGTTAAAAAATAAGGAGTTCTAGAGCTGTGTGTGGTTTTGTGGGAGTGATTGCAGGTGGCTGAGTGTGGATTGCAGCAGAGATCATTGAAAGTTAAGTGTTTGTATTCTAGTACTTGCATTTAAAATCGCTTTTTTTTTTTTTTTCTCTGCTTAACCACCTCAGCCCCCAGTGCTTAAACACCCTGAAAGACCAGGCCACTTTTTACACTTCTGACCTACACTACTTTCACCGTTTATTGCTCGGTCATGCAACTTACCACCCAAATGAATTTTACCTCCTTTTCTTCTCACTAATAGAGCTTTCATTTGGTGGTATTTCATTGCTGCTGACATTTTTACTTTTTTTTGTTATTAATCGAAATTTAACGATTTTTTTTGCAAAAAAATGACATTTTTCACTTTCAGTTGTAAAATTTTGCAAAAAAAACGAGATCCATATATAAATTTTGCTCTAAATTTATTGTTCTACATGTCTTTGATAAAAAAAAAATGTTTGGGTAAAAAAAAAATGCTTTGCGTAAAAGTTATAGCGTTTACAAACTATGGTACAAAAACGTGAATTTCCGCTTTTTGAAGCAGATCTGACTTTCTGAGCACCTGTCATGTTTCCTGAGGTTCTACAATGGCTTGACAGTACAAAAACCCCACAAATGACCCCATTTCGGAAAGTACACACCCTAAGGTATTCGCTGATGGGCATAGTGAGTTCATAGAACTTTTTATTTTTTGTCACAAGTTAGTGGAAAATGATGATTTTTTATTTTTTTTTTCTTTTCTTACAAAGTCTCATATTCCACTAACTTGTGACAAAAAATAAAAACTTCTATGAACTCACTATGCCCATCACGAAATACCTTGGGGTCTCTTCTTTCCAAAATGGGGTCACTTGTGGGGTAGTTATACTGCCCTGGCATTTTCCAGGGGCCCTAATGTGTGGTAAGTAGGTAAATGACCTGTGAAATCCTAAAGGTGCTCTTTGGAATATGGGCCCCTTTGCCCACCTAGGCTGCAAAAAAGTGTCACAAGTGTGGTATCGCCGTATTCAGGAGAAGTTGGGGAATGTGTTTTGGGGTGTCATTTTACATATACCCTTGCTGGGTGAGAGAAATATCTTGACAAAAGACAACTTTTCCCATTTTTTTATACAAAGTTGGCATTTGACCAAGATATTTCTCTCACCCAGCATGGGTATATGTAAAATGACACCCCAAAACACATTCCCCAACTTCTCCTGAGTACGGCGATACCAGATGTGTGACACTTTTTTGCAGCCTAGATGCGCAAAGGTGCCCAAATTCCTTTTAGGAGGGCATTTTTAGACATTTGGATACCAGACTTCTTCTCACGCTTTGGGGCCCCTAGAATGCCAGGGCAGTATAAATACCCCACATGTGACCCCATTTTGGAAAGAAGACACCCCAAGGTATTCAATGAGGGGCATGGCGAGTTCATAGAATTTTTTTTTTTTTGGCACAAGTTAGCGGAAATTGATATTTTTAATTTTTTTCTCACAAAGTCTCCCGTTCCGCTAACTTGGGACAAAAATTTCAATCTTTCATGGACTCAATATGCCCCTCACGGAATACCTGGGGGTGTCTTCTTTCCGAAATGGGGTCACATGTGGGGTATTTATACTGCCCTGGCATTCTAGGGGCCCTAAAGCGTGAGAAGAAGTCTGGAATATAAATGTCTAAAAAATTTTACGCATTTGGATTCCGTGAGGGGTATGGTGAGTTCATGTGAGATTTTATTTTTTGACACAAGTTAGTGGAATATGAGACTTTGTAAGAAAAAAAAAAAAAAATTCCGCTAACTTGGGCCAAAAAAATGTCTGAATAGAGCCTTACAGAGGGGTGATCAATGACAGGGGGGGTGATCAATGACAGGGGGGGTGATCAATGACAGGGGGGGTGATCAATGACAGGGGGGGTGATCAATGACAGGGGGGTGATCAATGACAGGGGGGTGATCAATGACAGAGGGGTGATCAGGGAGTCTATATGGGGTGATAACCACAGTCATTGATCATGCCCCTGTAAGGCTTCATTCAGACGTCCGGATGCGTTTTGCGGATCCGATCCATCTATCAGTGCATCCGTAAAAATCATGCGGACATCTGAATGGAGCTTTACAGGGGGGTAATCAATGACAGGGGGGTGATCAGGGAGTCTATATGGGGTGATAACCACAGTCATTGATCACGCCCGTGTAAGGCTTCATTCAGACGTCCGGATGCGTTTTGCGGATCCGATCCATCTATCAGTGGATCCGTAAAAATCATGCGGACGTCTGAATGGAGCTTTACAGGGGGGTAATCAATGACAGGGGGGTGATCAGGGAGTCTATATGGGGTGATCACCCCAGTCATTGATCACGCCCATGTAAGGCTTCATTCAGACGTCCGGATGCGTTTTGCGGATCCGATCCATCTATCAGTGCATCCGTAAAAATCATGCGGACATCTGAATGGAGCTTTACAGGGGGTTGATCAATGACAGGGGTGTAATCAATGACAGGGGGGTGATCAGGGAGTCTATATGGGGTGATAACCACAGTCATTGATCACGCCCGTGTAAGGCTTCATTCAGACGTCCGGATGCGTTTTGCGGATCCGATCCATCTATCAGTGGATCCGTAAAAATCATGCGGACGTCTGAATGGAGCTTTACAGGGGGTTGATCAATGACAGGGGTGTAATCAATGACAGGGGGGTGATCAGGGAGTCTATATGGGGTGATCACCACAGTCATTGATCACGCCCCTGTAAGGCTTCATTCAGACGTCCGGATGCGTTTTGCGGATCCGATCCATCTATCAGTGCATCCGTAAAAATCATGCGGACATCTGAATGGAGCTTTACAGGGGGTTGATCAATGACAGGGGTGTAATCAATGACAGGGGGGTGATCAGGGAGTCTATATGGGGTGATAACCACAGTCATTGATCATGCCCCTGTAAGGCTTCATTCAGACGTCCGGATGCGTTTTGCGGATCCGATCCATCTATCAGTGCATCCGTAAAAATCATGCGGACATCTGAATGGAGCTTTACAGGGGGTTGATCAATGACAGGGGTGTAATCAATGACAGGGGGGTGATCAGGGAGTCTATATGGGGTGATAACCACAGTCATTGATCATGCCCCTGTAAGGCTTCATTCAGACGTCCGGATGCGTTTTGCGGATCCGATCCATCTATCAGTGCATCCGTAAAAATCATGCGGACATCTGAATGGAGCTTTACAGGGGGTTGATCAATGACAGGGGTGTAATCAATGACAGGGGGGTGATCAGGGAGTCTATATGGGGTGATCACCACAGTCATTGATCATGCCCCTGTAAGGCTTCATTCAGACGTCCGTATGCGTTTTGCGGATCCGATCCATCTATCAGTGCATCCGTAAAAATCATGCGGACATCTGAATGGAGCTTTACAGGGGGGTGATCAGGGAGTCTATATGGGGTGATCTCCACAGTCATTGATCATGCCCCTGTAAGGCTTCATTCAGACGTCCGGATGCGTTTTGCGGATCCGATCCATCTATCAGTGGATCCGTAAAAATCATGCGGACGTCTGAATGGAGCTTTACAGGGGGGTGATCAATGACAGGGGGGTAATCAATGACAGGGGGGTGATCAGGGAGTCTATATGGGGTGATCACCACAGTCATTGATCACGCCCCTGTAAGGCTTCATTCAGACGTCCGGATGCGTTTTGCGGATCCGATCCATCTATCAGTGGATCCGTAAAAATCATGCGGACGTCTGAATGGAGCTTTACAGGGGGATGATCAATGACAGGGGGGTAATCAATGACAGGGGGGTGATCAGGGAGTCTATATGGGGTGATCAGGGGCTAATAAGGGGTTAATAAGTGACGGGGGGGGGGTGTAGTGTAGTGTAGTGGTGCTTGGTGCTACTTTACTGAGCTACCTGTGTCCTCTGGTGGTCGATCCAAACAAAGGGGACCACCAGAGGACCAGGTAGCAGGTATATTAGACGCTGTTATCAAAACAGCGTCTAATATACCTGTTAGGGGTTAAAAAAAACACATCTCCAGCCTGCCAGCGAACGATCGCCGCTGGCAGGCTGGAGATCAACTCTCTTACCTTCCGTTCCTGTGAGCGCGCGCGCCTGTGTGCGCGCGTTCACAGGAAATCTCGCGTCTCGCGAGAGGACGCGCCGGCGCGTCCAGGAGGAATGAATCAACCACCTCCAGGACGCGTCTGTGCGTACAGCGGTCCGGAGGTGGTTAATTAAGGCGAGTGCCCGGGGCAACCAGGTGCTATAAATTGAGCCACTTATACTCTTCAGAGCCTGCTCTTTCTGAGGCTTGCTCTACTAAGTGGCTTCTTATTAAGTGGAGTTAAAAAATAAGGAGTTTAAGAAAAGGAGTTTGGAAACTAAGGTTGGATATAATTTCCTTGTGTGTTGTTGGCTTAATTTTACGTGGTCCTTCAACTACAGCAGACAGGGTCTAAATCTAAATCATTTATACTGTTTTACTTTTTTTACTGTTGTAATCCCCATTTAGTATGTGTTGCACAATTTACAACGCAGTCCAGTGCACATCTTGCATGATGTATGCAGTCCTGGAACAGGAGTTCAAGGGTGTATATCTTTGTTCTAGATGTGAGCAAATTACCCGTTTGGAATCGCAGATCGAGTCTCTAAATGGGCAAGTTGCAACACTGAGAGGCATTGATAATTTGCAAAAGAGTTTGCTTCTCACCGAGCAAGCACTCTTTGGGGTAGATGAGGGGGAGGGTGACAGAGAGGAGGCTGAGGAAAGTGAGGTCGCTAGCTGGGTAAAAGTTAGAAAGCGGGGTAGAGGGAAGAGTGCCAGGGAGGCTAGCCCTGATCTGACACACCTCAACAAGTTTGCACGTTTGGCAGATGAGGGGGATGTCAGTCCGGGGACGGCACTGCTGCAGCCAGACACTTCCTCTGCCAGTCAGGGGAATGTCAGCTCCAGTAAGCAGGGAACCAGGAGAGCAGGGCAGGCCAGACAGGTGCTGGTAGTGGGAGACTCCATTATTAGGGGAACAGATAGGAAAATCTGTCACAAAGACCGTGATCGCCGAACAGTGTGCTGTCTTCCTGGCGCTAGAGTTCGACACATCGCGGATCGGGTTGACAGATTACTGGGAGGGGATGGAGACGATCCAGCGGTCATGGTCCATATCGGAACCAATGACAAAGTTAGAGGTAGGTGGAGAGTCCTTAAAAATGATTTCGGGGATTTAGGTCAAAAGCTGAGGGCAAGGACCTCAAAGGTAGTATTTTCCGAAATACTGCCTGTACCACGAGCCACACAAGAAAGGCAATGGGAGATTAGGGAGATTAACAAGTGGCTCAAGAACTGGTGTAGGAAGGAGGGGTTTGGGTTCCTGGAGAACTGGGCCGATTTTTCTATCGGCAACAGGCTCTATCGTAGGGACGGGCTGCACCTCAATGGGGAAGGGGCAGCTGTGCTGGGGAGAAAGATGGCTAGAAGGTTGGAGGAGTGTTTAAACTAGGGACTGGGGGGGAGGGTAATTACGTTATAGGAGGGGAAGATAGTGCAGATAGAGACCGGGGGCAAGGTAATAAGAATGGGGGAGGAATGGAAGGAGGGACTAGAACAATTCAGAAGGAAAGATGTAGGGTAAAAAATATACATAACTAATGCCAGAAGCCTGACTAATAAAACTGGTGAACTGGAATTAGTGATGTGTGAGGAGGACTATGACATAGTGGGAATAACTGAGACATGGCTGGATGATAGCTATGACTGGGCAGTTAATCTACAAGGTTATAGTCTGTTTAGAAAGGATCGTCAAAACCGGAGAGGGGGAGGGGTCTGCCTTTATATAAAGTCCTGTCTAAAGCCCACAGTCCGAGAAGATATAAGTGAGGGACATGAACATGTGGAGTCACTATGGGTAGAGATACATGGAGCTAAAAACAACAATAAATTACTAATAGGAGTTTACTATAAACCACCTAATATACCGGAGTCCACAGAAAATCTACTACTAAACGAGATAGATGAGGCGGCAAATCATAATGAGGTGGTTATTATGGGGGACTTCAACTAACCAGATATAGACTGGGAAACTGAAACTTGTATATCTCATAAGGGAAACAGGTTCGTGGCAATAACCAAAGACAATTACCTCTCCCAACTGGTTCAGGACCCGACTAGAGGGACGGCCATACTGGACTTAGTATTAACCAATAGACCTGACAGAACAACAGACGTGCAGGTCGGGGGACACCTGGGAAATAGTGACCATAAAGTAATAACCTTCCAATTATCATTCAAAAGAGCGTTTCTACAGGGAGGAACAAATATACCAAACTTCAAAAAAGCTAAATTTAGCCAACTAAGAGAGGCCATAGGCCAAACTAACTGGGACAAAGTCCTCACAAATACAGACACAAAATGGGATATCTTTAAAAACATCCTAAAAACTCATTGTGAGAGGTACATACCGTATGGTAATAAAAGGTTAAGGAACAAAAAGAAACCAATGTGAATAAACAGAACTGTAAAGAAAGCAATAAATGACAAAAAGAAAGCATATAAAACACTAAAACAGGAGGGGAGTGAGGAAGCGCTGAAAAACTATAAGGAAAAAAATAGAACATGTAAAAAACAAATAAAAGCGGCCAAACTAGAGACCGAGAGATTAATTGCCAAAGAGAGTAAAACTAACCCTAAAATGTTCTTCAATTATATAAATGTTAAAAAGTATAAAGCTGAAGGTGTTGGCCCTTTAAAGAGTAATGAGGGGGGAGTCGCAGAGAGCGACGAGGAGAAAGCAAAGCTGTTAAATATTTTTTTCTCCAATGTATTCACTGAGGAAAATAAATTGTCAGATGACATGCAGAATGCAAAAATAAATTCCCCATTAAAAGTGTCCTGTCTGACCCAGGAAGAAGTACATCAGCGACTTAAAAAGATTAAAATAGACAAATCGCCGGGACCGGATGGCATACACCCCCGTATCCTAAAGGAATTAAGTAATGTCATAGCCAGACCCTTATTTCTGATATTTGCAGACTCTATACTGACAGGGAATGTCCCACAGGATTGGCGCGTGGCATATGTGGTGCCAATATTCAAAAAGGGGCCAAAAACAGAGCCTGGAAACTATAGGCCGGTAAGTTTAACATCTGTTGTGGGTAAACTGTTTGAAGGTTTTCTGAGAGATGCTATATTAGAGCATCTCAACGGAAATAAGCAAATAACGCCATATCAGCATGGCTTCTTGAGGGATCGGTCATGTCAAACTAATTTAATCAGTTTCTATGAGGAGGTAAGTTCTAGACTTGACAGCGGCGAATCAATGGATATCGTATATCTGGACTTCTCCAAAGCATTTGACACTGTACCGCATAAAAGGTTAGTATATAAAATGAGAATGCTCGGACTGGGAGAAAACATCTGTATGTGGGTAAGTAATTGGCTGAGTGATAGAAAACAGAGGGTGGTTATTAACGGTACACACTCAGATTGGGTCACTGTCACTAGCGGAGTACCTCAGGGGTCAGTATTGGGCCCTATTCTCTTCAATATATTTATTAATGATCTTGTAGAAGGCTTGCATAGTAAAGTATCAATTTTCGCAGATGACACTAAACTGTGTAAAGTAATTTACACTGATGAGGACAGTATACTACTACAGAGGGATCTGGATAGATTGGAGGCTTGGGCAGATAAGTGGCAGATGAGGTTTAACACTGATAAATGTAAGGTTATGCACATGGGAAGGAAAAATGCAAGTCACCTGTACATACTAAATGGTAAAACACTCGGTAACACTGACATGGAAAAGGATCTAGGAATTTTAATAAACAGCAAACTAAGCAGCAAAAACCAGTGTCAGGCAGCTGCTGCCAAAGCCAACAAGATAATGGGTTGCATCAAAAGGGGCATAGATTCCCGTGATATGAACATAGTCCTACCACTTTACAAATCGCTAGTCAGACCACACATGGAGTACTGTGTACAGTTCTGGGCTCCTGTAAACAAGGCAGACATAGCAGAGCTAGAGAGGGTTCAGAGGAGGGCAACTAAAGTAATAACTGGAATGGGGCAACTACAGTACCCTGAAAGATTATCAAAATTAGGGTTATTCACTTTAGAAAAAAGACGACTGAGGGGAGATGTAATTAATATGTTTAAATATATCAGGGGTCAGTACAGAGATCTATCCCATCAGCTATTTATCCCCAGGACTGTGACTGTGACGAGGGGACATCCTCTGCGTCTGGAGGAAAGAAGGTTTGTACACAAACATAGAAGAGGATTCTTTACGGTAAGAGCAGTGAGACTATGGAACTCTCTGCCTGAGGAGGTGGTGATGGTGAGTACAATAAAGGAATTCAAGAGGGGCCTGGACGTATTTCTGGACCTTAATAATATTACAGGCTATAGCTACTAGAGAGGGGTCGTTGATCCAGGGAGTTATTCTGATTGCATGATTGGAGTCGGGAAGGAATTTTTTATTCCCCTAAAGTGGAGAAAATTGGCTTCTACCTCACAGGGTTTTTTGCCTTCCTCTGGATCAACTTGCAGGATAACAGGCCGAACTGGATGGACAAATGTCTTTTTTCGGCCTTATGTACTATGTTACTATGTCTCCCACTTGTTAAGGAACCAAAAGTAATGGGACAATTGGCTTCTCAGCTGTTCCATGGCTAGGTGTGTGTTATTCCCTCATTATCCCAATTACAATGAGCAGATAAAAGGCCCAGAGTTCATTTCAAGTGTGCTATTTGCATTTGGAATCTGTTGCTGTCAACTCTCAAGATGAGATCCAAAGAGCTGTCACTATCAGTGAAGCAAGCCATCATTAGGCTGAAAAAAACAAAACAAACCCATCAGAGAGATAGCAAGAACATTAGGCTTGGCCAAAACAACTGTTTGGAACATTCTTAAAAAGAAGGAACGCACCGGTGAGCTTAGCAACACCAAAAGACCCGGAAGACCACGGAAAACAACTGTGGTGGATGACCAAAATATTATTTTCCTGGTGAAGAATCACCCTTCACAACAGTTGGCCAGATCAAGAACACTCTCCAGGAGGTAGGTGTATGTGTGTCAAAGTCAACAATCAAGAGAAGACTTCACCAGAGTGAATACAGAGGGTTCACCACAAGATGTAAACCATTGGTGAGCCTCAAAAACAGGAAGGCCAGATTAGAGTTTGCCAAATGACATCTAAAAAAGCCTTCACAGTTCTGGAACCACATCCTATGGACAGGGACCAGGATCAACTTGTACCAGAGTGATGGGAAGAGAAGAGTATGGAGAAGGAAAGGAACTGCTCATGATCCTAAGCATACCACCTCATCAGTAAAGCATGGTGGTGGTAGTGTCATGGCGTGGGCATGTATGGCTGCCAATGGAACTGGTTCTCTCTGTATGTATTGATGATGTGACTGCTGACAAAAGCAGCAGGATGAATTCTGAAGTTTTTCGGGCAATATTATCTGCTCATATTCAGCCAAATGCTTTAGAACTCACTGGACGGCGCTTCACAGTGCACATGGACAATGACCCAAAGCATACTGCAAAAGCAACCAAAGAGTTTTTTAAGTAGAAGAAGTGGAATGTTATGCAATGGCCAAGTCAATCACCTGACCTGAATCCGATTGAGCATGCATTTCACTTGCTGAAGAAAAAACGGAAGGGAAAATGCCCCAAGAACAAGCAGGAACTGAAGACAGTTGCAGTAGAGGCCTGGCAGAGCATCACCAGGGATGAAACCCAGCGTCTGGTGATGTCTATGCGTTTCAGACTTCAGGCTGTAATTGACTGCAAAAGATTTGCAACCAAGTATTAAAAAGTGAAGGTTTGATTTATGATTATTATGTCCCATTACTTTTGGTCCCTTAACAAGTGGGAGGCACATATGCAAACTGTTGTAATTCCTACACCGTTCACCTGATTTGGATGTAAATACCCTCAAATTAAAGCTGACGGTCTGCAGGTAAAGCACATCTTGTTCGTTTCATTTCAAATCCATTGTGGTGGTGTATAGAGCCAAAAATGTTAGAATTGTGTCGATGTCCCAATATTTATGGACCTGACTTTATTAGGGCCCTGTGAGGGAGTTTAGGCAGGAGATTCTGCATACAGTGGAAGTGAATGGGGTATTTAAGACCCTATTCACATACAGAAGAACAGTGGATGTCCACCATTTTGCGCCGAGTATCTGCTAGTAACGAGAAGTGTGAACCGACAACCTCCAAGGGAGTGAGCGGTGATAAATGTTAGCTTACTTCGTGCCACTGCAATAGGCTCTATTCCAAGCCCCTGTCAGCGGTCCCTTCAGAATGGACAGAAAGAATAGAGCAGCATGCAACGCTAATTATCCTGTCAAAATGACAGACACCACATTACTTTTTAAATTACATTTTACGTTACCAAGTATACAGGAGAATACAACACCACATACGTCTCATATCCAGGGACATCTCTTCTGATGCTCTTTTTCCTCATCTTCTCCATTTGGACCTGACCGCCATAATGACTTCTTTCAGCCATGTCTCGTCTCTGCAGGGTTTGTCACGCAGACTTCTTTAGTTCCTACTTTTCCATCATCCTCCCACCTTCTAAACACCCAATCTTGCCACTCCCAATACCGTGCCCACTGTGCTCCCCAGGGGCAGACTGGGAACTAAAAGTGGCCCCATGTTAGGCCCCTTTCACACGAGCGAGTTTTCCGCACGGGTGCTGATAGGAATCTCAACGTCCCACTTGGTACCCCTGGCACCAAACTTCTAGTATCGGCTTGGTTTGAGTCCTTTTCTGACGTCAGGAGAGCGTTTCACTCAGTAGGTAATAAAAGACACAACAGTGATGTACTGAATGAACACTCTGAGGTTTATTTTTAATGCACACAGGTTATATAGAGGGGGCTTTACCCCCTTTATTAGCATATCATCGTAAGTTATGTATTCAACCTATCATATTAACACGTTTCATGCTACAGACAGAAAAAGAGAAACAAAAACGGAACTTCAATATTAGGAATATTGTCCGGGAGTAGTGCCAAAGAGATAAGATTCAGGGTTACAGAGAATAGAAACCTTACAGCAATTATTTTCACAGCAATCAGAGTTGGTTCCTAACAGAGAAACGAAACTTCAGCAAAAAGCACATTTGGTTTTGACATAAAAAAGAACATGGATTCCTTTCAAATCCCCTCTTAAGAACCTTTAGGGGATCACACTACATGGTTCTTTCCTTTCTTGTCCTTTTTCTCTCTATATGATATTAGGTAATTCTTATACCCATCTGGGCTTCGATCCTCCTGGGGTAGAGTAGTCTGATATCATGACATATTAGAGAGCCCTTTTTCTAGCATTCGTCTCACACAAGGAATAACACATAATGCTACTACATCTATTACTACAATTACTATTAGTATGACAATCCCTAGTTGCATGAGACCTTGTTTCCAACTTGTGAACCACCCAAAGTATTGATCCCATGGATTATTTATACCTGAGTTCTTTTTCAGTTCTATTGACGGATCTTCAAGCTTTTTTTATAGCTATTGTGACCTTACCAGTGGGGCCAGTATTATTTGGTATGTATGTGCAACAGGAGGTTGGATCAGTCAATACTCGGCACACTCCGCCCTTCTCTGCAAGAATCATATCTAACACCATTCGATTCTGGAATGTCATGATCGAGTCTGCTTGTAGTTCTTCTGCTACCCCTTGTAATGCATCTCTGGTATAGTTTACAAACCTTTGCTGATTGTAGTATATATAATTTATCCAATCCACATTTTTATTCACAGTAATGATGGGAAATATTGATTCAAATCCGGCGGCTACTTGATCTCTAGCTTTGAACTCATCTGGGACCCCTCTTGGAACACCTATTGCATCTATATACACATAGGGGTCAAAAATTGAAAGGGGGCTGCTTCTTTTGTTTATCTTTAGCACCCCTTTTTCTATAATATCTGATTCAGTAAAAATGTGCATGTTCATTATAACTTTGGCAAGCGCACATTCACCTTTCCAGGGACCTTCCAATCTGGATCTTATTTTTCCATCTCCACAGATCCAGTACACATCTCCTATGGAGTACACTTGGTTCTGAGTGAGTGATATGTTCAGATTGCTGTATTTGTGACAATAACCTTTGGTGAAATTCTGTACATTCCTCCCATGTGTACTCCCTTTGTAACATGTGTAGTTACCTGGATATACCTGGATTCCTGCCCCGGGCGAGGATTTTTTTAATAACAGAGGGTATTTTGACTTCCATTCTGTACATGCACTGTGGTTATAAGACATATTAACAAAAAGAGTCAAAAAACATTCTACAACACTTTCTGGTAACACTAGGGGTACGGTACCTAGGTGTGGCTTGGCAGCACCGCATATGTAACAGTTGCTTTTATTCACAGAGGCTGCACTATACTTCATCCACTCCAGCCACAAATTAGCATCAGAAAAACTCGTCTCCATGGCCAAAGTATCCTCATATGTGGGATCAGATATGGCCCTTAGGTTTTTTAGAGAAACTATATGTGGGGCTAGTGGGTTTTTGGGGACACCTGTGATGGGTTGGTATTCCTTAGACTTATACATATCTCTAAGTCTGAACATTTCTGTTACCCGGGAAGTCGCAGCTCCCCACATTTTATGGAAGTACCATCCCAGTACATAATCTCCTTCATCATATTTACCAGGGTTTTCTATTGTCAATACAATTTTCATTTCCGCTGACCTTTTTTTGCAATAATTCAATGAGGAGGTGTCCACATAACATGTCCGTCTCTCAAGGAGTGTCATTCTAGTCAAAAGGGACTTAGAATTTTTATCCCTCCTTTTGAGGGCGCTTTCTGGTTTATATCCCCATTCAGTCCCTGTATTCCATCCTACTGATCCCCAATATGCACAACCTTTTCCCCAGTATGAGTCTGTTACACATATATAGGCCTGTCCTTGTTGGAACAGTAGTTATAATATGAACATGTTTTCAATATATCACAAAGACAAAAGGTGTAGGTAGCTACGTGAGTGTTAGATGAATTATACCAAAAGGTGATGACGCCGCCCTTACTAGTTGCGGCTACTTCTCCCATACTGCTAATTGGTAAAATCAGCAAGATTATTGAAGCAATCTTAGTCAGTACATTCAACCATTTTCCAGAAAAGAGTGATGAGCTCATCATGTTGGAGGTCAGGGCTGTCTGCCCACGTTAGTACCTCTGGGCCTTGTCGGAGGTCAGGGCTGTCTGCCCCCGTTAGTACCTCTTGTCCTTCTTCAAGGCCAAGGCTGTCTGCCTCCGTTCCTGCCTCCTCTCTTGTTCTCACAAACTTCACTCGGGTGGCGTGGATCCAAGTTGGAGACTGTTCAGTCAGCATGGCTGTTCTGGTTACTGCGACCATGGTAGTGGGTGGGCCATATGCAAAGTCACCTTGGGATTCTCCTTTCTTCAGTGTTTTGATCTCTACCTCATCCCCCACCCTGTATGGGTGGGTGGGTTCCTGTGGAAGAGAGGGAGACTTACAAGCAACTTTTTCCTCAGTTTTATTAAGTACCTGTATCAATTTGGTGACATTTTTCCTTTATAAAATCAAGGTCTCCGTCCTGCACTATTGTTGGGCGGGTGGGGAAAGGCCTTCCCATGAGTATCTGTAAGGATTCTCAATGCTGTTATAATCTACCCCCTCTTTGCAGACTAATCCTGTCTTAGGATTTTTCTGCAATACTGGATAACACCAGTCTTTCTGTTCCTGTTCAGTGGCATACCACTGAAGATTAGTAAGCATTTGCGACATCTCAGGGGTTGGAGGTGCCGGACGTAGCATCTCCCAATGGGTACACGGACCTGTGGGGTTGCATTTGGCCACTCGTTTCGCCACCTTATCTGCCAGCGCATTGCCCTGTGAGACATGATCCTTACCATCTGCTGCCGTGAATCCTCTCCTCTGTCAAATCATACCATGGTCTCACACTACCCCATGTGCGTATCTACTATCAGTATAGATGGTGAGAGGTCTTCCAGCATGTAGAATACATGCTCTAGTGAGTGCAATGAGCTCAGCTGCCTGCTGTGTTGAGTGTGGATGCCCTTGAGTAGGCCTACAACATCATGTGTAGTGTGCAAAAATGGTGTAACGTCACATTGTGAAAGGAGTTGCCAACTCTACCATCATAGCACAGGCTGCAAGAGAACACAGACATGCCGGCATCCCTTGAACAGGGGTGGGCATTACCTTTGAGAAAAATACACAAGGACGCAACTTGCCTCCGTTTTCTTGTGTCAGTACACCCGCCATGGTTTTACAATTTTGTCGTGCAAACATGTGGAAGGGCAGTTTGTAGTCGGGGAGGCCCAATCCTGGACTTGACATTAATGAACAT
Source organism: Bufo bufo (assembly GCF_905171765.1). Lineage (NCBI taxonomy): Eukaryota > Metazoa > Chordata > Amphibia > Anura > Bufonidae > Bufo > Bufo bufo. Next base: position 496,456,454 of record NC_053390.1, read on the forward strand.
TTCAGATAATCAAATGCATTGTACATTTCTGAAGACCATTTTATTAAATCAGGTTTGTCCTGTAGTGTTGCCTGCCTCAAGATATTGTCATAGTAGGAACAGTCTGGGATCCATTGTCTGCAGTAGTTTATCATTCCAAGGAAGGATAGCATTTCCTTCTTGGAGAGCGGGGTGACCAGGCCCGCTACAGACTGAACTTTCCCTGGACTGATCCTTCTTTCCCCCTTTGTGAGGACTAACCCCAAGTATTCGACTTGCTGTTTACACCATTGCATTTTCCCTAATGACACTTTGTGTCCACATTCAAACAACCATTGTAACAGTGTTATACCATCCTCAATGTTGGCCTCCACTGACATACTGCACAACAGTAAATCATCCACGTATTGCAACAACACGGAACCTTGAGGGGGGTACCATGGTTCTAACGTGGCTTGGAGGACTATGCTGTACACTACAGGTGAATCAGCACATCCCTGGGGCATTTTTCCCCAGGTCAGTTGACGTCTGTCAAAGGAAAAAGCAAAAATTAGTCTGGTCTTCTTGTCAACTGGGACAGAAAAGAATGCATTTTTCAGATCTATCACACTGAACCAAACAGCGTCTGCTGGAATGGCAGATAGTAATTGAGTGATGTCAGGTACAATAGGGGCTTTAGGCACAATGATGTTGTTGATGGCCCTTAAATCCTGTACAAAGCGGGTAGTACCATCTGCCTTTGTCACTGGGTTTACAGGCGTGCTGTAGGGTGAAATCACCTCTTCCAGGATTCCCTTTTTGTAGGAATTCTTTTATCATTGGCCTAAGTCCATCGAGTTTCTCTTTTGGCAGTAGGTATTGTTTCTGGAACACTGAGATGACACCTGGTTTTACAGTAGCTTTGTAAGGTGTGCAATCTATGAATCCTGTGGCATATTCATTTGAAGATCATAATGCAGGGTTAATGTTATTAAGTTCTGGGTGGTTCTGTATGTTTGCAAGAATCAGTGGCACTGGTGTAGAGATTGGAATGAGATCGGAGTGTACTCTTATGCCCTGATTTTTGGCTGACACTTGTAAGTCAAGCTTAATGAACAAATCTTTACTTAACACACTTGAGGTTGCACTGCTATCTACCATGAATCCTACTCTCAGTCATTTAAGTCCACCCCTTTTAGTCGGACGCTGTGGTCCTCCTACTCTCTGTCATTAGTGTCCCAGCTGCCCATGAGGACAGAGCTCTGATGTGAAGCACAACACTTAACATGTAATACATAACTTCAAACATTGAAACAAACAGATCTGACAATACAGACATAACACACAAAAGGCCCATAAAAACTTTTCTTTGACTTCAATCAATAAAAAAAATGTACAGCTTGATCAATGCTGTTGGCACCAATAAAAACCAAAAACTTCCAAGAAAAATAAAATAAAATTCTCAATGCACTTATTATATGAAAACAAATATCATACTCCATACACATTCATATACCTTTTCATGTACTCATCTTCACAAAACAGCTCATAACCACGCCCTTACACATAAAAACTGAATTGCACACACAGCTCTGCTAATAAGCATCCATTAGGGCTCTTTCACACTTTCAACTCCACTACAACTCAAAGCCACACCCATTCACATTCCACTGAATCATTTGTCTTCCAACCTAATCACACAATTGTCTTTGTTTCATCCCAAAACTTGCAGCACAGACAAACACAGCTTTCCTGGAAACAGATAGCCACACCACACCCAGAATTGCTAATGGTCTGTCGCTGTTGTGCGGTTTTCCAATGTTTTCTGATCTTCACTCTGTGATTAACCACCTCCGGACCGCCGAACGCAGCGACGCGTCCTGGAGGTGGTTGATTCATTCCGCCTGGACGTGCCGGCGCGTACTCTCGCGAGACGCGAGATTTCCTGTGAACGCGCGCACACAGGCGCGCGCGTTCACAGGATCGGAAGGTAAGCGAGTGGATCTCCAGCCTGCCAGCGGCGATCGTTCGCTGGCAGGCTGGAGATGTGATTTTTTTAACCCCTAACAGGTATATTAGACGCTGTTTTGATAACAGCGTCTAATATACCTGCTACCTGGTCCTCTGGTGGTCCCTTTTGTTTGGATCGACCACCAGAGGACACAGGTAGCTCAGTAATATGTAGCACCACACTACACTACACCCCCCCCCTGTCACTTATTAACCCCTTATTAGCCCCTGATCACTCAATCTCTTCCACTTCTGGGGCAGGGCTAGGTGGATGACCCTGGAAAACCCTGCTGATCACCCCATATAATAAGGGGTTAATAAGTGACAGGGGGGGTGTAGTGTAGTGTGGTGCTTGGTGCTACTTATTACAGAGCTGCCTGTGTCCTTACAGGGGGGTGATCAATGACAGGGGGGTGATCACCCAATATAGACTCCCTGATCACCCCCTGTCATTGATTACCCCCCTGTCATTGATCACCCCCCTGTAAAGCTCCATTCAGACGTCCACATGATTTTTACGGATCGACTGATAGATGGATCGGATCCGCAAAACGCATACGGACGTCTGAATGGAGCCTTACAGGGGCGTGATCAATGACTGTGGTGATCACCCCATATAGACTCCCTGATCACCCCCCTGTCATTGATCACCCCCCTGTAAAGCTCCATTCAGACGTCCGCATGATTTTTACGGATCCACTGATAGATGGATCGGATCCGCAAAACGCATACGGACGTCTGAATGGAGCCTTACAGGGGCGTGATCAATGACTGTGGTGATCACCCCATATAGACTCCCTGATCACCCCCCTGTCATTGATCACCCCCCTGTAAAGCTCCATTCAGACGTCCGCATGATTTTTACGGATCGACTGATAGATGGATTGGATCCGCAAAACGCATACGGACGTCTGAATGGAGCCTTACAGGGGCGTGATCAATGACTGTGGTGATCACCCCATATAGACTCCCTGATTACCCCCCTGTCATTGATTACCCCCCTGTCATTGATTACCCCCCTGTAAAGCTCCATTCAGACGTCCGCATGATTTTTACGGATCGACTGATAGATGGATCGGATCCGCAAAACGCATACGGACGTCTGAATGGAGCCTTACAGGGGCGTGATCAATGACTGTGGTGATCACCCCATATAGACTCCCTGATCACCCCCCTGTCATTGATCACCCCCCTGTAAAGCTCCATTCAGACGTCTGCATGATTTTTACGGATCCACTGATAGATGGATCGGATCCGCAAAACGCATACGGACGTCTGAATGGAGCCTTACAGGGGCGTGATCAATGACTGTGGTGATCACCCCATATAGACTCCCTGATCACCCCCCTGTCATTGATTACCCCCCTGTCATTGATCACCCCCCTGTAAAGCTCCATTCAGACGTCCGCATGATTTTTACGGATCGAATGATAGATGGATCGGATCCGCAAAACGCATACGGACGTCTGAATGGAGCCTTACAGGGGCGTGATCAATGACTGTGGTGATCACCCCATATAGACTTCCTGATCACCCCCCTGTCATTGATCACCCCCCTGTAAAGCTCCATTCAGACGTCCGCATGATTTTTACGGATCGACTGATAGATGGATTGGATCCGCAAAACGCATACGGACGTCTGAATGGAGCCTTACAGGGGCGTGATCAATGACTGTGGTGATCACCCCATATAGACTCCCTGATCACCTCCCTGTCATTGATTACCCCCCTGTCATTGATCACCCCCCTGTAACGCTCCATTCAGACGTCCGCATAATTTTTACGGATCCACTGATAGATGGATCGGATCCGCAAAACGCATACGGACGTCTGAATGGAGCCTTACAGGGGCGTGATCAATGACTGTGGTGATCACCCCATATAGACTCCCTGATCACCCCCCTGTCATTGATCACCCCCCTGTAAAGCTCCATTCAGACGTCCGCATGATTTTTACGGATCCACTGATAGATGGATCGGATCCGCAAAACGCATACGGACGTCTGAATGGAGCCTTACAGGGGCGTGATCAATGACTGTGGTGATCACCCCATATAGACTCCCTGATCACCCCCCTGTCATTGATTACCCCCCTGTCATTGATCACCCCCCTGTAAAGCTCCATTCAGACGTCCGCATGATTTTTACGGATCGACTGATAGATGGATCGGATCCGCAAAACGCATACGGACGTCTGAATGGAGCCTTACAGGGGCGTGATCAATGACTGTGGTGATCACCCCATATAGACTTCCTGATCACCCCCCTGTCATTGATCACCCCCCTGTAAAGCTCCATTCAGACGTCCGCATGATTTTTACGGATCGACTGATAGATGGATTGGATCCGCAAAACGCATACGGACGTCTGAATGAAGCCTTACAGGGGCGTGATCAATGACTGTGGTGATCACCCCATATAGACTCCCTGATCACCTCCCTGTCATTGATTACCCCCCTGTCATTGATCACCCCCCTGTAACGCTCCATTCAGACGTCCGCATGATTTTTACGGATCCACTGATAGATGGATCGGATCCGCAAAACGCATATGGATGTCTGAATGGAGCCTTACAGGGGCGTGATCAATGACTGTGGTGATCACCCCATATAGACTCCCTGAACACCCCCCTGTCATTGATCACCCCCCTGTAAAGCTCCATTCAGACGTCCGCATGATTTTTACGGATCCACTGATAGATGGATCGGATCCGCAAAACGCATACGGACGTCTGAATGGAGCCTTAGAGGGGCGTGATCAATGACTGTGGTGATCACCCCATATAGACTCCCTGATCACCCCCGTGTCATTGATCACCCCCCTGTAAAGCTCCATTCAGACGTCCGCATGATTTTTACGGATCCACTGATAGATGGATCGGATCCGCAAAACGCATATGGATGTCTGAATGGAGCCTTACAGGGGCGTGATCAATGACTGTGGTGATCACCCCATATAGACTCCCTGAACACCCCCCTGTCATTGATCACCCCCCTGTAAAGCTCCATTCAGACGTCCGCATGATTTTTACGGATCCACTGATAGATGGATCGGATCCGCAAAACGCATACGGACGTCTGAATGGAACCTTACAGGGGCGTGATCAATGACTGTGGTGATCACCCCATATAGACTCCCTGATCACCCCCCTGTCATTGATCACCCCCCTGTAAAGCTCCATTCAGACGTCCGCATGATTTTTACGGATCCACTGATAGATGGATTGGATCCGCAAAACACATACAGGCGTCTGAATGGAGCCTTACAGGGGCGTGATCAATGACCCCATATAGACTCCCTGATCACCCCCCTGTCATTGATCACCCCCCTGTAAAGCTCCATTCAGACGTCCGCATGATTTTTACGGATCGACTGATAGATGGATTGGATCCGCAAAACGCATACGGACGTCTGAATGGAGCCTTACAGGGGCGTGATCAATGACTGTGGTGATCACCCCATATAGACTCCCTGATCACCTCCCTGTCATTGATTACCCCCCTGTCATTGATCACCCCCCTGTAACGCTCCATTCAGACGTCCGCATGATTTTTACGGATCCACTGATAGATGGATCGGATCCGCAAAACGCATACGGACTTCTGAATGGAGCCTTACAGGGGCGTGATCAATGACTGTGGTGATCACCCCATATAGACTCCCTGATCACCCCCCTGTCATTGATTACCCCCCTGTCATTGATCACCCCCCTGTAAAGCTCCATTCAGACGTCCGCATGATTTTTACGGATCCACTGATAGATGGATCGGATCCGCAAAACGCATACAGACGTCTGAATGGAGCCTTACAGGGGCGTGATCAATGACTGCGGTGATCACCCCATATAGACTCCCTGATCACCCCCCTGTCATTGATTACCCCCCTGTAATTGATCACCCCCCTGTAAAGCTCCATTCAGACGTCCGCATGATTTTTACGGATCCACTGATAGATGGATCGGATCCGCAAAACGCATATGGATGTCTGAATGGAGCCTTACAGGGGCGTGATCAATGACTGTGGTGATCACCCCATATAGACTCCCTGAACACCCCCCTGTCATTGATCACCCCCCTGTAAAGCTCCATTCAGACGTCCGCATGATTTTTACGGATCCACTGATAGATGGATCGGATCCGCAAAACGCATACGGACGTCTGAATGGAGCCTTAGAGGGGCGTGATCAATGACTGTGGTGATCACCCCATATAGACTCCCTGATCACCCCCGTGTCATTGATCACCCCCCTGTAAAGCTCCATTCAGACGTCCGCATGATTTTTACGGATCCACTGATAGATGGATCGGATCCGCAAAACGCATATGGATGTCTGAATGGAGCCTTACAGGGGCGTGATCAATGACTGTGGTGATCACCCCATATAGACTCCCTGAACACCCCCCTGTCATTGATCACCCCCCTGTAAAGCTCCATTCAGACGTCCGCATGATTTTTACGGATCCACTGATAGATGGATCGGATCCGCAAAACGCATACGGACGTCTGAATGGAGCCTTACAGGGGCGTGATCAATGACTGTGGTGATCACCCCATATAGACTCCCTGATCACCCCCTGTCATTGATCACCCCCCTGTAAAGCTCCATTCAGACGTCCGCATGATTTTTACGGATCCACTGATAGATGGATTGGATCCGCAAAACACATACAGGCGTCTGAATGGAGCCTTACAGGGGGGTGATCAATGACAGGGGGGTGATCACCCCATATAGACTCCCTGATCACCCCCCTGTCATTGATCACCCTCCTGTAAGGCTGCATTCAGATGTCCGTATGATTTTTACGGATCCACGGATACATGGATCGGATCCGCAAATCACATACGGACATCTGAATGGAGCCTTATAGGGGGGTGATCAATGACAGGGGGGTGATCACCCCATATAGACTCCCTGATCCCCCCCCTGTCATTTATCACCCCCCTGTAAGGCTCCATTCAGACATTTTTTTGGCCCAAGTTAGCGGAAATTATTATTTTTTTTCTTACAAAGTCTCATATTCCACTAACTTGTGTCAAAAAATAAAATCTCACATGAACTCACCATACCCCTCACGGAATCCAAATGCGTAAAATTTTTTAGACATTTATATTCCAGACTTCTTCTCACGCTTTAGGGCCCCTAGAATGCCAGGGCAGTATAAATACCCCACATGTGACCCCATTTCGGAAAGAACACACCCCCAGGTATTCCGTGAGAGGCATATTGAGTCCATGAAAGATTGAAATTTTTGTCCCAAGTTAGCGGAAAGGGAGACTTTGTGAGAAAAAAATAAATAAAATCAATTTCCGCTAACTTGTGCCAAAAAAAAAAATATTCTATGAACTCGCCATGCCCCTCATTGAATACCTTGGGGTGTCTTCTTTCCAAAATGGGGTCACATGTGGGGTATTTATACTGCCCTGGCATTCTAGGGGCCCTAAAGCGTAAGAAGAAGTCTGGGATCCAAATGTCTAAAAATGCCCTCATAAATGGAATGTGGGCCCCTTTGCGCATCTAGGCTGCAAAAAAGTGTCACACATCTGGTATCGCCGTACTCAGGAGAAGTTGGGCAATGTGTTTTGGGGTGTCATTTTACATATACCCATGCTGGGTGAGATAAATATCTTGGTCAAATGCCAACTTTGTATAAAAAAATGGGAAAAGTTGTCTTTTGCCGAGATATTTCTCTCACCCAGCATGAGTTTATGTAAAAAGACACCCCAAAACACATTGCCCAACTTCTCCTGAATACGGCGATACCACATGTGTGACACTTTTTTGCAGCCTAGGTGGGCAAAGGGGCCCACATTCCAAAGAGCACCTTTAGGATTTCACAGGTCATTTACCTACTTACCACACATTAGGGCCCCTGGAAAATGCCAGGGCAGTATAACTACCCCACAAGTGACCCCATTTTGGAAAGAAGACACCCCAAGGTATTCCGTGAGGCGCATGGCGAGTTCCTAGAATTTTATATTTTTTGTCACAAGTTAGTGGAAAATGATGATTTTTTATTTTTTTTTCTTACAAAGTCTCATATTCCACTAACTTGTGACAAAAAATAAAAACTTCCATGAACTCACTATGCCCATCAGCGAATACCTTAGGGTGTCTTCTTTCCAAAATGGGGTCACTTGTGGGGTAGTTATACTGCCCTGGCATTCTAGGGGCCCAAATGTGTGGTAAGGAGTTTAAAATCAAATTCTGTAAAAAATGGCCGGTGAAATCCGAAAGGTGCTCTTTGGAATGTGGGCCCCTTTGCCCACCTAGGCTGCAAAAAAGTGTCACACATGTGGTATCTCCGTACTCAGGAGAAGTTGGGGAATGTGTTTTGCGGTGTCATTTTACATATAATTATGCTGGGTGATAGAAATATCTTGGCAAAAGACAACTTTTCCCATTTTTTTATACAAAGTTGGCATTTGACCAAGATATTTATCTCACCCAGCATGGGTATATGTAAAATGACACCCCAAAACACATTCCCCAACTTCTCCTGAGTACGGCGATACCACATGTGTGACACTTTTTTACAGCCTAGGTGGGCAAAGGGGCCCACATTACAAAGAGCACCTTTCGGATTTCACCGGCCATTTTTTACAGAATTTGATTTCAAACTCCTTACCACACATTTGGGCCCCTAGAATGCCAGGGCAGTATAACTACCCCACAAGTGACCCCATTTTGGAAAGAAGATACCCCAAGGTATTCCGTGAGGGGCATGGCGAGTTCCTAGAATTTTTTATTTTTTTGTCACAAGTTAGTGGAAAATGATGATTGATTTTTTATTTTATTATTCTTACAAAGTCTCATATTCCACTAACTTGTGACAAAAAATAAAAACTTCCATGAACTCACTATGCCGATCAGCGAATACCTTGGGGTGTCTTCTTTCCAAAATGGGGTCACTTGTGGGGTAGTTATACTGCCCTGGCATTCTAGGGGCCCAAATGTGTGGTAAGGAGTTTGAAATCAAATTCTGTAAAAAATGGCCGGTGAAATCCGAAAGGTGCTCTTTGGAATGTGGGCCCCTTTGCCCACCTAGGCTGTAAAAAAGTGTCACACATGTGGTATCTCTGCACTCAGGAGAAGTTGGGGAATGTGTTTTGGGGTGTCATTTTACATATACCCATGCTGGGTGAGAGAAATATCTTGGCAAAAGACAACTTTTCCCATTTTTTTATACAAAGTTGGCATTTGACCAAGATATTTATCTCACCCAGCATGGGTACATGTAAAATGACACCCCAAAACGCATTCCCCAACTTCTCCTGAGTACAGAGATACCACATGTGTGACACTTTTTTACAGCCTAGGTGGGCAAAGGGGCCCACATTCCAAAGAGCACCTTTCGGATTTCACCACATATTTGGGCCCCTAGAATGCCAGGGCAGTATAACTACCCTACAAGTGACCCCATTTTGGAAAGAAGACACCCAAAGGTATTCGCTGATGGGCATAGTAAGTTCATAGAACTTTTTATTTTTTGTCACAAGTTAGTGGAATATGAGACTTTGTAAGAAAAAAAAAAAAGAATCATCATTTTCCGCTAACTTGTGACAAAAAATAAAAAGTTCTATGAACTCACTATGCCCATCAGCGAATACCTTAGGGTGTCTACTTTCCGAAATGGGGTCATTTGTGGGGTGTTTGTACTGTCTGGCCATTGTAGAACCTCAGGAAACATGACAGGTGCTCAGAAAGTCAGAGCTGCTTCAAAAAGCGGAAATTCACATTTTTGTACCATAGTTTGTAAACGCTATAACTTTTACCCAAACCATTTTTTTTTTTTACCCAAACATTTTTTTTTTTATCAAAGACATGTAGAACAATAAATTTAGAGCAAAATTTATATATGGATGTCGTTTTTTTTTGCCAAATTTTACAACTGAAAGTGAAAAATGTCATTTTTTTGCAAAAAAATCGTTAAATTTCGATTAATAACAAAAAAAGTAAAAATGTCAGCAGCAATGAAATACCACCAAATGAAAGCTCTATTAGTGAGAAGAAAAGGAGGTAAAATTCATTTGGGTGGTAAGTTGCATGACCAAGCAATAAACGGTGAAATTAGTGTAGTGCAGAAGTGTAAAAAGTGGCCTGGTCTTTAAGGGTGTTTAAGCTATAGGGGCTGAGGTGGTTAATCAACTCTTATAAGAAGACAATATACATGTTATAATCATACAGTCATTTTGTTAAACCCAAATCATTTTATATGTCAGGTGTTCTTAGTTAATGTTGCACATATATAATAATTCTTGTTAAAAGCTGTATTCTTACATTACACTGCTGGGGAAAGAAAATTATTGAACAATTTTATTTTTGTCTTCTATAATAATATTACACATATAACGTCACTTACTCTGCAGGATTCCCTACCCCTTTGTATCATGTAATCCAAGCATGTCAAACTCAAAGGCTAACATGGGCCAAAAAAAAATTAATTTAAGTTTATGTGGGCCGCATCAAAAAAAATAAAAATTTTTACAATATAATGCAGACGGATCCGTTCTGAACGGATCCACCGTCTGCATTATATGAGCGGATCCGTCTCAGACGGATCCGCTCTGAACGCAAGTGTGAAAGTAGCCTTCGGGGCGAGAACCTGGGATCTTTCATCCCTTGTCCTATTCAGCTCTATTAGGGTGAATAGGACTTCACACTGTCCCTGCTGCTCTGTGCCTTGTGCACACAGCATCAGGGATGTTACCATGGCAACCAGGGCTTCTGTAGCGTCCTGGCTGCCATGGTAACTGATCGGAGCCCCAGGCTTACACAGCTGGGGCTCTGATCAGAAGCTGCCACTGCACCACCAATGAGGGGGAGGGGAGAGGTCCCTGTGGCCACTGCCACCAATGATTTTAATACTGGGGGGGTTGAGAGGGGCTGGCGCACTGTGCCACTAATGATTTTAATGGGATGGGGGGTTGAGGGGGGCACACTGCACCACCAATGATAAATTTCCCCTTTATACAGGAGGCTGGTACTGGCAGATCAGCAGTTAACCCCTCAGGTGCGGCACCTAAGGGGTTAACTGCCTCTGATCGCAGCTCCCTGTCAGCGGCAGGGTGCCGGCAATGCGATTCTGCTGCCGGCACCCGCCTCCTGTATTGTGTTAAAGACTGACTCTTACTATCAGGCCACACAGAGCGGCGCCCAGCGATGTCTCAGCACTCACCATTAGTCCTGGGCGCTGCTCCGTTCGCCCGCAGTGCTCCATTACTGTCTCCTCTCCTGCTCCACATGCTGCTGATTACTATCGGAGCGATGGGAGGAGACATCAGCTTCACTAGTGGGCGTTCCTTCTTCCTGGCTGTAGCGCTGTCATCACAGCGCAGGAAGAAGGAACACCCACTAGTGAAGCTGATGTCTCCTCCCCATCCCTCCGATAGTAATCAGCATGTGGAGCAGGAGAGGAGACAGTAATGGAGCACTGCAGGCGAACGGAGCGGCGCCCAGGACTAATGGTGAGTGCTGAGACATCGCTGGGCGCCGCTCTGTGTGGGAAATGGGAATAGTCCTATCATTGGTGGCTCAGTGCGCCCGCCCCTCCTCCGCCCCTCTCTCCTCATTGGTGGCGCAGTGCGCCCGCCCCTCCTCCCCCCCTCTCTTCTCATTGGTGGCAGCGGCAGCAGCACAGTGGGGAGGGAGGACAGCTTCCTTCTCCCCGTGCTGCTGAGAGAACATGAGCGCGCCGATAGCAGCGCGCTCATGTTCAGAGATACTAGACTGCCGGGCCGCAAAGATATTCATTGCGGGCCGCATGCGGCCCGCGGGCCGCATGTTTGACACCCATGATGTAATCCATATCCTAGGACGGGTCATGGTCAAAATGTGGCCATACTTCTTTGTCTCCCAGACAAAGACCCTTTATCATGTCCATGTAGTACGGGCTATTATCGCCGTCCCTGGGAAAAGGGGCTAGCAGCTTGCATGGACTCAGTCATTCCAGCTAAGTTATCCACCCATGGGTTAACTAGGAAGTAATTTGTGGGACTACACTGTGCAACATAAACTTTGCATGTTTCTCCCGTCTCAGGTTTGGGATAATTTGTTTTAGACCCTTGTGACCCCATTCCGTCTGATATTTTAATGGTGCTACTTTCCTAGGACTGGCTGTACTGAAGCGTTAAGGATTCGACAAATTAATGCTGTCAACTAGGCAAAGGACTCAGGTCTGATCACAAAATATCAGAGAGTTTCATCAAACATATAATTTGTTGCTTTGGTCTGCCACTTGTGTTCACCTATCCCCGGGTTAATGGATTGCTCCTAGCCGGGGGTGGGGCGTATTGCAGACCTCCGCAACACAGTAAAACAACAATTCAATGTCCTTAAAACTCTATGCAAATAGTGAACTTCAGTCCGTACACTTACCACCCGGACATCAGTATCCTTATCTCAACTCTAATAATCTTATACTTTAAAACCGCTTTAAAAGAGTCAAACCAAGCTCCATCCTTGTCTCCCTGAGACAATATTATGTAGTGCGCACTATATTTTCTCTGAGTGATCCTCACGGCGGACTCCCGGAGTCCCCGGGTCACTCCCCCAGACTCCCGGAGTCTGTTCCTGTATCCCTGATACAGTAATTATACTAGAAGTTGTAGGTTCTACTTACTAGATCGAGACGTGGTCCTCCGATCGGCCAGAGGACAATAACAGATGCCTTTCTTACCGAACACGAGGAAAACCTTATCGATTTGCATGTTTCTCCCATGGGGCAGGTATCCAGGTATATCCAGGTAACTACACATGTTACAAAGGGAGTACACATGGGAGGAATGTACAGAATTTCCACGTGTCTATTCCGCAAGAGACTTTTTGTATTTTGTGGATCCGTGGTTTGCAGACTGCAAAATGGTCATGTGCATGAGGCCGTAGAGGAGAGGGCTCCCTCTGCAGATCAGTTGTTATGGCAGTGGACTTCCATCTTGCTGCTCCTATTGTAATAGAATGCTGGTAAAGTAGCTAGTCACAGCAATATAGAGATATTATGTAAAACTACAATTCCCACCATGCCCTGCTGTAGACTGATAGCTGTAAGCAGTCTAGGCATGCTGGGAGTTGTAGTTTTGCAACAGCTGGATGGCCGCAGGTTGGCCATTCCTAGAATAGATCTTAAAAATATTAAAGAACACCCCCCAACAATGTAACAAATGTAAAAATAACTAAAAACATTTTCTCATATTAAGATATACATAATATCACTGTGTCACCTCATCTCCCCCCAAAAAATGAAACAGAAAAGATTAAAAAATTGCATGTACCCAAAAAATTGTATTAGTAAAACCTACAGCTTGTCTCACAAAAAAACAGCCCTCACACGACTTCTTTTTCAACACTGTAAAAACAAAAGTGGAATTGCATTTTTTTCCCCCTCCATTTTCACCCTTCAAATAATTTTCTTTTTACAGTTTCTCAATACATTTTATAAACCAGTAAACGGTTTCATTAAAAAGCACAGCTGCTGTATATCGGGTGCAATGTGTGACGTGAACGCATAGCACCCGCACTAAATCCGGACCCATTCATTTCAATGGGTCAGTGTACATGAGCGTTGTTTTTCACGCATCAGTTCTGCGTTGCGTAAAAATCGCAGCATGTTCTATATTCTGTGTTTTTCACGCAGCCCTGGCCCCATAGAAGTGAATGGGGCTGCGTGAAAAACGCATTGCATCCGCAAGCAAGTGCGGGTGCGATGCGTTTTTCACTGATGGTTGCTAAGAGATGTTGTTTGTAAACCTTCAGTTTTTTATCACGTGCGTGAAAAACGCATCAAAACGCATTGCACCCCGTGGAAAAACTGAACGCAATCGCAGACAAAACTGACTGAACTTGCTTGCAAAATAGTGCGAGTTTCACTGAACGCATCCGGACCTAATCCGTCATGCTCGTGTGAAAGAGGCCTTACAAGGTGGGTTCAAACTGACAGAAGATGGGGCAACCTAATTAGACAGGGACAACAGAAGTAAGCAGGACCTGCAATTCCATAGTGGGGAGCAATATTCTTCTCCAGCTCAATCAAATACCAAAGTGCAGCACAAAATACTGCCACCTGCTCCACATTATTCCTGAGGACGTCGATATAGTTGAATTCAGGATAGCTGCTGACCAGGTGCGTGAGAGAGAGAATCAGTTCATTATGAACCTGGCTGGCGGCCATGAGGAGGGCTTGAGTGGCCCTCTTAGGCATTGGCCCAACGGGAAATTTCGCTGTAGGGTCTATGGCCGACCCTGGTGCTCTCCACTAGAGTTGAGCGGACACCTGGATGTTCGGGTTCGATGGATTCGGCCGAACTTCGGAAAAAAGTTCGAGTTCGGGACCCGAACTTGACCCCGAACCCCATTGAAGTCAATGGGGACCCGAACTTTTGAGCACTAAAATGGCTGTAAAAATGTCATGGAAAGGGCTAGAGGGCTGTAAATGGCGTCAAAATGTGGTTAAGAGCATGGCAAGTGCTCTGCAAACAAATGTGGATAGGGAAATGACTTAAAATAACATAAAATACGTAAAAATAAAAAATAATAATCTTGATCTAGGAGGACCAGGTCCATATGGAGTAGGAGGTTGAGAAGGCGGTGGATGTGGCGGTGTAGGTGAAAGTGGCGGTGGAGGTAGCCTACACTGCTTTTTGGTTTAAAATTTATTTTTATTTTAAATTAGGGTACACCCCAAAACATTGGGAAATATAACCTGTGATAACCCCCTCCAGTCATGCTAAACACACGTTCAGACAATACACCGGCTGCAGGGCAGGCCAGCACCTCCAAGGTGTAAAGGGCAAGCTCAGGCCATGTGCCCAATTTGGAGACCCAGAAGTTGCAGGGGCTGACCCTTGTCAGTCAGTTCGTGTAGGCGTGTGCAAACTTACTGCCCCACCATGTTGCACGTCCCCGTGATGTTCACCATCCAATTTGATATCTGCTTTATCAACTTTCGATGTCCTTTTATGCGCCTACCATGGTGATCACGGGTGGCGGGGAATCAGGGTTCCAGGCCAGAGAGGGAGCGTGAAAAAGAGAGCCACATCCAAGGGAGGATTTATTTTTTCAAATTTTAAATTAGAGTTGAAATATGGAAGAAATTATTAAAGCATTAAAAGTGTGACAACTTTTCAAAGTTTAAGCATTGAATAAAAGGATGTGGCGCGCATTAATTACTGAATAATTTATTAATTTTTATTCCCTGTCACCTATGCATAGCAGGTGTTTATTCACGTCTAAAATTGTATAATGTCAACCCAAGAATGTAACAGAAAAATTATTGAAATTTATTAAGCTGTCAACTAGGTAGAGGTATATTACACCCAAAAATTGGTGAATTTCACCAGAATATATAACTGACAATTTTTTTTTTTTGTTTTAACCTGTCTACTAGGTATAGCAGTGGTACTATACACCCAAAAATTTGTTTATTTCGCCAGAAAATGTAACTGAGATTTTTTTTATTTTTTTTTACCGGTCCACTAGGTATAGCAGTGATACTATACACACCAAAATTGGTGAATTTCACCCTAAAATGTAAATGACAATTTATTTATTTTTTAACCGGCCTACTAGGTATAGCAGTGGTACTATACACCCAAACATCGGTTAATTTCATCCGAAAAAGTAAATGACAATTTTTTTTTTTTTGTTTCAACCTGTCTACTAGGTATAGCAGTGGTACTATACACCCAAAAATTTGTTAATTTTACCATAAAATGTAACTGACAAAGTAGTGAAATGATATAAAATAAAACACGTACAAAAAAAAATATGGATCAAATGTAAGGCAGCTCTTTGTTGCTTAATCACCCTCTGGGCCTCGGATGCCGCACCTGGATGCGGGAAGATAAAGTCCAACGAAAAAAGGAGATAATCCAGCTCAGCTCGGGTGAAGTTATTATAACTTTATTACAGCGATTTTAAAATTTCCATGTAACAAGAAGTGTAAAATGACGCGTTTCAGACCTCTAAGACATATGGGTCCTTCCTCATGACAAACACAAAAGTGAAATGGGAGCACCCTCAGATATATCCCCTACTAACCCTGGGTTAATGAACATCACCTGGGTAAGGGAGACATCGGAGGGCGGTCCTGCAATAGCCTTAATTAAAAATACCTACAAGCCAAGAAAAAACAAAAAGAGAAAGCAGGGGTATAAACTCTAACATTAACATTAAAATAATATGTGCAGCCAAGTGATCACAAGTCATCAGGGCAGATGCATATACAAATAGAGAACAGCAGGCATATTATCATATTCAGTACTGCAGGATAAGATCGTGCTGTTTGTTTAATCCCTCTGGTTGGCGAGATCCAAGTTGGAAGATCCAGAAGGCTTCTCTGTTGAGAAGTTTTCTTCTGTGACCCCCCTCCCCTAGGTGGTAAGAAAACTCTTTCTATGCCCTGCACTTTTAAATCGGAGACATCTCCTGCATGTGAAACCGCAAAATGTAGACTGGCTGCAGAAACGTTGCGGTCTCGACAATGCAGTATATCAGATATATGTTTTCGTACCCTATTTTTTAGCGGTTTACAGTACAGCCTACATATTGCAGAGAGCATATTTCACAGGTGATGAGGTACACTACATATTTAGTGTTACAGTTAATATACAAATGTATTTTATATTCTTTTTTGTTTGCAAAAAGCCAACACCCTCTCTGCCAATAATGTGGAGAAAATCTCGGATCTCCACTTGCTACCTACTGCCCAACATAAGAGGCAATCAAAAAACAAAGGCAGGCCAACGGCACAGGAAAAAGTCATCGTTATCCATCCCGACAGAAGAGATAACCATGGACATTCAAGTTCTTAACTTGTCGGTGTCCATCATCACACTGGAGCAGGTGGGTGTCCTCAAGAAAGGACTATCGTTCTCGCCTACACACCATTTTGACCTTTATCGCACCATCTTGGACGTCAACAAATTTGCCCGAAATCTTACCCTGAGAAAGCACTTCCAGGATGAATTCTCTGAGGGTGTACCTGACCCCACTGCCACCTTACTCCCTTCACCAATGCCTGAACATAATGTACATGAAGGGTTAACTAATGCATTTTCTCCAACCATATCTGCATGTAATAGTCGCAATGATTTTGAATATGAGAATGCTGTTATATCATCCCATGGTAGTGAGAACAGTGGGATGAATTTTATTGAAATGGTTCATTGCAATTCCCTTCAAACCATTTCACAAAATGATTTGGGTCATGTTAATTCTTCCTTACATTTCGGGACCTCCAATAGGGACTTCTATCCCATTCAGTCCCGGTCTGCAGCATTGGACAAATATGAGGAACTGGTGGAAAAAGACTTATGTCTTTTATATGATGCCACCAAGTCACGGAGCCATTCCAATATGACTCTAGCAGAGAAAGCTGCCCTCCGGGACTTAAGGGACAGAGAAGATATTATAATCAAGGAGGCAGACAAGGGTGGGTCGGTGGTCATTTTGGATAGGGGTTTATATAAACACCTTATTACAACCATGTTACATGATACTCGGGTTTATACTTGTCTGTCCGGTGACCCCATCCTGTCTTTTCAATCTGAAATGAGGAACATTTTGGAGTTAGGGGTATCATCTGGTTGTCTTAGTATTAGAGAAAAGGATTACATTCTTCTTGTGGAATATCTGGTAGCCCCGATTTTCCATGCGCTGCCTAAAATCCACAAAAATGTTTTCCCTCCCCCTCTCAGACCCATTGTGGCTGGAATTGGCTTATACTCTGAACGCTTTTCAGAGTGGGTGGATTCCCTTCTCCAACCCCTGGTGCCATTGATCCCTGGATTCCTAAAGGATACAAGATCCGTACTCCAGGCTTTTTCTGGATTTGAATGGAAAGAGGGATATATGTGGATCACAGCTGATATCACATCCCTATATACCAACATTCCCCACAATTTGGCGATCACATAGCTGCGTTGGTTTTTAAACTATTATAGCGATTACACTGTGGAACTTAGGGAATATGTTGCCTTGGTGGTGGATTTCCTTCTCAGACATAATTATTTTTTATTTGATGATGCATTTTATTTGCAGGTGTCGATGGGGGCAAAATTCTCTCCCCCCATTGCAAATATTTTCATGGCATGGTGGGAGGGTCATTTTCTCCTCATCGACACCTCTCCATTTTTGGATCGCTTGCTCTGGTATGGACGTTACATTGATGACCTACTGATGGTGTGGTCTGATGGGGTGACGTCTGTGCCGGAGATGGCTACATATTTTAATTCCTGTGTGGATTCCATACAATTTTTGTTTTTCATTCTGATGCCACTGAAATACAGTTTTTGGACTTGTGCTTGAGAGGAAATATTTCCACCCACAGGGCCAACACATCTACCTATCGTAAAGAACTGGCTGGCAATACTACACTATTTGCTCATTCATGCCATCCTCCCCATACTATCCGTAACATCCCCAAGGGAGAATTGATTCGGGCCTGTCGTAATTGTTCTGATTATGATGCCTATGAGAAGGAAGCTTCCAATATAAAAAACAGATTATTACGTAGGGCATACCCGTGTAACAACATAGGCTAAAAAAGTAGTCTCTGACATAGATAGACACTCCCTAGTTTTTCCAAAGTCCTCTTTGGAGCACGGACATCCTAATAGTTCTGCTTGTAAAAAAACGTGCCACCTACTTTGTCACACAGTACAGTCAAGAATTTTTCACTATTTGCAAAATTATGAAAAAGTACCTTCATGTCCTGAATTTCGATGGACAGTGGTCCAGAATTATATCTGATGGAATGAGATGTGTTGCCAAGAGAGCACCCACCCTTGGCAACCTAATCAGTCCGAGCTTTTTTTCGGCGAAAAAAAATCTCACAACCTACATGGCTTCATTACAAAGGCAGTTTTAAGTGCGGACATAAAAAATGCATCTGCTGTGAACATATAACCATTGATACGACCTTTCGATCCACTGCAAACAAAAAAATATATAAAATACATTCGTATATTAACTGTAACACTAGATATGTAGTGTACCTCATCACCTGTGAAATATGCTCTCTGCAATATGTAGGCTGTACTGTAAACCCACTAAAAAATTGGGTACGAAAACATATATCTGATATACCGCATTGTCGAGATCTCGCCAACCAGAGGGATTAAACAAACGGCACGATCTTATTCTGCAGTACTGAATATGATAATATGCCTGCTGTTCTCTATTTGTATATGCATTTGCCCTGATGACTTGTGAACACTTGGCTCCACATATTGTTTTAATGTTAGAGTTTATACCCCTGCTTTCTCTTTTTGTTTTTTCTTGGCTTGTAGGTATTTTTAATTAAGGCTATTGCAGGACCGCCGTCCGATGTCTCCCTCTCCCAGGTGATGTTCATTAACCCGGGGTTAGTAAGGGATATATCTGAGGGTGCTCCTATTTCACTTTTGTGTTTGTCATGAGGAAGGACCCATATGTCTTAGAGGTCTGAAACGCGTCACTTTACACTTCTTGTTACATGGAAATTCTAAAATCGCTGGAATAAAGTTATAATAACCTCACCGGAGCTGAGCTGGTTTATGTCTTTTTTTCGTAAAAAAAAAATATGGATTTATGAGGTGGAGTTCCATATGGAGTAGGAGTTTGAGGAGGCGGTGGACGTAGCGGAGTAGGTGGAAGCGGCGGTGGAGGAGGACGAGATAGCCAGCACAGGTTTTTGGTTTTAATTTAATTTTGTAAAATTAAGGTACACTCCAAAAGAGTGTGAAATATCCAAAATACAAACATGAGCAATTGCGCTGCAGTATAACAATGGCTGCTTAGTGCCGGTATACATGTCTATTCTGCACAAGGTACGGACAAGTCCTGAGGGATCCATGCCTGGTTCATTTTAATGAACGTGAGCTTGTCCACATTGGCTGTGGACAGGCGGCTGCGCTTGTCTGTGATGATGCCCCCTGCCGTGCTAAACACACCTTCAGATAATACATTGGCTGCAGGGCAGGCCAGCACCTCCAAGGCGTAAAGGGCAAGCTTAGGCCATGTGTGAAATTTGGAGACCCAGAAGTTGAAGGGGGCAGACCCGTCATTCAGTACGTGTAGGCGTGTGCACACATACTGCTCCACCATGTTGGTGAAATGCTGCCTCCTGCTATGACGTTCCATATCAGCTGGTGGTGCTGGTTGTTGTGGCGTGCTGACAAAGCTTTTCCACATTTCGGCCATGCTAACCCTGCCTTCTGAGGTGCTGGCGGTGCCCCAGCTGCGTTGGCGACCTCTTCCTCATCCTCTGCCTTCGCCTTGTGCTTCCACTATGCCCCCGCTGTCAGGTGGGAATGCCACCAGCAGCGTGTCTACCAGTGTGCGCTTGTACTCGCGCATCTTCCGATCACGCTCCAGTGACGGAATTAAGGACGGTACGTTGTCCTTGTAACGGGGATCCAGCAGCGTGGCCACCAAGTAATCAGCACAAGTTAGAATGTGGGCAACTCGGCGGTCGTTGCGGAGACACTGCAGCATGTAATCGCTCATGTGTGCCAGGCTGCCCAGAGGCAATGAAAAGCTGTCCTCTGTGGGAGGTGTATTGTCTGTGTCCTCTGTATCCCCTCATCCACGCACCAGTGATGGGCATGAGCTGGTCTGGGTGCCACCCTGCTGTGAACATGGTTCCTCCTCCATCTCCTCATCCTCCAGAACTGTGCCCTGGCTAGACAATTGTGTACTTTGGGTTTGTGGGTTCAGGAACCCACCCTCGGAGCCACTTGGGAATGACTGGCCGGAAACCCTACAAAATGATCCCTCCTCCTCCTCCTGTGCCACATCCTCTTCCATCATTGCCAGGAGCGTTTTTTCAAGGAGGCATAGAAGTGGGATAGTAACACTGAGAACGGCGTTATCGGCACTGGCCATGTTGGTGGAGTACTCGAAACAGCGCAACAAGGAACACAGGTCTCGCATGGAGGCCCAGTCATTAGTGGTGAAGTGATGCTGTTCCGCCGAGCAACTCACCCGTGCGTGCTGCAGCTGAAACTCCACTATCGCCTGCTGCTGCTCGCACAGTCTGGCCAGCATGTGCAAGGTGGAGTTCCACCTTGTGGGCACATCGCATATGAGGCGGTGAGCGGGAAGGCTGAAGTTACGCTGCAGCGCTGACAGGAGAGCAGCAGCAGGGTGAGAACACTGAAAGCGCGCACAGACGGCCCGCACTTTATGCAGCAGCTCTGACATATCAGGGTAATTTTTAAGGAATCTCTGCACCACCAAATTCAGCACATGCGCCAGGCAAGGGATGTGCGTCAAACCGGCTAGTCCCAGAGCTGCTACGAGATTTCGCACATTATCGCACACCACCAGGCCGGGTTCGAGGCTGACTGGCACAAACCATTCATCGGTCTGTTGTTCAAGGCCCGTCCACAGCTCCTGCGCGGTGTGGGGTTTGTCACCCAAACAGATAAGTTTTAAAACTGCCTGCTGTCATTTACCCCTGGCTGTGCTGAAGTTGGTGGTGAAGGTGTTACGCTGACCGGATGAGGAGCTGGTAGAGGATGAGGAAGCAGAGTAGGAGGAGGAAGCAACAGGAGGCAAACTGAAGCGCCCTGCAATCCTCAGTGGTGGAAGGACATGCGCCAAACTGCTATCCACCTCAGGCCCAGCCGCCACTGCATTTACCAGTGTGCTGTTCTGGAGATATAACGTCCCTAACCGTGCTTACTGGTCCACGTATCCGTATTCAGGTGCACCTTGCCACAGATGGCGTTGCACAGTGCACACCTGATTTTGTCCCCTACTTGGTTGTGAAGGGAAGGGATGGCTCGCCTTGAAAAGTTGTGGCGGCTGGGCACTACGTACTGTGGGACAGTCACCGCCATAAGGCCTTTTAAACTATCCGTCTCCAGCAGACGGAATGACAGCATTTCAAAGGCCAGTAATTTAGAAATTCTGGCATTCAGGGCTAGGGATCGCGGGTGGGTAGGGGGGTACTTCCTCTTCAGCGTTTGGGATATGGAGAGCTGAATGCTTCCGTGGGACATTGTGGAGATGCTTGGTGACCCAGGTGTTGGTGTTGCTGGCAGATCCTCTGTTTGCGGGGTGCCAGGTGGCACTGTCACTCCAGTGGTGGATGAAGAGGTCGCGACTGCATCAGAAGAGGAAGCAGGAGGAGCCAGAGACCTTTCTTGGTTTTTGAGGTGTCTACTCCACTGCAGCTCGTGCTTTGCACTTAAATGCTTGGTCATGCAGGTTGTGCTCAGGTTAAGAACATTTATGCCTCGCTTCAGGCTCTGATTGCACAGCGTGCAAACCACTCGTGTCTTGTCGTCAGCACATTGTCTGAAGAACTGCCACGCCAGGGAACTCTTTGGAGCTGGCTTTGGTGTGCTCGGTCCCTTGCTGCTTTGGGCAGTAGGAGGCGTACTGTCTAGAGGACGGCCGCTCCACTTTTGCACCCTGCTCCCTCTTCTACTGTTCTGGTGGCTCTGTGCGACCACCGCCTCTTTCTCCGAACTACATAGGTCACTCGCATGACCTTGATTCTATGTGGAGTCGAGGACCTCATCGTCCTCCACATCATCTTCCACCCAGTCTTCACCCCTGCCTTCCTTGTCGGTCTGCACACTTTCGAAAACCCCAGCAGTTGGCACCTGTGTTTCGTCATCATCCGAGACGTGCTGCGATGGTCCTCCCATGTTCTCATCTTGAAAGATAAGTAGTTGGGCATCGGTGCACTCAATCTCTTCCACTTCTGGGGCAGGGCTAGGTGGATGACCCTGGAAAACCCTGCTGATCACCCCATATAATAAGGGGTTAATAAGTGACAGGGGGGTGTAGTGTAGTGTGGTGCTTGGTGCTACTTATTACAGAGCTGCCTGAGTCCTTACAGGGGGGTGATCAATGACAGGGGGGTGATCATCCCATATAGACTCCCTAATCACCCCCCCTGTCATTGATCACCCCCCTGTCATTGATCACCCCCCTGTAAGGCTCCATTCAGACGTCCGTATGTGTTTTACGGATCATCGGATCCGCAAAACATATACGGACGTCTGAATGGAGCCTTACAGGGGGGGTGATCACCCCATATAGTCTCCCTGATCACCCCCCTGTCATTGATCACCCCCTTGTAAGGCTGGCTCCATTCAGAGGTCCGTATGTGTTTTGCGGATCCACTGATCCATGGATCGGATCCGCAAAACACATACAGACGTCTGAATGGAGCCTTACAGGGGGGTGATCAATGACAGGGGGGTGATCAGCCCATATAGACTCCCTGATCACCCCCCTGTCATTGATCACCCCCCTGTAAGGCTCCATTCAGACGTCCGTATGTGTTTTGCGGATCCACTGATCCATGGATCGGATCCGCAAAACACATACGGACGTCTGAATGGAGCCTTACAGGGGGGTGATCAATGACAGGGGGGTGATCACTCCATATAGACTCCCTGATCACCCCCCTATCATTGATCACCCCCCTGTAAGGCTCCATTCAGAGGTCCGTATGTGTTTTGCGGATCCGCTGATCCATGGATCGGATCCGCAAAACACATACGTACGTCTGAATGGAGCCTTACAGGGGGGTGATCAATGACAGGGGGGTGATCACCCAATATAGACTCCCTGATCACCCCCCTGTCATTGATCACCCCCCTGTCATTGATCACCCCCCTGTAAGGCTTCATTCAGACGTCCGTATGTGTTTTGCGGATCTGTGGATCCGCAAAACACGGACACCGCGGATCCGCAAAACACATACGGACGTCTGAATGGAGCCTTACAGGGGGGTGATCAATGACGGGGTGGTGATCACCCCATATAGACTCCCTGATCACCCCCCTGTCATTGATCACCCCCCTGTAAGGCTCCATTCAGACGTCCGTATGTGTTTTGCGGATCTGTGGATCCGCAAAACACGGACACCGCGGATCCGCAAAACACATACGGACGTCTGAATGGAGCCTTACAGGGGGGTGATCAATGACGGGGGGGTGATCACCCCATATAGACTCCCTGATCACCCCCCTGTCATTGATCATTCAGACATTTTTTTGGCACAAGTTAGCGGAAATTGATATATTTTTTTTTTCTTACAAAGTCTCATATTCCACTAACTTGTGACAAAAAATAAAATCTCACATGAACTCACCATACCCCTCACGGAATCCAAATGCGTAAAATATTTTAGACATTTATATTCCAGACTTCTCACGCTTTAGGGCCCCTAAAATGCCAGGGCAGTATAAATACCCCACATGTGACCCCATTTCGGAAAGAAGACACCCCAAGGTATTTGCTGAGGGGCATATTGAGTCCATGAAAGATTGAACTTTTTGTCCCAAGTTAGCGAAAGGGAGACTTTGTGAGAAAAAAACAAAATAAATCAATTTCCGCTAACTTGTGGCAAAAAAAAATAATTTCTATGAATTCGCCATGCCCCTCATTGAATACCTTGGGGTGTCTTCTTTCCAAAATGGGGTCACATGTGGGGTATTTATACTGCCCTGGCATTTTGGGGGCCCTAAAGCGTGAGAAGAAGTCTGGGATCCAAATGTCTAAAAATGCCCTCCTAAAAGGAATTTGGGCCCCTTTGCGCATCTAGGCTGCAAAAAAGTGTCACACATGTGGTATCGCCGTACTCAGGAGAAGTTGGGGAATGTGTTTTGGTGTGTCATTTTACATATACCCATGCTGGGTGAGATAAATATCTTGGTCAAATGCCAACTTTGTTTAAAAAAATGGGAAAAGTTGTCTTTTGCCAAGATATTTCTCTCACCCAGCATAGGTATATGTAAAAAGACACCCCAAAACACATTGCCCTACTTCTTCTGAGTACGGCGATACCAGATGTGTGACACTTTTTTGCAGCCTAGGTGGGCAAATGGGCCCACATTCTAAAGAGCACCTTTCGGATTTCACAGGGCATTTTTTACACATTTTGATTTCAAACTACTTCTCACGCATTAGGGCCCCTAAAATGCCAGGGCAGTATAACTACCCTACAAGTGACCCCATTTTGGAAAGAAAACATCCCAAGGTATTCCGTGAGGGGCATGGCGAGTTCCTGAATTTTTTATTTTTTGTCACAAGTTAGCGGGAAATGATGATTTTATTTTATTTTTTTCTTACAAAGTTTCATATTCCACTAACTTGTGACAAAAAATAAAAACTTCCATGAACTCACTATGCCCATCACGAAATACCTTGGGGTTTCTTCTTTCCAAAATGGGGTCACTTGTGGGGTAGTTATACTGCCCTGGCATTTTAGGGGCCCTAATGTGTGAGAAGTAGTTTGAAGTCAAAATGTGTAAAAAATGCCCTGTGAAATCCGAAAGGTGCTCTTTGGATTGTGGGCCCCTTTGCCCACCTAGGCTGCAAAAGTGTCACACATGTGGTATCGCCGTACTCAGGAGAAGTTGGGCAATGTGTTTTGGGGTGTCATTTTTTATATACCCATGCTGGGTGAGAGAAATATTGTCACGGCTGAGGAAAACCCTCAGCCGTGCGATGCCAGGAGATGGTAGGTCGCTGCTTGGCCAGGACCACAGAATTAGGGAGCAGGTCACCTCCTAACGCATCCCTAATCTGACCCTGACTCCTAGCTGCATGAGCCGACCTTGATGGTAGGAGGGCTCATGCTCCGGAACCTCGGATCCCTACTGACCCTCCGCCGATCCCTGAACTAGGAGCTGGGTAGACCACCTGTTCCTCCTGGATGCGGAGAAACAGGAGTCTAAACTGGCCGAGCTGCAAGGGGATATAAACATAAACAGACTATGGATATGCCAGGAGAGTTAAAGACTTCCACCCCTACCTGCCACAGACACACTGACTGGATCCCTGGACACAAGTGCTGAAGTCCACACACAGACAAAAGGACACAGCACACATAAACACACAGGAAGCCAGAACCATAGCTGCAATAATAACAGACACCACATAAACTTAACATCACATAACAACATTTATGACCACAAGGGTGGCCCACACTGGCAGATGGTATAAGGGACCAGGAGGGTGCCTCCAGCTTACAAACAAGGCTGGAGTACCCCTCAGACATCAGGTCTCAACTGAGGCTAAATAGCCCAAAGTGGCCACACCCACACAGACACACCCAGTGTTCACACACAGAAGGGAGTTAACCCTTCCAAGACCAGGCAAGGGAAAACAGCCACATACAGGGGAAGTGTACAAACCCTTATCACACTGCAGCTGTTACCGCAGGCAACGACATGCGTGGCAACCGTGTGCTGGGAGTCAGCCAGAAGGCCGAGACACTGCCACCACATGTACAGAATACAACACATTACCTCGGGCAGCCACAAGTGAAGGGAAACTATCACAGTGCACACACCCAAACTTCGTGCACACCAAACATATAAAACGGCACACCTACAAAGACAGGTTGGCAGGTGCAACCGCATACACAACATAGCAAGCTGCCACGCAACAGCTCAGGCTGCTATGCTGCCACATAAAATAATGTTGCCAGCGGCAACCACAGGTGAAGCAACATACTTCAGCCCCCACCTGTGATTGACAACCAGACCTAGACCGCAGGCAACTGCATGCGGTTACAAGAGTCACGACCATAACCATGGTCGTTACAAATATCTCGGCAAAAGACAACTTTTCCCATTTTTTTATACAAAGTTGGCATTTGACCGAAATATTTATCTTAAGCAGCATGGGTATATATAAAATGACACCCCAAAACACATTGCCCAACTTCTCCTGAGTACGGCGATACCACATGTGTGACACTTTTTTGCAGCCTAGGTGGGCAAAGGGGCCCACATTCCAAAGAGCTCCTTTAGGATTTCACAGGGCATTTTTTACACATTTTGATTTCAAACTACTTCCCACACATTAGGGCCCCTAAAATGCCAGGGGCAGTATAACTACCCCACAAGTGACCCCATTTTGGAAGGAAGACACCCCAAGGTATTTCGTGATGGGCATAGTGAGTTCATGGAAGTTTTTATTTTTTGTCACAAGTTAGTGGAATATGAGACTTTGTAAGGAAAAAAATCATCATTTTCCGCTAACTTGTGACAAAAAATAAAAAGTTCTATGAACTCACTATGCCCATCAGCGAATACCTTAGGGTGTCTACTTTCCGAAATGGGGTTATTTGTGGGGTTTTTCTACTGTCTGGGCATTGTAGAACCTCAGGAAACATGACAGGTGCTCAGAAAGTCAGAGCTGCTTCAAAAAGCGGAAATTCAAATTTTTGTACCATAGTTTGTAAACGCTATAACTTTTACCCAAACCATTTTTTCTTTTACCCAAACATTTTTTTTTTATCAAAGACATGTAGAACAATAAATTTAGAGAAAAATTTATATATAGATGTCGTTTTTTTTTGAAAAATTTTACAACTGAAAGTGAAAGATTTCGTTAAATTTCGATTAATAACAAAAAAAGTAAAAATGTCAGCAGCAATGAAATACCACCAAATGAAAGCTCTATTAGTGAGAAGAAAAGGAGGTAAAATTCATTTGGGTGGTAAGTTGCATGATCGAGCAATAAACCGTGAAAATAGTGTAGTGCAGAAGTGTAAAAAGTGGTCTGGTCGGGGCGGAGCCTAGCAGCAGAGCCGGATGCACGCACCCGTGAGAGCTCTGCAGAGGATCGTGGGTAAATCTACAAAGGATAAGGCTAAAGAGACCCCTGGGACCGGCAAAACACTGCCAGGTCAGGGAGACTTGGACCGATTCGTGAGAAAAGCGGGTCCTCAGAGTGTGAGGCGGGCGGACAAGATGGCGCCGAGGGCAGAGACGCCGGAGGCTTCAGACTCTGATGACGGAGACGGCAGTGAAGCGGCTGCTCCTGCTATTAAAGAGGACTTGCCTGTGTCTAGAGCTTTTATGAGACAGCTGTTAGCGGAGGCGCTTGACCCACTGGTCCTGGAACTTAAAGAACTGAAGCAGGATCTTAAACAGCAAAGCGATCGAGTGGAAGTGCTGTAAAATGCTCAAGCGTCCATAGTGGATTTTAGTACTGCAATCTCCCACAATATGGATCAGACACAGGCCCACCTGAACTCTCTGTACAGCCAGATTTAAGATCAGGACAACCAGGGCAGGCGGAACAACCTCAGACTTAGAGGTTTCCCGGAATCCATACAAGCGGACGCCATTATGTCCACACTGGTAGACTTTTTTAAAAGTTTAACACAGGGGGGTGAAAACCTGGACTTCACATTAGAGAGAGCTCACAGAGCCCTGCGCCCACCACCAGGACCATCTGAACCCCCAAGAGATATAGTGTGCAAACTGAACAGCTTCCAGACTAAAGAATGCATACTCAAAGCAGCAAGATCTACACCGCAGGTCTCTTTTGATGGTTCCAATATCCTGATATACCAGGACCTCTCACCGGTGATCTGACCCACCGCTGATCACGGTCAGATCACCAGCAGACCTTAGAAGAATCTACGACAAGCTGGACATCACAGACCTGCAGATAGAGGACTGGAACCCAGTTCAAGATCTCACCCAGCTCCCAGCTTTACCGTTGGTTACCCCCTGGACGCCGGTGAGCTCTGGACGACCGCAGCGTCAGAGGAGAAGTTTTGAGAAGCGCCGTTCCTGTAGTCCTTCACTTGGAAAAGACTGAGTATAAAATGCAATAGTCTACAGTTCAATAACATATGTGCCTTATGTTAAATCTATATTGCACTTTGATTAGAATATTGCCTTTTAACCCCTTTTCCATACCTGTGTTGCATTAGCTGCCTGCCCACCCCTTTAGATCCTCTAGGTGGCAGCCTACACCCACGATTCTCATAACTTTTCATGAGAACCACCAGTTGTTCCTGACAGGAACTATGTTGTTGTTGTTCTTGTTAGACATAGTCTGTACTAATAAGCTACCGATTGCACATATGAAACCTACACATGTTTATGAAAATGCTGTAATAGTCAGGATACGTGCAATTTTTCAGATGCCGATACATTTTTGTTTTGTTATTAGCGACAGGATTGATTCAGTAATTTATATGCTAGAGCTGCCTTTTTATTTTATTAGCAGAGAATGAGAAATCCTGAGATGTGAATGGCGGTAGTAAAAGCATGCTCATTTAATGTGAGAGGGATGAACGCACCTACCAAAAGGGGTCAGATATGCGCTTTAATGAGGAAGCAAAAAGTTGAAATTTTACTTCTACAAGAGACCCATTTCAGAACGAAGCATGTGCCCAAACTGAACCACATGACCTATAACCAATGGTTTCATAGTACCTCACCAGCTTCTGCCTCCAAGGGGGTCAGTATAGCTTTCCACAGACATGTTCCCTTCGAGGTGCGGTCATCCCTTGTTGACATAGAGGGAAGGTATATATTTGTCAAAGGAGTAATAGGACAGCAGATATATACATTTGGGAGTGTTTATGTCCCAAATACAGCTCAGGTGGCCTGGTTGAGCAGTACACTGGCACTACTCCAGGGGTTTGCGGAAGGCCCAACGATTTTAGGTAGAGACTTGAATGTGGCTGTTTCTCCAGAAATGGATACTTCCCTCGGGAGATCATCGATTTCACAAGCAGCATTGAGATCTATCAGGAGAAATATCATCAACGTAGGACTAGTAGATAGTTGGAGGGCCCTTCACCCGGGACAAAAAGATTACACGTACTATTCACCAGCTCACAAATCCTACCAAAGGCTAGACTACGTCCTGGTGTCCACCTCACTGCTGCCTTGCTGCACTAAAGCTCCATATTATTGTCGGACCATGCACCAGTTTTCATGAGTTTCCAAATACTCAATATCCCAAAAAGAGAAATGATTTGGAGACTAAATGAAACCCTCCTACATACTCCGCAAAATTTGGAGAGCATAAAGGGAAAAATTGAAGAGTATTTTGCTCTCAATGACTCCCCAGAAATATCACCTGGAACGGTGTGGGAAGCGCACAAGGCAGTGGTGAGGGGACACTTCATCTCTCTTGGTTTATATCTCAAAAAACGTAGAGAGGCGGATATAATTGATCTACAGAGCCAAATATCTAAGGCGGAATCCTTGCATAAAAAAACCAGACACCTGATGTACTAGGAAACCTTGACCTCCTTAGATCGCAAATAAAAAATCTGCTCAATTCTAAGTCGGCAAAATTATTTTTGTCAGCCAAGTTTAAGTATTATGCCCATGGCGACAAGGCCTCTAAATTTATGCTGTCCCAACTGAAAAAACGTAAAGCCCACTCATATATCCAAAAAATCCAGCCTTCCCCGACACAAACGGTCTACCAAACTGAGCAAATAGCGACATGTTTCACAGAGTACTACACTAAACTATATAATTTAAGTAAGGGGATACCCACCGCTGAAAGCCATGCTAAACTCATAGACATGAAAAAACTTGAACTACCCAAACTAAAAGAGCAATCACAGATGCTGTCCTGCCCGTTCGACATTGTTGAACTAAAGAAAGCTCTTAAAGATTCACCCCTACACAAAAGCCCAGGCCCGGATGGATTGCCGATGAAATATTATGAATCCTTTCATACATCCCTTTTACCCAGGTTCTTACTGGTATGTAATTCACTATGGGAAGGTAAACCTCTACATCCACACATGTTAGCAGCCCAAATAACAATTATCCCTAAGGAAGGGAAAGATCCTTCATTGTGCGCCAGTTATAGACCAATATCCTTGCTCAATACGGACCTGAAACTACTAGCTAAGATGCTTGCATCTCGCCTTCAGTTGCTATTACCCCAGTTGATCCATATTGAGCAAGTTGGTTTTGTTGGAGGTCGTGAGGGGAGAATGAATATAAGCCGCCTGATCAATATTATTCATCATGCTAACTCCACTTCCACTCCATTAGTTCTTCTCGGCACGGATGCCGAGAAGGCTTTTGATAGAGTGAATTGGTCTTTTATGTGTGCTGCACTGAAGGCCTTTGGCATACCGGATAGCTTTATAACAGCAGTAATGGCTATGTACGGTAACCCAAGCGCAAGAGTCCTGGTGAATAACACTCTTCCCCCCCCTTTCACAATTAGTAATGGCACTAGACAGGGCTATCCCCTCTCCCCGCTCCTTTTCATTCTGTCGGTAGAGCCATTATTACAAGCTGTACGGCAGGATCAAAGGATCCAGGGAGTGACCATAAAAGGGAAAACCCACTCTCTTGCTGCGTTTGCAGATGACCTCCTCTTCATTATCACGAATCCCATCGAAGCTTTCCCAGCGATCCACACCCTGTTGGATTATCATGGAGACCTATCTAACTTCAAGGTCAATCTCTCCAAGTCGCAGGTATTGAATGTTTCGCTAGTTACACGAACACAATCCCAGTTAGAACAGAGTACGCCTTTCGCCTGGTCTACTAGTAGTATTCCTTTCCTGGGTGTGAATATCACTTCCCGCTATTCAGACTTATACGCAGAAAATTTTAAAAATATTCCACGCAGGGTTAAGGATCTTATGACATCATGGGATCTGCCGTTTACCTCCTGGTTTGGCCGAAGAACTTTAATCAAATTGATGGTCCTCCCGAAGGTGCTCTACTATTTACAAGCACTGCCAATTGGTGCACCTAGAGCTTTCTTCTTACAGCTAAAGGGGATACTGACGCGCTTCCTCTGGAGTAGTGCCAGACCTAGACTGCCCTACAGCCAAGTGATTAAGCCCCAGAAATTAGGTGGTCTAGGTGTACCAGACTTTCTCCTCTATTACAAATCAATCCAGGGCTTAAGAGTTTTAGAATGGATACGCAATCCGCCAGAGAGGTTAGATGTGGGGTTAGAGCAGGATTTAACGGGAATCCCATTACGATCCCTAGCGTTACTCTCGAGCTATAGACAGGAGACCATGAGACAGTTAACCAACCCTCTTACACGCAACACCCTCAAGGTTTGGTTCGCGGGTGTGTCAAATAAACTGATATCCGAGCAAACCACGCCTTTATTACAGGTTAGAGATGTTTTGTGGGATTCCACCCCAGAGTTTAGGTCAACGCTAGGTGAGGGGCCTAAGGCGAATTCTACCCCGGTACACAATCATTTGTTCCCGCCATGAGGAACAGGGTGCTGCCTTAGGATATCATCAACTAGGGAATCTATCCCAGTTTCATTATGCACACATTTTGAAAGCCACCTCAGGAACACTGTTTCAGTGCCAAACCGCACTCACCCAGTTCGAACAGATGGCCCTTGGAAGGAATGAACCTATAAAAAAAATCTCCAAAATCTACGCCTCCCTACTTGAAACAGCCCAAATAATTACTCCCCCTTTTATTAAGAGCTGGGAGAAAGATTTGAATACTTAGTTCACGTCTGGCGAAATAAAATTATTGCTGTCTCAAACTAATAAAATATCTAGGTGTGTACGCCTGCAAGAGAATTATTACATAGTAACATAGTACATAAGGCCGAAAAAAGACATTTGTCCATCCAGTTCGGCCTGTCATCCTGCAAGTTGATCCAGAGGAAGGCAAAAAAAAAACCTGTGAGGTAGAAGCCAATTTTCCTCACTTTAGGGGAATAAAAAATTCCTTCCCGACTCCAATCAGGCAATCAGAATAACTCCCTGGATCAACGACCCCTCTCTAGTAGCTATATCCTGTAATATTATTTCACTCCAGAAATACATCCAAGCCCCTCTTGAATTCCTTTATTGTATTCACCATCACCACCTCCTCAGGCAGAGAGTTCCATAGTCTCACGGCTCTTACCGTAAAGAATCCTTTTCTATGTTTGTGTACAAACCTTCTTTCCTCCAGACGCAGAGGATGTCCCCTCGTCACAGTTACAGTCCTGGGGATAAATAGATGATGGGATAGATCTCTGTACTGACCCCTGATATATTTTATACATAGTAATTAGATCTCCCCTCAGTCGTCTTTTTTCTAACGTGAATAACCCTAATTTTGATAATCTTTCAGGGTACTGTAGTTGCCCCATTCCAGTTATTACTTTAGTTGCCCTCCTCTGGACCCTCTCCAGCTCTGCTATGTCTGCCTTGTTCACTGGAGCCCAGAACTGTACACAGAACTCCATGTGTGGTCTGACTAATGATTTGTAAAGTAGTAGGAATATGTTCTCATCACGTGCATCTATGCCCCTTTTGATGCAACCCATTATCTTATTGGCCTTGGCAGCTGCCTGACACTGTCTTTTGCAGCTTAGTTTGCTGTTTATTAAAATTCCTAGATCCTTTTCCATGTCAGTGTTAGGCTACTTTCACACTAGCGTTCGGGTGTCCGCTCGTGCGCTCCGTTTGAAGGGGCTCACGAGCGGCCCCGAACGCATCCGTCTGGCCCCAATGCATTCTCAGTGGAGGCGGATCCACTGAGAATGCATCCGCCGGATCCGCTCCGAACGCTAGTGTGAAAGTAGCCTAACCGAGTGTTTTACCATTTAGTATGTACGGGTGACTTGCATTATTCCTTCCCATGTGCATAACTTTACATTTGTCAGTGTTAAACCTCATCTGCCACTTATCTGCCCAAGCCTGCAATCTATCCAGATCCCTCTGTAGTAGTATACTGTCCTCTTCAGTGTTAATTACTTTACACAGTTTAGTGTCATCTGCGAAAATTGATATTTTACTATGCAAGCCTTCTACGAGATCTTTAATAAATATATTGAAGAGAATAGGGCCCAATACTGACCCCTGAGGTACTCCACTAGTGACAGTGACCCAATCTGAGTATGTACCGTTAATAACCACCCTCTGTTTTCTATCATTGAGCCAGTTACTTACCCACATACAGACATTTTCTCCCAGTCCGAGCATTCTCATTTTATATACTAACCTTTTATGTGGTACAGTGTCAAATGCTTTGGAGAAGTCCAGATACACGACATCCATTGATTCGCCGCTGTCAAGTCTAGAATTTACCTCCTCGTAGAAACTGATTAAATTAGTTTGACATGACCGATCCCTCACGAAGCCATGCTGATATGGTGTTATTTGCTTATTTCCGTTAAGATGCTCTAACATAGCATCTCTCAGAAAACCTTCAAACAGTTTACCCACAACAGATGTTAAACTTACCGGCCTATAGTTTCCAGGCTCTGTTTTTGGACCCTTTTTAAATATTGGCACCACATTTGCCATGCGCCAATCCTGTGGGACATTCCCTGTCAGTATAGAGTCTGCAAATATCAGAAATAAGGGTCTGGCTATGACATTACTTAATTCCCTTAGGATACGGGGGTGTATGCCATCCGGTCCTGGTGATTTGTCTATTTTAATCTTTTTAAGTCGCTGTTGTACTTCTTCCTGGGTCAGACAGGACACTTTTAATGGGGAATTTATTTCAACATTCAGCATTTCATCTGACAGTTTATTTTCCTCAGTGAATACATTGGAGAAAAAAATATTTAGCAGCTTTGCTTTCTCCTCGTCGCTCTCTGCGACTCCCCCCTCATTACTCTGTAAAGGGCCGACACCTTCAGATTTATACTTTTTAACATTTATATAATTGAAGAACATTTCAGGGTTAGTTTTACTCTTTGGCAATAATTCTCTCGGTCTCTAGTTTGGCCGCTTTTTTGTTTTTTACATGTTCTATATTTTTTCCTTAAAGTTTTTCAGTGCTTCCGTGCTACGCTCCTGTTTTAGTGTTTTATATGCTTTCTTTTTGTCATTTATTGCTTTCTTTACAGTTTATCCACATTGGTTTCTTTTTGTTCCTTAACCTTTTATTCCCATACGGTATGTACCTCTCACAATGAGATTTTAGGATGCTTTTAAAGATATCCTATTTTGTGGCTGTATTTTTATTTGTGAGGACTTTATCCCATTTAGTTAGGCCTATCGCCTCTCTTAGTTGGCTAAATTTAGCTTTTTTGAAGTTTTGGTATTTTTGTTCCTCCCTGTAGAAACGCTCTTTTGAATGATAATTGGAAGGTTATTACTTTTTGGTCACTAATTCCCAGGTGTCCCCCAACCTGCACGTCTGTTCTGTCAGGTCTATTGGTTAATACTAAGTCCACTATGGCCGTCCCTCTAGTCGGGTCCTGAACCAGTTGGGAGAGGTAATTGTCTTTGGTTATTGCCAAGAACCTGTTTTCTTTATGAGATATACAAGTTTCAGTTTCCCAGTCTATAACTGGGTAGTTATAGTCCCCCATAATAACCACCTCATTATGATTTGTCGCCTTGTCTATCTCATTTAGTAGTAGATTTTCTGTGGACTCTGGTATATTAGGTGGTTTATAGTAAACTCCTATTAGTAATTTATTGTTGTTTTTAGCTCCATGTATCTCTACCCACAGTCACTCCACATGTTCATGTCCCTCACTTATATCTTCACAGAGTGTGTGCTTTAGACAGGACTTTACATAAAGGCAGACCCCTCCCCCTCTCCGGTTTTGTAATCATTACAAAATGATTACTAGATGGTACTTTACCCCGACGAGATTACATAGGATCTTTCCTTCCTCCCCATCGCAGTGCTGGAGATGCTTGGATGCTGAGGGTTCATTTGGTCACATTTGGTGGGATTGCCACTTACTGACACCCTTCTGGATGGGAGTGTGTGACACTATTTCTAAGTTGCAAGGCGAAACTCTCCCACTTTTGCCACAGTATTGCCGGTGTGATCAGGTGTTCCGGATGGAACAAATAGCACATTGGGAGATTAACAATACCCCCCTTTTTGATAAGGTGTGGGGGCCATGGAAGAAATTCCAAAACTTTACTTAAAAGAAATAATAGGGGTTACGAGTTGTCCTAACTGATTGTTCGCTCCCGCTGTTCACCGGTAGATGACTTGTGGATCACCATTAAACTACAATATCCAAGCAGATTAAATCTAGTGGTAGATTATGCATATTTTAGGAAGTCATTTAATGTCGCTTGTTGATGTTGATTTTGTTTATTGCTGTAAAATTAATGCAATTTTTCTATGTAAATGTCAGAGTCTTGACGTGCTGTGTTTGGACACAACCTGATGTACTTTATATGTCTAAGATGATGACATCTTTCACTTTTTTCACAATAAAATATTTTACAAACTAAAAAGTCGCATGAGATAAGCATGGTCCTCTCTGGAGTGAAATTGCTCATTTTTTTGCGACTTTTTAAAATGATCGCAATAGTAAATCTGTCTAGAGATTTATTTACATAAGAAAACACGCCCACTTTCAGAAAACTGGTGAGCACAGTGCAGAGCCAATAAAAGTCGCAAATTTTTGCGCAGTTTTAATGATTGCGCAAAAATTTGCAACTTTTTCACTCCATTATTTTGGATAAATCTGGCCCTTAGTCTTGTTTGGAAAATAACACTCAATGCTGACACCTAAACTTTTAAAGGGGTTATCCGAGTGAAATCAATATGTGTTAAGGTGGCTTAAAACATTATTAAAAATACATTTCTGCTTGGGAGATGGCGACGCACATATCTGACTTACAGACAATATACGGATAGAAGAGGAGAGTCGGATTACCGGAATGCGGACATGTGCAAATATGTTGATTTGTTATGTGTTCTATGTTAAACTACTTTTTATTTTCTATTATAATGCCTTATTTCACACTTTTGCATATCAATGTATAGGCGCAGCCATCTTTGAAATTTGTGAACTATTTGTGACAACGTACGTCAACTGTGCCTATGTCAACTTTGTTAATTCTATCAATATAAGAAACAATAAAAAATTGTGTCTAAAAAAAAAAACATTTCTAATGTACATTCATTATTTATTCTGCTGTGTTTCCACACGCCCGATGCGAGTCACGTGACCCCTGACATCACTCACCAGGCTCCGGCGGTGACTTCTCGTTTACAGGCTTCTCCCTGCTTGAGGGAGGGGCCCGGCTCTGTAAGTGAAACGTCAGAGCCTTTGGTGTCCGCCCCCTCTCTGTATCTGGCTGCCGCGGCTCCTGTGAGGGATCACTCATGCGCGATCCTTATCAGTGCCGGCAGCCGTGAAGAAAGATTCCATGGATTCCAAAGCTCCCTCCCTCTGGTCCACCAGTGTGCCCATTGCCCTGCGTCTGGCGATCTTTACTAGCCTCAGCTGGTAGCTCAAAACCACCCCCAGGAACATCACAAAGTAAATCATTGTCCATAATTTAGATATTGCTGTGATATAGCTTAGATATGTATCTATATGTATCTAAGCTCTATGACACCTATATGTATCTAAGCTATATGACTGCTATATGTATCTAAGCTATATGACTGCTATATGTATCTAAGCTATATGACAGCTATATGTATCTAAGCTCTATGACACCTATATGTATCTAAGCTATATGATGGCTATATGTATCTAAGCTATATTAGATAGATATAGCTGTCATAGCTTAGATACATATAAGTGTCATATAGCTTAGATACATATAGCTCTCATAGAGTTTAGATACATATAGCTGCCATAAAGCTTAGATACATATAGCCACCATGTGGCTTAGATACAAACCGGATTCCAAAAAAGTTGGGACACTAAACAAATTGTGAATAAAAACTGAATGCAATGATGTGGAGATGGCAAATGTCAATATTTTATTTGTAATAGAACGTAGATGACAGATCAAACGTTTAATCCAAGTAAATGTATCATTTTAAAGGAAAAATACGTTGATTCCAATTTTCACGGTGTCAACAAATCCCAAAAAAGTTGGGACAAGTAGCAATAAGAGGCTGGAAAAAGTTAATTTGAGCATAACGAAGAGCTGGAAGACCAATTAACACTAATTAGGTCAATTGGCAACTTGATTGGGTATAAAAAGAGCTTCTCAGAGTGGCAGTGTCTCTCAGAAGCCAAGATGGGTAGAGGATCACCAATTCCCACAATGTTGCGCAGAAAGATAGTAGAGCAATATCAGAAAGGTGTTACCCAGCGAAAAATTGCAAAGACTTTGCATCTATCATCATCAACTGTGCATAACATCATCCGAAGATTCAGAGAATCTGGAACAATCTCTGTGCGTAAGGGTCAAGGCCGTAAAACCATATTGGATGCCCGTGATCTCCGGGCCCTTAAACGACACTGCACCACAAACAGGAATGCTACTGTAAAGGAAATCACAGAATGGGCTCAGGAATACTTCCAGAAACCATTGTCAGTGAACACAATCCACCGTGCCATCCACCGTTGCCAGCTGAAACTCTACAGTGCAAGGGCCAGGGATCATTTAAAATGGAGTGTGGCAAAATGGAAGACTGTTCTGTGGTCAGACGAGTCACGATTCGAAGTTCTTTTTGGAAATCTGGGACGCCATGTCATCCGGACCAAAGAGGACAAGGACAACCCAAGTTGTTATCAACGCTCAGTTCAGAAGCCTGCATCTCTGTTGGTATGGGGTTGCATGAGTGCGTGTGGCATGGGCAGCTTGCATGTCTGGAAAGGCACCATCAATGCAGAAAAATATATTCAGGTTCTAGAACAACATATGCTCCCATCCAGACGTCATCTCTTTCAGGGAAGACCCTGCATTTTTCAACAAGATAATGCCAGACCACATTCTGCATCAATCACAACATCATGGCTGCGTAGGAGAAGGATCCGGGTACTGAAATGGCCAGTCTGCAGTCCAGATCTTTCACCTATAGAGAACATTTGGCGCATCATAAAGAGGAAGGTGCAACAAAGAAAGCCCAAGACGATTGAACAGTTAGAGGCCTGTATTAGACAAGAATGGGAGAGCATTCCTATTTCTAAACTTGAGAAACTGGTCTCCTCGGTCCCCAGACGTCTTCTGAGTGTTGTAAGAAGAAGGGGAGATGCCACACAGTGGTGAAAATGGCCTTGTCCCAACTTTTTGGGGATTTGCTGACACCATGAAATTCAGATTCAACATATTTTCCCCTTAAAATGGTACATTTTCTCAGTTTAAACTTTTGTTCTGTGATTTATGTTCTATTCTGAATAAAATATTAGAAGTTGGCACCTCCACATCATTGCATTCAGTTTTTAATTACGATTTGTATAGTGTCCCAACTTTTTTGGAATCCGGTTTGTAGATATAGGTGTCATATAGCTTAGATACATATAGCGGTCATAGCTTACATACATGTCGCTGTCATATAGCTTAGATACATGTCGCTGTCATATAGCTTAGCTACATATAGCCGTCATATAGCTTAGATACATATAGCCGTCATATAGCTTAGATACATATAGCCGTCATATACTTAGATACATATAGCCGTCATATACTTAGATACATATAGCCGTCATATGGCTTAGATACATATAGCTGCCATGTGGCTTAGATACATATAGCCATCATATACTTAGATACATATAGCCGCCATATAGCTTGGATACATATAGCTTAGATACATATAGCCATCATAGCTTAGATCCATATCGCTTAGATATAAGTCCTGATGAGTTTTATAAGTTTTTTTAGTTTTTTTTTTTCATAACTCGGATAACCCCTTTAAAGTAGAGAAAGAGAGGGCCTTTTCCAATCCTCCTTGTAAAACATTCAATACCTGTTGGGTGGGGGAGTTGGCACGTGGTTTAGCATAGGCTAGGTTGCAGTCCCAATTCTGAGCCACAATGTCTACTGCTGTAGGGTTGTCTCCCTTAACCTGTCTGTTGCTGCAGGTAGCAAAGAGGTCTATCTCTAGTAGCCCCCAAAATCATGCTGAAAACCTTTGAGCTTAGGCACCATTCCCCCTGGTCTATGCAATGATGGCTTAGGAAGTCTGCCTTCTGGTTCTGACTGCCCTTTAGATATACTGCTGATAGTGAAGACAGCTACCTCTCTGCTAGAAGAAAGAAATAAGATACTTTCTCGTCCTTCTCTAGTGGAAGTGATGATATACTTTGTTTATGGCTAGCAACTCCTTTGCATTGGAGCCGAGTGATCTTTCCTTCCAATCCCAAGTGCTCTGAAATATTTTGTTCCTTACATGGCTACCCCACCCCCCAGGGCTGGCATCTGTGGTAACTAAAACCTGGTTCTTTCTGGACCAAGGATCTCCCCTTCTACTGAAGTCCACTAGGCTAGAGCCTGAATATTCTCCTGAGAGAGTGAATTTTTGGTCAAGGTTCAGGATCTCCATATCCCAATTACTCAGGATATCTGCGTGAAGTGTCCTGGAATGGATCTGGATCCAGGCCGCTGTTGGGATGCAAGCTGTGAATAGACCCGGAACTGAAATTGCAAACCTGAGGGTTACTCTGGGAATTAAAATCAAAGTCTGCACTGCTGCACCTTGAGAATCTTCTCTGGAGGGAGAAAGGAAGTGGCCAGGGAGGACTGAAAGAGAATACCCAGGAATATTTAGGACCTCGAAGGGACAAAAGACAGCTTAGCCCCATTCCTAAGACCATGAATCTCATAGGAGGAAGACAGGAATATTTCAACTTCAAGCCTTCCTGAATCACACTCAGTACCCAGCCGCTCTTGGAAATGGCTGCCCAGGCAGGAAAAATTTGGGGAGCCTTCCTCCCGCCAGGTCCCTGGCCTCATTGGGAAGAGCGTTTATTAGCAGACTCCTTTCCTTTACCTCCAAAGAAAAATCCCTTAGACTTCCATTTAGTGAACCTCCATCTGCTTTCCTTTTGTCCTTTTTCCTGAAATTTATTTTTCTGGAAAAATCTGTGGGTTCAGCTGAGGAAAGGATCTCTTATTATCTCAGGCTTTTGCTTATTCATCCAAATCAGCCCCAAAAAGGAAATCCTCTTGACAGGGAATCCCACATAGAAGATGTTTAGCATCCGTTTCTCCTGACCATGTTTTTAACTAAATGGCCTGCCGGGCAGAATTGGCTGGTGCTGATGCTTTGGCAGTGAGTCTAACCACAACCGTAGTAGCATCTGTAATAAATACAGTAGCCTTCCTGATAGTTGGTAATTCAGCTAAAATCTCTTCCCTAGGGGCATTACTAGTTCATTTAGATTTTAATTTAACCAGATAGGCATAGAACGGGAGGTGTATGTGGCTGCAATACTGGGTTTAAAGGAAGCTGCTGCTGCTTCCCATGAGTTCCTGAGAAACCCATTTGCTTTGCGGTCCATAGGGTCTTTCAGTAGCCCTATGTCATCAAATGAAAGAGTTTTTTTCTTGAAACCTTTGATAGGGGGACATCCAATTTAGAAGATATATCCCAGGTGGATGTCCCTGCTTCCTCAAAGGGGTATATAAGTTTAAAATAACTTTTTTTCTTTAGATGTTTCCATTCCTTTTTAATCAAATTTTGAATATTCTAATGAATAGGAAACACTCTGTTTAGGGACCCGAACTCTGCAAATAAAGAATATTCAGAAGTGAAAAGATACGGGATAAGCTGCGGTGCAGCAAGGTAAATTCAAAAACGTGGTTCTTTAAATGATATCTTTATTGAAATAGTCTCTATTACATGCCTCTTCAGACCGAGAAAAGGTATACCAGCAAAAGGAGTTTTGGTGGGAAAACCAGTCATGTGGGGTTATGCAAATGAGGATCACTGCATAAATAAATATTGAATTTCCAATAGATATATATAACCGTAAAACATGATGAACATTAACCCCTTAATGACCTATGACGTACTGTGTATGTCATGATTGGGTGTTAGTTACCGCCTCATGACATACACAGTATGTCATGAAATCAAAGTGTCGGTAATATCGGCATGCAAACAAGTGTCACCCAGCAGGGGACCAATTAGAGTGATCCCTACCTTTCAATCGCTGTGATTGGTCAGTCAGATTTGACTGACCAATTGCACCATGAGCCTGCTTGGTGGCAGGCTCAAATCCTACAGCGCAGCTCCAATCTCCTCATCCTTTCAGTGATCGTTGATGAGAACAGAGCTGCGCTGTTTTATTGTCCTCTGAGTGCCCCCAACTGTTAAAACACCCCCACAGTTCCCTAAACACACTCTTTTTGCCTGACGCCCCATTCTCCAACCACCCTTTTTCTCTCAGAATGTCTTTTTTCAGTTGTTTCACACTTGTTTGTTATGTATATAATTCCACATGTGTTAATTCATAGTTTTGATGCCTTCAGTGTGAATCTACAATTTTCATAGTCATGAAAATAAAGAAACTCTTTAAATGAGAAGGTGTGTCCAAACTTTTATTCTGTACTGTATATATATATGTATTACTGGTAATTAGATGTATTTATTTATTATACTCACTTATTCCGCAGCACTTTACAGACATTAGCCTCACACTGTCCCCAATGGGCTCACATTATGAGGTCCCTATCAGTGTCTTTGGAGTGTAGGAGAAAACCGGAGTACCTGGAGGAAACCCACGAAAACACAGGGAGAAAACATACAAACTCCACGCAAGGCAGCAGTGCTGCCCTATAGCCTTACTTAGTTAGCCCACGTACTGGCAGTTAGCTAGAAATAGCTCGGACTAGTGTTAGGGTAAGGGGTTTAAAAAAAAAAAAAAAAGTATATATGTAAAAAAGTTTGTTTGTACCATATAAAATGGCTGAGCATATGTATACAATAGAGGACGCATATGCATATATCTGCTCTGATACGGAAATTGGAAGCGAGACAGAACACTTTCAAATTTCTTAATTATCCGCTAGCACTAGTAATGATTAGCCATAACAAAGTTGCATACAAGACTCTGAGCCTGGGACTAGCGCCATTGACACCGAATGGATACCCGAAGATGTAATTCTGTCACAGGCATCCGTTGTGATGTTATGGGGTTTAGGGGGGTGGACATTTTTAAAATCTTATCAGAAGAACTGATAAATTTGATGGTTGAGCAGACCAATTTATACGCTGCTCAATTCATCGCCAGTCACCCCACCTCCAGTGGCGTCTCTAGCTTTCAAATTTTGGGGGGGCACACTGGGGGCCAGGACAAAAGTAGGGGGGGCAGCTATAGCAACGATACATTTACACAAGTACGCTTAGAAATGCTGCGATACTTTACCCAATACCTAAAACCGCAACAGGAAAGAAAGGTCCTGCTGTCTGTGGTTTAAAAAAAAATATAAAAAAATCACTTAGATTTCAACATGTCCGAGCTGCCTGTGGATGACACTTTTATAGGGAGCGGGATCTGTGGATGACACTGCTATGGGGGGGATCTGTGCATGACACATACCGTATATAGCATCTTATGCTATATGTGTCATCCACAGATACACCCCATGACAGTGTCATCCCCATTTCCCCCTCCATAACAGTGTCATCCACAGATCCCCCTCCCCGCCTCTCACAGGAGTGTACATTTGACATTTCTAAACTGTAATCCATAGCCTGCAGTAACTTAAACTTTAAATCAGGATTAAGCGGCCGCTCATCTCTACTAGTACCTTAACCTTACACCCCTCGGCTAGCTTCGGTAACAGGGCCAGGCTACAGTCTACAGGTACTGCCTGTTAGTTGTTACCGAGCGAGTGCCGATTTCTGCAGGTCAGAGCATACGGATTACAGTATAGAAGAAATGTACACTCCTGTGAGCGGTCCAGACCAGTGGCGGATCCAGAGCCTGGTCTCGGGAGGGCCACTTCCAGAATATTTTCTGTCCGCCGCCACAGAACAAGGGTGCTTATAGAACTATGAAAACTTACAATTACTTGGCTTGGCCCTTGGGGATCTC
Organism: Bufo bufo; assembly: GCF_905171765.1. Taxonomy (NCBI): domain Eukaryota; kingdom Metazoa; phylum Chordata; class Amphibia; order Anura; family Bufonidae; genus Bufo; species Bufo bufo. Next base: position 496,499,847 of record NC_053390.1, read on the forward strand.
GAACACCACTTCAACACTTAGGCCGGGGGCTCGGCGGAGCTGATGTTGTGTTTCATCCTAATGAGAAAGATTTCATAATAAGGATTTGGAGAAGGGGCAGAGGGATAGCAGAGCAGGGAGAGGCTGGTGCTGTTACTAGGGGGTCATACCATGGAGAGTAATAAAGCCCACCATAATGCCCCCCCCCAGTAGAAATAATTCTCCTTATAATGTGACAGTGCAAAAAATACCCCCTTGTAATGCCCCTAGTTAAGCTAATGTCTCCCATAATGTGCCAGTATAAAATACCCCTACATAGTGCCACCAGTAAATGCCCCCATAGTGCTCCTCTCTCCCTTCTTCCTAGTGCCCCCCATAATGTACCAGTATAAAATGCCCCATATATCGTGCCCCAGTAGATGACCTCAGTGTCCCCCATAATTTGCAAGTATAAAATACCCCTTCTTAGTGCCCCCCGTAGATGACCCTATAGTACTCCTCTCCCACCTTCCCCATAGTACCCACCATGTGTCCCAGTATAAATTCTACTGTACAGAGCCCCCCATATAAAATACCCCTTCTTTGTGGCCTCAGTAGATGCCCCTATAGTGCCCACCAATAATATGCCAGTAATAAGTGCCCCCAATAACGTGCCAGTAACACGAGACCCCCAATGTGCCAGTAATAAGAGCCCAGCCCCCATCACGTGCCAGTAATAAGAGCCCCCCCAATGTTCCAGTAATAAGCCCCGATCACGTGCCAGTAATAAGCCCCCCATCACGTGCCAGTAATAAGCCCCCCATCATGTGACAGTAATAAGCCCCTCATCATGTGACAGTAATAAGCCCCCCATCACGTGCCAGTAATAAGCCCCCCATCATGTGACAGTAATAAGCCCCTCATCATGTGCCAGTAATAAACCCCCCATCATGTGCCAGTAACAAGCCCCCCATCATGTGCCAGTAATAGGCCCCCCCATCATGTGCCAGTAATAAGCCCCCACATCATGTGCCAGTAATAAGCCCCCCATCATGTGCCAGTAATAAGCCCCCATCATGTGCCAGTAATAAGCCCCCCATTATGTGCCAGTAATAAGCCCCCCCATTATGTGCCAGTAATAAGCCCCCCCAATGTGCCAGTAATAAGCCCCCCAATGAGCCAGTAATAAGCCCCCCCAATGTGCCAGTAATAAATTCCCCAATGTGCCAGTAATAAGCCCCCCAATGTGCCAGTAATAAGCCCCCCCAATGTGCCAGTAATAAGAGCCCCCCAATGTTCCTGTAAAACTATTGTAAAAAAAACAAAAAACACTTATACTTACCTCCATGTCGGCGATGCGATGCAGCCTCTTGCGGCCCTCAGTGTAAACTGTTCTAGTGACTCACTGTTCTTTTAAGGCTACTTTCACACTAGCGTTGTTTTAATCCGGCGTTCAATTCCGACACTGGAACTGCCCGCCGGATCCGGAAAAACGTGTGAAAACGGATTACATTTGAATCCTGATCAGGATTTTGATCACAATGAAAAAATGCATTGGAAAAAACGGATCCGCCATTTATGGACTTTAACTATTTTTTCACATTTTTCGGGTTTAACATGCAAAAGCCGGATCCGTTTTGACTGAACACACAGCGCCAGATCCGGCGTTAATGCAAGTCAATGGGAAAAAGGCCTGATCCGGCGTTCAGTCAAAGTGTTCAGGCTTTTTGGCCGGAGGTAAAAATACTGCATGCTACGTTTTTCTGAAAAGCCTGATCAGTCAAAAAGACTGAACTGAAGACATCCTGATGCATCCTGAAGGACTGACTCTCCATTCAGAATGCATGGGGATAAAAGTGATCAGTTCTTTTCCGGATTTGAGCCCCTAGGACGGAACTCAGCGCCGGAAAAGAAAAACGCTAGTGTGAAAGTACCCTAACTCAAAGAATCGAATGAGTCTCTAACTAAGTCGGATCTTTAGATGACTCATTCGATTCTTAGAGTCCCTCCTGTACAGTGTGTGACTCAGAGCTGCTTGCCTGAGCTATGATTGGTTGCAGGCCGAGGTGGGCGGGGCTGGCTTCCACTCTAGGATCAGATTACACTCCTCCCTGCTGCCAGCGTCTCTCTGCTCTGCTATCTGACTGAGCTGTTCACATGGATCGGCTCAGTCAGAGGAATCGACTCATGAAACCGGACATCACTAATCTCCCTGTGCCCGACTGCGGCGGCTCATTTTGGGGGCCATTTTAGTTGGGGGGGCACATGGGGGGGCACAGCATGATGTAGGGGGGGCTGTGGCCCCCTCTGGGCCCCCCCTGGCGACGCCACTGCCCACCTCATATTACGCCAAGACTGGTGTATGGTGCCCTGTTGTTGTGGCGGACATTTTAAAATTTTGGGGTCTCTTTCTAAATATGGGTCTCTTAAAAAAACCACTATGAGATCTTATTTGTCATCTGATGTGTTGTACAATACCCCCATGTACAGAGAAGTAATGACAAAACAGCGATTTGAGACAATCATGCGATTTCTTCATTTTGATGACAACACACAGTGTCCCCCACGTGGTGACACCAGCCATGACAGGCTTTATAAAATTAGGCCACTTCTAAATTATTTTAATGAAAAATTTAAAGAGGCCTACACCCCAGAAAAAAATATTGCCGTGGACGAGTAACTTATCCTTTTTAAAGGCAGGCTTCAATTTTGGCAGAATTTCCCAAAGAAAAGTTGCCCTTTGGGCTAAAAATGTATAAGCTCTATGAGAACGAATCTGGCTACACCTATAAATTTAGAGTGTATATGGGCAAATATACCCAGTTTTGCCTTTCTGAATGCCCCCCTTTCCTCAATGTGGCAGGTAAAATGATGTGACACCTGTCCAGATAAGCCTGGACTTTGCATTAAGCAGTGTTTCCGCATTTACCATACTTCCCTAGATTATTAATTTAATCAGTTTATACACTGCTCAAAAAAATAAAGGGAACACAAAAATAACACATCCTAGATCTGAATTAATTAAATATTCTTCTGAAATACTTTGTTCTTTACATAGTTGAATGTGCTGACAACAAAATCAGACAAAAATAAAAAAATGGAAATCAAATTTTTCAACCCATGGAGGTCTGGATTTGGAGTCACACTCAAAATTAAAGTGGAAAAACACACTACAGGCTGATCCAACTTTGATGTAATGTCCTTAAAACAAGTCAAAATGAGGCTCAGTAGTGTGTGTGGCCTCCACGTGCCTGTATGACCTCCCTACAATGCCTGTGCATGCTCCTGATGAGGTGGCGGACGGTCTCCTGAGGGATCTCCTCCCAGACCTGGACTAAAGCATCTGCCAACTCCTGGACAGTCTGTGGTGCAACGTTGGTGGATAGAGCGAGACGTGATGTCCCAGATGTGCTCAATTGGATTCAGGTCTGGGGAACGGGCGGGCCAGTCCATAGCATCAATGCCTTCGTCTTACAGGAACTGCTGACACACTCCAGCCACATGAGGTCTAGCATTGTCTTGCATTAGGAGGAACCCAGGGCCAACCGCACCAGCATATGGTCTCAAAAGGGGTCTGAGGATCTCATCTCGGTACCTAATGGCAGTCAGGCTACCTCTGGCGAGCACATGGAGGGCTGTGCGGCCCTCCAAAGAAATGCCACCCCACACCATTACTGACCCAATGCCAAACCGGTCATGCTGGAGGATGTTGCAGGCAGCAGAACGTTCTCCACGGTGTCTCAAGACTCTGTCACGTCTGTCACATGTGCTCAGTGTGAACCTGCTTTCATCTGTGAAGAGCACAGGGCGCCAGTGGCGAATTTGCCAATCTTGGTGTTCTCTGGCAAATGCCAAACGTCCTGCACGGTGTTGGGCTGTAAGCATAACCCCCACCTGTGGCTGTCGGGCCCTCATATCACCCTCATGGAGTCTGTTTCTGACCATTTGATCAGACACATGCACATTTGTGGCCTGCTAGAGGTCATTTTGCAGGGCTCTGGCAGTGCTTCTCCTGTTCCTCCTTGCACAAAGGCGGAGGTAGCGGTCCTGCTGCTGGGTTGTTGCCCTCCTACGGCCTCCTCCACGTCTCCTGATGTACAGGCCTGTCTCCTGGTAGCACCTCCATGCTCTGGACACTACGCTGACAGACACAGCAAACCTTCTTGCCATAGCTCGCATTGATGTGCCATCCTGGATAAGCTGCACTACCTGAGCCACTTGTGTGGGTTGTAGACTCCGTCTCATGCTACGACTAGAGTGAAAGCACCGCCAGCATTCAAAAGTGACCAAAACATCAGCCAGGAAGCATAGGAACTGAGAAGTGTTCTGTGGTAACCACCTGCAGAACCACTCCTTTATTGGGGGGGGTCTTGCTAATTGCCTATAATTTCCACCTGTTGTCTATCCCATTTGCACAACAGCATGTGAAATTGATTGTCACTCAGTGTTGCTTCCTAAGTGGACAGTTTGATTTCACAGAAGTGTGATTGACTTGGAGTTACATTGTGTTGTTTAAGTGTTCCCTTTATTTTTTTGAGCAGTGTATTTACTTACTCCTTTTTCACTCCACATTTCATTATATTATTAAAAATACATTTTCATTATACCCCTAGATGAATACCGTAAAATAATAAAATTCTCACTACACCCTAGATCAGGGGTACTCAAGTACTTTTTGTAAAGGTCCACATACCTGAGTCTGCCGTAGGATGAAGGTCTGAGCTGCAAAACAAAAAATATATAAGGAGGGACAACACCATTGGCGTGTAACGCTACATTATGATTTGCCTATAGTCCTAAGACTGTTTCTCCCTTATCTTGACATATGCCATTTACTCCCATAAAACTTAACTTTTATAACAGCTGAATCATTATTACCGACCATTAAATCTACCCATTTAAAAACTATCAGTTGTGTTGCCTATTTTTTGTTAATGGATCAATTTATACTCAGTTCACTATCTGGACTGTGATTCAATAAGGGTCTGGAAGCTGCGTGCTGGCTCCAGACTCCCCCTATTTTTATGCTGAATACACTTGTGTTTAGGCTAAATCCACTTGATGCACACCATTATTATGCTGAATACACTTGTGTTAGGCTGAGAACACTTATTGCTGAATACACTCCATTATGCTGAATACACTCAGTATTAATAGGCTACAAACACCCTCAATGACTGTCCCTCGACATGTGTCGGCAGCTAATCTGGCATCTTCAGGGGATCGGACAGTCTACGCATTGGTGGGCGTGGAATGTATATTTTATATACTTTTTCCAATTTAATATTTATATTAAATGGGAATTAGTAATATATCCCCATTTCTTATTAATCCAGTATATACATTAGGATACAGGTTTCACTCGGCTCTCTCAATTATTAATCGTTGTTCTTCATTTCATGTGGAGCTTTCATTTATGATTCTCTATGGAGGACAGTAATTGTATTTAATGGGTGATCCCAACCACATACATATGATTAGTTCCTTCTTCTACAATGGTCTATTAGTTTTATCATGGTTCTTTTACACTCCTTTTAGTATGCCATATTGTAAGAAAGAGGCAAAGGTAAAGCCGTCATTAAGTCCTTGAGTGGCTAGACTTTTCAACTGATAGATCCATCTAGCCTCCTCCTGTTGTAATTTTTTGTCTGTCACCTTTTCCGGGACCTGATCTTATCTTAGTTATGCCCCAAAATGTAAGGCTACCAGTTAGTCCTGTATGAAATAAAGAAAATAGAAATGTCAGTCCTGTGTCCCAGACCACGGACAATTACTTGCGCTGCTGGTTCCGATATGGTGTGGTGGGTAATTCACACTCGGGAGTCATGCAATGAAAAGATTTGAAACCGCGCTGCTTAAGATTCAGTCGAACGCTGCACAGGTGAAAGAATCAGGGTACTAGCCTCCGTCCTCCTCTCTCAAGGGGTTCGATCCTCCTCTGATCGCCTCCTCTGTAGGATTAAATGACCGGCATATAGTGAAGTACCCTCTTAGTTGTTGATAAAAAAGGTTTTATTCTACTCACAGACAATGGTAGATAACAGGCATGTCACAGTAAAATCAATTCAAGCCCTGCCCGACCCGGGTTTCGCTCTCTGGCTTCCTCAGGGGCGACAACTGCGCATGTCCACAGCTGGGCCCTTTAAATAGCCCAATCTCCCATTCTCAAGCTGTGGGAGCCATAGCCCAATCAGGACATATTAACCACCTCCGGACCGCCTAACGCAGGATTGCGTTCCGGAGGTGGCAGCGCTGCGCAGAGTCACGCATATACGCGTCATCTCGCGAGACGCGAGATTTCGCTCCAAGCCGGCCCGCGCATGCGCATCGCGGGCCGGCAAAATTCAAAGAACAAGTTCGTCACCAGCCTGCCAGCAACGATCATTGGCTGGCAGGCTGGCGATTTTCAAAAAATCCAATCCAAAGTCATATAACAGATCATATTAGTAAATATGATCTGTTATATGGCTTGTCTGCTCCTGTGCTGGTCCTTTTCGTCGGTTGGATCCAGCACAGGAGCAGACTGAACTGTGAGTACACCAAACACTACACCTTAGCCCCAGATCACCCACCTGCACCCCAATTAACCCTTTGATCACCCCTTTGATCGCCCCTGTCAATCACTAGTGAAAGGAAAAAAAGTGATCAGTGTAAACTGTCACTTTTTTTTTTTCACTGGTATTGGCTGTTAGGTTTTAGGGATAGTTTAGGCCCCTTGGTTAGGTAGTTAGCGTCAGTTAGCGCCCACCCCACCGCACCGCAGTCACTTTTATTCGCTGTTTAGCGTATCGCTAATCAGCATTTGTACTTTTATAGTATCTGTAAGTGATCAAAACTGATCACGGTCAGATCTATAATAGTATTAGTGTCACCTTAGCTCGCCCTCCACCCAAAACGCAGTGTTTGCCCGATCAGGCCTGATCGGTCGCCCACACGTGCGTTCACCCACGCCCGCCCCACCGCAGTGACAAAAAATTATTATTTTTTGATCACTGCACATTCATTTTACACGCACTGCGGCGATAAAAAAATCAGTTTTGATATTTTTTATCAACCGCAGCAGCCTCCGGTACTTCGCTAGCCTCCCCTTTGTAAGACAGGTTTGCTTTTTTTCTTGGGTAGTCTCAGGGAATACCCCTAAATTTAGTAGTCCAAAATGTCAAACAGGGGGTATTCTTCTGAAGAGGCCTACAGGATTCTGACCCAGTCGGATGAGGAGTGGGAACCCTCATCTGACGAATCTAGCGGGTCAGAATATGAACCTGTGGAAAGCAGTGGCTCTCTGACCCAAAGTTCGGACGAGGAGGTGGAGGTCCCTGGCAGCACCAGGCGTACCCGGCCCCATGTCGCTAGACCACAGGTTACGCAGGATCCGCTTCAAGAGCAGCAGAGTGGGGCTGTCGCTGCCGGATCACGTGGTGAGGCATACACCAGCAGCGCAGCCCTTCCTGGACCTAGTACCAGCACTGCCGTACAACCTGGTGAAGTAGCGAGCACCAGAAGGGCAGTTGAAGCTGGTACGGTGGCACGTGCAATAGTTACCCCGTCGCAGCCACCGCAAAGACGGGCCCGTAGAGCCCCTAGAGTCCCTGAGGTGCTGGCAAATCCTGATTGGCAGTCACCAACTTCAGCCGCACCAGTAGTTCCCCCTTTCACCGCCCAGTCTGGAGTTCGGGTTGAGACGGCTCAAATCGGTTCGGCCCTGGGATTTTTTGAGCTGTTCTTGACTGCGGAGCTCTTGGACTTAGTCGTGGCAGAGACCAACCAGTATGCCACACAATTTATAACCGCTAACCCGGGAAGCTATTATGCCCAGCCTTTCCGGTGGAAACCAGTCCAAGTTTCCGAGCTTAAAATTTTTTTGGGCCTTCTCCTCAACATGGGCCTGACAAAAAAGCATGAATTGCGGTCATATTGGTCAACGCACCCAATTCATCACATGCCCATGTTCTCTGCTGCTATGTCCAGGACACGATTTGAGACCATCCTACGTTTTCTGCATTTTAGCGACAATACCACCTCCCGTCCCAGAGGCCACCCTGCTTTTGACCGGCTCCACAAAATTCGGCCCCTCATAGACCATTTCAACCTGAAATTTGCAGATTTGTATACCCCTGAGCAAAACATCTGCGTAGACGAGTCCCTAATACATTTTACCGGGCGCCTTGGCTTCAAACAATACATCCCAAGCAAGCGTGCCCGGTATGGGGTCAAATTGTATAAGCTCTGTGAAAGGGCCACAGGCTATACCCACAAATTTCGGATCTATGAGGGAAAAGATCAGACCCTGGAGCCGGTCGGTTGCCCTGACTACCTGGGGAGCAGTGGGAAGACAGTCTGGGACTTGGTGTCACCCTTATTCGGCAAGGGGTACCATCTTTATGTGGACAATTTCTACACAAGTGTGGCCCTCTTTAGGCATTTGTTTCTAGAACGGATTTGCGCCTGTGGCACCATGCGAACTAGTCGCGTGGGCTTCCCCCAACGGCTTGTAACCACCCGTCTTGCAAGGGGGCAGAGGGCTGCCTTGTGTAACGAAGAACTGCTCGCGGTGAAATGGAGAGACAAGCGTGACGTTTACATGCTCTCCTCCATTCACGCAGACACGACAATCCAAATTGAGCGAGCAACCCGTGTCATTGAAAAGCCCCTCTGTGTCCACGACTATAATGCGCTCATGGGAGGGGTGGACTTCAATGACCAGATGTTGTCTCCGTATTTAGTTTCCCGCAGAACCAGACGCTGGTATAAGAAGGTGTCTGTATATTTAATTCAATTGGCGCTCTACAATAGTTTTGTTCTCTACAGTAAGGCTGGGAGAACAGGATCCTTCCTCAAATTCCAGGAAGAGATCATCGAGAACCTCCTTTACCCAGGAGGTTCCGTGGCCCCATCCACCAGTGTAGTTAGCCGTCTACACGAGCGACATTTCCCCAGTGTCGTTCCTGGTACCTCAACCCAACCGTCACCCCGAAAAAGATGTCGTGTCTGTAGCAGGAGTGGAATAAGGCGTGACACCCGCTATTTCTGTCCTGACTGTGCTGACCACCCTGCCCTATGCTATGGAGAGTGTTTCCGGAAGTACCACACACAGGTACACTTAGCATAGGGATCACATCTCACCAGGACAGGCACACAGGGCTATTAGGGCCCATTCACTCACAGCTGCTGCAAACCTCTCCTTTCACCTGGGATAAAGTGCATAATGTACTTCGCCACATCTTTGGGCGATTTGCGCTTTGCACATTGTCCCATGGGGAAGGAGAGGTTTGTTCTATAAAAGGTAAAAAAAACTAAACAAAAAAAAAAATACCGGTAAGTAAAAAAGTTAAATGTTCAGTTAAAAAAGTTTAAAAAAAGTTTCTATGTTCTGTTCAACAGTTAATAAAGTTATTGCTTTGCGGCCTGGTTTTTTCTTTTTTGTTTTGTTTTTTTTACCTTTCAGGTGGACCAACCGATCGACTAGCTGCAGCACTGATGTGCATTCGGACAGAAGCATTGCGCTGCTGTCAGATTACACGCAAGTCGGTGTATGCGGCGCTGCAAGACGAGATTTCTCCTCTGCAGTAAAAGATACGTTTGCCGAGGCATATGAGCTGAGGAGGTGGCGGTGTTCATATACTTTGGCAAACACTTTGTATATATAAAAAAAAAAATCCCGGCAATGATTTATTCATCCACATCGATTGATGTGAATGGAGAAATCTGGTTTGCCAGGGCATACGAGCTGAAGTGGGTATGGATGTTGGGCGGAGCTCCTATGTCCTGGCAGACGCCTTTCCCCTCCTTTTTCTTTTTTTGGCAGAGATTTTTTCATCCACATTGATCGATGCGAATGAAGAAATCTGTGCCGTTCATTTTTTTCTTTCAGCCCAGAGGCTGAACGGAAAAAAAAAATCTCATTACCCGTATGCTCAATATAAGGAGAATAGCAGAAACTCCTAATGCTGGGCATACATGTAATGATTGCGGAGACCCTCAAATGCCAGGGCAGTACAAACACCCCACAAATAACACCATTTTGGAAAGAAGACACCCCAAGGTATTCGCTGAGGGGCATATTGAGTCCATGAAAGATTGAAATTTTTGTCCCAAGTTAGCGGAAAGGGAGACTTTGTGAGAACAAAATCAAAAAAATCAATTTCCGCTAACTTGTGCCAAATTTTTTTTTTTTCAATGAACTCGCCATGCCCCTCATTGAATACCTTGGGGTGTCTTCTTTCCAAAATGGGGTCACATGTGGGGTATTTATACTGCCCTGGAATTTTAGGGGCCCCAAAGCGTGAGAAGAAGTCTGGTATCCAAATGTCTAAAAATGCCCTCCTAAAAGGAATTTGGGCACCTTTGCCCACCTAGGCTGCAAAAAAGTGTCACACATGTGGTATCTCCGTATTCAGCAGAAGTTGGGGAATATGTTTTGGGGTGTCATTTTACATATACCCATGCTGGGTGAGATAAATATCTTGGTCAAATGCCAACTTTGTATAAAAAAAATGGGAAAAGTTGTCTTTTGCCAAGATATTTCTCTCACCCAGCATGGGTATATGTAAAAAGACACCCCAAAACACATTCCCCACCTTCTCCTGAGTACGGAGATACCAGATGTGTGACACTTTTTTGCAGCCTAGGTGGGCAAAGGGGCCCACATTCCAAAGAGCACCTTTCGGATTTCACAGGTCATTTACCTACTTACCAGACATTAGGGCCCCTGGAAAATGCCAGGGCAGTATAACTACCCCACAAGTGACCCCATTTTGGAAAGAAGACACCCCAAGGTATTCCGTGAGGGGCATGGCAAGTTCCTAGAATTTTTTATTTTTTGTCACAAGTTAGTGGAAAATGATGATTTTTTTTTTTTTTTTTTTTTCATACAAAGTCTCATATTCCACTAACTTGTGACAAAAAATAAAAATTTCCATGAACTCACTATGCCTATCAGCGAATACCTTGGGGTCTCTTCTTTCCAAAATGGGGTCACTTGTGGGGTAGTTATACTGCCCTGGCATTCTAGGGGCCCAAATGTGTGGTAAGGAGTTTGAAATCAAATTCAGTAAAAAATGACCTATGAAATCCAAAAGGTGCTCTTTGGAATGTGGGCCCCTTTGCCCACCTAGGCTGCAAAAAAGTGTCACACATCTGGTATCCCCGTACTCAGGAGAAGTTGAGGAATGTGTTTTGGGGTGTCTTTTTACATATACCCATGCTGGGTGAGATAAATATCTTGGTCAAATGCCAACTTTGTATAAAAAAATGGGAAAAGTTGTCTTTTGCCAAGATATTTCTCTCACCCAGCATGGGTATATGTAAAATGACACCCCAAAACACATTCCCCACCTTCTCCTGAGTACGGAGATACCAGATGTGTGACACTTTTTTGCAGCCTAGGTGGGCAAAGGGGCCCATATTCCAAAGAGCACCTTTCGGATTTGACAGGTCATTTTTTTCAGAATTTGATTTCAAACTCCTTACCACACATTTGGGCCCCTAGAATGCCAGGGCAGTATAACTACCCCACAAGTGACCCCATTTTGGAAAGAAGACACCCCAAGGTATTCCGTGAGGGGCATGGCAAGTTCCTAGAATTTTTTATTTTTTGTCACAAGTTAGTGGAAAATGATGATTTTTTTTTTTATTTTTTTTTCATACAAAGTCTCATATTCCACTAACTTGTGACAAAAAATAAAAATTTCCATGAACTCACTATGCCCATCAGCGAATACCTTGGGGTGTCTTCTTTCCAAAATGGGGTCACTTGTGGGGTAGTTATACTGCCCTGGCATTCTAGGGGCCCAAATGTGTGGTAAGGAGTTTGAAATCAAATTCTGAAAAAAATGACCTGTCAAATCCGAAAGGTGCTCTTTGGAATATGGGCCCCTTTGCCCACCTAGGCTGCAAAAAAGTGTCACACATCTGGTATCTCCGTACTCAGGAGAAGGTGGGGAATGTGTTTTGGGGTGTCATTTTACATATACCCATGCTGGGTGAGAGAAATATCTTGGCAAAAGACAACTTTTCCCATTTTTTTATACAAAGTTGGCATTTGACCAAGATATTTATCTCACCCAGCATGGGTATATGTAAAAAGACACCCCAAAACACATTCCTCAACTTCTCCTGAGTACGGGGATACCAGATGTGTGACACTTTTTTGCAGCCTAGGTGGGCAAAGGGGCCCACATTCCAAAGAGCACCTTTTGGATTTCATAGGTCATTTTTTACTGAATTTGATTTCAAACTCCTTACCACACATTTGGGCCCCTAGAATGCCAGGGCAGTATAACTACCCCACAAGTGACCCCATTTTGGAAAGAAGAGACCCCAAGGTATTCGCTGATGGGCATAGTGAGTTCATGGAAGTTTTTATTTTTTGTCACAAGTTAGTGGAATATGAGACTTTGTATGAAAAAAAAAAAAAAAAAAAAAATCATAATTTTCTACTAACTTGTGACAAAAAATAAAAAATTCTAGGAACTCGCCATGCCCCTCACGGAATACCTTGGGGTGTCTTCTTTCCAAAATGGGGTCACTTGTGGGGTAGTTATACTGCCCTGTCATTCTAGGGGCCCAAATGTGTGGTAAGGAGTTTGAAATCAAATTCTGAAAAAAATGACCTGTCAAATCCGAAAGGTGCTCTTTGGAATATGGGCCCCTTTGCCCACCTAGGCTGCAAAAAAGTGTCACACATCTGGTATCTCCGTACTCAGGAGAAGGTGGGGAATGTGTTTTGGGGTGTCATTTTATATATACCCATGCTGGGTGAGATAAATATCTTGGTGAAATGCCAACTTTGTATAAAAAAATGGGAAAAGTTGTCTTTTGCCAAGATATTTCTCTCACCCAGCATGGGTATATATAAAATGACACCCCAAAACACATTCCCCACCTTCTCCTGAGTACGGAGATACCAGATGTGTGACACTTTTTTGCAGCCTAGGTGGGCAAAGGGGCCCATATTCCAAAGAGCACCTTTCGGATTTGACAGGTCATTTTTTTCAGAATTTGATTTCAAACTCCTTACCACACATTTGGGCCCCTAGAATGCCAGGGCAGTATAACTACCCCACAAGTGACCCCATTTTGGAAAGAAGAGACCCCAAGGTATTTCGTTATGGGCATAGTGAGTTCATAGAAGTTTTTATTTTTTGTCACAGGTTAGTGGAATATGAGACTTTGTAAGAAAAAAAAAAAAAAAAAAAAAAATCATCATTTTCCGCTAACTTGTGACAAAAAATAAAAAGTTCTATGAACTCACTATGCCCATCAGCGAATACCTTAGGGTGTGTACTTTCCGAAATGGGGTCATTTGTGGGGTGTTTGTACTGTCTGGGCATTGCAGAACCTCAGGAAACATGACAGGTGCTCAGAAAGTCAGAGCTGCTTCAAAAAGCGGAAATTCACATTTTTGTACCATAGTTTGTAAACGCTATAACTTTTACCCAAACCATTTTTTTTTTACCCAAACATTTTTTTTTTATCAAAGACATGTAGAACTATAAATTTAGAGCAAAATTTCTATATGGATCTCGTTTTTTTTTGCAAAATTTTACAACTGAAAGTGAAAAATGTCATTTTTTTGCAAAAAAATCGTTAAATTTCGATTAATAACAAAAAAAGTAAAAATGTCAGCAGCAATGAAATACCACCAAATGAAAGCTCTATTAGTGAGAAGAAAAGGAGGTAAAATTCATTTGGGTGGTAAGTTGCATGACCGAGCAATAAACGGTGAAAGTAGTGTAGGTCAGAAGTGTAAAAAGTGGCCTGGTCTTTCAGGGTGTTTAAGCACTGGGGGCTGAGGTGGTTAAAATACATCAGTGAAAAACAATACATTTAACATATCAATTAATATAAAAAAAAAACTCTCACCATAAAGCAATATCAACCGTACGCCGAATATATCAAAAAGTCAGTTAGATCTTTTTCAATTGTACGGTATGCTTTTCACTATCATGTCGCCGCAGCCTTATAGTATAAACAACCTCATCTAAATATTTTTTATTGTCCCTATTATCTGGACCGCATTTATATATAAAGTATACCTTCTTTTTCAGCTTTTGTTCCACACTTTTCAGAAAACTTCTTAGTTCAAACTATTCATATCTCTCTTATATGTTTCCTCCCGCACCCACCTAAATCTCTCTCCACCCACTATTAGTCACGTTGCTCCCAACAAACACAACCCCGCCCCTACCCATTCATAAAATTCCTATCACATGATCAAATTGTCCAATCAGCAGTCACTCCGCATGACGCTTCCTGGAAAGTCCTCAACACAAGGTGAAAGCTTATACTAGTTGATTCTCCGTAGACAAAACTTCTTATTTTATAATTTACACTAGACACGGCTTCAGGTCGAACTCAATATTCAGATTCAAACTATTCATATCTCTCTTATACATTTTATCCCACACTCACCTAAATCTCTCCACCCATTATTAGTCACGTTGCTCCAAACAAACACAACCCCGCCCCTACCCATTCATCACATTCCTATCACATGATCCGATTATCCAGTCAGCAGTCACTCCGCATGACGCTTCCTGGAAGGTCCTCAACACAAGGTGAAAACTTTTACTAGTTGTTTCTCCATAGACAAAACTTCTTATTTTATACTTTACACTAGACACGGCTTCAGGTCGAACTCAATATTCAGACCACTCGGTTGCAAGGTCCCCAATTGGTAGATCCATTCTACTTCTTTTCGATTGATCTGCATCTGCGAGTCACCCCCTCGCCAGTGTGGTTTAACCACTTCCACAACAGCAAACTTCAAGCCCCGCGGGTTCTTCCCATGTGTGACCTTGAAGTGAGCTGACACGCTGTGGCTCATCAATCCTCTCTTAATGTTCCCTATATGCTCCTGGATCCTCACTTTCAGTTTCCTTACTGTTCTACCTACGTATTGGAGTCCACAAGGGCACTCCAATACGTAGATAATACCCTCATTTTCACAAGAACAGTTTCCTTTTATCCGAAACTCTCCTCCATTTTTATTGGATATAATACAGTTTAGTGTCCTCATTCTTCCCTTCGTATTCCGATTTTTACACCCGGTACAGGACCCACACCATGTAAACTTCCCTCCCTCCTTGCCCCGCTTTTTATCCACTGGGGGAATGGCACTATGCACCAGCTTGTGGACTCCAATACGTAGGTAGAACAGTAAGGAAACTGAAAGTGAGGATCCAGGAGCATATAGGGAACATTAAGAGAGGATTGATGAGCCACAGCGTGTCAGCTCACTTCAAGCTCACACATGGGAAGAACCCGCGGGGCTTGAAGTTTGCTGGTGTGGAAGTGGTTAAACCACACTGGCGAGGAGGTGACTCGCTGATGCAGATCAATCGAAAAGAAGTAGAATGGATCTACCAATTGGGGACCTTGCAACCGAGTGGTCTGAATATTGAGTTCGACCTGAAGCCGTGTCTAGTGTAAAGTATAAAATAAAAAGTTTTGTCTATGGAGAAACAACTAGTAAAAATTTTCACCTTGTGTTGAGGACCTTCCAGATAATAGTGATAATAAAAAATATTTAGATGAGGTTGTTTATACTATAAGGCTGCGGCGACATGATAGTGAAAAGCATACCGTACAATTGAAAAAGATCTAACTGACTTTTTGATATATTCGGCGTACGGTTGATATTGCTTTATGGTGAGAGTTTTTTTTTTTCATATTAATTGATATGTTAAATGTATTGTTTTTCACTGATGTATTTTAATATGTCCTGATTGGGCTATGGCTCCCACAGCTTGAGAATGGGAGATTGGGCTATTTAAAGGGCCCAGCTGTGGACATGCGCAGTTGTCGCCCCTGAGGAAGCCAGAGAGCGAAACCCGGGTCGGGCAGGAGCTTGAATTGATTTTACTGTGACATGCCTGTTATCTACCATTGTCTGTGAGTAGAATAAAACCTTTTTTATCAACAACTAAGAGGGTACTTCACTATATGCCGGTCATTTAATCCTACAGAGGAGGCGATCAGAGGAGGAACCCCTTGAGAGAGGAGGACGGAGGCTAGTACCCTGATTCTTTCACCTGTGCAGCGTTCGACTGAATCTTAAGCAGCGCGGTTTCAAACCTTTTCATTACCAGTTAGTCCTCGTAATCTCGTATGTGCCGTGATAGTGTTGTGTCAGCACCAATATTAATATCACTGAGGTGTTTCCTATATATAATTTGGGGCATCCGCATTTTATGGCATATACACGAGATTTGGGAGGATAGTAGGTGATACGTGGAGATTCCTAAGGGTGGAGCGTCTGATACACCTGGCCCAATTGCTAAGCAGATGACAATTAAATGTAATGTAATGGATCACATAATTGGTATAGAGATATGACGCAACCGTGGGAGTCTATAAAAGATCCATGCCACGACCACCAATGCGTAGACTGTCCGATCCCCTGAAGACGCCAGGTTAGCTGGCGAAACATGTCGGGGGACAGTCATTGAGGGTGTTTTTAGAGCAGGGGTGTAGCCTATTAATATTGAGTATTTTTAGCATAATGGAGTGTATTCAGCAATAAGTGTTCTCAGCCTAACACAAGTGCATTCAGCATAATAATGGAGTGCATTTGGCATCAAGTGGATTTAGCCTAAACACAAGTGTATTCAGCATAAGAATAGGGGGAGTCTGGAGCCAGCGCGCAGCTTCCAGATCCTTACTGAATCACAGTCCAGATAGTGAACTGAGTATAAATTGATCCATTAACAAAAAATAGGCAACACAACTGATAGTTTTTAAATGGGTAGATTTAATGGTCAGTAATAATGATTCAGCTGTTATAAAAGTTAAGTTTTATGGGAGTGAAAGGCATATGTCAAGATAAAGCAAAAACAGGACTTAGGACTGTAGGCAAATTATGAATTAAGTGCCTTTTTTTTATTTTTTATAAATCTTTATTGTTTTAATATTACAACATCAACAATTTCAACATTTTTCTATTTTTACATTATAAACAATGATTGTACAACTTGATAATAACCACCCAGTTTGTCCCAAAGCCTGCCAGTCCCCTGGCAGGGGAAGAAGAGGAAAAAAAAATAAAAAATCCCATAATCCGCTCCACCATCTCGCAGTTTCCGCCCCTCCCCAGACCACCCCCCGGACCCTTCATTTCCACCATTCCTGCCATAGTCCAGTAAATCTGGTTATATTGCTTATCGATATCAGATGGAATATTTCACTGACAATCGAGATTCTGGCCAGATTCTCCCATTCCTTAATTGTGGGTGACACCCTACTACCCCAACGACTAATAATACATTTCCTGGCATAGAATAAGAGTTTGGTTGCTATTACTCAGTGATTTAAATTGCCTATCCCTTTCATTACTCCCAAAATACATATTTCAAAATCTGCCGGGACTCTAACCCCATGGTATACCTCTATCCATGGGCGTCCGCAGGGAGGGGCAAGGCCCGCCGCAAACTAATCCTACTGCTTACTAGTACTACTATTTTGTTGCGGTCGGCTGGGGCGGCCGCCGGCTGACTAACAGCGCTGAGTGAAAGCGCACGCCCGGCCTGAAAGAGTGAGGAGGGGGCGGGGCCCGCGGCCTCTCTGAGCTCCGCTGCCTGGCCTGTCTAGACTCTGCAGTGGCTGCTGGAGCGTGCCGCAGGCTCGCAGCTGCCGCACAGGCATGTCTTCACGTGATGTTGCCACTGAGCCTGAGCTCCGCCCCCAGAGAGAAGGAGCGACGAGCGAGCGCGGTGCATCAAGGGTCAAGGGCCTGCCTACCTGTCACAGTCACTCCTTGAGCCAAGTTCAGTTCCAACTTCCAAGTTTCCTATTCCAGCAGTCACAATAGTAATGTTATTACAGGTATTTATATTTGGTACAAAGAAAAAGAAAGATAACAACAAGTGGATGGATCATGGTGGATCCCATGTCTGCCACTGGCCCATGAGATGGTCTGGAGTGGGAGAAATGTGCCGGGGGGGGGGGGAAGATGTGCTGCTGCCAGCCCACTGGCCCATGGATTTGAGTAAGAGAAATGTGCCGGGGGGGGGGGCGACAGAAGGAGAGATGTGCTGCTGCCATATGGCACTGGCCCATGGAGGGGAGAAATGTGCCATGGGGCTGGGGGGGGGGGGGGGAGAGATGTGCTGCTGCCAAGTGCCACTGGCCCATGGAGTTAGAGAAATGGGGAGGGGAGAGAGGTGTCCTGCTGCCAACAGTGCCAAGTGCACTGCCACTGGCCCATGGAGTGGTAGAAATGTGCTATGTGGGGGGGGGGGAGAGAGATGTGCTGCTGCCACTGGCCCATGGAGGGGGATAAATGTGCCATTCAGGGGGGGGGGGGAGGGTGGGAAGTGTGCTGCCATGATGGAGGGGGGGAGAAATAATGTGACGCGAATGGGGTGATGTAAAAAGAAGGGGGTGACGTGACATGGAGGGGGAGAAATGTGACATTAAGGCCAGGGGCCCGGGGGGGCATCATTGGGGGCACTTTTTACTGGCACATTATTAGATTGCACTATGGGGTCACTTCTTACTGGCACATTATTGGGGGGCACTATGGGGGCACTTCTTGCCAACACATTATTGGTGGGCACTATAGGGGCATCTACTGAGGGCGAGGCTACAAAGAAGTGGTATGTTATATGGAGGGCTCTGTACAGTAGTATTTTATACTGGGACACATTATGGTGGGTACTATGGGGAAGGGGGAGAGGAATACTATGGGGTCATCTACGGGGGGCACTAAGAAGGGGTATTTTATGCTTGCAAATTATGATGGACACTGAGGGCATCTACTGGGGCACTATATAGGGGCATTTTATACTGGTACATTATGGGGTCACTAGGAGGAAGGGGGGAGAGGAGCACTATGCAGCATTTACTGGGGGCACTATATAGGGGTATTTTATACTGGTACATTATGGTGGCACTATGGGAACATTAGCTCAACTGGGGGCATTACAAGGGGGTATTTTTTGCACTGTCACATTATAAGGAGAATTAGTTCTACTGGGGGGGCATTATGATGGGCTTTATTACTCCCCCATGGTATGACCCCCCAGTAGCAGCACCAGCCTCTCCCTGCTCTGCTATCCCTCTGCCCCTTCTCCAAATCCTTATTATGAAATCTTTCTCATTAGGATAAAACCCATCAGCTCCACGAGCCCCCGGCCAAGTGTGGAAGTGGCGTCCGAGATCCCCAAGGGCCAAGTCAAGTAATTGTAAGTTTTCATGTAAAATATATTTATGTTATACACATATAGACTACACTGTGCCACACAATATACAGTTTCTTCTGTATGAACGTCCACAAATGAAATCTCCAAACTGATTGATGAACCAGATGTGTGGGCCAGCCACGATTAAACCTATTATTGTTTTTATTGATGACAGTACTCCCTGAGTGTTAGGTGTGGGGTGACCAGGCGGTATATGAAGGGGCAATACTGGTATTATATGGACAGCAGATATGGCATCCTCTGGGCAGTACTGTCTATGGTCAATTCATCCTTCACAAGCACCCTGACTGCTACCTGCTTGGCTATCAGTGAGTGACAGTCAGTCAGTGTCAGTGTGACTACTGAGTCACTCCCTGACCCTGAGTGTTAGGTGTGGGGTGAGTCACCGATAGCCAAGCAGCAGGCAGTGAAGTGCCATGAGAGCCAGGCCAAGCAGGTGGCAGTCAGGGTGCTGGTGAAGGATGACCATAGACCGTACTGCCCAGAGGATGCCATCTCTGCTGTCCATATACCAGGCAGTATTGCCCCTTCAACCATATACCGCCTGCCCGCCTGGTCAGGGTGACCAGGCAGGCAGGCGGTAATACTGGTGGTAGGCCTGGTATTCTGCAGACCATCTGCTTGTAAGTTACATATGACAAAAGCCTGGAAGCGTTCAGGTACAGAACACAACATTTCATTTGTTGGCGACAAAATGCAAATGAACATATTGCTGAATGCTGAGACTATAACAAAGGGTGCAAAAATAATATAGAATTAATAGACATTCAAGTGAAATAAATAGAATTGGTCTTTCCTTTTGTGGTGGCTTCCTATTTTAAAGTTTAGTCCCTGTACACAAACGGGGTTCCGTTCCGCCCTCTTATATCTGCAGTTAGGCTTCATACACGTGCCCGTTTCAATGTCAATAAAATTATGCCCCCCCCGGAAACATTTCTGCGGACGCCCATGCCTCTATCCTTTCACTTACATTCCCCCAAAATTCTTGAATCACTCTACATGACCAAAGTATGTGAACATCATCAGCGCCTATCTGTCCACATTTTTTACAGCAAAAATCTTCAGATTTGTCCTTGGGGGAGTAATATAATCGGTATAGGATGTTAAATTGGGTAATCCTGTGAGAAAAATTACATGAAACCCCATTTTTTGCCAATATCGCCTTTTCCCAGAACTCTGTCTGCTGAGGGAAAGATTTCTGCTATCTATGCGTCAAACAATTAACTGCTTTATTTTCGGACCTCTGCTTTAACAGAAGTTGATATATCCTTGATATCAGCTTCTTGCTCGCAGTTATTTTAGATATATTGACTAAAGGTTGTGGGAGGGTATGTATATATGTTCCCTTTCCTAAGGACGCACGCAGGGCTTGTTTCAATTGAAGATAAAAGAAGGTCATATCTCTATTTTCAACTCCACAGATTTCTATAAGGTCTGAATAACCAATTATATCTCCCTCTTTCCATATCTGTCCTAGTCTGAAGATTCCATTTTTCCACCAAACTTCTTGTTGGATTGGCTTTAATTTTCCAAGATAACTATTATCCCACAATAAAGTATCTTTATGCACTCCCGTATGAGACCACATATCTCTTACCTCCTTCCAGATTTTAGTCCATAGCAAGAATAATGGTATTTTATTTGTTTGCTGTTGTATCAATATATCCGCTTCCAACAGTTGAAAAATATTGCAGTTATGTAATTTTTTATTAATCCCTTCTAGCATCGCCTTGTATCTTTGTGAGTTACTACAATTTATCATATTTATAATATGGCCAGAAAAAAAATAGAGTTCCAAGTCCGGAGAGGATAAACCGCCCTCCTTCTCACGGATAAACAACATTTGAGCTCTTATTCTAGGTTTTTTACCGCGCCATATCAGATCCGTCAAAAGAAAAACTAACCTTTTAAGAATTGTCTTGGAAATTATTACCGACGCATTCCACATGATATAGTTCACGGTAGCTAAAATACACATTTTCACCAGTGATATGCAACCTGCCGTTGATGCATGCAATTTTTTCCATATTTCTACTTTTTTCTTTATTTCCTGTATTTTGGGGAGCACATTTAGATGTTTGAAGTCCTTGGGGTTGGGGGTAATTTGAATGCCTAAATATTTTACTGGTTCATCTATTTTCTTGATTTCTAACTGACCCGGTATTAAATTTTTTTAGAGGATCAATCAGGATAAAGGCCGATTTGTCCCAGTTTATTCGAAGTCCAGCATATTTGCTATACTCTTCAAATATCTGGAAAATTCTCGGGAGTGAACCATGTGAACCCACAAACAGCATAATATCATTGGCGTATTAAGCAATTTTTTCCTCATGTGATCCATATCTAAAACCCACTATCTCGCTATCTTGCCTAATCTTATCCGCCAGAGGTTCCATAGCTATCGCAAACAGCAGGGGGGAAAGAGGACAACCCTGTCTTACCCCCCTGCCGATAGGTATACCCTCAGAGTGCTCTCCATTCACTATCAATCTAGCGGATATTTTGGTATATAGTAATTTAACCCAAGAGATGAATATATCGCCAACTCCCATTTTCTTTAATGTTGCCATCAAAAATGGCCATTCTATGGTTGGTGTCAAAAGCTTTTGAGGCGTCTAAAGTCAAAATCATACGCTCACCGCTGTTGGTGGGTTCCACCTGGATATTTACAAAATATTGATATTTTCGGTTGTTGTTTTGCCCGACATGAATCCTGTCTGTTCCTCATGTATCAGTATCGGTAACATCTCCCTAAGCCTAGCGGCCAGTATTCTTGCTAATATCTTATTGTCTGTATTAATCAAAGAAATGGAGCGATATGAGTCTGGAAAAGTTGGATTTTTGCCGGGTTTTAAAATAAGAGTAATTAATGCTTCCCTCAAGGAGTCGGGCAGTTTTCCGATTTCTCTCGATTCATTCCACATTTCAAGCAATTTCGGGATCAATACTTCTCTATATTGAAGATAAACCTCAAATGGAATACTGTCTATACCGGGGGATTTATTTTTAGTTATTTTTAATAATGTATTGTCCACTTCAGCTGTCTCTAAAGGGACTTCCAGCCTATCCCTCTGCTCTGTCGTTAACATAGTAATAGTGGTTGTCTCCAAAAATTGTTGTATTTGCATCGCATTTTTCGTTATATTACTACAGTATATGCTCTTAAAATATTCTTTGAGCAAATCTATTTTGGCCACTTGTTCAGTGAGGTTATGTCCAAATTTATCTAGCAAGCAGTGTATATAACTACTTTTATTCGATTGTTCTGCCACCAGTGCGGCTAGCTTTTTACCTGGTATATTTGCAGAAATATAATTATCTCTCACGAAGTTCTCTTTTTGTCTTTCTGCCATCAAGGATAGTGCATTTTCCAGTTTGGTGACTTTCTCTATCCATTCTTTATAGGTTTGCTCTATGGGATTTTCCAATATATATATTTTCATATTTTTCTGCTTCATGCTCTAATTCTAATATTTTCCCCCCTGGATTTTTTTAAATATATTGCTGTATATTTTAGAACGATCCCTCTAATGAAGGCCTTTGCGGCCTCCCAAACTATGTTAGTTTCCGCAGAGCCCTCATTAATGAAAAAGTATTCCTTAATCTCTTCCAAGATTTTATCATGTGTTCTCATCATATTTATCCATCCTGTTTTTATATTCATGCGTCTTATTTTTTTCCCGAAACCCATTTTAGGTATTTATAATAGGATTATGGTCCGAGCCCCCCCGGTTGTCCATAATTTTACTCGTTCAATATCTAGTGCCCCTTATTATTAGTAAAACTAAATCAATCTGTGATAAAGTTTTGTGCGTTTTAGAAAAACATGAATATTTCCTTAATTTTGGGTGCATTACCCTCCAAATATCAATCCAACCGAGTTCTTGTACTGTGGTTTTTAATTTAGATCCCATGTGAACTCCTTGAATATTCCCTATTCTACATCTATCTATTTTCCCATCCATTATATTATTGAAGTCCCCCAACAACAACAGTGATTTGTCCCCTGTGTTAAGCACAAAATCATGAATTTTTAATAATATATCTATTTTAAAGGGAGGCGGTATATATACATTTGCTAAAATCCATGCTCTGTCTTCTAGCAAACAATCCATAAGGATGTATCGGCCTTCCGTATCTACAACGGTTTTTACTATTTTAATATCTAAAGAGTGGAAAGAGTACTGCATCCAGGGTCTAGTCATCCACCCCGCTGTCTCTTCTGTCAAGTGTGTTTCCTGCAGGCAAACTATGGCGGGGAGAGATCTTTGTATTGCATTAAACACGGCAACTCTTTTTATACCCCAACTAAAACCCCTAATATTCCATGAAATTATTCTCATATAGGCCTATACAATTGTCTCTCTCGTTTATAATGATCCAAGGGGGGAAAGAGGGAGGACGGAAAGGGAACCCAGGGGAGCAGAAGGAGAGAGGGAGAGAAAAATAATAATAAAAAAAAATAAAAAATTCCTTCCCTGCCGTCGGACAAGCTTTGCTGAAACCCCCCCACACATGACCCAGGTTTGCCTCAGCCCAGGCTCTCTAACTTGGCATAACCCCCTCCCAGTCCAGCCCCAACCCACTACACCTCAGATCTTTAATTTTTCCCTAATCCACTCGCTTACCGACTCCGCCGAGTCAAAGAACCAAGTTCTATTGTCCCTTTCTATCCGTAATTTAGCTGGAAACATCATTGAATATTTCACATTATTCAGGCGCAGTATTTTTTTTACATCAATAAATTTACTTCTTTCTTTCACTGTTTCTCTTGCGTAATCTGGGAACAACATAACATCTGTGCCCAAATAATCCAATCTGCCCCTCTTCCTAGACCTACTCACAATCGCCTCCTATCTTTTACTGACAATAGGTTAACCATTATCTGTCTCTGTCTTGTTCCGGGGGGGGGGGGGGGGGTTTCGCCGGGACCCTATAGGCCCTTTCGACAAAAATTATTATAGTCGAGATATCCTGTCCAGCTGATCAATCAACCACTTTTGTATAAACCCACAAAGGTCCTGTCTCTCCACCCCCTCCGGGATCCCCAAGCATCTCAAATTTGCCCTCCTGGAGTTAATATCTAGTTCTAATAACTTGTTTTTTAGGGCTCTGTTTTCACCTTTAATATATTTTTCTCTTTAACCGTGTTAAAGGGAGGAATATTAATCACCAATATTTATGCAAATATCGATAATTAATATTCATAAATGGGAGGAGCCATCTATTGATGACTCCGCCCATTTATACCTTTATATAATAAATACACAATACCTTTGCTATGCTTTACACTAATCACTATACTGGCTGCATGCGCCTTACTAACTAACTATCGCCAATAACTACACGTTACACAGATAGTTACAAGTAACACAGTATTTATTACTTACAATACACTACGCACGCAATACACTAACAATACAGCACTAAATATACAGTACTAAACTACACTACACGTTCCCAAATTTCACCCCACATATTATCTATACATTACAATAATACATTCATACACACAAATATCAGTAACCCCCCACCCGCCTGACAATATACTAATCCTATGGGGTACAAGGGGTTAAACACAATGGTGGCTCTGCAGGGGTTAATAACCTGCAGGCCAAGGGACACAGGGTACTGGGAGGTTAATGCTCTGCAGACTTGCAGAGCAGGGGAGCATTGAAGGGGTTAATGCTCTTCAGACTGAGGCAGCAGGGTAGGGGATAAGGGCAGAACCATGCTGCTGGGGTTACAGGGTCCACAGGGGACTGCTGGGTCAGGGCAATGCAGAGGTTAATGCTCTGCAGGGTGTCAGGGCAGAGCAGGGCATAGAAGGGGTTAACACAGGGTCCACAGGGGACTGCTGGGGATGTTGGGGCAACATGGGACAGGCAGTGTATGGGTTACTGCTGGAGGTCTGCCAGGGTCTCAGCAGGGGTTAATGTGGCATATCAGGGGTTCAGGGCCTCAGGGGTTAAGGAGGAAGCAGGACAGGGGAACAGGGCACGGAAGGGGTTAATGGGGCAGTGCTACTTAGCCATCCAGAGGACTCAGATTCTCTTTCCTCTGGAGCAGATCGACTGCTCGGTCTTCCCCTCCTCTGGTCTGGTGGAGAATGCAGAGCAGCTAGTGTGGACTGCCTGCATTCCTCTCTATGTCCGGAAGCTCGCTCTCTCTCTCTCAGGGGGAGGTCGGGATTCCTGTGTCCCAGCGCAGCGCAACCTGGATAGCTGCCTGTGCTCTTTGGGGAGACTCCTGAGCGCAGAGCACAGCGCTCTGCTGGGATGTGTTGTCCTTCAGGTGGAGGTCCGGTCGGCCGCCTTTTCCTGAGCGCAGGATTCACTCTCCTTCAGGGGGGGGTGCGAACTACTCGAGTGCAGTGCTGCTGGGGGTATTTAAACCCTGCAGCGCTCGCGCCCGTTTTACCGTCCTGCGCCAGCCCGCGCTCCCAGGCAGGGGGATCCTTTGATCCTCCCGCCTGTGGAGATATCGCACATCGCTGGCGCTGTAATTACAGTGCCGGAGTGAGCGGCACACAGGGGCATGGGAACTCTGTTCCCAAGTCCCTGTTAGGCCTTACCATCTCCAGCGCTGCCGGAGATGGTGACAAAGGGCAGAGGATCTTTTTGATCCTCTGTCCTTTGTAGAGGCCGACGCTGGACATAATTGTCCAACTGTCGGTCTCCTCCACCCACCCAGCAGGCGCATATGAGCAGTATTCCGGCCATATATGCCCATAGATGCTTGGGGCACATCTATAAGCATATATGAACGGACATTATTCACATAGGGGCAGGAATAAGCCCTCCTATATAACTGTATAGGGGCACATATATATAAGGAGGCACAAGCCCCTACATAAGGGGGCACAAGCACCTACATTATATATGGGGCACAAGCCCCTACATTATAAGGGGGCAATTATTATATGAGGGGGCCAAAGCCCCTAAATTTATAAGGGGGCACAAGCCCCTACATTATAAGGGGGCACAAGCCCCTACATTATAAGGGGGCCCGGCTCCCAGGGGGCACATATTTCCCACAGGGGCCACCATGAGCCCCTGGGGATCACCATGGGCAGACGTGCGCAGATGCTGGGCACATTTGCGCACATCGTCCATGATGCTGTGGTTAAGGTATGCACATATATACCATACATGCCCGCACGTGTTTGCAGGCATGCATGGATATATGCATACGTCTCAACCGTTCCTCAACAAACCGTATTCTGTAGGAGATCTTCCGATCTGATATTCTCTTCTCTGCTTCTGATAATCTATCTTATACTTTTGTAGATAGTTTCTCTCACCCAGCATGGGTATATGTAAAATGACACCCCAAAACACATTCCACAACTTCTCCTGAGTACGGAGATACCAGATGTGTGACACTTTTTTGCAGCCTAGGTGGGCAAAGGGGCCCATATTCCAAAGAGCACCTTTCGGATTTCACAGGTCATTTTTTACAGAATTTGATTTCAAACTCCTTACCACACATTTGGGCCCCTAGAATGCCAGCGCAGTATAACTACCCCACAAGTGACCCCATTATGAAAGAAGACACCCCAAGGTATCCGTGAGGGGCATGGCAAGTTCCTAGAATTTTTTATTTTTTGTCACAAGTTAGTGGAAAATGATGATTTTTTAATTTTTTATTTTTTTTCATACAAAGTCTCTTATTCCACTAACTTGTGACAAAAACTAAAAACTTCCATGAACTCACTATGCCCATCAGCGAATACCTTGGGGTCTCTTCTTCCTAAATTGGGTCACTTGTGGGGTCAGTTATACTGCCCTGGCATTCTAGGGGCCCAAATGTGTGGTAAGGAGTTTGAAATCAATTCTGTAAAAAATGACTGTGAAATCCGAAAGGTGCTCTTTGGAATGTGGGCACCTATGCCCACCTAGGCTGCAAAAAAGTGTCACACATGTGGTATCTCTGTATTCAGGAGAAGTTGAGGAATGTGTTTTGGGGTGTCTTTTTACATAGACCCATGCTGGGGTGAGATAAATATCTTGGTCAAATGCCAACTTTGTATAAAAAAAATGGAAAAGTGTCTTTTGCCAAGATATTTCTCTCACCCAGCATGGGTATATGTAAAATGACACCCCAAAACCACATTCCCCAACTTCTCTGAGTTACGGGAGATACCGATGTGTGACACTTTATTGCAGCCTAGGTGGGCAAAGGGGCCATATTCCACAGAGCACCTTTCGGATTTCACAGGTCATTTTTTACAGAAATTGATTTCAACTCCTTACCACACATTTGGGCCCCTAGAATGCCAGGCAGTATAACTACCCCACAAGTGAACCCCATTTTTGGAAAGAAGAGAGACCCCAAGGTATATCGCTGATGGGCATAGTGAGTTCATGGAAGTTTTTATTTTTTGTACAAGTTAGTGGAATATGAGACTTTGTATGAAAAAATAAAATAAAAAAATCTGCATTTTCCACTAACTTGTGACAAAAAATAAAAATTCTAGGAACTCGCCATGCCCCTCACGGAATACCTTGGGGTGTCTTCTTTCCAAAAATGGGTCCACTTGTGGGGTAGTTATACTTGCCCTGCATTTTCCAGGGGCCCTAATGTGTGGTAAGTAGGTAAATGACCTGTGAAATCCTAAAGGTGCTCTTTGGAATATGGGCCCCTTTGCCCACCTAGGCTGCAAAAAAGTGTCACACATGTGGTATCGCCGTATTCAGGAGAAGTTGGGGAATGTGTTTTGGGGTGTCATTTTACATATACCCTTGCTGGGTGAGAGAAATATCTTGGCAAAAGACAACTTTTCCCATTTTTTTATACAAAGTTGGCATTTGACCAAGATATTTATCTCACCCAGCATGGGTATATGTAAAATGACACCCCAAAACACATTCCCCAATTTCTCCTGAGTACGGCGATACCAGATGTGTGACACTTTTTTGCAGCCTAGATGCGCAAAGGTGCCCAAATTCCTTTTAGGAGGGCATTTTTAGACATTTGGATACCAGACTTCTTCTCACGCTTTGGGGCCCCTAGAATGCCAGGGCAGTATAAATACCCCACATGTGACCCCATTTTGGAAAGAAGACACCCCAAGGTATTCAATGAGGGGCATGGCGAGTTCAAAGAATTTTTTTTTTTTTGGCACAAGTTAGCGGAAATTGATATTTTAAATTTTTTTCTCACAAAGTCTCCCGTTCCGCTAACTTGGGACAAAAATTTCAATCTTTCATGGACTCAATATGCCCCTCACGGAATACCTGGGGGTGTCTTATTTTCGAAATGGGGTCAAATGTGGGGTATTTATCCTGCCCTGGCATTCTAGGGGCCCTAAAGCGTGAGAAGAAGTCTGGGATATAAATGTCTAAAAAATTTTACGCATTTGGATTCCGTGAGGGGTATGGTGAGTTCATGTGAGATTTTATTTTTTGACACAAGTTAGTGGAATATGAGACTTTGTAAGAAAAAAAAATAATAATTCCACTAACTTGGGCCAAAAAAATGTCTGAATGGAGCCTTACAGAAGGTGATCAATGACAGGGGGGGTGATCAATGACAGGGGGGTGATCAATCACAGGGGGGTGATCAATGACATGGGGGTGATCAGGGAGTCTATATGGGGTGATAACCACAGTCATTGATCACGCCCGTGTAAGGCTTCATTCAGACGTCCGTATGCGTTTTGCGGATCCGATCCATCTATCAGTGGATCCGTAAAAATCATGCGGACATCTGAATGGAGCTTTACAGGGGGGTAATCAATGACAGGGGGGGTGATCAATGACAGGGGGGTGATCAGGGAGTCTATATGGGGTGATAACCACAGTCATTGATCATGCCCCTGTAAGGCTTCATTCAGACGTCCGTATGCGTTTTGCGGATCCGATCCATCTATCAGTGCATCCGTAAAAATCATGCGGACATCTGAATGGAGCTTTACAGGGGGGTAATCAATGACAGGGGGGGTGATCAATGACAGGGGGGTGATCAGGGAGTCTATATGGGGTGATAACCACAGTCATTGATCATGCCCCTGTAAGGCTTCATTCAGACGTCCGGATGCGTTTTGCGGATCCGATCCATCTATCAGTGCATCCGTAAAAATCATGCGGACATCTGAATGGAGCTTTACAGGGGGTAATCAATGACAGGTGGGGTGATCAATGACAGGGGGGTGATCAGGGAGTCTATATGGGGTGATAACCACAGTCATTGATCATGCCCCTGTAAGGCTTTATTCAGACGTCCGGATGCGTTTTGCGGATCCGATCCATCTATCAGTGGATCCGTAAAAATCATGCGGACATCTGAATGGAGCTTTACAGGGGGGTAATCAATGACAGGGGGGTGATCAGGGAGTCTATATGGGGTGATAACCACAGTCATTGATCAAGACCCTGTAAGGCTTCATTCAGACGTCCGGATGCGTTTTGCGGATCCGATCCATCTATCAGTGCATCCGTAAAAATCATGCGGACATCTGAATGGAGCTTTACAGGGGGGTAATCAATGACAGGGGGGTGATCAGGGAGTCTATATGGGGTGATAACCACAGTCATTTGATCATGCCCCTGTAAGGCTTCATTCAGACGTCCGGATGCGTTTTGCGGATCCGATCCATCTATCAGTGGATCCGTAAAAATCATGCGGACGTCTGAATGGAGCTTTACAGGGGGGTAATCAATGACAGGGGGGTGATCAGGGAGTCTATATGGGGTGATAACCGAAGTCATTGATCATGCCCCTGTAAGGCTTCATTCAGACGTCCGGATGCGTTTTGCGGATCCGATCCATCTATCAGTGCATCCGTAAAAATCATGCGGACATCTGAATGGAGCTTTACAGGGGGGGTAATCAATGACAGGGGGGTGATCAGGGAGTCTATATGGGGTGATAACCGAAGTCATTGATCATGCCCCTGTAAGGCTTCATTCAGACGTCCGTATGCGTTTTGCGGATCCGATCCATCTATCAGTGCATCCGTAAAAATCATGCGGACATCTGAATGGAGCTTTACAGGGGGGTAATCAATGACAGGGGGGTGATCAGGGAGTCTATATGGGGTGATAACCACAGTCATTGATCATGCCCCTGTAAGGCTTCATTCAGACGTCCGGATGCGTTTTGCGGATCCGATCCATCTATCAGTGCATCCGTAAAAATCATGCGGACATCTGAATGGAGCTTTACAGGGGGGTAATCAATGACAGGGGGGTGATCAGGGAGTCTATATGGGGTGATAACCACAGTCATTGATCACGCCCCTGTAAGGCTTCATTCAGACGTCCGGATGCGTTTTGCGGATCCGATCCATCTATCAGTGGATCCGTAAAAATCATGCGGACGTCTGAATGGAGCTTTACAGGGGGTTGATCAATGACAGGGGGGTAATCAATGACAGGGGGGGTAATTAATGACAGGGGGGTGATCAGGGAGCAGGGAGTCTATATGGGGTGATCAGGGGCTAATAAGGGGTTAATAAGTGACGGGGGGGGGGGGGTGTAGTGTAGTGTAGTGGTGCTTGGTGCTACTTTACTGAGCTACCTGTGTCCTCTGGTGGTCGATCCAAACAAAGGGGACCACCAGAGGACCAGGTAGCAGGTATATTAGACGCTGTTATCAAAACAGCGTCTAATATACCTGTTAGGGGTTAAAAAAAACACATCTCCAGCCTGCCAGCGAACGATCGCCGCTGGCAGGCTGGAGATCAACTCTCTTAACTTCCGTTCCTGTGAGCGCGCGCGCCTGTGTGCGCGCGTTCACAGGAAATCTCGCGTCTCGCGAGATGACGCATATATGCGTGACTCTGCGCAGGGCTGCCACCTCCGGAACGCGATCCTGCTTTAGGCGGTCCAGAGGTGGTGAAACGCATTGGAAACTGGTGTGAATTGACCCACAACACTACAAGGACCTGCAGCGCAAGTATTCAACAGTATCTAAAAGAACTACGTGACTGACTTTCTTTTATCAGAGATATTCAGAGTAATACTTTCCAGTGACCCAAGGGATTCACCCTCTTGTTCCTCGGAAGTATCCTCGTTCCTTTTCCTAGGAGGGCCAGTCAGTCTTCGCGTATTACTCAGGAGCTGTTGTTTAGTCCTTTCCGCTTTTTTAAACATGGGGGAGATTGAGATATTCAACTGCTGCTGACCCCTCCCCTTTTTCCCTGCTCCCTGTCTAGCCATTCTCCAAGTCTTTCCAGTATGGGGCGCCTTGAAACTATGTATAGCGATGTAAACTGGTTCAATCAATTGACAGCAAGACCTATAGTGGTAATTATTCAATACCTTAATACAAGTTATGCGAACCCTCCGCTGACCCTGTATGTGGCAGGCTGCCCACCAACCACCATCTTTTATAATTACTGACTTACTTAATGGCAGGGTGATTCAATATATGGCCAGTCAACCAAGAGGGGAGCTTAACAGCTGCTCGCTGCCCGCAATATACCCGTATTGACATCCACAACCCAGCCTTATTCTATTTAATATAAATCACCACTATATACTATCTGTCTCCCCAGAGGGAAAAAAAACAAAACTCTTATTATGAGATTAAACCAGTCTCCACAGTCCCGGTTAGTTTGCGATTAACACAATTAAAGACTTTCGATTAATCTTTTCAGGTAGTACCGTTAGCAGATAATGACATACAGCAATTAATCAATTAGCGCCATTTCAGTTAGTTACAATTAGTATGGTAAAGTCTTTCAGTTGGTCACCAGGTACCACCGTTAACAGGTAATATCACACAACAGTTAGTAAATTAGCGCCGTTACAGTTAATTTGCAATAAATGCAGTGGAGTCTTTCGGCAATTCCGTTAGCAGGTAATAGCACAGCAACAGTTAATAAATTAGCACCATTAGAGTTAGTGATAGAGTCTTTCTGTTAATTATCTGGTACTACCATTACCAGTTGGTAAATTAGCGCTATTACAGTTAATTTGAAATTAATGCAATGGAGTCTTTCGATAATCCCGTTAGCAGGTAGCAGCACAGCAACAGTTAATAAGTTAGCACCGTTAGAGTTAGTAATAAAGTCTTTCTGTTAATCATCTGGTACTACCATTACAAACGTCCGCAGTTGATAAATTAGCTCTAGGGGGCCCAGTAATAGAGTTTCAGGCCGTCCGATATCATCTATGACTGTGCGGCCCTTCACAGGGACCTCTGTCAATTACATAGGGGGGGAGACATGAGAGGACTTCAAGGGAGAAGTTCTATTTCTACAGCTTTCTGCTCCCGGCCAAGAACCTCGGCCCCACATATATTTTAGCTATTTTGGATCAGAGATTACGCTGATAGGGCTGTCATTTATCTTACATCCCAACATCTCCTCCTTCTTATCCCCCTTAACTCCCCATTTCTCCAGATGACATCTGTATTAAATGTGTGGCGTCGATCAGATTTCTCTCCCATAACAGGGTTTCCCACCACAACGGCCAAGTTTTTCACTGGGATCCCTTAGCCCTTATACCCAGTTCCTGCACGTCTCACCTCATCGCAGACCTCACATGCTGAAGGGGAAGAAAAAAACGATGAGCGGGGGGCGGGAGACTTCTACCCGCAGGTATCACCCCGATTCTTGACGATCCGAGGTATACCGAACCACCAGATCTTCTCATCAAGGCAAGGAGACCACAAGCCGCCAATAGCAGGAACACAGACGGGGGAATCGGCACTTGTCTGAGCAGCGGAATCGAGAACAGCAAACCACGGCAGTAGCTGCTGCTACATCACTGCCGTCTAGGTACAGGCAGGTAGGCGCCAACGGCTGAGATGAAGAAGGAGAAGCACTCATCACCTACGGCAGAGTCGGGACGATGGACCATGGCAGCGGCTGTGGCTACATCACAGCCGCCGAGGTGCAGGCGGGCCGGAGCTCAACGGCTGAGAGGAAGGAGCACACGTCACCTGCGTGCGCACTCACGCATGCCACCTGCTCAGATAACCGCTGAATTAAGTGCCTTTAAAAATGTCAGGGTCAAATATTTTGTATTGACCCACACATTATGATGCCCCTTAGTGCCCCTGATACATTGTGGTGCCTCCTTAGTTCCTCCCCACAGAGTATGAATACCCTAAGTGCCCCCTCACAGTAGTAATGACCTATCTGTGCCCCTTCACAGTTGTAATGCCCTCTTTGTGCCCCCTTCACAGTAATAATCCCCATTGTGCCCCCTTCACAGTAATAATCCCCATTGTGCCCCATTCATAGTAATAATCCCCATTGTGTCCCCTTCATAGTAATAATCCCCATTGTGCCTACTTCATATTAATAATCCCCATTGTGCCTCCTTCACAGTAATAATGCCCCTAAATAGTAGTAATGCCCATTGTACCCCCTTAATAGTAGTAATGCCCATTGCGCCCCTTCACAGTAATAATGCCCTCTGTGCCCCCTCCATAGTAGAAATGCCCATTCTGCCTCCTCCAGAGTAGAAATGCCCATTCTGCCTCCTCCAGAGTAGAAATGCCCATTGTCCCCCCTCCAGAGTAGAAATGCACATTGTGCCCCCTCCAGAGTAGAAATGCCCATTGTGCCCCCTCCAGAGTAGAAATGCCCATTGTGCCCCCTCCAGAGTTGAAATGCCCATTGTGCCTCCTCCAGGGTAGAAATGCCCATTGTGCCCCTCCAGAGTAGAAATGCCTATTGTGCCCCCTCCATAGTTGAAATGTCCATTGTGCCCCTCCAGAGTAGAAATTCCCATTGTGCCCGCTCCATAGTTGAAATGTCCATTGTGCCCCCTCCAGAGTACAAATGCCCATTGTGCCCCCTCTGTGTTAAAAAAAAACCACAAAAAAAACCACAGTAACTACTCACCTTGTCCCGTTTAGTAGCTCTTCTCTGAACTCTCTCCAAAGTATCAATATCCTTCTGGAGATATGCGCACAATACTCCAAATGAGGTCTCACTAGTGCTCTGTAGAGCGGCATGGCACCTCCCTCTTTCTACTGGTAATGCCTCTCCCTATACACCCAAGCATTCTGCTAGCATTTCCTGCTGCTCTATGACATTGTCAGCCTACCTTTTAAGTCTTCTGAAATAATGACCCCTAAATCCCTTTCCTCAGATACTGAGGTTAGGACTGTTGTTACGACCAGAGGATGTGGATCCTCTGTGTCAGCTGATAAAGGACTGCGAATTAGGTCAGGACCCTGGTGTCTGCACTAGTTACCCAGAATGCAGCTACCTGCAGTAGTGTGAACAGAGTCCACAGCGGGAGGTGAACGCATTGCACCCGCACTGAATCTGGACCCATTCATTTCTATGGGGCTGTGCACATGACCTGTGATTTTCACACATCACTTATGCATTGCGTGAAAATCGCAGCATGCTCTATATTGTGCGTTTTCCACGCAACGCAGGCCCCATAGAAGAGAATGGGGCTGCGTGAAAATCGCAAGCAAGTGCGGATGCGGTGCGATTTTCACGCACGGTTGCTAGGAGACGATCGGGATGGAGACCCGATCATTATTATTTTCCCTTATAACATGGTTATAAGGGAAAATAATAGCATTCTGAATACAGAATGCATAGTAAAATAGTGCTGGAGGGGTTAAAAAAAACTAAAAAATAATTTAACTCACCTTAATCCACTTGCTCGCGCAGCCCGGCATCTCTTATGTCTTCATCTTAGCTGTGTGCAGGAAAAGAATCTGTGGTGACGTCACTCCGGTCATCACATGATCCATCACCATGGTAAAAGATCATGTGATGACCGGAGTGACGTCACCACAGGTCCTTTTCCTGCACACAGCTAAGATGAAGACATAGAGAGATGCCGGGCTGCGCGAGCAAGTGATTAGGTGAGTTAATTTTTATTAGTTTTTTTTTAACCCCTCCAGCACTATTTTACCTATGCTTCTGTATTCAGAATGCTATTATTTTCGCTTATACCCAATGTTACAAGGTTAAAATAATACAATCTACAGAACACGATCCCAAGCCCGAACTTCAGTGAAGAAGTTCGGGTTTGGGTACCAAACATGCACAATTTTTCTTTTACCGCGAGTGCAAAACGCATTACAATGTTTTGCACTCGCGCGGAAAAAATTGCGCCTGTTCCCGCACAACGCACCCGCCCACCTTTTCCCGCACCCGTGTGAACTCAGCCTAAAAGAACAGATGGTCTTTACTGGCAGCAGTATTCAAAAGTCACTTGACAGATACAGGCAACACAAAGGTCAGAGCAATATAGTGTGCAGATATAAGCAGTCTCGTTGTCAAGCATTTGCAGGGTCTGGATCCATGCAGACTTCAGAAGGTGATGGGCAGATGCCGTAGTCAGACAGTGCAGTGGTCTATAATCCAGGGGATCCAATAAACAGACTGCAGGCAGATGCGTAGTCAAGCGAAGGAGGTCAGAATCCAGGAAATCCAATAAACAGACACAGTTGGGATGCTTCAGTGGGAGTCAAGAGGTAGAACAACCACGCTTGGGCACTTCATGATGAGTGAAGCTGCCTTAACCCCTTAAGGACTTAGGACGTATCGGTACGGCATGGGTCCCGAATCCTTAAGGACCCATGACGTACCGGTACGTCATGGCTTTAATTTGCGATTCCGGCGCCGCTGGGGTTAATCGGAACGGATGCCGTGCTGAAATCATTCAGCTGGCATCCCGTAACAACGCAGGGGGGGGGTTCATTTGACCCCCCCGTATCGACGATTTGCAGAAAATCGCAGGTCAACTCAGACCTGCTGTTTGCTGCGCTTTTAGCAGATTCTGATCCGCGGGATCAAACTTTAAAATGCCCCAAATAAAGTTTATTAACCCCCCCTGCACTCCTGAATGATATTATGTGGGCGGGTGGTGCAGGGGGGGGTGTCGCAATGCGGTGCGGGAGGCGGGCGGTGCGGCAGGCGGGATCGCGATCCCCCGCCCGCCTCCTCTTGAATAAACATGTGGTAGGGTATGTGGTTATACCAGGGTGCCAGCACAATGCTGGCACCCTGGTATAAACGGCTGACATCGGTGATGCGATGTCAGCCGTTTAACCCTTTCCAAACAGCGGTCCCGTACGGACCGCTGAAGGAAAAGGTTAACAGCTCAGGGAGCACCCTCCCTCTCCCATCAGGGGGCTGCTGTGCCTTTGCAGCCCCCCGATGGGAGAGGGAGAGAGCCCCCAGACAGCCCCCCGACAGCCCCGTCCTTACCCTCCCCAACTAGGCGAAGTTCTGACCAGTACTGAGCAGGCGGGAAGGTTCCCAATGGCAACAGGACGCCGTCTCAGGCATCCTGCTGTCCCATGGTGCTGAACAGATCTGTCTAAAGGCAGAGATCTGTTCAGACAAAGTGTAAGTAAAATACAGTACAGTACAATATATATGTACTGTACTGTATTATACAGACATCAGACCCATTGGAATCTTCAAGACCAAGTGGGTCTGGGTCAAAAAAAAGTTAAGATAAAAAAAAACACATTTATCAGCTGAATAAAAAAAATTTAAAAAAAATACACTACTACACATATTAGGTATCGCCGAGCGTCCGTAACTGCCGGATCTATAAAACGGTCAAGTTACTTTCCCCGCACAGGTGAACGCCATAAAAATAAAAACTATGAGAAAATTGAAATGTTGCCCACCTTACTTCCCAAAAAAGGTAATAAAAGTGATCAAAAAGTTGCATGTACGCCAAAAATAGTACCAATCAAACCTGTCATCTCATCCCGCAAAAATCATACCCTACCCAAGATAATCGCCCAAAAACGTAAATAACTATGGCTCTTAGACTATGGAAACACTAAAACATGATTTTTTTTTTTCAAAAATAAAATCATTGTGTAAAACTTAAATAAATAAAAAAAGTATACATATTAGGTATCGCCGCGTCCGAATCGACCTGCTCTATAAAAATATCACATGACCTAACCCCTCAGGGTGACCGACCGTAAAAAAAAAAAAAATAAAAACGGTGTAAAAAAAGCCATTTTTTTGTCATCTTACGTCACAAAAAGTGTAATAGCAAGGTGATCACAAAAGTCATATGCACCCCAAAATAGTGCCAATCAAACCCGTCATCTCATCCCGCAAAAAATGAGACCCTACTTAAGATAATCGCCCAAAAAAAATGAAAAAACAATGGCTCTTAGACTATGGAGACACAACCAGCTCTATAAAATTACCACATGAACTAACCTGTCAGATAAAGTGTTGTAAGAGAACAAAAAAACAAACGTGCCAAAAAATCTATTTTCTTGTTACCATGCCGCACAAAAAAGGTGTAAATATAGAGCACCCAAAAATCATATGTACCCTAACTAGTACCAAAAAACCTGCCACCCTATCCCATAGTTTTCTAAAATGGGGTCACTTTTTTGGAGTTTCTACTCTGGGGTGCATCTGGGGGGGCTTCAAATGGGACATGGTGTCAAAAAAAACAGTCCAGCAAAATCTGCCTTCCAAAACCGGTATGGCATTCCTTTCCTTCTGCGCCCTGCCGCGCGCCCCAGTACATTGGTTTACGACCACATATGGGGTGGTTTCTGTAAACTACAGAATCAGGGCCATAAATAATGAGTTTTGTTTGGCTGTTAACCCTTGCATTGTAATTGGAAAAAAAATATTAAAATGGAAATATGCCCAAAAAGTGAAATTTTGAAATTGTATCTCTAATTTCCATTAAATCTTGTGCAACACCTAAAGGGTTAACAAAGTTTGTAAAAACAGTTTTGAATACCTTGAGGGGTGTAGTTTCTTAGATGGTGGTCACTTTTATGGAGTTTCTACTCTAGGGGTGCATCAAGGGGGGCTTCAAATGGGACAGATGGTGTCAAAAAAAACCAGTCCAGCAAAATCTGGCTTCCAAAAAACCATACGGCGCACCTTTCACTCTACTCCCTGCTGTGTGGCCGTACAGAAGTTTACGGCCACATATGGGTGTGTTTCTGTAAACTACAGAATAAGGGCCATAAATAATGAGTTTTGTTTGGCTGTTAAAACCCTTGCTTTGTAACTGGAAAAAAATTATTAAAATGGAAATCTGCCAAAAAAGTGAAATATTTGAAATTGATATCTCTATTTCCATTAAATCATGTGCAACATCTAAAGGGATAACAAAGTTTGTAAAATCCGTTTTGATACCTTGAGGGTGTAGTTTCTTAGATGGGGTCACTTTTATGGAGTTTCTACTCTAGGGGTGCATCAGGGGGGCTTCAAATGGGACATGGTGCCAAAAAACCAGTCCAGCAAAATCTGGCTTCCAAACACCATACGGCGCACCTTTCCCTCTACGCCCTACTGTGTGCCCGTACAGTAAGTTTATGGCCACATATGGGGTTGTTTCTGTAAACGGCAGAGTCAGGGCAATAAAGAAACAGTCTTGTTTGGCTGTTAACCCCTTGCTTTGTTAGTGAAAAAATGGGTTAAAATGGAAAAAATTAGGCAAAAAAAATGAAATTCTCAAATTTCATCCCCATTTGCCAATAACTCTTGTGCAACACCTAAGGTTAAACGAAGTTTGTAAAAATCAGTTTTGAATACCTTGAGGGGTTTGTAGTTATAGAATGGGGTCATTTTTGGGCGGTTTCTATTATGTAAGCCTCGCAAAGTGACTTCAGACCTGTAGTGGTCCCTAAAAATGGGTTTTTGTAAATTTCTGAAAAATTTTCAAGATTTGCTTCTAAACTTCTAAGCCTTGTAACATCCCCAAAAAAATAAAAATCATTCCCAAAATGCTACAAACATGAAGTAGACATATGGGGAAAGTAAAGAGTCATCACAATTTTTGGGGGTTATTACTATGTATTACAGAAGTAGAGAAACTGAAACTTTGAAAATTTGCTAATTTTTCAACATTTTATGGTAAATATGGTATTTTTTTATGCAAAAAATTAACTTTTTTGACCCAATTTTAGCAGTGTCATGAAGTACAATATGTGACGAAAAAACAATCTCAGAACTGCCTGGATAAGTCAAAGCGTTTAAAGGTTATCAGCACTAAAGGTGACACTGGTCAGATTTGCAAAAAATGCCAAGTCCTTAAGGTGAAATAGGGCTGAGTCCTAAGGGTTAAATACAAATAGTCCCGGTAATCAGGTACCAGCTTTCTACTCCTATAAGAAAGGGAGAGGTGTGCGCCGCGTGTGCTATAGCGCATCAGATGACACCTGGCAGTGAGGATGATGCGGGCGGTATGCTGGCGGGCGCCCTGCGTCTCCTACAGGGTAAGCCAGTACTGGACCATAGTGCTGCGAGGTGCAGACAGCGATCTGCCACCCTGCGGTGGGGACACAGACCCCATACTGACAGTACCCCCCCTTACGCCCCCTCCTCCACCCGGCTGACCTGGAGAGACATTTCTTCAGCAACAGAAGGGCATGAATATTCTCTGCGGATTCCCATGTCCTTTCTTCAGGCCGGTAGCCCTTCCAGTCCACCAAATAAAAGGTCTTACCTCTGATAATCCTCCTGTCTAGAATGTCCTTGACTTCAAACTCATATCCATAGTGACAGGAGTAGGGTTCTGTGAAGTGGCTTTGGCAAAACCTGTTAAAGACAGCTGGCTTAAGTAACGAAACATGAAATGAGTTGGGAATCCGCAAGGTAGCAGGTAGTTTGAGCTTGTAGGCAATAGGATTAATTTTATTGATCACAGAAAAGGGTCCCAAGAATCGCGAAGCCAGTTTGTAAGAGGGAAGTCTGAGATGGATATTCTTAGAAGAAAGCCATACCTTGTCTCCAATGGCAAAATGGCAAACTGAGGAGGAGGTCTGCGCCTCTTATCCGCAGACCTTTTCATCTGGTCCGCTGTTCTCCGAAGCGATACCTTAGTGTCAGACCAGACCCGAGACAGCTGCTCCACACAGGAATCTGCCACAGTAACTCCAGAACAAGGCCGCACGGGAAGAGGAACACTTGGATGTCGCCCGTAGACGACAAAAAATTTAGATTTACCTGTGGCTTGGTTGACTCTATTGTTATGAGCAAATTCCGCCTAGGGAAGATGCTCCACCCAGTCGTCCTGATGGGCATTGGTGAAATGTCGCAGGAAGCTGACTAATATTTGGTTCATGCGTTCCACCTGGCCGTTAGACTGTGAATGATAGGCAGAAGAAAAGTCCAAAGAGACATTCAGAGACTTACATAAAGATCTCCAGAACCGGGAGGTGAATTGTACTCCTCTATCCGAGATGATATGGAGAGGAAATCCATGAAGATGGAAGATATGTGAAATGAATAGCTCAGCCAGACAAGGAGCAGATGGCAGACCTGGAAGCGGAATAAAGTGTGACATCTTAAAAAAACGGTCAATGACAACCCAAATGACTGTACAGCCCTTGGAGACAAGTAAATCAGTTATAAAGTCCATACCAATATGCTGCCAGGGGACCTCAGGCACCGGTAGAGGCAATATTAACTTGCAGGTTTCAGTCTGGAGACTTATTCTGG
This sequence comes from Bufo bufo, assembly GCF_905171765.1. Taxonomy (NCBI): domain Eukaryota; kingdom Metazoa; phylum Chordata; class Amphibia; order Anura; family Bufonidae; genus Bufo; species Bufo bufo. Next base: position 496,540,383 of record NC_053390.1, read on the forward strand.
GCACACAAGGTACAGGAAGCCACAGTCTCCAATATCCGCGGTTATGGATGGCCACCAGAAATGTCTGGAGATGAGATTCAAGGTCCCCCGTTGATCTGGATGGCCAGCAATCTTGGATGCATGCCCCCACCGTAAAACCTTCCTTCGTTTAGATTCTGGAACAAAGATCTTACCTGGGAGAACCTTGGACAGGTTGACTGGAGCCACTGGGACTACTTTAGTTGGTTCAATGATGAACTGGGGTTCGTCTTCTGAATCTGTGGCTTCAAAGGACCTGGAGAGAGCGTCCGCTTTGATATTTTTGTCAGCGGACTGAAAATGCAGTTGAAAATTAAATCGGGCAAAGAAGAGAGACCAACGAGCCTGACTAGGATTGAGTCATTGAGCTGTCTGCAAATAGGTCAGGTTCTTATGATCGGTGTAAATTATGACCGGTAGGCTAGAACCTTGCAGAAGATATCTCCATTCCTCTGGAGCCAACTTAATTGCTAGGAGTTCCCTGTCCCCAATAGAATAGTTTTTTTCGGCAGTGGAAAATAACTTAGAAAAACAACAACAAGGAGACATACGACCTGATGCATTCTTCTGTGACAGGACCGCCCCGGCTCCCACGGAGGATGCGTCCACCTCCAAGAAGAACTGTTTGTTGGGTTCTGGGCATCTAAGGACTGGAGCTGAAGAAAAGGCTTGCTTGAGGGAGGAAAATGCTGTCTCTGCTTCAGGGGACCATTGTTTGGGATTGGCACCCTTATTGGTCAGACCGTAAATAGGAGCTGTCAGGGTTGAAAAATTATGGATGAATTGAAGATAGTAATTGGCAAAACCCAAGAACCTTTGTATTGTCTTCAGGCCGGAGGGACGGGGCCAGTCGAGCACTGCTGCCACCTTTCCAGGATCCATTTTGAGACCATGATCCGAGATGATGTACCCCAGGAAGGGCAGGGACGACTTTTCAAAGACACACTTTTCCAATTTAGCGTACAGACGATTCTCTCGTAAGCGTTGTAAGACCATCTGCACATGCCTGCGATGAGTTCTGATGTATCTGTAAAAAATAAGAATATCATCCAAATAGACAACAACACAAGAATAGAGCAGATCTCGAAAAATATCATTGACAAACTCCTGGAAGACAGCAGGGGCATAACTGAGTCCGAATGGCATCACAAGGTATTCATAGTGGCCATCCCTGGTATTAAAAGCTGTCTTCCATTCGTCACCCTCACGAATCCATATTAAATTATATGCCCCCCGCAAGTCCAGCTTAGAGAAGATCCGAGCCCCACAGAGTCTATCAAATAATTCAGAGATTAACGGTAAAGGGTATTTATTCTTGATGGTGATCTTATTCAGACCACGGTAATCTATACAGGGGCGAAGAGACCCATCTTACTTTTTCACAAAAAAGAATCCTGCCCCTGATGAAACCCCTCTCAAGGTTCTCCTTAATGTAATCTGCTGTAGCCTGCGATTCAGCAGGAGACAGAGGATAAACACGACCCCGAGGAGGAGATGTCCCAGGTAGTAAATCAATTGGGCAGTCATAGGGGCGATGGGGTTGTAGTATCTCAGCCTATTTTTTATCGAACACATTCACAAAGGAATGATAGACCACCGGCAAGGCCTCCAGGTTTTTAGGTAGGGATATAGAGACCCTTCATTGAATAGAACATTACATAAGCACTTGCCTTGGCACAGCTGTCCCCATTGAAGAACCTCTCCAGAGCTTCACTCGATTACTGGATTGTGCATCCTAAGCCAGTGCAACCCCAGCAAAAGAGAATGGGACAGTTCAGGGAGCAAATATAGAGAAATCTTTTCAATATGTAACCACCCCACCCGCAGTTCCAACGGCTCAGTGACGAACCGAACTGGATCCGTCAGTGCTTGTCCACTGACGGCAGTCACGAGCAGGGGATTTTTAAGCAGGCGTACAGGAATGTGGTATTGACTCACCATAGCTTGGTGTATGAAGTTCCCCACAGACCCGGAATCCAAGGAAGCGGATATGGAGACCTTGATGCCCCCAAGAACCAGAGTCACAGGAATTTGGAGAGTGGAGCAGTTTTCGCCTAGGGCCGCCTCTCCCAAAGACCCTAAGCATTGGAGTTTCCCGACTTCTGGAGACAGTTGCGGACACGGTGACTCGGACCACCACAGTAGCATACCCTGCGAGCAGTCCTGTGAGTACTTATCCAAAGACCAGGAGAAGCTAAGTACCTCCTCAGCTAGTCAGGCCCAAACCAAGCAGACTACAGACAGAGCAGAAGATAGATACCTGCCAGATCTACTAGGCGTATGACAAGAAGCAGAATATATATATTAATTCCTGCCACATATTGCCAATACCTGCTGGGACCCAAGACTATTGCTGTATCTTGTATGGATCAAAGCTGCCATTCAGTAAAGACAAGTTGGATCATATAACCTGTTTGGATCTCATTTACTGCTATCAAAGTTCCTCAATTACTCCTACTGACCACACTCAATATTATTGCAAGTGAGCCAGGATACAGGAGTCCAGCCGTACCAAGGTAGGAGACACCGTTGACACTACCATATTTGCTATACAAAGACATTATCCCCCTCTGGCATTCCTCACCTGGTACGTGAGCTTTAACATCTTAAAGGGCCCTGCTACAGTACCTGCGTACGTCACGAACTACTATACATATATCCCGACCCACTGCATAGCTGACCCAGTGTCCTGCTCATTGCATTACCAGTGGGGTACCTCAGGGATCTGTTCTGGGACCCATATTGTTTAATATCTTTATCAGCGAAATTGCAGAAGGCCTCGATGGCAAGGTGTGTCTTTTTGCTGATGACACAAAGATTTGTAACAGGGTTGATGTTCCTGGAGGGATACACCAAATGGAAAAGGATTTAGGAAAACTAGAGGAATGGTCAAAAATGGGCAACTAAAATTTAATGTTGATAAGTGCATAATGCACCTGGGGCGTAAAAACCCAAGAGCAGAATATAAAATCAGTGATACAGTTGTCAGTATGGGGTCTGTGTCCCCACCGCAGGGTGGCAGATCGATGTCTGCACATCGCAGCACTATGGGTCCCAGTACTGGCTTACCTTGTAGGAGACGCAGGCGCCCGCCAGCATACCGCCGCATCCGTCCTCACTGCCAGGTGTCATCTGATGCACTATAGCACACACGTGCGCACCTCTCCCTTTCTTATAGGAGTAGGCAGCTGGTACCTGATTACCGTCCCCCACCCGGAAGCGGGACTCTTTGTATTTAAGGCAGCTTCACTCATCATGAAGTGCCCAAGCGTGGTTGTTGTACCTCTTGACGCCTGCTGAAGCGTCCCACTGTGTCTGTTTATTGGATTTCCTGGATTCTGACCTCTGCTTCGTTTGACTACGCATCTGCCTGTCGTTTGTTTATTGGATCACCTGGATTATAGACCTCTGTTCTGTCTGACTACTCATCTGCCCATCGCCTCCTGTAAGTCTGCCTGGATCAAGACCCTGCACTGCCTGACAACGAGACCGCTTATATCTGCAAGCTACATTGCTCTGAACTTTGTGTTGCCTGTATCTGTCAAGTGACTTTTGAATACTGTCTGCCAGTAAAGACCATCTGTTCCTTTACTCTGCCTTTGTTAGACTCTGTTCACACTACTGCAGGTAACTGCATTCTGGGTAACTGGTGCAGACACCAGGGTCTTGACTCTGAGAGTCAGCAGTCAGCAATATTGGACTAATTCCCAGTCCTCTATCAGCTGACACAGAGGATCCACATCCTCTGGTCGTAACAGTACGCTTGGGCCATGGATCCCGCTGGCTCTAAACCAGGAATGTTGCAGGATTGGAATATATAGAAGGGCACTCAACACATGGAGTCACATCGAAATCGGATTGAAAATAATCTAAAATAGACGAAAATGGCAATATAAAATCAGCAACAATAAAACAAACAACAATAAACGATATGTCATAGAAGTCAATAGAGCAATATAGATTAGAGTTGAGCGAACACCTGGATGTTCGGGTTCGAGAAGTTCGGCCGAACTTCCCGGAAATGTTCGGGTTCGGGATCCGAACCCGACCCGAACTTCGTCCCGAACCCGAACCCCATTGAAGTCAATGGGGACCCGAACTTTTCGGCACTAAAAAGGCTGTAAAACAGCCCAGGAAAGGGCTAGAGGGCTGCAAAAGGCAGCAAAATGTAGTTGAATCCCCTGCAAACAAATGTGGATAGGGAAATGAATAAAAATAAAATAAATAAAAATTAACCAATATCAATTGGAGAGAGGTCCCATAGCAGAGAATCAGGCTTCATGTCAGCAGAGAATCAGTCTTCATGTCATAGCAGAGAATCAGGCTTCACGTCACCCAAAACTGGAACAGTCCATTGTCAGATATTTAGGCCCAGGCAGAGGAGAGAGGTCCCATAGCAGAGAATCTGGCTTCATGTCAGCAGAGAATCAGTCTTCATGTCATAGCAGAGAATCAGGCTTCATGTCACCCACCACTGGAACAGGCCACTGTCAGATATTTTTAGGCCCCGGCACCCAGACAGAGGAGAGGTTCATTCAACTTTGGGTTGCCCCGCAATATAATGGTAAAATGAAAATAAAAATAGGATTGAATGAGGAAGTGCCCTGGAGTACAATAATATATGGTTAAGGGGAGGAAGTTAATGTCTAATCTGCACAAGGGATGGACAGGTCCTGTGGGATCCATGCCTGGTTCATTTTTATGAACGTCAGCTTGTCCACATTGGCTGTAGACAGGCGGCTGCGTTTGTCTGTAATGACGCCCCCTGCCGTGCTGAATACACGTTCAGACAAAACGCTGGCCGCCGGGCAGGCCAGCACCTCCAAGGCATAAAAGGCTAGCTCTGGCCACGTGGACAATTTGGAGACCCAGAAGTTGAATGGGGCCGAACCATCAGTCAGTACGTGGAGGGGTCTGCAGAGGTACTGTTCCACCATGTTAGTGAAATGTTGCCTCCTGCTAACACGTTCCGTATCAGGTGGTGGTGCAGTTAGCTGTGGCGTGGTGACAAAGCTTTTCCACATCTCTGCCATGCTAACCCTGCCCTCAGAGGAGCTGGCCATGACACAGCTGCGTTGGCGACCTCTTGCTCCTCCTCTGCCTTCGCCTTGGGCTTCCACTTGTTCCCCTGTGACATTTGGGAATGCTCTCAGTAGCGCGTCTACCAACGTGCGCTTGTACTCGCGCATCTTCCTATCATGCTAAAGTGCAGGAAGTAAGGTGGGCACATTGTCTTTGTACCGTGGATCCAGCAGGGTGGCAACCCAGTACTCCGCACACGTTAAAATGTGGGCAACTCTGCTGTCGCTGCGCAGGCACTGCAGCATGTAGTCACTCATGTGTGCCAGGCGGCCCAGAGGTAAGGACAAGCTGTCCTCTGTGGGAGGCATATCGTCATCGTCCTCCGTTTCCCCCCAGCCACGCACCAGTGATGGGCCCGAGCTGCGTTGGGTGCCACCCCGCTGTGAACATGCTTCATCCTCATCCTCCTCCACCTCCTCCTCATCCTCGTCCTCCTCGTCCTCCAGTAGTGGGCCCTGTCTGGCCACATTTGTACCTGGCCTCTGCTGTTGCAAAAAACCTCCCTCTGAGTCACTTCGAAGAGACTGGCCTGAAAGTGCTAAAAATGACCCCTCTTCCTCCTCCTCCTCCTTTTCCATCATCGCCCTAAGTGTTTTGTCAAAGAGACATAGAAGTGGTATTGTAACGCTGATAACGGCGTCATCGCCACTGGCCATGTTGGTGGAGTACTCGAAACAGCGCAACAGGGCACACAGGTCTCGCATGGAGGCCCAGTCATTGGTGGTGAAGTGGTACTGTTCCGCAGTGCGACTGACCCGTGCGTGCTGCAGCTGAAACTCCACTATGGCCTGCTGCTGCTCGCACAGTCTGTCCAGCATGTGCAAGGTGGAGTTCCACCTGGTGGGCACGTCGCATATGAGGCGGTGAGCGGGAAGGCCGAAGTTACGCTGTAGCGCAGACAGGCGAACAGAGGCAGGATGTGAACGCCGGAAGCGCGAACAGACGGCCCGCACTTTATGCAGCAGCTCTGACATGTCGGGGTAGTTGCTAATGAACTTCTGCACCACCAAATTCAGCACATGCGCCAGGCAAGGGATGTGCGTCAAATCGGCTAGTCCCAGAGCTGCAACAAGATTTCGCCCATTATCGCACACCACCAGGCCAGGCTTGAGGCTCACCGGCAGCAACCACTCGTCGGTCTGTTGTTCTATACCCCGCCACAACTCCTGTGCGGTGTGTGGCCTGTCCCCCAAACATATGAGTTTCAGAATGGCCTGCTGACGTTTACCCCGGGCTGTGCTGAAGTTGGTGGTGAAGGTGTGTGGCTGACTGGATGAGCAGGTGGAAGAATAGGAGGAGGAGGAGACAGGAGGCAAAGAATGTTGCCCTGCGATCCTTGGCGGCGGAAGGACGTGCGCCAAACAGCTCTCCGCCTGGGGCCCAGCCGCCACTACATTTACCCAGTGTGCAGTTAGGGAGATATAACGTCCCTGGCCGTGCTTACTGGTCCACGTATCTGTGGTTAGGTGGACCTTGCCACAGATGGCGTTGCGCAGTGCACACTTGATTTTATCGGATACTTGGTTGTGCAGGGAAGGCACGGCTCTCTTGGAGAAGTAGTGGCGGCTGGGAACAACATACTGTGGGACAGCAAGCGACATGAGCTGTTTGAAGCTGTCTGTGTCCACCAGCCTAAATGACAGCATTTCATAGGCCAGTTGTTTAGAAATGCTGGCATTGAGGGCCAGGGATCGAGGGTGGCTAGGTGGGAATTTACGCTTTCTCTCAAATGTTTGTGAGATGGAGAGCTGAACGCTGCCGTGTGACATGGTTGAGATGCTTGGTGACGCAGGTGGTGGTGTTGGTGGTACATCCCATGTTTAATGGGCGGCAGGTGCCAACGTTCCTCCAGAGGCGGAGGAAGAGGCCGAGGTGGCGGCAGCAGCAGAAGAGGCCGAGGCGGCAGCAGCAGAAGAGGTAGCAGGGGGAGCCTGAGTGACTTCCTTGTTTTTAAGGCGTTTACTCCACTGCAGTTCATGCTTTGCATGCAGGTGCCTGGTCATGCAGGTTGTGCTAAGGTTCAGAACGTTAATGCCTCGCTTCAGGCTCTGATGGCACAGCGTGCAAACCACTCGGGTCTTGTCGTCAGCACATTGTTTGAAGAAGTGCCATGCCAGGGAACTCCTTGAAGCTGCCTTTGGGGTGCTCGGTCCCAGATGGCGGCGGTCAGTAGCAGGCGGAGTCTCTTGGCGGCGGGTGTTCTGCTTTTGCCCACTGCTCCCTCTTTGTCTTTTGCTACGCTGTTGGCTCGGTCTCACCACTGCCTCTTCCTCCGAACTGTGAAAGTCAGTGGCACGACCTTCATTCCATGTGGGGTCTAGGACCTCATCGTCCCCTGAATCGTCTTCCACCCAGTCTTGATCCCTGACCTCCTGTTCAGTCTGCACACTGCAGAAAGACGCAGCAGTTGGCACCTGTGTTTCGTCATCATCAGAGACGTGCTGAGGTGGTATTCCCATGTCCTCATCATCAGGAAACATAAGTGGTTGTGCGTTAGTGCATTCTATCTCTTCCACCCCTTGGGAAGGGCTAGGTGGATGCCCTTGGGAAACCCTGCCAGCAGAGTCTTCAAACAGCATAAGAGACTGCTGCATAACTTGAGGCTCAGACAGTTTCCCTGATATGCATGGGGGTGATGTGACAGACTGATGGGCTTGGTTTTCATGCGCCATCTGTGCGCTTTCTGCAGAAGACTGGGTGGGAGATAATGTGAACGTGCTGGATGCACTGTCGGCCACCCAATTGACTAATGCCTGTACCTGCTCAGGCCTTACCATCCTTAGAACGGCATTGGGCCCCATCAAATATGGCTGTAAATTCTGGCGGCTACTGGGACCTGAGGTAGTTGGTACATAAGACGTGTGGCTGTGGCAGAACAGCCACGTCCTCTCCCAGCACCAGAGGGTCCACTAACACCACCACGACCATGTCCGCGTCCCTTACTAGATGTTTTCCTCATTTTTACCGTTCACCACAATAAGAAAAATATTATTCGGGCCAATGTATTGAATTCAAATTCAGGCCTTTTTTTACAGACACCTAACACTATCTGGCTATCTATATGGGTACCGTATTACACTAATACAGGCACACCAGTAATGACAGATTTAGCTGAATATAAATTTGAGGCCTATTATTTAGGCGCTGGGTGAAAGGTATACGTTTACGGACAGAATTAGACTTGGATCTGCACAGTAGCGTGTGTGTAAAGTTATTGAGAATTACCCTATCAGCACCTTGAATCTAATATACCCTTTTAGGGATAGATTTAAAGTAGGCCTGATACAGCAGAAACCACTAATTTAGAGAATTGCAAAATTGGGAATTGTATTTCAACCCAGAACAAAAACTGTGCTTTGACGGACACTAAATAACTTGACCAGCTAAAGCAGTAATGACAGATTTGTATGAATATAAATGTGAGGCCTATTTTTTAGGCGCTGGGTGACAGGTATACGTTTAATCACAGAATTAGACTTGGATCTGTACTGTAGCGTGTGTGTGAAGTTATTGAGAATAACTTGGTAACAGGCTCAGCTTGACCCTGATGTAGAATATAGCCAAAAAATAACCACACTATTGATGGTTAAATGCACTTGGTGACAGGCTCAGCTTGCCCCTGATGTAGTATATGGCCAAAAAATAACCACACTATTGATGGTTAAATGCACTTGATGACAGCTTGACCCTGATGTAGGATATAGCCAAAAAATAACCACACTATTGATGGTTAAATGCACTTGGTGACAGGCTCAACTTGCCCCTGATGTAGTATATGGCCAAAAAATAACCACACTATTGATGGTTAAATGCACTTGATGACAGCTTGACCCTGATGTAGGATATAGCCAAAAAATAACCACACTATTGATGGTTAAATGCACTTGGGTGACAGGCTCAGCTTGCCCCTGATGTAGTATATGGCCAAAAAATAACCACACTATTGATGGTTAAATGCACTTGTTGACAGCTTGACCCTGATGTAGGATATAGCAAAAAATAACCACACTATTGATGGTTAAATACACTTGATTGACAGGCTCAGCTTGCCCCTGATGTAGTATATGGCCAAAAAATAACCACACTATTGATGGTTAAATGCACTTGATGACAGCTTGACCCTGATGTAGGATATAGCAAAAAATAACCACTCTATTGATGGTTAAATGGACTTGGTGGCATCTTGTGCTGGCGCACCACAAGCCACAAAATGGCCGCCGATCACCCCAGAAAAAAGTGACTGAAAAACGCTCTGGGCAGCCTAAAAACAGTGAGCAATTGAATAGCAGCAGTTCAATGATCCACAGCTGTAGATCGATCACTGAATGAAGTTTTTTGGAGGAATTAATCACTGCCTAATCTCGCCCTAACGTCGCAGCTGCAACCTCTCCCTACACTTGTATTAGCAGAGTGACGTGCAGTGCTACGTGACCCAAGCTTATATAGAGGCTGGGTCACATGCTGCACTGGCCAATCACAGCCATGCCAATAGTAGGCATGGCTGTGATGGCCTCTTGGGGCAAGTAGTATGATGCTTGTTGATTGGCTGCTTTGCAGCCTTTCAAAAAGCGCCGAAGAAAGCGCCGAACACCGAACCCGAACCCGGACTTTTACGAAAATACAGTTCGGGTTCGCTCATCCCTAATATAGATAATATAAAATTAATATAAAAAAGGGGGGGTTTCGATTAAAATGTCCAGTACCACAAAAAACGCAGGTCAACACCACATCCAGATTAGGTTCCTAAATCTGCAGGTGTGAGGACTTTCAATAATATCGTGATGAATAATCATATAATCTGAGGCCGTCTATGTTTAAAACCATTTCGTGGCGTCCCACATTTTCGAATGGTGATAAAAAATCGGCACAGCAGCAATATTCGATGAGTTAGATATAGGCATCTTTACTGTACACTGTAGGGTATTTTGTGTTCGGCGTCCCACGTGTATCGGACTTAACTTTCGACGTCCCACATGTCACTACCTTCGAGCATGAATTCGGTAATTATCAATCCAGGCACTACGATAGTCGAGTCCCCACATTCGATGGATCTTTTTCGGGTACAGCAAAAGTAAGTGTTTGGCTCTTCCTCGATCCTGTGGGCGTTCCTCTCCAGGTACTGTGTCTTTCGGGTGATTAAAGTTTGTACTCCTTAGTCTTTTTTCTTCAAATAGATAAGCAAAGTCCAGTTAGTGTGGATTATGAGGATATCCCCACTATGCAAGTCAATAAGTTAAACACCAAACGCGTTTCGGAGTGTTACTTTACTCCTTCCTCAGTGGTAATGCTTGCATAGGGTATTTGCTGCTTTTATATCCCTCCTTCCTGAGTTCCTTACAAAAAGTGGACTGGATTCCAATTCAAAAACGCTTATAAATGAGGTTGCGATTTTGATGCGTTTTTTGTGTTCAATGCGTTTTTTTTTGTTGTATGGCCCATAATTGTCCTGTACATCATAACTGGGTCATTTTCTATTGCAAATATTGCTTTCACTAAATACAATAAAATTTATAATAAAAATTACATAAAGATATGCTGGAAACAGAATACAAATGCACAAAATCTAAGAATATAATACAGATGCACAAAATCTAAGAACATGAGGTATACTTTAATCTTCGACTAATAGTTGGCTTACATTGTGTTGACTCAGATTGTAAATGGTCATTGGGTGAGGGCCCTCCATCGAGGCAGAACCCCCGCGTCATAAGAGACCACACAGGGGTATCTCGTCAATGGAGGGCACCCACCCACAATTCAAAGGAAGCCCAAAATTTCCAGATCGGCATTTAGTCCATTAGGCAACAGGCTTCCAAATTCAAATATACGTCTAGACTCTGCCCTTGCCATCCTAGCAACATGGCTTCCTCTTGAAATTTATCAGTCTTATTACAATTCCTCTTTATTCTACGGAATTGGCCTAGAGGAATATTTAACAACCACCTAGGCAGATGGCAACTAGAGAAACGGATAAAGCTGTTCTTCGCGACAGGTTTCTGATATGTGTGCAGATATAATGGTCTCCATCTATTGCAATCTGTAAATCTAAAAATACGGTGCATTGGTTATTAATATTTGATGTAAAAAATAAATTAAAATTATTACTATTAATTTCATCTAAAAATGTCAATAAATCTGATTTCTCCCCTTTCCAGATAAAAATAACATCATCTATATACCTTTGCCAGAGCTCCAGGTCTGTCCCCAGCCTCAGGCCAATGTTTTTTGTTCCCAGGATGCCATAAATAGTTTGGCATAGCTGGGAGCAAACCTGGTGCCCATAGTGGTGCCTCGTTTCTGAAGATAGTGGTCATTTTCTAAATAAAAATAATTGTGGGTTAATATAAAAAAATACCCCTTCCAATAAAAATTGTATCTGTTTTTCTCCAAAATCTCCACTCTGTTTCAACATTGACTCCATCGCCATAATGCCTTGTTTGTGGTCAATGATAGTATACAATGATTGGACATCCAGTGTCCCCATTGTCCATTGTGGTTTGACTGGTAAATTTTCTAAAATGTGGATAATCTGAGTCGTGTCTCTAATATAAGATTGGGTTTTCTTTACCACTGGCTGAATTAGTCTATCAATATACTGTGAGAGATTTGCTGTCAAAGAACCAATCCCTGATATAATGGGACGGCCAGGGGGTTCTGTCAGATTTTTATGTATTTTGGGCAAACAATAGAAGACAGGCAGTCTCCGTTGAGTGCCCAAAATATATTCATATTCATGTTCTGGTAATATATTTTCATCTAAACCTTTCTTACAGTAAGTAGTAAGAGGGTATATGTTTCGTCAAAGTGACAGGTACCACGCCCCCTTTTACACGCCCCCTTTTATATCGCTTGATATTAATTTTATATCGCTTGATATTAGGTTTATATAGCATGATATTTGGTTTATATCGCGTGATATTAGGTTTATATCACGTGATATTAGGTTTATATTGGTTATAACTTCTCAGATTCCTGCTATCAGTCAGTTCACAAATGCATGTAAAGCATATTGCTTAAAAATCAAGACTTTCTCAGACCGTCACAGGCTGTATTCTTGTAATCGAGACGTCTCTAATGCATAGGTCATGATCTCTTACTACAAAAGCTTTGTTCTACAAGGTCGTGACAGCTGTTTTAGACTTTTCTACAGACATGCTCGTGAAAACGTCTGGACATGCCACAGGCTGTATTCTTGTAATCGAGACGTTTCTAATACATAGGTCATGACCTCTTACTACAAAAGCTTTGTTCTACAAGGTAGTGACAGCTGTTTAGAATTTCTACGGCCATGCACGTGAAAACCGTCTGGACATTCCACAGGCTGTATTCATGTCATTGATTTTATTCTACTTATAAAAATCTTGCAGGCCTATAATAAACATATAAATCGTACAGTAATGCCCGATGTCGTGTATTTGTATGCTTTGATAACTTATAGGCTTAGAAGTTTATATAAACTTCATAAAGTCGCCAGTAAATATTTCATTGCGGCTTTATAAATAAATTTTGAAATTTTATAACATTTTGATATAAAAGCTAACCACTTTGATATGAATTTATATCAATTTATACAGTTGATAAATTTCATTTCATAAAATCTTTTTGATAACCCCATTTTATAACATTGATTAGTTTTTGATTAGGGATGAGCGAACCCGAACTGTATAGTTCGGGTTCGTACCGAATTTTGGGGTGTCCGTGGCACGGACCCGAACATTTTCGTAAAAGTCTGTGTTCTGGTTCGGTGTTCGGCGCTTTCTTGGCGCTTTTTGAAAGGCTGCAAAGCAGCCAATCAACAAGCGTCATACTACTTGCCCCAAGAGGCCATCACAGCCTTGCCTACTATTGGCATGGCTGTGATTGGCCAGTGCAGCATGTGACCCAGCCTCTATATAAGCTTGGGTCACGTTGCGCTGCACGTCACTCAAGCATAGGGAGAGGTTGCAGCTGCGACATTAGGGCGAGATTAGGCAGTGATTAACTCCTCCAAAAGACTTAATTCTGTGATCGATCTGCAGCTGTGGATCATTGAAGTGCTAGTATTGACTTGCTCACTTTTTTGAGGCTGCCCAGAGCGTTTTTAGATCACTTTTTTTCTGGGGTGATCGGCGGCCATTTTGTGACTTGTGGTGCGCCAGCACAAGCTATCACCAAGTGTATTTAACCATCAATAGTGTGGTTATTTTGTTCTATATCCTACATCAGCTGCAGGCTGAGCCTTTGTCACCAAAGTGCTTTTTACCATCAACAGTCTGGTTATTTTTTGGCCATATACTATACATCAGCTGCAGGCTGAGCCTGTGTCACCGAAGTGCATTTAACCATCAACAGTCTGATTATTTTTTGGCCATATACTACATCTGGTGCAGGCTGAGCCTGTGTCACCCAAGTGCATTTAACCATCAACAATGTGGTTATTTTTTGGCCATATACTACATCAGGGGCAAGTTGAGCCTGTCACCCAGCGCCTAAAAAATAGACCTGACATTTCTATTCAAGCAAATCTGTACTGTTTTAGTTGGTCAAGTTATTTGTAGCGACCGTAAAAGCCCTTTTTTTTCTGGGTTGAAAAACTATTCCCAAATTTGCCATTCTCAAAATAACTAGTTTCTGGTATTTGAGGCCTACTTGAAATCTATCCCAAAAAGGATATCTTACATTGAAGGTACTGATAGTGTCATTCAGAAAAACCTAAGACACACGCTACCGTGCAGATAGAAGTCTGATTCTGAGATTAAACCTTAACCTGTCACACAGTGCAAAAAAAAACCAGGTCTCACATTTCTATTCAAGCAAATCTGTACTGTTTTAGCTGGTCAAGTTATTTGTAGCGACAGTAAAAGCCCTTTTTTTTTTCTGGGTTGAAAAACTATTCCCAAATTTGCCATTCTCAAAATAACTAGTTTCTGGTATTTGAGGCCTACTTGAAATCTATCCCAAAAAGGATATCTTATATTGAAGGTACTGATAGTGTCATTCAGAAAAACCTAAGACACATGCTACCGTGCAGATAGAAGTCTGATTCTGAGATTAAACCTTAACCTGTCACACAGTGCAAAAAAAAACAGGTCTCACATTTCTATTCAAGCAAATCTGTACTGTTTTAGCTGGTCAAGTTATTTGTAGTGACCGTAAAAGCACACTTTTTTTTTCTGGGTTGAAAAACTATTCCCAAATTTGCCATTCTCAAAATAACTAGTTTCTGGTATTTGAGGCCTACTTGAAATCTATCCCAAAAAGGATATCTTACATTGAAGGTACTGATAGTGTCATTCAGAAAAACCTAAGACACACGCTACCGTGCAGATAGAAGTCTGATTCTGAGATTAAACCTTAACCTGTCACACAGTGCAAAAAAAAACCAGGTCTCACATTTCTATTCAAGCAAATCTGTACTGTTTTAGCTGGTCAAGTTATTTGTAGTGACCGTAAAAGCACACTTTTTTTTTCTGGGTTGAAAAACTATTCCCAAATTTGCCATTCTCAAAATTGTGGTGAACGGGAACAATGAGGAAAACATCTAATAAGGGACGTGGACATGGTCATGGTGGTGTTAGTGGACCCTCTGGTGCTGGGAGAGGACGTGGCCATTCTGCCACAGCCACACGTCCTAGTGTACCAACTACCTCAGGTCCCAGTAGCCGCCAGAATTTACAGAGATATTTGGTGGGGCCCAATGCCGTTCTAAGGATGGTAAGGCCTGAGCAGGTACAGGCATTAGTCAATTGGGTGGCCGACAGTGCATCCAGCACGTTCACATTATCTCCCACCCAGTCTTCTGCAGAAAGCGCACAGATGGCGCATGAAAACCAAGCCCATCAGTCTGTCACATCACCCCCATGCATATCAGGGAAACTGTCTGAGCCTCAAGTTATGCAGCAGTCTCTTATGCTGTTTGTAGACTGTGCTGCCAGGGTTTCCCAAGGGCATCCACCTAGCTCTTCACCAGGGGTGGAAGAGATAGAATGCACTAACGCACAACCACTTATGTTTCCTGATGATGAGGACATGGGAATACCACCTCAGCACGTCTCTGATGATGATGAAACACAGGTGCCAACTGCTGCGTCTTTCTGCAGTGTGCAGACTGAACAGGAGGTCAGGGGTCAAGACTGGGTGGAAGATGATGCAGGGGACGATGAGGTCCTAGACCCCACATGGAATGAAGGTCGTGCCACTGACTTTCAGAGTTCGGAGGAAGAGGCAGTGGTGAGACCGAGCCAACAGCGTAGCAAAAGAGGGAGCAGTGGGCAAAATCAGAACACCCGCCGCCAAGAGACTCCGCCTGCTAATGACCGCCGCCATCTGGGACCGAGCACCCCAAAGGCAGCTTCAAGGAGTTCCCTGGCATGGCACTTCTTCAAACAATGTGCTGACGACAAGACCCGAGTGGTTTGCACGCTGTGCCATCAGAGCCTGAAGCGAGGCATCAACGTTCTGAACCTTAGCACAACCTGCATGACCAGGCACCTGCATGCAAAGCATGAACTGCAGTGGAGTAAACACCTTAAAAACAAGGAAGTCACTCAGGCTCCCCATGCTGCCTCTTCTGCTACTGCCGCCTCGGCCTCTTCTGCTGCTGCCGCCGCCTCGGCCTCTTCTGCTGCTGCTGCCGCCGCCTCGGCCTCTTCCTCTGCCTCTGGAGGAACGTTGGCACCTGCCGCCCAGCAAACATGGCATGTACCGCCAACACCACCACCTGCGTCACCAAGCATCTCAACCATGTCACACGGCAGCGTTCAGCTCTCCATCTCACAAACATTTGAGAGAAAGCGTAAATTCCCACCTAGCCACCCTCGATCCCTGGCCCTCAATGCCAGCATTTCTAAACTACTGGCCTATGAAATGCTGTCATTTAGGCTGGTGGACGCAGACAGCTTCAAACAGCTCATGTCACTTGCTGTCCCACAGTATGTTGTTCCCAGCCGCCACTACTTCTCCAAGAGAGCCGTGCCTTCCCTGCACAAACAAGTGTCCGATAAAATCAAGTGTGCACTGCGTAACGCCATCTGTGGCAAGGTCCACCTAACCACAGATACGTGGACCAGTAAGCACGGCCAGGGACGCTATATCTCCCTAACTGCACACTGGGTAAATGTAGTGGCGGCTGGGCCCAAGGCGGAGAGCTGTTTGGCGCACGTCCTTCCGCCGCCAAGGATCGCAGGGCAACATTCTTTGCCTCCTGTCTCCTCCTCCTCCTACTCAGCTTCCTCCTCCTCTTCTTCCACCTGCTCATCCAGTCAGCCACACACCTTCACCACCAACTTCAGCACAGCACGGGGTAAACGTCAGCAGGCCATTCTGAAACTCATATGTTTGGGGGACAGGCCCCACACCGCACAGGAGTTGTGGCGGGGTATAGAACAACAGACCGACGAGTGGTTGCTGCCGGTGAGCCTCAAGCCCGGCCTGGTGGTGTGCGATAATGGGCGAAATCTCGTTGCAGCTCTGGGACTAGCCGGTTTGAGGCACATCCCTTGCCTGGCGCATGTGCTGAATTTGGTGGTGCAAAAGTTCATTCGCAACTACCCCGACATGTCAGAGCTGCTGCATAAAGTGCGGGCCGTCTGTTCGCGCTTCCGGCGTTCACACCCTGCCGCTGCTCGCCTGTCTGCGCTACAGCATAACTTCGGCCTTCCCGCTCACCGCCTCATATGCGACGTACCCACCAGGTGGAACTCCACCTTGCATATGCTGGACAGACTGTGCGAGCAGCAGCAGGCCATAGTGGAGTTTCAGCTGCAGCACGCACGGGTCAGTCGCACTGTGGATCAGACACACTTCACCACCAATGACTGGGCCTCCATGCGAGACCTGTGTGCCCTGTTGCACTGTTTCGAGTACTCCACCAACATGGCCAGTGGCGATGACGCCGTTATCAGCGTTACAATACCACTTCTATGTCTCCTTGAGAAAACACTTGGGCGATGATGGAAGAGGAGGTGGCCCAGGAGGAAGAGGAGGAAGAGGGGTCATTTTTAGCACTTTCAGGCCAGTCTCTTCGAAGTGACTCAGAGGGAGGTTTTTTGCAACACCAGAGGCCAGGTACAAATGTGGCCAGACAGGGCCCACTACTGGAGGACGAGGAGGACCAGGAGGAGGTGGAGGAGGATGAGGATGAAGCATGTTCACAGCGGGGTGGCACCCAAAGCAGCTCGGGCCCATCACTGGTGCGTGGCTGGGGGGAAACACAGGACGATGACGATACGCCTCCCACAGAGGACAGCTTGTCCTTACCTCTGGGCAGCCTGGCACACATGAGCGACTACATGCTGCAGTGCCTGCGCAACGACAGCAGAGTTGCCCACATTTTAACGTGTGCGGACTACTGGGTTGCCACCCTGCTGGATCTCCGGTACAAAGACAATGTGCCCACCTTACTTCCTACACTGGAGCGTGATAGGAAGATGCGCGAGTACAAGCGCACGTTGGTAGATGCGCTACTGAGAGCATTCCCAAATGTCACAGGGGAACCAGTGGAAGCCCAAGGCGAAGGCAGAGGAGGAGCAAGAGGTCGCCAACGCAGCTGTGTCACGGCCAGCTCCTCTGAGGGCAGGGTTAGCATGGCAGAGATGTGGAAAAGTTTTGTCACCACGCCACAGCTAACTGCACCACCACCTGATACGGAACGTGTTAGCAGGCGGCAACATTTCACTAACATGGTGGAACAGTACCTGTGCACACCCCTCCACGTACTGACTGATGGTTCAGCCCCATTCAACTTCTGGGTCTCCAAATTGTCCACGTGGCCAGAGCTAGCCTTTTATGCCTTGGAGGTGCTGGCCTGCCCGGCGGCCAGCGTTTTGTCTGAACGTGTATTCAGCACGGCAGGGGGCGTCATTACAGACAAACGCAGCCGCCTGTCTACAGCCAATGTGGACAAGCTGACGTTCATAAAAATGAACCAGGCATGGATCCCACAGGACCTGTCCATCCCTTGTGCAGATTAGATATTAACTACCTCCCCTTAACAATATATTATTCTACTCCAGGGCACTTCCTCATTCAATACTATTTTTATTTTCATTTTACCATTATATTGCGGGGCAACCCAAAGTTGAATGAACCTCTCCTCTGTCTGGGTGCCAGGGCCTAAATGTGTGACAGTGGCCTGTTCCAGTGGTGGGTGACGTGAAGCCTGATTCTCTGCTATGACATGAAGACAGATTCTGTGCTGACATAAGGCCAGATTCTCTGTTACGCAACCTCTCTCCTCTGCCTGGGTGCCTGGGCCTAAATGTGTGACAGTGGCCTGTTCCAGTGGTGGGTGACGTGAAGCCTGATTCTCTGCTATGACATGAAGACAGATTCTGCGCTGACATAAGGCCAGATTCTCTGTTACGGGACCGCTCTCCTCTGTCTGGGTGCCGGGGCCTAAATGTGTGACAGTGGCCTGTTCCAGTGGTGGGTGACGTGAAGCCTGATTCTCTGCTATGACATGAAGACAGATTCTGTGCTGACATAAGGCCAGATTCTCTGTTACGCGACCTCTCTCCTCTGCCTGGGTGCCTGGGCCTAAATGTGTGACAGTGGCCTGTTCCAGTGGTGGGTGACGTGAAGCCTGATTCTCTGCTATGACATGAAGACAGATTCTGCGCTGACATAAGGCCAGATTCTCTGTTACGGGACCGATCTCCTCTGTCTGGTTGCCGGGGCCTAAATGTGTGACAGTGGCCTGTTCCAGTGGTGGGTGACGTGAAGCCTGATTCTCTGCTATGACATAAAGGCTTATTCTGTGCTGACATGAAGCCAGATTCTCTGTTACGCGACCTCTCTCCTCTGCCTGGGTGCCTGGGCCTAAATATGTGACAGTGGCCTGTTCCAGTGGTGGGTGACGTGAAGCCTGATTCTCTGCTATGACATGAAAACAGATTCTGTGCTGACATAAGGCCAGATTCTCTGTTACGCGACCTCTCTCCTCTGCCTGGGTGCCTGGGCCTAAATGTGTGACAGTGGCCTGTTCCAGTGGTGGGTGACGTGAAGCCTGATTCTCTGCTATGACATGAAGACAGATTCTGTGCTGACATAAGGCCAGATTCTCTGTTACGCGACCTCTCTCCTCTGCCTGGGTGCCTGGGCCTAAATATGTGACAGTGGCCTGTTCCAGTGGTGGGTGACGTGAAGCCGATTCTCTGCTATGACATAAAGACAGATTCTGTGCTGACATAAGGCCAGATTCTCTGTTACGCGACCTCTCTCCTCTGCCTGGGCCTAAATATGTGACAGTGGCCTGTTCCAGTGGTGGGTGACGTGAAGCCTGATTCTCTGCTATGACATGAAGACTGATTCTGCGCTGACATAAGGCCAGATTCTCTGTTACGGGACCGCTCTCCTCTGTCTGGGTGCCGGGGCCTAAATGTGTGACAGTGGCCTGTTCCAGTGGTGGGTGACGTGAAGCCTGATTCTCTGCTATGACATGAAGACAGATTCTGTGCTGACATAAGGCCAGATTCTCTGTTACGCGACCTCTCTCCTCTGCCTGGGTGCCTGGGCCTAAATATGTGACAGTGGCCTGTTCCAGTGGTGGGTGACGTGAAGCCTGATTCTCTGCTATGACATGAAGACAGATTCTGCGCTGACATAAGGCCAGATTCTCTGTTACGGGACCGCTCTCCTCTGTCTGGGTGCTGGGGCCTAAATGTGTGACAGTGGCCTGTTCCAGTGGTGGGTGACGTGAAGCCTGATTCTCTGCTATGACATGAAGACTGATTCTGCGCTGACATAAGGCCAGATTCTCTGTTACGGGACCGCTCTCCTCTGTCTGGGTGCCGGGGCCTAAATGTGTGACAGTGGCCTGTTCCAGTGGTGGGTGACGTGAAGCCTGATTCTCTGCTATGACATGAAGACAGATTCTGCGCTGACATAAGGCCAGATTCTCTGTTACGGGACCGCTCTCCTCTGTCTGGGTGCCGGGGCCTAAATGTATGACAGTGGCCTGTTCCAGTGGTGGGTGACGTGAAGCCTGATTCTCTGCTATGACATGAAGACAGATTCTGTGCTGACATCAGGCCAGATTCTCTGTTACGGGATCTCTCTCCTCTGCCTGGGTGCCTGGGCCTAAATGTGTGACAGTGGCCTGTTCCAGTGGTGGGTGACGTGAAGCCTGATTCTCTGCTATGACATGAAGACAGATTCTGCGCTGACATAAGGCTAGATTCTCTGTTACGGGACCGCTCTCCTCTGTCTGGGTGCCGGGGCCTAAATGTGTGACAGTGGCCTGTTCCAGTGGTGGGTGACGTGAAGCCTAAATCTCTGCTATGACATGAAGACAGATTCTGTGCTGACATAAGGCCAGATTCTCTGTTACGCGACCTCTCTCCTCTGCCTGGGTGCCTGGGCCTAAATATGTGACAGTGGCCTGTTCCAGTGGTGGGTGACGTGAAGCCTGATTCTCTGCTATGACATGAAGACTGATTCTGCGCTGACATAAGGCCAGATTCTCTGTTACGGGACCGCTCTCCTCTGTCTGGGTGCCGGGGCCTAAATGTGTGACAGTGGCCTGTTCCAGTGGTGGGTGACGTGAAGCCTGATTCTCTGCTATGACATGAAGACAGATTCTGTGCTGACATAAGGCCAGATTCTCTGTTACGCGACCTCTCTCCTCTGCCTGGGTGCCTGGGCCTAAATATGTGACAGTGGCCTGTTCCAGTGGTGGGTGACGTGAAGCCTGATTCTCTGCTATGACATGAAGACAGATTCTGCGCTGACATAAGGCCAGATTCTCTGTTACGGGACCGCTCTCCTCTGTCTGGGTGCCGGGGCCTAAATGTGTGACAGTGGCCTGTTCCAGTGGTGGGTGACGTGAAGCCTGATTCTCTGCTATGACATGAAGACAGATTCTGTGCTGACATAAGGCCAGATTCTCTGTTACGCGACCTCTCTCCTCTGCCTGGGTGCCTGGGCCTAAATATGTGACAGTGGCCTGTTCCAGTGGTGGGTGACGTGAAGCCTGATTCTCTGCTATGACATGAAGACTGATTCTGCGCTGACATAAGGCCAGATTCTCTGTTACGGGACCGCTCTCCTCTGTCTGGGTGCCGGGGCCTAAATGTGTGACAGTGGCCTGTTCCAGTGGTGGGTGACGTGAAGCCTGATTCTCTGCTATGACATGAAGACAGATTCTGTGCTGACATAAGGCCAGATTCTCTGTTACGCGACCTCTCTCCTCTGCCTGGGTGCCTGGGCCTAAATGTGTGACAGTGGCCTGTTCCAGTGGTGGGTGACGTGAAGCCTGATTCTCTGCTATGACATGAAGACAGATTCTGTGCTGACATAAGGCCAGATTCTCTGTTACGCGACCTCTCTCCTCTGCCTGGGTGCCTGGGCCTAAATATGTGACAGTGGCCTGTTCCAGTGGTGGGTGACGTGAAGCCTGATTCTCTGCTATGACATGAAGACAGATTCTGTGCTGACATAAGGCCAGATTCTCTGTTACGCGACCTCTCTCCTCTGCCTGGGCCTAAATATATGACAGTGGCCTGTTCCAGTGGTGGGTGACGTGAAGCCTGATTCTCTGCTATGACATGAAGACTGATTCTGCGCTGACATAAGGCCAGATTCTCTGTTACGGGACCGCTCTCCTCTGTCTGGGTGCCGGGGCCTAAATGTGTGACAGTGGCCTGTTCCAGTGGTGGGTGACGTGAAGCCTGATTCTCTGCTATGACATGAAGACAGATTCTGCGCTGACATAAGGCCAGATTCTCTGTTACAGGACCACTCTCCTCTGTCTGGGTGCCGGGGCCTAAATGTATGACAGTGGCCTGTTCCAGTTGTGGGTGACGTGAAGCCTGATTCTCTGCTATGACATGAAGACAGATTCTGTGCTGACATCAGGCCAGATTCTCTCTTACGGGATCTCTCTCCTCTGCCTGGGTGCCTAGGCCTAAATGTGTGACAGTGGCCTGTTCCAGTGGTGGGTGACGTGAAGCCTGATTCTCTGCTATGACATGAAGACAGATTCTGCGCTGACATAAGGCTAGATTCTCTGTTACGGGACCGCTCTCCTCTGTCTGGGTGCCGGGGCCTAAATGTGTGACAGTGGCCTGTTCCAGTGGTGGGTGACGTGAAGCCTGATTCTCTGCTATGACATGAAGACTGATTCTGCGCTGACATAAGGCCAGATTCTCTGTTACGGGACCGCTCTCCTCTATCTGGGTTCCGGGGCCTAAATGTGTGACAGTGGCCTGTTCCAGTGGTGGGTGACGTGAAGCCTGATTCTCTGCTATGACATGAAGACAGATTCTGCGCTGACATAAGGCCAGATTCTCTGTTACGGGACCGCTCTCCTCTGTCTGGGTGCCGGGGCCTAAATGTGTGACAGTGGCCTGTTCCAGTGGTGGGTGACGTGAAGCCTGATTCTCTGCTATGACATGAAGACAGATTCTGTGCTGACATAAGGCCAGATTCTCTGTTACGCGACCTCTCTCCTCTGCCTGGGTGCCTGGGCCTAAATATGTGACAGTGGCCTGTTCCAGTGGTGGGTGACGTGAAGCCTGATTCTCTGCTATGACATGAAGACTGATTCTGCGCTGACATAAGGACAGATTCTCTGTTACGGGACCGCTCTCCTCTGTCTGGGTGCCGGGGCCTAAATGTGTGACAGTGGCCTGTTCCAGCGGTGGGTGACGTGAAGCCTGATTCTCTGCTATGACATGAAGACAGATTCTGTGCTGACATAAGGCCAGATTCTCTGTTACGCGACCTCTCTCCTCTGCCTGGGTGCCTGGGCCTAAATATGTGACAGTGGCCTGTTCCAGTGGTGGGTGACGTGAAGCCTGATTCTCTGCTATGACATGAAGACTGATTCTGCGCTGACATAAGGCCAGATTCTCTGTTACGGGACCGCTCTCCTCTGTCTGGGTGCCGGGGCCTAAATGTGTGACAGTGGCCTGTTCCAGTGGTGGGTGACGTGAAGCCTGATTCTCTGCTATGACATGAAGACAGATTCTGTGCTGACATAAGGCCAGATTCTCTGTTACGCGACCTCTCTCCTCTGCCTGGGTGCCTGGGCCTAAATGTGTGACAGTGGCCTGTTCCAGTGGTGGGTGACGTGAAGCCTGATTCTCTGCTATGACATGAAGACAGATTCTGTGCTGACATAAGGCCAGATTCTCTGTTACGCGACCTCTCTCCTCTGCCTGGGTGCCTGGGCCTAAATATGTGACAGTGGCCTGTTCCAGTGGTGGGTGACGTGAAGCCTGATTCTCTGCTATGACATGAAGACAGATTCTGTGCTGACATAAGGCCAGATTCTCTGTTACGCGACCTCTCTCCTCTGCCTGGGCCTAAATATATGACAGTGGCCTGTTCCAGTGGTGGGTGACGTGAAGCCTGATTCTCTGCTATGACATGAAGACTGATTCTGCGCTGACATAAGGCCAGATTCTCTGTTACGGGACCGCTCTCCTCTGTCTGGGTGCCGGGGCCTAAATGTGTGACAGTGGCCTGTTCCAGTGGTGGGTGACGTGAAGCCTGATTCTCTGCTATGACATGAAGACAGATTCTGCGCTGACATAAGGCCAGATTCTCTGTTACAGGACCACTCTCCTCTGTCTGGGTGCCGGGGCCTAAATGTATGACAGTGGCCTGTTCCAGTTGTGGGTGACGTGAAGCCTGATTCTCTGCTATGACATGAAGACAGATTCTGTGCTGACATCAGGCCAGATTCTCTCTTACGGGATCTCTCTCCTCTGCCTGGGTGCCTGGGCCTAAATGTGTGACAGTGGCCTGTTCCAGTGGTGGGTGACGTGAAGCCTGATTCTCTGCTATGACATGAAGACAGATTCTGCGCTGACATAAGGCTAGATTCTCTGTTACGGGACCGCTCTCCTCTGTCTGGGTGCCGGGGCCTAAATGTGTGACAGTGGCCTGTTCCAGTGGTGGGTGACGTGAAGCCTGATTCTCTGCTATGACATGAAGACAGATTCTTTGCTGACATAAGGCCAGATTCTCTGTTACGCGACCTCTCTCCTCTGCCTGGGTGCCTGGGCCTAAATATGTGACAGTGGCCTGTTCCAGTGGTGGGTGACGTGAAGCCTGATTCTCTGCTATGACATGAAGACTGATTCTGCGCTGACATAAGGCCAGATTCTCTGTTACGGGACCGCTCTCCTCTGTCTGGGTGCCGGGGCCTAAATGTGTGACAGTGGCCTGTTCCAGTGGTGGGTGACGTGAAGCCTGATTCTCTGCTATGACATGAAGACAGATTCTGTGCTGACATAAGGCCAGATTCTCTGTTACGCGAACTCTCTCCTCTGCCTGGGTGCCTGGGCCTAAATATGTGACAGTGGCCTGTTCCAGTGGTGGGTGACGTGAAGCCTGATTCTCTGCTATGACATGAAGACAGATTCTGCGCTGACATAAGGCCAGATTCTCTGTTACGGGACCGCTCTCCTCTGTCTGGGTGCCGGGGTCTAAATGTGTGACAGTGGCCTGTTCCAGTGGTGGGTGACGTGAAGCCTGATTCTCTGCTATGACATGAAGACTGATTCTGCGCTGACATAAGGCCAGATTCTCTGTTACGGGACCGCTCTCCTCTGTCTGGGTTCCGGGGCCTAAATGTGTGACAGTGGCCTGTTCCAGTGGTGGGTGACGTGAAGCCTGATTCTCTGCTATGACATGAAGACAGATTCTGCGCTGACATAAGGCCAGATTCTCTGTTACGGGACCGCTCTCCTCTGTCTGGGTGCCGGGGCCTAAATGTGTGACAGTGGCCTGTTCCAGTGGTGGGTGACGTGAAGCCTGATTCTCTGCTATGACATGAAGACAGATTCTGTGCTGACATAAGGCCAGATTCTCTGTTACGCGACCTCTCTCCTCTGCCTGGGTGCCTGGGCCTAAATATGTGACAGTGGCCTGTTCCAGTGGTGGGTGACGTGAAGCCTGATTCTCTGCTATGACATGAAGACAGATTCTGCGCTGACATAAGGCCAGATTCTCTGTTACGGGACCGCTCTCCTCTGTCTGGGTGCCGGGGCCTAAATGTGTGACAGTGGCCTGTTCCAGTGGTAGGTGACGTGAAGCCTGATTCTCTGCTATGACATGAAGACAGATTCTGTGCTGACATAAGGCCAGATTCTCTGTTACGCGACCTCTCTCCTCTGCCTGGGTGCCTGGGCCTAAATATGTGACAGTGGCCTGTTCCAGTGGTGGGTGACGTGAAGCCTGATTCTCTGCTATGACATGAAGACAGATTCTGTGCTGACATAAGGCCAGATTCTCTTTTACGCGACCTCTCTCCTCTGCCTGGGTGCCTGGGCCTAAATATGTGACAGTGGCCTGTTCCAGTGGTGGGTGATGTGAAGCCTGATTCTCTGCTATGACATGAAGACTGATTCTGCGCTGACATAAGGCCAGATTCTCTGTTACGGGACCGCTCTCCTCTGTCTGGGTGCCAGGGCCTAAATGTGTGACAGTGGCCTGTTCCAGTGGTGGGTGACGTGAAGCCTGATTCTCTGCTATGACATGAAGACAGATTCTGTGCTGACATAAGGCCAGATTCTCTGTTATGCGACCTCTCTCCTCTGCCTGGGTGCCTGGGCCTAAATATGTGACAGTGGCCTGTTCCAGTGGTGGGTGACGTGAAGCCTGATTCTCTGTTATGACATGAAGACAGATTCTGTGCTAACATAAGGCCAGATTCTCTGTTACGGGACCGCTCTCCTCTGTCTGGGTGCCGGGGCCGAAATGTGCGACAGTGGACTGTTCCAGTGGTGGGTGACGTGAAGCCTGATTCTCTGCTATGATATGAAGACAGATTCTGCGCTGACATAAGGCCAGATTCTCTGTTACGGGACCGCTCTCCTCTGTCTGGGTGCCGGGGCCTAAATGTGTGACAGTGGCCTGTTCCAGTGGTGGGTGACGTGAAGCCTGATTCTCTGCTATGACATGAAGACAGATTCTGTGCTGACATAAGGTTAGATTCTCTGTTACGCGACCTCTCTCCTCTGCCTGTGTGCCTGGGCCTAAATGTGTGACAGTGGCCTGTTCCAGTGGTGGGTGATGTGAAGCCTGATTCTCTGCTATGACATGAAGACAGATTCTGTGCTGACATAAGGCCAGATTCTCTGTTACGCGACCTCTCTCCTCTGCCTGGGTGCCTGGGCCTAAATATGTGACAGTGGCCTGTTCCAGTGGTGGGTGACGTGAAGCCTGATTCTCTGCTATGACATGAAGACAGATTCTGTGCTGACATAAGGCCAGATTCTCTGTTACGGGACCGCTCTCCTCTGTCTGGGTGCCGGGGCCGAAATGTGTGACAGTGGCTTGTTCCAGTGGTGGGTGACGTGAAGCCTGATTCTCTGCTATGACATGAAGTCAGATTCTGTGCTGACATCAGGCCAGATTCTCTGTTACGGCACCTCTCTCCTCTGCCTGGGTGCCTGGGCCTAAATGTGTGACAGTGGCCTGTTCCAGTGGTGGGTGACGTGAAGCCTGATTCTCTGCTATGACATGAAGACAGATTCTGCGCTGACATAAGGCCAGATTCTCTGTTACGGGACCGCTCTTCTCTGTCTGGGTGCCGGGGCCTAAATGTGTGACAGTGGCCTGTTCCAGTGGTGGGTGACGTGAAGCCTGATTCTCTGCTATGACATGAAGACAGATTCTGTGCTGACATAAGGTTAGATTCTCTGTTACGCGACCTCTCTCCTCTGCCTGGGTGCCTGGGCCTAAATGTGTGACAGTGGCCTGTTCCAGTGGTGGGTGATGTGAAGCCTGATTCTCTGCTATGACATGAAGACAGATTCTGTGCTGACATAAGGCCAGATTCTCTTTTACGCGACCTCTCTCCTCTGCCTGGGTGCCTGGGCCTAAATATGTGACAGTGGCCTGTTCCAGTGGTGGGTGACGTGAAGCCTGATTCTCTGCTATGACATGAAGACTGATTCTGCGCTGACATAAGGCCAGATTCTCTGGTACGGGACCGCTCTCCTCTGTCTGGGTGCCAGGGCCTAAATGTGTGACAGTGGCCTGTTCCAGTGGTGGGTGACGTGAAGCCTGATTCTCTGCTATGACATGAAGACAGAATCTGTGCTGACATAAGGCCAGATTCTCTGTTACGCGACCTCTCTCCTCTGCCTGGGCCTAAATGTGTGACAGTGGCCTGTTCCAGTGGTGGGTGATGTGAAGCCTGATTCTCTGCTATGACATGAAGACAGATTCTGTGCTGACATAAGTCTAGATTCTCTGTTACGCGACCTCTCTCCTCTGCCTGGGTGCCTGGGCCTAAATATGTGACAGTGGCCTGTTCCAGTGGTGGGTGACGTGAAGCCTGATTCTCTGCTATGACATGAAGACTGATTCTGCGCTGACATAAGGCCAGATTCTTTGTTACGGGACCGCTCTCCTCTGTCTGGGTGCCGGGGCCTAAATGTGTGACAGTGGCCTGTTCCAGTGGTGGGTGACGTGAAGCCTGATTCTCTGCTATGACATGAAGACAGATTCTGTGCTGACATAAGGCCAGATTCTCTGTTACGCGACCTCTCTCCTCTGCCTGGGTGCCTGGGCCTAAATATGTGACAGGGGCCTGTTCCAGTGGTGGGTGACGTGAAGCCTGATTCTCTGCTATGACATGAAGACAGATTCTGTGCTGACATAAGGCCAGATTCTCTGTTACAGGACCGCTCTCCTCTGTCTGGGTGCCGGGGCCGAAATGTGTGACAGTGGCCTGTTCCAGTGGTGGGTGACGTGAAGCCTAAATCTCTGCTATGACATGAAGACAGATTCTGTGCTGACTTAAGGCCAGATTCTCTGTTACGGGACCGCTCTCCTCTGTCTGGGTGCCGGGGCCTAAATGTGTAACAGTGGCCTGTTCCAGTGGTGGGTGACGTGAAGCCTGATTCTCTGCTATGACATGAAGACAGATTCTGTGCTGACATAAGGCCAGATTCTCTGTTACGCTCCCTCCTCTGCCAGGATGCCTGGGCCTAAATATGTGACAGTGGCCTGTTCCAGTGGTGGGTGACGTGAAGCCTGATTCTCTGCTATGACATGAAGACAGATTCTGTGCTGACATAAGGCCAGATTCTCTGTTACGCGACCTCTCTCCTCTGCCTGGGTGCCTGGGCCTAAATATGTGACAGTGGCCTGTTCCAGTGGTGGGTGACGTGAAGCCTGATTCTCTGCTATGACATGAAGACAGATTCTGCGCTGACATAAGGCCAGATTCTCTGTTACGGGACCGCTCTCCTCTGTCTGGGTGCCGGGGCCTAAATGTGTGACAGTGGCCTGTTCCAGTGGTGGGTGACGTGAAGCCTGATTCTCTGCTATGACATGAAGACAGATTCTGTGCTGACATAAGGCCAGATTCTCTGTTACGCGACCTCTCTCCTCTGCCTGGGTGCCTGGGCCTAAATATGTGACAGTGGCCTGTTCCAGTGGTGGGTGACGTGAAGCCTGATTCTCTGCTATGACATGAAGACAGATTCTGTGCTGACATAAGGCCAGATTCTCTGTTACGCGACCTCTCTCCTCTGCCTGGGTGCCTGGGCCTAAATATGTGACAGTGGCCTGTTCCAGTGGTGGGTGACGTGAAGCCTGATTCTCTGCTATGACATGAAGACTGATTCTGCGCTGACATAAGGCCATATTCTCTGTTACGGGACCGCTCTCCTCTGTCTGGGTGCCGGGGCCTAAATGTGTGACAGTGGCCTGTTCCAGTGGTGGGTGACGTGAAGCCTGATTCTCTGCTATGACATGAAGACAGATTCTGTGCTGACATAAGGCCAGATTCTCTGTTACGCGACCTCTCTCCTCTGCCTGGGTGACTGGGCCTAAATATGTGACAGTGGCCTGTTCCAGTGGTGGGTGACGTGAAGCCTGATTCTCTGCTATGACATGAAGACAGATTCTGTGCTGACATAAGGCCAGATTCTCTGTTACGCGACCTCTCTCCTCTGCCTGGGTGCCTGGGCCTAAATGTGTGACAGTGGCCTGTTCCAGTGGTGGGTGACGTGAAGCCTGATTCTCTGCTATGACATGAAGACAGATTCTGCGCTGACATAAGGCCAGATTCTCTGTTACGGGACCGCTCTCCTCTGTCTGGGTGCCGGGGCCTAAATATGTGACAGTGGCCTGTTCCAGTGGTGGGTGACGTGAAGCCTGATTCTCTGCTATGACATGAAGACAGATTCTGTGCTGACATAAGGCCAGATTCTCTGTTACGCGACCTCTCTCCTCTGCCTGGGTGCCTGGGCCTAAATATGTGACAGTGGCCTGTTCCAGTGGTGGGTGACGTGAAGCCTGATTCTCTGCTATGACATGAAGACAGATTCTGCGCTGACATAAGGCCAGATTCTCTGTTACGGGACCGCTCTCCTCTGTCTGGGTGCCGGGGCCTAAATGTGTGACAGTGGCCTGTTCCAGTGGTGGGTGACGTGAAGCCTGATTCTCTGCTATGACATGAAGACAGATTCTGTGCTGACATAAGGCCAGATTCTCTGTTACGCGACCTCTCTCCTCTGCCTGGGTGCCTGGGCCTAAATATGTGACAGTGGCCTGTTCCAGTGGTGGGTGACGTGAAGCCTGATTCTCTGCTATGACATGAAGACAGATTCTGTGCTGACATAAGGCCAGATTCTCTGTTACGCGACCTCTCTCCTCTGCCTGGGTGCCTGGGCCTAAATATGTGACAGTGGCC
The DNA here is from genome assembly GCF_905171765.1 of Bufo bufo. Classification (NCBI taxonomy): domain Eukaryota; kingdom Metazoa; phylum Chordata; class Amphibia; order Anura; family Bufonidae; genus Bufo; species Bufo bufo. Next base: position 496,570,120 of record NC_053390.1, read on the forward strand.
TGTTCCAGTGGTGGGTGACGTGAAGCCTGATTCTCTGCTATGACATGAAGACTGATTTTGCGCTGACATAAGGCCAGATTCTCTGTTACGGGACCGCTCTCCTCTGTCTGGGTGCCGGGGCCTAAATGTGTGACAGTGGCCTGTTCCAGTGGTGGGTGACGTGAAGCCTGATTCTCTGCTATGACATGAAGACAGATTCTGTGCTGACATAAGGCCAGATTCTCTGTTACGCGACCTCTCTCCTCTGCCTGGGTGACTGGGCCTAAATATGTGACAGTGGCCTGTTCCAGTGGTGGGTGACGTGAAGCCTGATTCTCCGCTATGACATGAAGACAGATTCTGTGCTGACATAAGGCCAGATTCTCTGTTACGCGACCTCTCTCCTCTGCCTGGGTGCCTGGGCCTAAATATGTGACAGTGGCCTGTTCCAGTGGTGGGTGACGTGAAGCCTGATTCTCTGCTATGACATGAAGACAGATTCTGCGCTGACATAAGGCCAGATTCTCTGTTACGGGACCGCTCTCCTCTGTCTGGGTGCCGGGGCCTAAATGTGTGACAGTGGCCTGTTCCAGTGGTGGGTGACGTGAAGCCTGATTCTCTGCTATGACATGAAGACAGATTCTGTGCTGACATAAGGCCAGATTCTCTGTTACGCGACCTCTCTCCTCTGCCTGGGTGCCTGGGCCTAAATATGTGACAGTGGCCTGTTTCAGTGGTGGGTGACGTGAAGCCTGATTCTCTGCTATGACATGAAGACAGATTCTGTGCTGACATAAGGCCAGATTCTCTGTTACGAGACCGCTCTCCTCTGTCTGGGTGCCGGGGCCTAAATGTGTGACAGTGGCCTGTTCCAGTGGTGGGTGACGTGAAGCCTGATTCTCTGCTATGACATGAAGACAGATTCTGTGCTGACATAAGGCCAGATTCTCTGTTACGGGACCTCTCTCCTCTGCCTGGGTGCCTGGGCCTAAATGTGTGACAGTGGCCTGATCCAGTGGTGGGTGACGTGAAGCCTGATTCTCTGCTATGACATGAAGACAGATTCTGCGCTGACATAAGGCCAGATTCTCTGTTACGGGACCGCTCTCCTCTGTCTGGGTGCCGGGGCCTAAATGTGTGACAGTGGCCTGTTCCAGTGGTGGGTGACGTGAAGCCTGATTCTCTGCTATGACATGAAGACAGATTCTGTGCTGACATCAGGCCAGATTCTCTGTTACGGGACCTCTCTCCTCTGCCTGGGTGCCTGGGCCTAAATGTGTGACAGTGGCCTGTTCCAGTGGTGGGTGACGTGAAGCCTGATTCTCTGCTATGACATGAAGACAGATTCTGTGCTGACATAAGGCCAGATTCTCTGTTACGCGACCTCTCTCCTCTGCCTGGGTGCCTGGGCCTAAATGTGTGACAGTGGCCTGTTCCAGTGGTGGGTGACGTGAAGCTTGATTCTCTGCTATGACATGAAGACAGATTCTGCGCTGACATAAGGCCAGATTCTCTGTTACGGGACCGCTCTCCTCTGTCTGGGTGCCGGGGCCTAAATGTGTGACAGTGGCCTGTTCCAGTGGTGGGTGATGTGAAGCCTGATTCTCTGCTATGACATGAAGACAGATTCTGTGCTGACATGAAGCCAGATTCTCTGCTATGGCATGAAGAGACTGATTCTGTGCTGACATGAAGCCAGATTCTTTGCTATGGCATGAAGAGACTGATTCTCTGCTGACGTGAAGCCAGATTCTCTGCTATGGGACCTCTGTCCAATTGATATTGGTTTATTTTTATTTTTTTAATTTTTATTTTAATTCATTTCCCTATCCACATTTGTTTGCAGGGGATTTACCTACATGTTGCTGCCTTTTGCAGCCCTCTAGCTCTTTCCTGGGCTGTTTTACAGCCTTTTTAGTGCCCAAAAGTTCGGGTCCCAATTGACTTCAATGAAGGTCGGGTTCGGATCACGAACCCGAATATTTCCGGGAAGTTCAGCCGAACTTCTCGAACCCGAACATCCAGGTGTTCGCTCAACTCTATTTTTGATATAAAAGCTGCCCACTTTGATATGTATTTATATCAATTTATACAGTTTGATAAGTTTCATTTCATAAAATCTTATTGATAACCCCATTTATAACATTGATAAGTTTTTGATATAAAAGCTACCCACTATAAACATATAAATTCTTATAAAATATAATCTAACTAATCGAGCTACATCAACTAATGAATATGCTAATCGCTACCACCTGGTATAGTTTACAACATGAACAGCCTATATAAACAGGTCCCAGTCTGTGCATTGCTAGCACAGAGATACATAGGCTAGGAGAGGCATAGACCCCCAGGACATAAAGACACTTAAAAAGGTAAGCACCATTTGTCTGTTATGCTTTTACATCTTTCACTATTTTTGAATATGACTCATGAATATGACTTATGTTATCTGTATCTATGTAACGGTGCTTATTTATAGGGTGTAATGCTGTTATAACTAAATGTCTTTCTACCGCCTACAAATGTTGCTATATTTTAACTAACAATATCTTTCACTATTTACTGAATATGACTTATGTTATCTGTATCTATTTAACTGTGCTTATTTATAGGGCTTAAAGCGGCCCTACAAATGTTGCTATATTTTAACTAACAATAGACATTTCGTTTAGATGGATTCTTACCAAAATTTATGGGGAGATGACATTATACCCGATGCGCAGATGCTTATCGCGGCCGATGATTTCTATGATTCGTACATTAGCGGCGGTGGGGCGCAATTGCTTTCAGACGAGTCGCCCAGTATGGCGCTATCCCATACTGACATTTCAAGCGAACCCGATTACAATCCGACGTCTCCTTGCCTGGTCGGTAAGTATAATCATCTTATGCTTTTATTACGTATATAGTTTTAGAGCTAGTTATATTTCATGCACGTTTATTACAGACGATCAAATCCGTGACATTTTAAGAATTGTGAACAGAGATGTTGATACTGAAAATACAGAACATTCAAGCATTGAGGTTACTAGCAACAGCAATTCTGACGAGCTAAAGGAGAACGATCCGTCGCGAGTTATCGATCTCACAACCCCAGGTCGAACTGAAATTAAACAGACGACCAGGCTAGCCAGAACACGTAAGGCTCGATCGACTTCTTTGATGTTGTCTGTTTTAAACATTATCTATATTTCTAATACACTTTTTTAAAACGCAGCGCTGGAAAGAAAAGTGTATACAATTGATGACATCGCGACACTCTCCGATGCCCTACAAAAGCGTTGCAAGCGGGGCAAAGAGCGTAAGGACCAAAACGCATTGCTGCTGTAATATATTTTAAACAATGTCTATAAGTCTAATACTTTTTTTAAAATGCAGCGCTGAAAAGAAAAATGGCCACGACCGGTGTCTCCAAAGCGGTATCAAAGAAATCTAGCACAACAGTTAAGGCTCCCTCTACAGCCGCTCAAAAAACAATGTCTATAACTTTTAAGCGTGTGTAAACAATGGTGTTTAATCAAACCTTGTAATTTAAAGTTTTTCAGCTGCCTGGTAGTAGCGCAAGTGTCAACATAACAGTTTCATTCCCCGAACCACCAGAGTCAGTCACCAACGCCCACGACAGTTGGCTGTCTGAGAATCCCGCAATGCCGATTCCGTTGTCCTGATGCCCGTAAGTTAATATTACACAGCGCTCTGTTTTAATTAGACCCGCTTGATGTTCTTAATACTTACAGCGGGCTGCTTGTCTTTAAATTTTTAATAAAAGTTATAATGACATATCTATCTATCAATTTATCTACCTATATATCCAGCTATCTATCTATCTATCTTTCCATCTATCTGTTATCTATCTATCTATCTATCTATCTATCTATCTATGTATCCATACAGCCAAATACCCCAACTATCTAAATTCTATCAATTTATCTATCTATTTATCTATCTATCTATCTTTCCATCTATCTGTTAGCTATCTATCTATCTTTCCATCTATCTGTTAGCTAACAGATAGATGGAAAGATAGCTATCTATCTATCTATCCATTTATCTATCTATGTATCCATACAGTCAAATACCCCAACTATCTAAATTCTATCAATCTATCTATCTATCTTTCCATCTATCTGTTAGCTATCGATCTATCTAGCGAGCTTGAAATTCTTAATACTTATATCTTAATGTTTGTCTTTAAATTTCAGCCAAAAGAAAAGAAAGCAACAAAGCCCGAATCGTTAAAGAGAGACGACGATCGACCACAAAACAGCATCAGGAACAGTTTACACCGATAGCTGGAGTTCTAACAACGCCGCGGCCGTTTCTGCAGAGTGGTGAGCCAACTAGCGTAATAAATGGTATTACAGCTTTATGCGACATAACACCAATACCCAATACGCAGGATGTAATACCTTGTAAAAAGCGCATCACATTTGATACGCCAGACACATGCAGCAACGTACAACAGATAAGCGAACCCCAACAGCGATACGCGCCTCTTGTCCATTCCTGTTATTGTCGGGGTGGAGAAACGTACGACGCGTTGAGGGATATCGCGAAATGTAAAGACAAAATGGCACGCATGGCGTTGCATTTAAAATGTTACGTTAAAGACTCTACGTCTCTAGCGTTTAACAGTCCCAACAAAAATACTGAGGGACAAATACACGCTAAGCGTAACAAATGCATACGACTGATTACGCATCTTGACGCTCTTGAAAAGAGCTGCTAGGCAGAGACTGACTAGTGATGACTGGTGGAGGTGGACGACCTTTTAAAAGCGCAAAAACAACTGTAAGTGCTAGGGTTAGAAAGTTAAAACAGGCTATAAAAATCAGTTTTTCAGTTAAACGTTCTAAAATAACTAGATAGTGTAAAAAGGCGTCGCCGGCGTAACAATGGGCCGCCGGCGCGTCCGAACAAAATAGCTAGCAAAAAATGACAGGAATGTCGTAACAAGACTGGTGCGTCGTCTCGTCTGAATGCTGGACAAACACACCAGCAGCCGCAGACCGCGCAAGCGGGGCACAGTCGTCCAAACAGATCGCACACTAATAGACCTTCAAATACGCAATCAAAGCGTATTCAGTCAGGCGACCCACAAAATGACGACATGACCTATAACACGGCTATTACAGAGGAACCCCCTGAACCACAAAATGTTAGATCCGTTTATCTAGAACGTGTATATCATCAACAGCGTGACTTAGCGAATTTTAATAGTACCATGTACACGGAACACTTCAGATTCGCTAACCTCGAAGCCATTCGCTCATTTGTTGACGCTCTTGATGCAATACACGCTTCTATACAGACATTGTTAGATAGGGTTTTACGGGACGCCGATCCGGGTGATTTCATACAATTGCGTTTAGACGGCGGCGAAACGTTTGATTCGATTTTTTTCTAATAGGTATTTTAGAGATGGATTTAGAGCCGAAACATTTTTGGACAATATCGCTAACGCTTTACAGAGTAACGCGGAGTGCATAGCCGGTATTACACTTAAACTAGTTGTCATCATTGTCAGGTGTCGCCGTGGTGGAGCCAGAAGACTTTTGGGCGGTGTCGCTTATAGTCGGATTATTGATCGTAAAAAACAACATTTATACGATTTTAATAATTACGATAATAACGTCTGTCTGGCCGCTAGTGTTTACGCTATTTTGGAGGGTGCTGCTTTGAGCGACGTCGCCTTGTTAGAGAAAGCTCAACAACTGCATAGAGACTTACAAATACCCGAGGGGTATTTGGTGTCTTTTACTGACGTTGCTGAATTTGAAAAAAAATTAAACATCACAATTTAAATTTTGTACCACAATAGGGGGCAGTGGCGTTATTATCACACAGCCCGCACAGCTAAAGAAAAGACCGTTTATATATTGCACCATGAAAAGCATTATTATGGCATAAAAAATCTAAAAGCCTTTATCGGTTTCGATTATTTTTGCAACGTTTGCACTGTATACAAACATAAATATCGACACGGGTGTATGCAGTTTTGTAAAGCGTGCCAGAGCTCGAATTGTGTTGAGCAGTCTAATAATACACGGTGCCCGATATGTAGGACGTATTGCCGTTCAGAGGCTTGTTTTGAAACACATAGAAACCTGTCACTTAGTGATAAAGCTCTTTGTAAGAAAAAAACTTTTTGCGGATTTTGTTACAAATATATAGACTGCGGCGATGAGCACAAATGTAACGGTTTAAAATGCACCATCTGCGGCGGGCAGGTTGACAAATTTGACGACCATGTTTGTTACATGCAGCCATACAACCCCAAAAAAATTACTGACAAGTATATCTTTTACGATTTTGAATGCATGCAAGAAACAGGCTTGCATATATCCAATTTCATTTACGCAACCACACTATACGGCCCCAACTCCTGGCATTTTAGCGGAAAATCCTGTACGCTTGACTTTGTGTGATTTTTTTGCCGACGGTAAGTTTTCGGGTTACAAGTTTATAGCGCACAATGCTGGACGCTACGACGCTTATTTTGTTTTACAGGAGTTGATTAATGAAAAATTTAAAATTGATATTATAAATCAAGGCGGTCGGTTAATGTGCGTTACCCTGAAGGACTTAAAAATTTGGTTCATAGACTCGCTGAATTTCATGCCTATGAAGCTCAGCAAGATGCCCGAGGCTATGGGTTTTTCAGGCGCCAAGGGCCACTTCCCGCATTTTTTAAACACGGCAGAAAATCAAAACTACATAGGCGCCCTACCAGCTGCTATGTATTACGGCGTCGAATACATGATGCCTGGTGAGAAAAAAGAATTCACAGATTGGTACGAGAAACATAAAAATGACACCTTTAATTTTCAGAAAGAGTTAAAAGCTTACTGTAAGCAGGATGTTACAGGGACACGATTATGGCCATGACGGAACAAAAAGTTTTGCAATACATTAAACGTGAAAAGAAATACAGAACGGTCACTAAATGTAATGATCCACTCCAACTTATCACATTGGCATCCGTGTGCATGGCTATGTATCGGTTTAAATTTCTACCCAAAAATACCATAGCGATTGTCCCAGCAGATAATTACCACAAGACCCAGAAACGCTTTTCAACACCCGCTATACAGTGGCTCATGTACCTTGAACATGCTGAAGGCATTTCTATACAACACGCGTTAAAGGGCGGTGAAAAAAAGGTCGGTAAATATTTTTTGGACGGGTATGCTTTTGTTAACGGTAAACACACCGCTTTTGAATTTCAGGGCTGTTTTTACCACGGGTGTCCTGTGTGCTATAACGAGCAGGACAGCAACGAGCTTACTAAATCGTCCTACGGGCAGCTATACCAATCTTTCCTAGTCAGGAAAAGCCGACTACAGAGACAAGGCTTTACGGTCCGCGTCCTGTGGGAACACAAGTGGCGGGAAATGATTGCAAACGATTCGGGGCTCAAAGACTTTCTGATTAAAACGAAATTCCCGACTCCTTTGGATCCTCGTGACGCGCTTTACGGCGGTCGCACTAACGCCATTAAACTTTATCACAAGGTACAGTCCGATGAAACAGTGCATTATTACGATTTCACCAGTCTGTACCCTTTTGTTAATAAAACTAAGACTTACCCTGTAGGACACCCAAAAATCATTTATGATCATTTTGGCTACATCAAAAAATACTTTGGCATTGCCAGAGTTAAAGTGTACCCGCCCAGAGATTTATTTTTTCCGGTCCTGCCTGTAAAGCTAAATAAAAAACTAATGTTTCCGCTATGTTACACATGCGCCTTGAGCTGTCAGAAAGACATTTGCAGCCACACAGACGATGAGCGTTCCCTAACCGGTACATGGTGCACCATAGAAATAGTTTTAGCTGTTGAAAAAGGTTACAGGATTGTCGAGATCAACGAGATCTGGCATTTTCCAAACACAACAGACGATTTGTTCACCCCCTACATCAAATTACACCTCCGAGATAAACAGGAGGCTTCCGGTTATCCCAGTTGGTGTAAAACGGATTCTGAAAAAACTGCTTACATCGCGGCATTTTTAAAAAAAGATGTCTGCTTGCGATCTGATAAGATAGCTGTAAACCCAGCAAAAAGACAAATTTCAAAACTGTTCCTAAACTCTTTGTGGGGTAAGTTTGGCCAGCGTTCTAACTTGTCACGTACCAGCATAGTCACGGACCCTGACGAACTTTTCAAATTAGCTTTTGTGCCGTACTACGACCTCTCCGAGGTTAATTTCATCGATGACGATACGGCAGTAGTCAATTGGCGCTATGTAAAAGAGTGCTACACCCACAACAAAAACACAAACATTTTTATAGCCTGTTTTACAACCGCCTATGCCAGACTCGAATTATACAAGCTCCTAGACAGGCTACAGGAACGTTGCCTTTATCACGATACAGACTCCGTCATATTCGTGAGTAAGGGGTCTGAATGGACGCCACCCTTGGGTGATTTTCTCGGTGAACTAACTAGTGAAATACCTGACGACGCCCACATTACCGAGTTTGTATCCGCTGGCCCAAAGACTTAGGGCTGTTTCACACGAGCGGATGCCGTGCGTGACATCCGCTCCGTGAATGACAGCCAAGACCAGATGCAGACTGCAGAAGCACGGAGCATTAACATGAAATCACAGTGAGATAAAGTTGTCACTGTGATTTCGTAGTAAAGAGATCACAGAGAGGCACGGAGCATTATCAATCATGTTACTGCTCCGTGCTTCTGCAGTCTGCATCGGGTCTTGGCTGTCATTCACGGAGCGGATGTCACGCACGGCATCCGCTCGTGTGAAACAGCCCTTACGGCTACAAACTTAACAACGGGAAAACCGTATTGAAGGTTAAGGGTATAACACTCAATGTCGCTTGTTAATTTTGACAGTTTAAAAGACCTTGTGTTGGATTACTCACACAACACCGACCCCGAGACGCAGAAAACAATAGGCATCGAGCAAGACGGCATTTAGAGAAATAGGAAGCGCTTGACCATAGAGACAAGACCATTACTTAAAACGCAAAAGTGCGTCTACACAAAGAGACAGCTGACGGCTGACTTTACAACGTTGCCTTTTGGCTATTAAACATGACTGCGCAATTTCAACACCCTTTTTCGTGTATTCTAGCAGGACCCTCAAATTCTGGAAAGAGTTTTTTTGTTAAAAATGTATTAATGCACAAGGATACGTTAATGTCGCACAAACCTGATAATGTCATTTGGTTTTACGCATGTTGGCAGAAATTGTATGATGAACTAACCCGTTTGTTTACAAATATCAGGTTTATCGAGGGGGTCCCGCAAAATTTTACAGACGCTGATTTATTTCCAATGGACAAGGTAAATTTGGCGGTTGTTGATCTTATGGAGGCGGCTTGTGAAAATCTTGAAATACAAAACGCATTCATTAAATACGTACACCACAGAAATTTGAGCATTATGTATCTCGTTCAAAACGTTTTTTGTCAGGGTAAGAAAAGCCGAACCATAAATTTAAACACTAAACATATGGTCCTTTTTAAGAACCCTCGTGATAAATTACAGGTTATATTACTTTGGCTCGGCAGATGTACCACGGTAAAACACGTTTCTTTTGAAAATGCTACACACAAGCCTTACGGCTATTTACTTGTAGATTTAAGATCTGATACGCCTGAGGACCTACGACTCAGAACCGGTCTGTTCCCACCAGATCTGCCGGTGGCTTATGTGTGCAAAAAGAAGCTCTAAAATGAGGTGTCACACATCTTTACGGTTATTTTTGATAGCGGCGCTGGTGCTGTAAGGATGTCGAACAGGATCTGGCGTAATTGGGATTTTTTAAAAGCATTAGTCAAAACAAATCTGAAGGCCCGAAAATCAATATTACGTAACGCCAATAATGATTTGATATCGGCTATTGGCGAAATCGCGCTCAATATCCTTAAAGGAAAGATCCCTCTTAAAGAGCGCCAAAAAAATATATTGAAAAAATGGCGTAGGGCTATAAAGAAATTAAGCGATAAAAAGTACTCCATTAAAGGAAAGAAGCGCATTGTGAACCAGAGCGGCGGTTTTATAGGAGCTTTGCTCGGCTTTGCAATACCTTTAATCACTATCCTGATAGCTAATACAGCTGGTGGTTCATAATGCAGTATGCAGAGAAAATGTTCCTGGTTTCCAAAAATGAAATGGACAGGCTTAACAAAACATCCGTAGATGCAGCAGATATACGCCAAACCGCCATACGTCGATTAGATGATGAGATTAGCAAAATACTACACGGAAATGACCTTTCAGATGATGAAAAAATTAAGAGATACACAGCCGTGTTAACAGAGGTACTTAATGCTCAACAAACAGTCCGTTAAAGAAATGTCGGGTATAACCCTGATTACACAGCCGCAAACCGATCAACAATTGTCAAATGCAACCTCAATCAGCAAAGATAGTAACGAGATACTTGACAGTATTAATACACGTTATAGAAAAAATGCAGAACTATTGTTAAGTAAACTGTACCACTCGGGTAATAAGCCGTACTGGAACGCTATGGGTGAATTCATTTACAAAGAACAAACTGTACCTGGTTCCAACATTATTGACCTGATTCGAACAGCTACCCAGAGTCATGGGTTGCCTAAGATTAAACCTCACGGTTGGGACTATTTTATGGAGACTATAGCGCAGCTGAATGCCCCGTCAACGGTTATCGGTAATACAAGAACAAGAGAACTTATTTGATAATTTGAAAAAGCGGGCGCTGAGTGAGCCCTTTGACGAGGCTCGAAGCCCTTTTACACCGTAGGTGTTATTAACATCGCCTACTATGTCGACGCGTGGCTCATTACTACCTAAAAAGAAGCTCCCGCCTTTGTTGCAAGCTGCTTGGTTAACGTTGTAAATTTTCTAACTTTGGCGATTGTATATAAACTTTCTTTGTATTAAACATCTTATAATGTTTTTATTTGTTTTACATACATTTTTACTTTGCATGTATATAAAATTTCTTTGTGTGTAATGTCTTATAATGTTTTATTTACTATACATAAACTGTTTTAAATAAAGTGCATTCTGTTTTTTCTTTTTACAATAAATATAATAGCTTGATTATTTAAAATTGTATGAACAGTTAGGACGCGTTGTTGAGTTGACGCTGTTTAAAACACTGCTAAAATGCCTGCAAATAGCAAAATATTGTGAAAACAGTACTACACGCCAAAAGCTGTCGGCTCTTATGGGGGCGTTGAATCCTTATTCAGAGAAGTCCGGAAATTTGGAATAAGAAAAGACTCTGTAAAAAACTGGTTGAGCAACGAGGATACTTACACATTGTACAAACCTGTTAAAAAAACCTTTACAAGAAACAAGGTTATGGTGTCTGATATAGATGCTCAATGGCAGGCAGATCTTGTGTCGATGATGGATTTTTCTAAAGAAAATAATGGTGTAAAATACCTGCTGATGGTCGTTGATATTCCATCTAAATATGCCTGGGTTTCGGACCTTTCAAATAAGTCCGGCGCTACAGTGGCTTCCGCTTTTGAGCAGATATTTAAGTTAAGTGGTCGAATCCCCAGAAAGCTTCAGACTGATCAGGGCCATGAGTTTATAAACAAACCTATGAGGCGTCTTTGTGAAACCTATAAAATACATCATTTTTTAACTACAAATGCTGTTAAGGCAGCTTTGGTCGAACGTTTTAATAGAACGCTGAAAACTAAAATGTTGCGCTATCTTAGAGAACAAAACACGTACAGGTACATCGACAAGTTACAAGACCTGGTGTATAGTTATAACCGCACATACCACAGAACTATAAGGCGGCGCCCCGTCGATGTGACAAAAGAGAACTCTTTAGCCGTTTGGAAAAATATCTACGGGTATTACGATACTATTAAAAAAGTTAAACCGGTATTAAATATAGGTGATCACGTCAGAATTGTTCGCTATAAGGGGGTTTTTACAAAGGGGTATGAACAAACCTATACGGACGAGATATTTAAAATTCACGCTGTAAACACTAGGGGCCTCAGACCCCTTTATAAGTTGAAAGACCTGTCCGATGAGTTCATTGAAGGCTCGTTCTACCCGGAGGAAGTCTAAAAAGTAACTCTTGACAAGCTACGAGTTTACAGGATAGAAAAAATACTGAAAAAGAAGAAAGTTCGGGGTAAAACGTTGTGTTTTGTAAAGTGGATAGGATACCCTGACAAGTTTAACTCTTGGGTGCCTGAAAAACAGTTGATGTGTCTGTAAACTATGGAGGACTGATCGTTTTTTATCACGCTGCCCTGCAACGCTTTCGCCAAACTTTATCCCGAAAACAGCATCGCCGATTACACCACTAAGTTAGCAAAAGCAGTCCACCTTTGTGGCCCTTACGAAGTGGCTTTAGTGGAGATTCAGTATCCACATACGTGGGAAACCTTTGGCCCCGGAGATGGTGTATTCTACGTCGCGCAGCGCGACAAGCTGATCAGCGAGCTTTTTGTTAAATCGGGTTATTACTCCAATATGCATGAACTCATCAAAGCCATTAATAGCAAACTTGAATCTATAAAAATACCTCCCGATCAACTGCGTCTAAGATACGACGATTTTGACAGAACCGTTTATGTAATGAATTCACACGTATACAAGTTCATGCCTTGTGTGAAGTTGGGGAATATTTTGGGGCTGCCGGGGTATTCACAAGCTCCGTCGCTCAAGAATGTAGACACCGAGCACATCACTCTCCGCTACAAAGGACCCGGCTTACCTGTTTTAGAACATCATGCTGGTGGTATAAAGGGGCTTGCTCTAGTTTCATCAAAAGAGAAAAAAAATTATCCCGATATTAAAGCCGGTTTTTATACAATGTTTGTTTGTACAGATATCGTCCAACATTAACTTGTTGGCTATAGTTACGTACAACTTTTAAGAACTGTCGAGTTAAGCGGTAAAAATGGTGAGATAGTCACGCAAAAGTATCACCGGCCGGACTATATACCTGTTTGTAAACATCATTTTGACATGGTTACAATATCGATACTCACGGATCAGTCTAAACCTGTTAAATTCAAATACGGCAAGACTTGTGCGATTACACTTTAGACCGCGCGCTGTGACGACGCACTAAAATGTTGTCCCAGAGAGTGTACGGTGACCCGGACGCATATACGCATTATTATATAACGCAAGCCGGTCATGGTTTGGACGGATTTCACGGTACCGAATTCATGCATGGTTCTGGCCTCGCTGGGTTATTTCGGGGGCTGTTCCGTCGTGTCGTTCCCCTATTTAAGAAAGGTGTGGAGCTTGTAAAACCGCACGTGAAAACAGCCGCCCGTAACATCGCTAAAGACGTTGTCACTACGGCTTCGACCGCCTTTATGGATCGTATAAATAGGTTGACGCAGGGCCAGGAGGGCTCTGGTGTCGTACAAATACGTAAAAAAAAATGCGTAAAAGAAAACGTGCACGCGCTGCCGCTGTCTTACCAACTTTTATGAATAAAGTAGCACAACCTAAGAGACGTCGCCGCCAGAAAACAAGAAGTCGTTCACCGAGCGACATCTTCTAGTCCTACGCTATGGCTTTCGTGCATGACGCTCCGCCGAGTACGCCAAATCAGAGTTGGGTATCTTTCAAATACCGCCTACAGAAACAAACATTGATAAATCACTTTATGTAGAGGTGCAGCCAATCGCCGCAATCACTGACAATGCCCCTTTGGAATTCTACATCACTGGCAGCGGTGAATATTATTACAACCTTAATAACACATTGTTACACGCCATTTGCAAAATCATTAGTCCTGATAACACACCCATACCAGAAGGATCCCGCGTTGCACTTATTAACTACCCTATAGCGAGTCTTTTTAATCAACTGGATATAACGCTCGGCGTCACGTTGATTTCAAGAAGCGACAACCTTTATACGTATAGAGCATATATAGAGTCCCTAATAAATTATAAGTCACAAACTTTAGCGTCCCAATTTACAGCCGGTTTATTATATAAAGACACAGAGGGACATCATGATGACAGGGTTCTCGACGGACGTAATGAAGGCTTCAGCAAGAGAGCAAAGTATTCCGCCCGATCTAGAAGTGTGGAATTAATGGGCCCCATTTACGCCGATATATTTAATCAACCGAAGTTAATACTGAACGGTTTAGATCTAAAGATAAAATTGACCAGAAACAAAGACACTTTCTGCCTTATGTCGGCCGAGGCGTCCCATTTTAAAGTCCAAATACAGCACACTTCCCTGTTTGTCAAAAGAGTACAAGTATCGCCCGCTGTAAGAATCGGTCACAGTCGCGCTCTGTTAACAGCTAACGCAAAGTACTCGATCGATCGGGCGTCGCTTAAAGTGTATAGCGTACCCGCCGGTACGCGCATATCTAACCACGAGAATCTTTTCCTCGGAAACCTACCTAAAACAGTAGTACTAGCGTTTGTGGATAACGAATCATTTTCCGGGAGTTACCAAAGAAATCCTTTGTGCTTCAACCACTATAATGTGAATTATGCAGCCTTATATTTGGATGGTCAACAGATCCCGGCAAAACCTTTTCAACCTAACTTCCAAGACGAATCAGCTGTTCGTGAATATATGTCCCTAGTACATATTTCGGGGAAACACAAGGCCGACAACGCTTTATCCATCGATCGGTACGAGTTTTTGAACGGTTAAACTTTGTTCGCTTTTGATTTATCGCCGGATCAAGAGCCAGGCGGTCATTTCTCTTTAGTAAAAACTGGCAATCTGCGAGCTGAAATTAGATTTGCTGAACCGATTGCGAACACAATTAACATGATTGTATATTCAGTTCATGAAAATATTATTGAAATAAATAATCGGCGGGAGGTATTATATGATTTTCAATAAACATGAATAATTATGAAATTGCCTGTGTTATTAAAGCTGATATTAACGCCAGGCGCATATTTAAAGGTGTATTCCCGTGCAATTTATTACCGGTGGGTAAAATCATCGACAGGCCCGCGGCATACATTGTAAATACGGCCCTATCACCAGTAATGTGGCACTATTTATGGACTCTTTTAAGAGGGTGTTTGAGGAGCCAGGTCAAGCTTCTTCTGCGGCCTCCTCGCTGCTGCACGTCTGTCAAGGAAGCTGGTCGGTGGGCCAATATGCGATTCAGTTCCGCACCTTAGCGTTTGAAGTTTCGTGGAATGAGTAGGCTTTGGTGGCGGCCTTTTGGGAAGATTTGTCTGGACGTATTAAGGACGAACTTGCAGGTCGTGATGTGCCTACCTCCCTTGAGGCACTGATCTCTCTTGCTATTAAAATCGACATACGGTTTTCGGAGCGAGCCCTGGAGGTCCGTCAGTAAAAAAGACTTCCACAACACCTGTTTAAGTCTAATATGTCTCAGCCTCCATTACACATCTCCTTTTCAGATCCTGAACCAATGCAGGTGAATTCCTCTCGGCTCTCGGATGAGGAATGTCGTCATCGCATGTCTTCTGTGTTGGCTGGTGCAGATGATGCAGAGAATAAATCAGACATATATGGATGGCTGTAGTTTACTAGGATTCATTTGTATTGAAGAGACTTACAGCAGAGAGCATGGGTGCTCATGTTAGCAAAGGAGATATGGAAGAACAACAACCATAGAAAACAGGAAAATGCTATAACAGATAGTCAACACATAGAACACTATGATAGAGTATTTGTGTATAGTGACATCTGGTGGTCAAACTCAATACTTCAAATACATAGGCATGCAGGGAAATAAACCAAGCAATGTATAACACAGCATGAAACAATGTTCAGTCTCCAACATTCTGTACTCTGGTGGTTTCTTCCTGGAGATCTATAGTTCTGGAGGGCTGCTTGCTTGTCACCAGCTGAGGTAGATGACTCAGGCTGGGGAGAGTGATCTTTAACCTCAGCCGAGGTTTGGATCCTAGGTTGAGATCCCTGTAACTGGGAGCTCCTACCAACACAGCCTTCCCCAGCCGGGGGGCTGGTACGCACTAACTAACTTCCTTCTCCTCCTCATGAGACAGGACATGGGACCAGCCCACTTCTGCTCACACGGGGGAGACTAGGCTGGAATGAACTATTCTAGGCTAGATACTAACTGACTATGGTCTGCTACACATTGCTGCCACCTGCTGGTGTACATTGAAATTACAGCAAATATATAATACAGGCCTAAAAATACATATAATGGCAAATGCAAAGTTAAATTACACAAAGTGACAATACGCATATACAGTACACCTGACATGATGTAGCAGGGAAACAGAAGTTTAGTGACATACTTCAGGATGTTACAGTAACAAGACCATGGTCTGAATATACTCCATTGACTACAACCCTCTGATGTCTGTCCCTCAGCCACTGCCTAATCCATTCAACAATATGGGAGTCCAAGCACAAAGACTGTAATTTATTGATAAGCCTTCTATGTGGGACAGTATCAAAAGCCTTACGAAAGTCTAGATAAGCGATGTCTACTGCACCTCCGCCATCTATTATCCTCGGTGATCGGCGGCCATTTTGTGGCTTGTAGTACGCCAGCACAAGCTGCCACCAAGTCCATTTAACCATCAATAGTGTGGTTATTTTTTACTATATCCTACATCAGGGGCAAGCTGTCACCAAGTCCATTTAACCATCAATAGTGTGGTTATTTTTGGGCTATATCCTACATCAAGGGCAAGCTGCCACCAAGTCCATTTAACCATCAATAGTGTGGTTATTTTTTGGCTATATCCTACATCAGGGGCAAGCTGCCACCAAGTCCATTTAACCATCAATAGTGTGGTTATTTAAATCCATCCCTAAAAGGGTATATTAGATTCAAGGTGCTGATAGGGTCATTCTCAATAACTTCACACACACGCTACTGTGCATATCCAAGTCTAATTCTGTCCGTAAACGTATACCTGTCACCCAGCGCCTAAATAATAGGCCTCAAATTTATATTCAGCTAAATCTGTGGCTATTGCTGTAGCTGGTCATGTTATTTTGTGTCCGTCAAAGCACTGTTTTTGTTCTGGGTTGAAATACAATTCCCAACCTAGCAATTTTCTAAATTAGTGGTTTCTGCTGTATCAGGCCTACTTTAAATCTATCCCTAAAAGGGTATATTAGATTCAAGGTGCTGATAGGGTCATTCTCAATAACTTCACACACACGCTACTGTGCATATCCAAGTCTAATTCTGTCTGTAAACGTATACCTGTCACCCAGCGCCTAAATAATAGGCCTCAAATTTATATTCAGCTAAATCTGTGGCTATTGCTGTAGCTGGTCAAGTTATTTTGTGTCTGTCAAAGCACAGTTTTTGTTCTGGGTTGAAATACAATTCCCAACCTAGCAATTTTCTAAATTTGTGGTTTCTGCTGTATCAGGCCTACTTTAAATCTATCCCTAAAAGGGTATATTAGATTCAAGGTGCTGATAGGGTCATTCTCAATAACTTCACACACACGCTACTGTGCATATCCAAGTCTAATTCTGTCCGTAAACGTATACCTGTCACCCAGCGCCTAAATAATAGGCCTCAAATTTATATTCAGCTAAATCTGTGGCTATTGCTCTAGCTGGTCAAGTTATTTTGTGTCTGTCAAAGCACAGTTTTTGTTCTGGGTTGAAATACAATTCCCAACCTAGTAATTTTCTAAATTAGTGGTTTCTGCTGTATCAGGCCTACTTTAAATCTATCCCTAAAAGGGTATATTAGATTCAAGGTGCTGATAGGGTCATTCTCAATAACTTCACACACACACACTACTGTGCATATCCAAGTCTAATTCTGTCCGTAAACGTATACCTGTCACCCAGCGCCTAAATAATAGGCCTCAAATTTATATTCAGCTAAATCTGTTGCTATTGCTGTAGCTGGTCATGTTATTTTGTGTCCGTCAAAGCACAGTTTTTGTTCTGGGTTGAAATACAATTCCCAACCTAGCAATTTTCTAAATTAGTGGTTTCTGCTGTATCAGGCCTACTTTAAATCTATCCCTAAAAGGGTATATTAGATTCAAGGTGCTGATAGGGTCATTCTCAATAACTTCACACACACGCTACTGTGCATATCCAAGTCTAATTCTGTCCGTAAACGTATACCTGTCACCCAGCACCTAAATAATAGGCCTCAAATTTATATTCAGCTAAATCTGTGGCTATTGCTGTAGCTGGTCAAGTTATTTTGTGTCTGTCAAAGCACAGTTTTTGTTCTGGGTTGAAATACAATTCCCAACCTAGCAATTTTCTAAATTAGTGGTTTCTGCTGTATCAGGCCTACTTTAAATCTATCCCTAAAAGGGTATATTACATTCAAGGTGCTGATAGGGTCATTCTCAATAACTTCACACACACGCTACTGTGCATATCCAAGTCTAATTCTGTCCGTAAACGTATACCTGTCACCCAGCGCCTAAATAATAGGCCTCAAATTTATATTCAGCTAAATCTGTAGCTATTGCTGTAGCTGGTCATGTTATTTTGTGTCCGTCAAAGCACAGTTTTTGTTCTGGGTTGAAATACAATTCCCAACCTAGCAATTTTCTAAATTAGTGGTTTCTGCTGTATCAGGCCTACTTTAAATCTATCCCTAAAAGGGTATATTAGATTCAAGGTGCTGATAGGGTCATTCTTAAAAACTTCACACACACGCTACTGTGCATATCCAAGTCTAATTCTGTCCGTAAACGTATACCTGTCACCCAGCGCCTAAATAATAGGCCTCAAATTTATATTCAGCTAAATCTGAGGCTATTGCTGTAGCTGGTCAAGTTATTTTGTGTCTGTCAAAGCACAGTTTTTGTTCTGGGTTGAAATACAATTCCCAACCTAGCAATTTTCTAAATTAGTGGTTTCTGCTGTATCAGGCCTACTTTAAATCTATCCCTAAAAGGGTATATTAGATTCAAGGTGCTGATAGGGTCATTCTCAATAACTTCACACACACGCTACTGTGCATATCCAAGTCTAATTCTGTCCGTAAACGTATACCTGTCACCCAGCGCCTAAATAATAGGCCTCAAATTTATATTCAGCTAAATCTGTGGCTATTGCTGTAGCTGGTCAAGTTATTTTGTGTCTGTCAAAGCACAGTTTTTGTTCTGGGTTGAAATACAATTCCCAACCTAGCAATTTTCTAAATTAGTGGTTTCTGCTGTATCAGGCCTACTTTAAATCTATCCCTAAAAGGGTATATTAGATTCAAAGTGCTGATAGGGTCATTCTCAATAACTTCACACACACGCTACTGTGCATATCCAAGTCTAATTCTGTCCGTAAACGTATACCTGTCACCCAGCGCCTAAATAATAGGCCTCAAATTTATATTCAGCTAAATCTGTGGCTATTGCTGTAGCTGGTCAAGTTATTTTGTGTCCGTCAAAGCACAGTTTTTGTTCTGGGTTGAAATACAATTCCCAACCTAGCAATTTTCTAAATTAGTGGTTTCTGCTGTATCAGGCCTACTTTAAATCTATCCCTAAAAGGGTATATTAGATTCAAGGTGCTGATAGGGTCATTCTCAATAACTTCACACACACGCTACTGTGCATATCCAAGTCTAATTCTGTCCGTAAACGTATACCTGTCACCCAGCACCTAAATAATAGGCCTCAAATTTATATTCAGCTAAATCTGTGGCTATTGCTGTAGCTGGTCAAGTTATTTTGTGTCTGTCAAAGCACAGTTTTTGTTCTGGGTTGAAATACAATTCCCAACCTAGCAATTTTCTAAATTAGTGGTTTCTGCTGTATCAGGCCTACTTTAAATCTATCCCTAAAAGGGTATATTAGATTCAAGGTGCTGATAGGGTCATTCTCAATAACTTCACACACACGCTACTGTGTATATCCAAGTCTAATTCTGTCCGTAAACGTATACCTGTCACCCAGCGCCTAAATAATAGGCCTCAAATTTATATTCAGCTAAATCTGTGGCTATTGCTGTAGCTGGTCAAGTTATTTTGTGTCTGTCAAAGCACAGTTTTTGTTCTGGGTTGAAATACAATTCCCAACCTAGCAATTTTCTAAATTTGTGGTTTCTGCTGTATCAGGCCTACTTTAAATCTATCCCTAAAAGGGTATATTAGATTCAAGGTGCTGATAGGGTCATTCTCAATAACTTCACACACACGCTACTGTGCATATCCAAGTCTAATTCTGTCCGTAAACGTATACCTGTCACCCAGCACCTAAATAATAGGCCTCAAATTTATATTCAGCTAAATCTGTGGCTATTGCTGTAGCTGGTCAAGTTATTTTGTGTCCGTCAAAGCACAGTTTTTGTTCTGGGTTGAAATACAATTCCCAACCTAGCAATTTTCTAAATTAGTGGTTTCTGCTGTATCAGGCCTACTTTAAATCTATCCCTAAAAGGGTATATTAGATTCAAGGTGCTGATAGGGTCATTCTCAATAACTTCACACACACACTACTGTGCATATCCAAGTCTAATTCTGTCCGTAAACGTATACCTGTCACCCAGCGCCTAAATAATAGGCCTCAAATTTATATTCAGCTAAATCTGTCATTACTGCTGTGCCTGTATTAGTGTAATACGGTACCTAAATAGATAGCCAGATAGTGTTAGGTGTCTGTAAAAAAGGCCTGAATTTGAATTCAATACATTGGGCCAAATAATATTTTTCTTATTGTGGTGAACGGTAACAATGAGGAAAACATCTAGTAAGGGACGCGGACGTGGACATGGTCGTGGTGGTGTTAGTGGACCCTCTGGTGCTGGGAGAGGACGTGGCCGTTCTGCCACAGCCACACGTCCTAGTGTACCAACTACCTCAGGTCCCAGTAGTCGCCAGAATTTACAGGGATATTTGGTGGGGCCCAATGCCGTTCTAAGGATGGTAAGGCCTGAGCAGGTACAGGCATTAGTCAATTGGGTGGCCGACAGTGGATCCAGCACGTTCACATTATCTCCCACCCAGTCTTCTGCAGAAAGCGCACAGATGGCGCCTGAAAACCAAGCCCATCAGTCTGTCACATCACCCCTATGCATATCAGGGAAACTGTCTGAGCCTCAAGTTATGCAGCAGTCTCTTATGCTGTTTGAAGACTCTGCTGGCAGAGTTTCCCAAGGCCATCCACCTAGCCCTTCCCAAGGGGTGGAAGAGAAAGAATGCACTTACGCACAACCACTTATGTTTCCTGATGATGAGGACATGGGAATACCACCTCAGCACGTCTCTGATGATGACAAAACACAGGTGCCAACTGCTGCGTCTTTCTGCAGTGTGCAGACTGAACAGGAGGTCAGGGATGAAGACGATGCAGGGGACGATGAGGTCCTAGACCCCACATGGAATGAAGGTCGTGCCACTGACTTTCACAGTTCGGAGGAAGAGGCAGTGGTGAGACCGAACCAACAGTGTAGCAAAAGACAAAGAGGGAGCAGTGGGCAAAAGCAGAACACCCGCCGCCAAGAGACTCCGCCTGCTACTGACCGACGCCATCTGGGACTGAGCACCCCAAAGGCAGCTTCAAGGAGTTCCCTGGCATGGCACTTCTTCAAACAATGTGCTGACGACAAGACCCGAGTGGTTTGCACGCTGTGCCATCAGAGCCTGAAGCGAGGCATTAACATTCTGAACCTTAGCACAACCTGCATGACCAGGCACTTGCATGCAAAGCATGAACTGCAGTGGAGTAAACACCTTAAAAACAAGGAAGTCACTCAGGCTCCCCCTGCTACCTCTTCTGCTGCTGCCGCCTCGGCCTCTTCTGCTGCTGCCGCCTCGGTCTCTTCCTCCGCCTCTGGAGGAACGTTGGCACCTGCCGCCCAGCAAAAATGGGATGTACCACCAACACCACCACCTGCGTCAACAAGCATTTCAACCATGTCACATGGCAGCGTTCAGCTCTCCATCTCACAAACATTTGAGAGAAAGCGTAAATTCCCTCCTAGCCACCCTCGATCCCTGGCCCTGAATGCCAGCATTTCTAAACTACTGGCCTATGAAATGCTGTCATTTAGGCTGGTGGACACAGACAGATTCAAACAGCTCATGTCGCTTGCTGTCCCACAGTATGTTGTTCCCAGCCGGCACTACTTCTCCAAGAGAGCCGTGCCTTCCCTGCACAACCAAGTATCCGATAAAATCAAGTGTGCACTGCGCAATGCCATCTGTGGCAAGGTCCAGCTAACCACAGATACGTGGACCAGTAAGCACGGCCAGTGACGCTATATCTCCCTAACTGCACACTGGGTAAATGTAGTGGCGGCTGGGCCCCAGGCGGAGAGCTATTTGGCGCACGTCCTTCCGCCGCCAAGGATCGCAGGGCAACATTCTTTGCCTCCTGTCTCCTCCTCCTCCTACTCAGCTTCCTCCTCCTCTTCTTCCACCTGCTCATCCAGTCAGCCACACACCTTCACCACCAACTTCAGCACAGCCCGGGGTAAACGTCAGCAGGCCATTCTGAAACTCATATGTTTGGGGGACAGGCCCCACACCGCACAGGAGTTGTGGCGGGGTATAGAACAACAGACCGACGAGTGGTTGCTACCGGTGAGCCTCAAGCCCGGCCTGGTGGTGTGCGATAATAGGCGAAATCTCGTTGCAGCTCTGGGACTAGCCGGTTTGACGCACATCCCTTGTCTGGCGCATGTGCTGAATTTGGTGGTGAAGAAGTTCATTCGCAACTACCCCGACATGTCAGAGCTGCTGCATAAAGTGCGGGCCGTCTGTTCGCGTTTCCGGCGTTCACATCCTGCCGCTGCTCGCCTGTGTGCGCTACAGCGTAACTTCGGCCTTCCCGCTCACCGCCTCATATGCGACGTGCCCACCAGGTGGAACTCCACCTTACACATGCTGGACAGACTGTGCGAGCAGCAGCAGGCCATAGTGGAGTTTCAGCTGCAGCACGCACGGGTCAGTCGCACTGCGGAACAGCACCACTTCAACACCAATGACTGGGCCTCCATGCGAGACCTGTGTGCCCTGTTGCGCTGTTTCGAGTACTCCACCAACATGGCCAGTGGCGATGACGCCGTTATCAGCGTTACAATACCACTTCTATGTCTCCTTGAGAAAACAGGGCGATGATGGAAGAGGAGGTGGCCCAGGAGGAGGAGGAGGAGGAAGAGGGGTCATTTTTAGCACTTTCAGGCCAGTCTCTTCGAAGTGACTCAGAGGGAGGTTTTTTGCAACAGCAGAGGCCAGGTACAAATGTGTCCAGACAGGGCCCACTACTGGAGGACGAGGAGGAGGTGGAGGAGGATGAGGATGAAGCATGTTCACAGCGGGGTGGCTTCCAACGCAGCTCGGGCCCATCACTAGTGCGTGGCTGGGGGGAAACGCAGGACGATGACGATACGCCTCCCACAGAGGACAGCTTGTCCTTACCTCTGGGCAGCCTGGCACATATGAGCGACTACATGCTGCAGTGCCTGCGCAACGACAGACGAGTTGCCCACATTTTAACGTGTGCGGACTACTGGGTTGGCACCCTGCTGGATCCACGGTACAAAGACAATGTGCCCACCTTACTTCCTGCACTGGAGCGTGATAGGAAGATGCGCGAGTACAAGTGCACGTTGGTAGACGCGCTACTGAGAGCATTCCCAAATGTCACAGGGGAACAAGTGGAAGCCCAAGGCGAAGGCAGAGGAGGAGCAAGAGGTCGCCAACGCAGCTGTGTCACGGCCAGCTCCTCTGAGGGCAGGGTTAGCATGGCAGAGATGTGGAAAAGTTTTGTCACCACGCCACAGCTAACTGCACCACCACCTGATACGGAACGTGTTAGCAGGAGGCAACATTTCACTAACATGGTGGAACAGTACCTGTGCACACCCCTCCACGTACTGACTGATGGTTCGGCCCCATTCAACTTCTGGGTCTCCAAATTGTCCACGTGGCCAGAGCTAGCCTTTTATGCCTTGGAGGTGCTGGCCTGCCCGGCGGCCAGCGTTTTGTCTGAACGTGTATTCAGCACGGCAGGGGGCGTCATTACAGACAAACGCAGCCGCCGGTCTACAGCCAATGTGGACAAGCTGACGTTCATAAAAATGAACCAGGCATGGATCCCACAGGACCTGTCCATCCCTTGTGCAGATTAGACATTAACTACCTCCCCTTAACCATATATTATTGTACTCCAGGGCACTTCCTCATTCAATCCTATTTTTATTTTCATTTTACCATTATATTGCGGGGCAACCCAAAGTTGAATGAACCTCTCCTCTGTCTGGGTGCCGGGGCCTAAAAATATCTGACTGTGGCCTGTTCCAGTGGTGGGTGACATGAAGCCTGATTCTCTGCTGTGACATGAAGACTGATTCTCTGCTGAGTCGCTGACATGAAGCCAGATTCTATGTTATGGGACCTCTCTCCTCTGCCTGGGTGCCGGGGCCTAAATATCTGACAATGGACTGTTCCAGTGGTGGGTGACGTGAAGCCTGATTCTCTGCTATGACATGAAGACTGATTCTCTGCTGACATGAAGCCAGATTCTATGTTATGGGACCTCTCTCCTCTGTCTGGGTGCCGGGGCCTAAATTGTATGACAATGGACTGTTCCAATGTTGGGTGACGTGAAGCATGATTCTCTGCTATGACATAAAGACTGATTCTCTGCTGACATGAAGCCAGATTCTCTGCTATTTTGATATATATATATTGGGACCAACCTGGGTAAGGTTATTTTACTATATGATATTTACAAATGCCTAACTAGGCAGAGAAACCTATTTTAAACCCAGGTATTTAAAACTTCACTTTTATTGAGGTAGTTCTAAAAGTATATATATTGTATATCTGCGACATGCACCCTTTAATTGAAATAAAGACAACCAAAGAATGAAAAGTTAAAAATACAAAGCACCTCAACTCTGATAGCGGTGATACCTGCACTAAGTGAGGGGAGGGGAGAATTGCTCTATCTCTCACTACATGTCCCTATAGACAGGGTACCCCTGTCACTGGCGGAGCTACACACTGCCTTGACGCCGTCAGCGGTTCACTGCACGCTGTGGAGGGTAGTCTTGATACCCTTGAAAGGTGGCGTGGGAGGGAGAACACTGCCCACCGTTCATATATGTCTCTTAAAGCGTTTATTCACAGACTGAAGTGATTAAATGACTGAAAACGCACAGAGATGCAGTGTTCAGCAGCTGTGCTCAAACCAACTGAATGTTTAGACTGCACCAGACACCATCGGCTAAGTAACCGTGAAGCTGTGGTGACCAGTGAGGAGGTGCAATGCAGTTAAAATCTATTACTGCCCCCCGACATGTTTCGCCAGAGTTCTGGCTTCTTCAGGGGCAAATGGGCAGCGACGAATGGCCCCAAACAACTGTAACTTTAAATAGTGTGGTTACTTTGATTAGCATATGTACATGCCAAATAAGCCCACTACACACGGCACGAGCATCCAATCAGAGCCATGGGCCCTACCCCTTCATTAATCCCATTGGAGCGCCGTAGATCACGCCCACCCGACACGTCAGAGGTGACGCTCTGCGTGAAGGGAGGCTGCGCGAACACTTAGATTGTGTTCACGATAGCAGGGATGACGCGCATATGTCTGTCGCCCTTTACAGTTGTCACCTGTGGACTGCGCATGCGCTGCGCTACTTGTATGTGCGCACAGACTTGGACGTGAGGGGAGAGATGGAGAGATGAAGAAGAGGGATAACTTACGCAGATGGATGATACGCCCGGACTAGACTGGAGGGGGTGGTAGGTAGATCCAAACATAGTCTTTGAGATGCATTACCATCCAAACAGATGCCTTATTAGAAGCTGCGACTCATGTGCTGACGGTTGTACAGTAGGACACTATACTATATGGTTACTCATCAGCTCACCTTGTTCCTTTAGTATCATAGCCAAAGGGCAAATCAGGGGCTGGAGACAAAAAATGGGCAAATTATAGCTATAGGGGTGGGTAAACCACCCACAGTTGGCCCTGTGTCATCAGAGCAGCTGTTCCAAAGGTGAAGGCAAAATGATGGATGGAGTGGCAAAAACTCTGGTGGCTATAATTATTATAAAACTAACAGTAGTTGGGGTCCATACAAAACATTCCTTGGTTAAATGTCAGAACTTATGACAGAAAGATGACAGAGGAAACAGAATCAAAAACAAAAACAAAACAAAACAAAATAGCAACCTGCACCTCTCCTAATCATCCGAGAAAAGTAGTGAAAGCAAATCCTTCATTAAGCCCTTTGGGGCTCAGACTGTCCAATCGGTAAATCCACCTGGTTTCTTCCTGCAGTAGGATAGCATCAAGATCTCCTCTTCTGGCACCCAGGGTTTTCTTACATATACCCCAAAATTTAAGTACCTTATAATCCCCTCCATGATAGGCTCTAACGTGCCTAGAGACAGAGGTGTCAGCTTTGGTATTAATACTACTGATGTGCTGACAAATCCTTCTACGGAACTCTTGAGATGTCTTTCCCACATAAATCTTAAGACAGGGACATTGAATGACATAGACAATTCCCTTGGTCTTACAATTGATAAATTGTTTAATATGATATTCTTTTTTGTCTACAGGATTACTGAAGGATCGACATTTTTGGACAAGAGGACAGAAGATACAGTCCCCACAGGGGTAAGTACCCACTACATTTGACTTAAGCCAGGTGATTTTGGGTGGCGCTGGACAAAAATAGCTGTGGACCAAAAGATCCTTAAGGTTCCTACCTCTACGGTAGGTGACACTAGGGTTCTGCATGATGACTGTCCTTAGGTCATTATCTGCCCACAGAACATGCCAATGTTTCTTTAGTATGCGAAAGATCTGATTATTTTGAGCATCATAGGTGCCGATACACCTAACCTGTGGTGTCTTAGGGTCCTTGGTTCTGGCCTTTAGTAAATCGCTCCTGTCAATGTTCTTTGCTCTAGCATAGAAACATAGAAACATAGAATGTGTCGGCAGATAAGAACCTTTTGGCCCATCTAGTCTGCCCAATATATCTGAATCCTATGAATAGTCCCTGGCCCTATCTTATATGAAGGATAGCCTTATGCCTATCCCATGCATGCTTAAACCCCTTCACTGTATTTGCAGCTACCACTTCTGCAGGAAGGCTATTCTATGCATCCACTACTCTCTCAGTAGAGTAATACTTCCTTATATTACTTTTAAACCTTTGCCCCTCTAATTTAAAACTGTGTCCTCTTGTGGTAGTTTTTCTTCTTTTAAATATGCTCTCCTCCTTTACCGAGTTGATTCCCTTTATGTATTTAAAAGTTTCTATCATATCCCCTCTGTCTCTTCTTTCTTCCAAGCTATACATATTAAGGTCCTTTAACCTTTCCTGGTAAGTTTTATCCTGCAATCCATGTACTAGTTTAGTAGCTCTTCTCTGAACTCTCTCTAGAGTATCTATATCCTTCTGGAGATATGGCCTCCAGTACTGCGCACAATACTCCAAGTGAGGTCTCACCAGTGTTCTGTACAGCGGCATAAGCACTTCACTCTTTCTACTGCTTATACCTCTCCCTATACATCCAAGCATTCTGCTGGCATTTCGTGCTGCTCTATTACATTGTCTTCCCACCTTTAAGTCTTCTGAAATAATTACTCCTAAATCCCTTTCCTCAGATACTGAGGTCAGGACTGTGTCAAATATTCTATATTCTGCCCTTGGGTTTTTACGCCCCAGGTGCATTATCTTGCACTTATCCAAATTAAATTTCAGTTGCCAGAGTTCTGACCATTCTTCTAGTTTTCCTAAATCCTTTTCCATAGGCCTTATGTAGAACCTTTTTGGGGTATCCCCTAGCACGGAACCGATCATATAGGGTGTTACACTCTTTGACAAAGGTCACCTCATCCGAGCAATTCCTGCGGGCCCTAATATATTGCCCTACAGGAATGCCCATTTTTAGGGGTCTTGGATGGTAACTACCCCACTGTAATAGATTGTTCGTAGCCGTGGGCTTGCGGTGAATTTCAGACTGGATGTGGCCATCAGGGTCCAGGGTGAGCTTAAGATCCAGAAAAGTGATAGTGCTATCATGTATCTCAGAGGTAAAGACCATCCCTATAGTGTTGTGATTAAGTGCTGAAACAAACTGGTGAAACTTATCAGTGGGGCCTTCCCATAATAATAGTACATCATCAATGTACCTGCCCCAGAAAAGAATGTGCTGTGTAAACTCAAAAAAATCTGGTGTAAAAACAATAGTGTCCTCCCACCAACCTAAAAATAAGTTTGCATAATTTGGTGCACACTTACTTCCCATTGCGGTCCCAACCTTTTGTAAATAGAATTGGCCGTCAAAGAGAAAATAATTGTGTGTGAGTAAGAAACTGAGGAGAGTCAAGAGAAACTCATTATGTGCACGAAACTGGATGCTCTTAGTGGAAAGAAAAGAAGAAACTGCCCTAATCCCTAGCTCGTGTCTAATGTTGGTGTATAGTGCCTCAACATCAAGGCTAGCTAATTTAGTGTCTGAAGTAACCTGAATATCCTGGAGCCTGATGACCACATCCTTAGTATCTTTGATATAGGAGGGCAAACTCGGTACAAAGGGTGCTATAAATACATCGACATACTGGCTGATATTTTCAGTCAGACTGTTGTTACCAGATATAATAGGTCTTCCTGGTACTGGTCGTCTCTGTTTGTGCACCTTGGGGATAGCATATATAGTGGCGATGGTGGGGTGCGTCTTAAAAAGGTACTTAAATTCCTCTTTTGAGATTAGATTATCCTCCTTAGCTGTAGAGAGTATAATTTTTAATTCTCCCAAAAACTTCTCTGTTGGATTGAGATCCAATAGCTGATAGGTGTCTGTTTGTTTAACCAGGGCATCAACCATTTTTTTGTAGTCAGGCTTATTCATTAGGATGACATTTCCGCCCTTGTCCGAGGGTTTGATTACCAGTTGATCATTTAGGCTAAGTTCATCTAATGCCCGTTGTTCGTATACCTCCAGATTGGACTGAGTGGTCGGTATTTTTGTACTCAAGGTTTTGAGATCACCTGTCACCAGTTGTACAAAGGTGTCAATGTTACCATACTGGGAGAATGAAGGTGTATATTTAGATTGAGGTTTTAAGGTTGCTAACAGTGCTTCAACTAGATCCTGTACATTCTCATCCAGAGTATCCAGTGACTCTAAAATAGCTAGAGCTTCTTTTTCTCTAGCCTGTGTACGCTGGAAATCCCTGGACTGCTGGTTAAAGGATTTATGCAGAGCCAGCTTTCTTGCGAAAAGGTTTATGTCCTTGACCCAGTTAAAGCACTGGAAAGCTGGTGTTGGTGTAAAGGATAAACCCTTTCTAAGTACCTGAAGATGTCCTGGTCCTAACTGAAAAGTTGAGAGGTTAATCACTCTGAGTGGATCATCTATGTCCTGACATTTTATGCCCACTTCTCCCTGTCTCTCAGGGCAGGGCCCTGACCTAAAGACCTGTCTCTCAGGGCGGCCCAAGCGTAGATACCGGGCTAGAGGTCAGTCCAGTCAAAGGAAGACACCGGCCCCCCAGACAGGAACTTTGACACAAACGGGGCAAATATGGCAGGGTACCCAGGGGTACAATCCCATATTAAATACCACTGCGTCAGTGTCCACCCCAGTACCATCAGCCGATCTACAACAGCCAGGACCATTTTTCCCTCCTGGATCATCTGGTGTCTCATGTGCTTCATCTATGACAATGCCTACTGTAACAGCGCCTGTGAGTCTTCCCTCTTTTTTAGGTCAGGGCCCTGCCCTGAGAGACAGGGAGAAGTGGGCATACAATGTCAGGACATAGATGATCCACTCAGAGTGATTAACCTCTCAACTTTTCAGTTAGGACCAGGGCTTACTCAGGTACTTAGAAAGGGTTTATCCTTTACATCAACACCAGCTTTCCAGTGCTTTAACTGGGTCAAGGACATAAACCTTTTCGCAAGAAAGCTGGCTCTGCATAAATCCTTTAACCAGCAGTCCAGGGATTTCCAGCGTACACAGGCTAGAGAAAAAGAGGCTCTAGCTATTTTAGAGTCACTGGATACTCTGGATGAGAATGTACAGGATCTAGTTGAAGCACCGCTATCAACCTTAAAACCTCAATCTAAATATACACCTTCATTCTCCCAGTATGGTAACATTGACACCTTTGTACAACTGGTGACAGGTGATCTCAAAACCTTGAGTACAAAAATACCGACCACTCAGTCCAATCTGGAGGTGTACGAACAACGGGCATTAGATGAACTTAGCCTAAATGATCAACTGGTAATCAAACCCTCGGACAAGGGCGGAAATGTCGTCCTAATGAATAAGCCTGACTACAAAAAAATGGTTGATGCCCTGGTTAAACAAACAGAC
Source organism: Bufo bufo (assembly GCF_905171765.1). Taxonomy (NCBI): domain Eukaryota; kingdom Metazoa; phylum Chordata; class Amphibia; order Anura; family Bufonidae; genus Bufo; species Bufo bufo. The sequence goes on from NC_053390.1 coordinate 496,600,344, forward strand.
ATCTATTAGCTATTGGATCTCAATCCAACAGAGAAGTTTTTGGGAGAATTAAAAATTATACTCTCTACAGCTAAGGAGGATAATCTAATCTCAAAAGAGGAATTTAAGTACCTTTTTAAGACGCACCCCACCATCGCCACTATATATGCTATCCCCAAGGTGCACAAACAGAGACGACCAGTACCAGGAAGACCTATTATATCTGGTAACAACAGTCTGACTGAAAATATCAGCCAGTATGTCGATGTATTTATAGCACCCTTTGTACCGAGTTTGCCCTCCTATATCAAAGATACTAAGGATGTGGTCATCAGGCTCCAGGATATTCAGGTTACTTCAGACACTAAATTAGCTAGCCTTGATGTTGAGGCACTATACACCAACATTAGACACGAGCTAGGGATTAGGGCAGTTTCTTCTTTTCTTTCCACTAAGAGCATCCAGTTTCGTGCACATAATGAGTTTCTCTTGACTCTCCTCAGTTTCTTACTCACACACAATTATTTTCTCTTTGACGGCCAATTCTATTTACAAAAGGTTGGGACCGCAATGGGAAGTAAGTGTGCACCAAATTATGCAAACTTATTTTTAGGTTGGTGGGAGGACACTATTGTTTTTACACCAGATTTTTTTGAGTTTACACAGCACATTCTTTTCTGGGGCAGGTACATTGATGATGTACTTGTCATGGTCTTACCTGCTTGCTGCTCTCCTTCGTTTGACATGTGCTGGCGGCCATCTTGGGTCCTGGGTTTCTTGTAGCCTTCCACCCTGCGGCTCCTCCTTCCCCTGGGAGGAGCTGGAGGCCTAGCTCATATATATAGGAGGTCTGTGGCTTCAGTTCCTTGCTTGGTCCTCTTGTGTTCACATGCTTCTAAGACTGCTGCTGCTTCTGGTTCCTGATCCTGGCTTCGTCTGACTACCCTGCTGGTTCCTGATCCTGGCTTCGTCTGACTACCCTGCTGGTTCCTGATCCTGGCTTCGTCTGACTACCCTGCTGGTTCCTGATCCTGGCTTCGTCTGACTACCCTTCTGGTTCCTGACCTCTGGCTTCGCAAAGACTCTGCTCGGTTTCACCATCCGTTTGGACTTTTGGTTTACAGCTTTATTTTCAATAAAGTCTTCTTATTTTCACTTATCTCTTGTTGTACGTCTGGTTCATGGTTCCGTGACATTAGGACCAAGCCATGAATTCTGACGGTACAGGGCCATCCTCGCTACCCACGCTGGTTGCCAGACTTGATCAGCAGGATCACCTGTTGGGTCGGTTCGCTGTGGCGTTGCAAACCCTGCTTGAACGCACGGCTCATTTCGCTCCCGTTGCCGATGGGTCGGTTGTCGCTCCTGGGCTCGCTCCTACTGCCGCTCCGGTTGTTGCGCCAGAGTCTACCCCGACACCTGTTGTTGCGCCTGCGGTGTTTCGGGGTATGACCGGTTCTGCCCCTCTTCCACAGCGCTTTGGGGGAGAGCCAACTCAGTGCCGAGGTTTCCTTAACCAGGTGGGCATTTATTTCGAGTTGCTGCCACATGCCTTTCCTACTGAGAGATCAAAGGTGGGCTTCTTGATCTCGCTGCTCTCGGACAAGGCCTTGGCCTGGGCCAGCCCTTTATGGGAGAACAACAATCCGGTGGTTGCCGAGTTGTCCGGTTTTGTTGCTTCTCTTCGGAAGGTATTCGATGTGCCGGCTCGTGCTGCCTCTGCTGCGAAGCTCCTTATGTCCATCAGACAGGGTTCACGATCCGTAGCTGAATACGCCATTGAGTTTCGTACCCTGGCAGCAGAGGTGGGCTGGAATAATGAGGCTCTGGTCGCTGCTTTCTCTCATGGTCTCTCGGATGCCTTGAAGGATGAGGTTGCAGCTAAGGACCTACCAGTTGAGCTCGAGTCTCTTATTTCTTTCCTGATTTTGATTGACACCAGACTCAGGGAGAGACCTTCCTTTAAGGAGAACCTGCGGAGGTCTTCTAACAGATTGGTGCCTACGTTTGCTGTCCCACCCGTGCCTCCCTCTCCTCCCACGCCTCCTGGGGATGACTTGTCTGGGGGTGAACCCATGCAGCTGGGGTTTGCTCGCCTGTCCGAGGGGGAGAGGGCACTCCGGAGACGCGAGGGCCGATGCATGTACTGTGGTCTCGGTGGGCATTTTCGGTTGGCATGTCCGAACCGTCCGGGAAACGCTCGTACCCTGAGATCCTGTCGGGGGCAGATCTTGGGTGGAGTCTCCTCGTCCCCGGTTTCCCGTGTTGACAAACCACTGATCACTGTTGTCCTCTCCTGGGTCGGGGGCTCGGTAACGACCCAGGCGTTGGTGGACTCTGGTGCTGGTGGTTTGTTCATTGATAGTGTGTTCGCTGCCGCCAATTCCATTCCTCTGCAGGCTCGAGGTTCCCCACTGGCTCTTGAGGCGATAGACGGCAGACCCCTTCTGCCGCCACACGTGACTCATGAGACCCTTCCAGTGGGGATAGCCATTGGTGCCGTTCACAGAGAGTCGGTCTGCCTCCAGGTTATTTCGTCTCCACACTACTCGGTGGTCTTGGGGTACCCCTGGCTCCAGAAGCATAATCCGACTTTCGATTGGAGATCGGTCGAGATCCTCTCGTGGTCACCGCAGTGTGGGGCTAGTTGCATCCATGGGTCTGTCAAGTTGCTGTGTACTTCCTCGGACTCTCTGTTGCCTCCTGAATACGAGGAGTACCGGGATGTATTCGATAAGGTGCGCGCGGTTGCCCTACCTCCGCACCGCCCATACGATTGTGCCATAGAGTTACAATCTGGTGCCGTTCCTCCTCGTGGCAAAGTCTATCCACTGTCGGTAGCGGAGAATGAGGCCATGGAGGAGTACGTGAGGGAGGCGCTTTCACGCGGACACATTCGCAAATCTTCGTCCCCGGCAGGGGCTGGATTTTTCTTTGTGAAAAAGAAGGGCGGTGAGTTGAGGCCTTGCATCGATTACAGGGGTCTCAATCGCATCACGATCAAGAACGCTTACCCGATACCCTTGATTTCCGAGCTGTTCGATCGCCTTAAAGGGGCCACGGTCTTTACCAAACTCGACCTGAGGGCGGCATATAACCTGGTAAGGATCAAGGCGGGCGATGAGTGGAAGACCGCGTTTAACACCAGGACCGGTCATTACGAATCCTTGGTTATGCCCTTTGGGTTGTGCAATGCGCCCGCAGTCTTTCAGGAATTCATCAACGATGTTTTCCGTGACCTGTTGCAGCAGTGTGTGGTAGTCTATTTGGATGACATCTTGGTATATTCTGAATCCATGGAGGCCCACATTCTGGATGTCAGACGAGTGTTGCAACGGTTACGAGAGAACAAGCTGTTCGGTAAGCTTGAGAAATGCGAATTTCACCGATCCCAGGTAACCTTCTTAGGTTACATCATTTCCGCTGAGGGGTTCTCCATGGATCCTGAGAAGGTTTCGGCTGTCTTACAGTGGCCCCAGCCCAGTGGTCTTCGTTCCCTGCAGCGCTTTTTGGGCTTCGCCAATTATTATCGGAAGTTCATCAGGGACTTTTCCATGCTGGCCAAGCCTCTCACGGATCTGACCAGGAAGGGCAGTAATTCCCAGGTCTGGCCGCTCGAGGCCATCCGAGCTTTTGAGGCCCTAAAGTCCGCCTTTGTGTCGGCTCCGATTCTGTCGCATCCCAACCCTGGGTTGCCCTTTGTCCTCGAGGTGGACGCGTCTGAGACGGGAGTAGGCGCCCTTCTGTCTCAGCGTAGAACACCAGAGGGTCCTCTGCTTCCTTGTGGGTTTTACTCCCGGAAACTGTCTTCCGCGGAGTGCAACTATCAGATTGGTGACAGGGAGTTATTGGCCATCGTGCAGGCCCTTAAAGAATGGAGGCACTTGCTCGAGGGTTCGGTGGTTCCGGTTCTCATCCTGACGGACCACAAGAATCTGACCTACCTTTCTGAGGCCAAGAGATTGACACCACGTCAGGCCAGATGGGCTCTGTTCTTGTCACGTTTTAATTACGTGGTCTCCTACCTACCCGGTTCCAAGAACATCAGGGCGGATGCCTTATCACGGCAGTACTCCGAGCTGTCCAGGGAGGAGTCGATTCCGACTTCGGTCATACCTCCGAATCAGATCCTGGCCGCCATTCGCACCAGCCTGACCTCTCCCCTGGGTGAGCAGATTTTGGCGGCTCAATCTGGTGCTCCCTCTGGGAGACCCAACGGCAGATGTTTTGTGCCTGAGGAGTTGCGCACTCGGTTGTTGCGAACCTACCATAACTCCAAGACCGCGGGGCATCCTGGAAAGAATCAGCTGTCCTGGGCTGTTTCACGTCTGTTCTGGTGGCCTTCCCTACGTTCCGACATCGCCGCATATGTAGCGGCATGCTCCGTTTGTGCCCAGAGTAAGTCCCCTCGGCACCTTCCGTTGGGCCTTCTGCAACCCATAGCCACCGGGGAGCGCCCATGGTCACACCTGGGGATGGATTTCATTGTGGACCTCCCTGCATCCCGAGGCCATACGGTCATTCTCATGATTGTGGATCGGTTTTCCAAAATGTGCCACTGTGTTCCTCTCAAGAAGTTACCCTCTGCACAAGAGTTGGCCACGATTTTTGCCAGGGAGGTCTTCCGGTTGCACGGTTTGCCTAAGGAGATTGTGTCGGATCGGGGGAGTCAGTTTGTGTCCAGGTTCTGGCGCGCCTTTTGCTCCCAGTTGGGGATTCATCTCTCCTTCTCCTCGGCCTACCACCCTCAGTCCAATGGGGCCGCAGAACGATCCAATCAGGCCTTGGAGCAATTCCTTCGTTGCTATGTCTCCGATCACCAAGACAATTGGGTTGACCTCCTGCCTTGGGCTGAGTTTGCCAGGAACACGGCGGTGAACTCTTCCTCTGGGACGTCTCCCTTCATGGCCAATTATGGGTTCCAACCTGCCGTGTTACCGGAGGTATTCTCTCCCCAGGATATTCCGGCTGTGGAGGATCACCTTTCCGTCCTACGTGCTTCTTGGGTACAGATCCAGAAGTCCCTTGAGGTCTCTGCGCAGCGCCAGAGATTCCAGGCTGATCGCAGACGAGCGCCTGCTCCTTCCTACCAGGTCGGAGACCGTGTATGGTTGTCCACCCGCAACCTCAACCTTCGAGTGCCCACTCCCAAGCTGGCGCCTCGCTTTGTTGGTCCCTTCCGAGTGCTTCGCAGGGTAAACCCGGTAGCCTATGCCCTTGCGCTTCCTCCTGGCATGCGGATCTCCAACGTGTTTCATGTCTCCCTGTTGAAGCCACTGGTGTGTAATCGTTTCACTTCCTCGGTTCCTCGGCCTCGTCCGGTCCAAGTGGGCAATCGTGAGGAATATGAGGTGAGCAATATCCTGGACTCACGCCTGGTCCGCGGTCGGTTGCAGTTTTTGGTCCATTGGCGTGGTTATGGTCCAGAGGAGCGTTCCTGGGTTCCCTCCGCAGATGTCCATGCTCCTGCCTTGCTCCGAGCCTTCCACGCACGCTTCCCTCAGAAACCGTTTTGTGCTCCGCGGAGGAGGGGCCCTTGAGGGGGAGGTACTGTCATGGTCTTACCTGCTTGCTGCTCTCCTTCGTTTGACATGTGCTGGCGGCCATCTTGGGTCCTGGGTTTCTTGTAGCCTTCCACCCTGCGGCTCCTCCTTCCCCTGGGAGGAGCTGGAGGCCTAGCTCATATATATAGGAGGTCTGTGGCTTCAGTTCCTTGCTTGGTCCTCTTGTGTTCACATGCTTCTAAGACTGCTGCTGCTTCTGGTTCCTGATCCTGGCTTCGTCTGACTACCCTGCTGGTTCCTGATCCTGGCTTCGTCTGACTACCCTGCTGGTTCCTGATCCTGGCTTCGTCTGACTACCCTGCTGGTTCCTGATCCTGGCTTCGTCTGACTACCCTTCTGGTTCCTGACCTCTGGCTTCGCAAAGACTCTGCTCGGTTTCACCATCCGTTTGGACTTTTGGTTTACAGCTTTATTTTCAATAAAGTCTTCTTATTTTCACTTATCTCTTGTTGTACGTCTGGTTCATGGTTCCGTGACAGTACTATTATTATGGGAAGGCCCCACTGATAAGTTTCACCAGTTTGTTTCAGCACTTAATCACAACACTATAGGGATGGTCTTTACCTCTGAGATACATGATAGCACTATCACTTTTCTGGATCTTAAGCTCACCCTGGACCCTGATGGCCACATCCAGTCTGAAATTCACCGCAAGCCCACGGCTACGAACAATCTATTACAGTGGGGTAGTTACCATCCAAGACCCCTAAAAATGGGCATTCCTGTAGGGCAATATATTAGGGCCCGCAGGAATTGCTCGGATGAGGTGACCTTTGTCAAAGAGTGTAACACCCTATATGATCGGTTCCGTGCTAGGGGATACCCCAAAAAGGTTCTACATAAGGCCTATGGAAAAGGATTTAGGAAAACTAGAAGAATGGTCAGAACTCTGGCAACTGAAATTTAATGTGGATAAGTGCAAGATAATGCACCTGGGGCGTAAAAACCCAAGGGCAGAATATAGAATATTTGACACAGTCCTGACCTTAGTATCTGAGGAAAGGGATTTAGGAGTAATTATTTCAGAAGACTTAAAGGTGGGAAGACAATGTAATAGAGCAGCACGAAATGCCAGCAGAATGCTTGGATGTATAGGGAGAGGTATAAGCAGTAGAAAGAGTGAAGTGCTTATGCCGCTGTACAGAACACTGGTGAGACCTCACTTGGAGTATTGTGAGCAGTACTGGAGGCCATATCTCCAGAAGGATATAGATACTCTAGAGAGAGTTCAGAGAAGAGCTACTAAACTAGTACATGGATTGCAGGATAAAACTTACTAGGAAAGGTTAAAGGACCTTAATATGTATAGCTTGGAAGAAAGAAGAGACAGAGGGGATATGATAGAAACTTTTAAATACATAAAGGGAATCAACTCGGTAAAGGAGGAGAGCATATTTAAAAGAAGAAAAACTACCACAAGAGGACACAGTTTTAAATTAGAGGGGCAAAGGTTTAAAAGTAGTATAAGGAAGTATTACTTTACTGAGAGAGTAGTGGATGCATAGAATAGCCTTCCTGCAGAAGTGGTAGCTGCAAATACAGTGAAGGGGTTTAAGCATGCATGGGATAGGCATAAGGCTATCCTTCATATAAGATAGGGCCAGGGACTATTCATAGGATTCAGATATATTGGGCAGACTAGATGGGCCAAAAGGTTCTTATCTGCCGACACATTCTATGTTTCTATGTTTCTATGCTAGAGCAAAGAACATTGACAGGAGCGATTTACTAAAGGCCAGAACCAAGGACCCTAAGACACCACAGGTTAGGTGTATCGGCACCTATGATGCTCAAAATAATCAGATCTTTCGCATACTAAAGAAACATTGGCATGTTCTGTGGGCAGATAATGACCTAAGGACAGTCATCATGCAGAACCCTAGTGTCACCTACCGTAGAGGTAGGAACCTTAAGGATCTTTTGGTCCACAGCTATTTTTGTCCAGCGCCACCCAAAATCACCTGGCTTAAGTCAAATGTAGTGGGTACTTACCCCTGTGGGGACTGTATCTTCTGTCCTCTTGTCCAAAAATGTCGATCCTTCAGTAATCCTGTAGACAAAAAAGAATATCATATTAAACAATTTATCAATTGTAAGACCAAGGGAATTGTCTATGTCATTCAATGTCCCTGTCTTAAGATTTATGTGGGAAAGACATCTCAAGAGTTCCGTAGAAGGATTTGTCAGCACATCAGTAGTATTAATACCAAAGCTGACACCTCTGTCTCTAGGCACGTTAGAGCCTATCATGGAGGGGATTATAAGGTACTTAAATTTTGGGGTATATGTAAGAAAACCCTGGATGCCAGAAGAGGAGATCTTGATGCTATCCTACTGCAGGAAGAAACCAGGTGGATTTACCGATTGGACAGTCTGAGCCCCAAAGGGCTTAATGAAGGATTTGCTTTCACTGCTTTTCTCGGATGATTAGGAGAGGTGCAGGTTGCTATTTTGTTTTGTTTTGTTTTTGTTTTTGATTCTGTTTCCTCTGTCATCTTTCTGTCATAAGTTCTGACATTTAACCAAGGAATGTTTTGTATGGACCCCAACTACTGTTTGTTTTATAATAGTTATAGCCACCAGAGTTTTTGCCACTCCATCCATCATTTTGCCTTTACCTTTAGAACAGCTGCTCTGATGACACAGGGCCAACTGTGGGTGGTTTACCCACCCCTATAGCTATAATTTGCCCATTTTTTGTCTCCAGCCCCTGATTTGCCCTTTGGCTATGATACTAAAGGAACAAGGTGAGCTGATGAGTAACCATATAGTATAGTGTCCTACTGTACAACCGTCAGCACATGAGTCGCAGCTTCTAATAAGGCATCTGTTTGGATGGTAATGCATCTCAAAGACTATGTTTGGATCTACCTACCACCCCCTCCAGTCTAGTCCGGGCGTATCATCCATCTGCGTAAGTTATCCCTCTTCTTCATCTCTCCCCTCACGTCCAAGTCTGTGCGCACATACAAGTAGCGCAGCGCATGCGCAGTCCACAGGTGACGACTGTAAAGGGCGACAGACATATGCGCGTCATCCCTGCTATCGTGAACACAATCTAAGTGTTCGCGCAGCCTCCCTTCACGCAGAGCGTCACCTCTGACGTGTCGGGTGGGCGTGATCTACGGCTCTCCAATGGGATGAATGAACGGGTAGGACCCATGGCTCTGATTGGATGCTCGTGCCGTGTGTAGTGGGCTGATTCGGCATGTACATATGCTAATCAAAGTAACCACACTATTTAAAGTTACAGTTGTTTGGGGCCATTCGTCGCTGCCCATTTGCCCCTGAAGAAGCCAGAACTCTGGCGAAACATGTCGGGGGGCAGTAATAGATTTTAACTGCATTGCACCTCCTCACTGGTCACCACAGCTTCACGGTTACTTAGCCGATGGTGTCTGGTGCAGTCTAAACATTCAGTTGGTTTGAGCACAGCTGCTGAACACTGCATCTCTGTGCGTTTTCAGTCATTTAATCACTTCAGTCTGTGAATAAACGCTTTAAGAGACATATATGAACGGTGGGCAGTGTTCTCCCTCCCACGCCACCTTTCAAGGGTATCAAGACTACCCTCCACAGCGTGCAGTGAACCGCTGACGGCGTCAAGGCAGTGTGTAGCTCCGCCAGTGACAGTGGTACCCTGTCTATAGGGACATGTAGTGAGAGATAGAGCAATTCTCCCCTCCCCTCACTTAGTGCAGGTATCACCGCTATCAGAGTTAAGGTGCTTTGTATTTTTAACTTTTCATTCTTTGGTTGTCTTTATTTCAATTAAAGGGTGCATGTCGCACATATACAATATATATACTTTTAGAACTACCTCAATAAAAGTGAAGTTTTAAATACCTGGGTCAAGATAGGTTTCTCTGTCTAGTTAGGCATTTGTAAATATCATATAGATTCTCTGCTATGGGACCTCTCTCCTCTGCCTGGGTGCCTGGGCCTAAATATGTGACAATGGACTGTTCCAGTGGTGGGTGACGTGAAGCATGATTCTTTGCTATGACATGAAGACTGATTCTCTGCTGACATGAAGCCAGATTCTCTGCTATGGGACCTCTCTCCTCTGCCTGGGTGCCTGGGCCTAAATATCTGACAATGGACTGTTCCAGTGGTGGGTGACGTGAGGCATGATTCTCTGCTATGACATGAAGACTGAATCTCTGCTGACATGAAGCCAGATTCTATGTTATGGGACCTCTCTCCTCTGTCTGGGTGCCGGGGCCTAAATTATATGACAATGGACTGTTCCAATGTTGGGTGACGTGAAGCATGATTCTCTGCTATGACATGAAGACTGATTCTCTGCTGACATGAAGCCTGAATCTCTGTTATGGGACCTCTCTCATCTGCCTGGGTGCCGGGGCCTAAATATCTGACAATGGACTGTTCCAGTGGTGGGTGACGTGAAGCATGATTCTCTGCTATGACATGAAGACTGATTCTCTGCTATCATGAAGCCTGAATCTCTGCTATGGGACCTCTCTCCTCTGCCTGGGTGCCTGGGCCTAAATATCTGACAATGGACTGTTCCAGTGGTGGGTGACGTGAAGCATGATTCTCTGCTATGACATGAAGACTGATTCTCTGCTGACATGAAGCCAGATTCTCTGCTATGGGAGCTCTCTCCTCTGCCTGGGTGCCTGGACCTAAATATCTGACAATGGACTGTTCCAGTGGTGGGTGACGTGAAGCATGATTCTCTGCTATGACATGAAGACTGATTCTCTGCTGACATGAAGCCAGATTCTCTGCTATGGGACCTCTCTCCTCTGCCGGGGTGCCTGGGCCTAAATATCTGACAATGGACTGTTCCAGTGGTGGGTGACGTGAAGCCTGATTCTCTGCTATGACATGAAGCCTGATTCTCTGCTATGACATGAAGACTGATTCTCTGCTGACATGAAGCCAGATTCTCTGCTATGGGACCTCTCTCCTCTGTCTGGGTGCCGGGGCCTAAATATCTGACAATGGACTGTTCCAATGTTGGGTGACGTGAAGCATGATTCTCTGCTATGACATGAAGACTGATTCTCTGCTGACATGAAGCCTGAATCTCTGTTGTGGGACCTCTCTCCTCTGCCTGGGTGCCGGGGCCTAAATATCTGACAGTGGACTGTTCCAATGTTGGCTGACGTTAAGCCTGATTCTCTGCTATGACATGAAGACTGATTCTCTGCTGACATGAAGCCAGATTCTATGTTATGGGACCTCTCTCCTCTGTCTGGGTGCCGGGGCCTAAAAATATCTGACAGTGGCCTGTTCCAGTGGAGGGTGACATGAAGCCTGATTCTCTGCTATGACATGAAGACTGATTCTCTGCTGAGTCGCTGACATGAAGCCTGAATCTCTGTTATGGGACCTCTCTCCTCTGTCTGGGTGCCGGGGCCTAAATTATATGACAATGGACTGTTCCAATGTTGGGTGACGTGAAGCATGATTCTCTGCTATGACATGAAGACTGATTCTCTGCTGACATGAAGCCAGATTCTATGTTATGGGATCTCTCTCCTCTGTCTGGGTGCCGGGGCCTAAAAATATCTGACAGTGGCCTGTTCCAGTGGTGGGTGACATGAAGCCTGATTCTCTGCTATGACATGAAGACTGATTCTCTGCTGAGTCGCTGACATGAAGCCAGATTCTATGTTATGGGACCTCTCTCCTCTGTCTGGGTGCCGGGGCCTAAATTATATGACAATGGACTGTTCCAATGTTGGGTGACATGAAGCATGATTCTCTGCTATGACATGAAGACTGATTCTCTGCTGACATGAAGCCTGAATCTCTGTTATGGGACCTCTCTCCTCTGCCTGGGTGCCGGGGCCTAAATATCCGACAATGGACTGTTCCAGTGGTGGGTGGCGTGAACCCTGATTCTCTGCTATGACATGAAGACTGATTCTCTGCTGACATGAAGCCAGATTCTATGTTATGGGACCTCTCTCCTCTGTCTGGGTGCCGGGGCCTAAATTATATGACAATGGACTGTTCCAATGTTGGGTGACGTGAAGCATGATTCTCTGCTATGACATGAAGACTGATTCTCTGCTGACATGAAGCCTGAATCTCTGTTATGGGACCTCTCTCCTCTGCCTGGGTGCCGGGGCCTAAATATCTGACAATGGACTGTTCCAGTGGTGGGTGACGTGAGGCATGATTCTCTGCTATGACATGAAGACTGATTCTCTGCTGACATGAAGCCTGAATCTCTGCTATGGGACCTCTCTCCTCTGCCTGGGTGCCTGGGCCTAAATATCTGACAATGGACTGTTCCAGTGGTGGGTGACGTGAAGCCTGATTCTCTGCTATGACATGAAGACTGATTCTCTGCTGACATGAAGCCAGATTCTCTGCTATGGGACCTCTCTCCTCTGCCTGGGCCTAAATATCTGACAATGGACTGTTCCAGTGGTGGGTGACGTGAAGCATGATTCTCTGCTATGACATGAAGACTGATTCTCTGCTGACATGAAGCCAGATTCTCTGCTATGGGACCTCTCTCCTCTGCCTGGGTGCCTGGGCCTAAATATCTGACAATGGACTGTTCCAGTGGTGGGTGACGTGAAGCCTGATTCTCTGCTATGACATGAAGCCTGATTCTCTGCTATGACATGAAGACTGATTCTCTGCTGACATGAAGCCACATTCTATGTTATGGGACCTCTCTCCTCTGCCTGGGTGCCGGGGCCTAAATATCTGACAATGGACTGTTCCAGTTTTGGGTGACGTGAAGCCTGATTCTCTGCTATGACATGAAGACTGATTCTCTGCTGACATGAAGCCTGATTCTCTGCTATGGGACCTCTCTCCAATTGATATTGGTTAATTTTTTTATTTATTTTTTTAATTCATTTCCCTATCCACATTTGTTTGCAGGGGATTTAACTACATTTTGCTGCCTTTTGCAGCCCTCTAGCCTTTTCCTTTGCTGTTTTACAGCCTTTTTAGTGCCAAAAAATTCGGGTCCCCATTGACTTCAATGGGATTCGGGACGAAGTTCGGGTCGGGTTCGGATCCCGAACCCGAACATTTCCGGGAAGTTCGGCCGAACTTCTCGAACCCGAACATCCAGGTGTTCGCTCAACTTTACCTATGACCAATCAAAAATACAGTCGTGGCCAAAAGTTTTGAGAATTACATAAATATTGGAAATTGGAAAAGTTGCTGCTTAAGTTTTTATAATAGCAATTTGCATATACTCCAGAATGTTATGAAGAGTGATCAGATGAGTTGCAAAGTCCTTCTTTGGCATGAAAATGAACTTAATCCCCAAAAAACTTTCCACTGCATTTCATTGCTGTCATTAAAGGACCTGCTGAGATCATTTCAGTAATCGTCTTGTTAACTCAGGTGAGAATGTTGACGAGCACAAGGCTGGAGATCATTATGTCAGGCTGATTGGGTTAAAATGGCAGACTTGACATGTTAAAAGGAGGGTAATGCTTGAAATCATTGTTCTTCCATTGTTAACCATGGTGACCTGCAAAGAAACGCGTGCAGCCATCATTGCGTTGCATAAAAATGGCTTCACAGGCAAGGATATTGTGGTTACTAAGATTGTACCTCAATCAACAATTTATAGGATCATCAAGAACTTCAAGGAAAGAGGTTCAATTCTTGTTAAGAAGGCTTCAGGGCGTCCAAGAAAGTCCAGCAAGCGCCAGGATCGTCTCCTAAAGAGGATTCAGCTGTGGGATCGGAGTGCCACCAGTGCAGAGCTTGCTCAGGAATGGCATCAGGCAGGTGTGAGCGCATTTGCACGCACAGTGAGGCGAAGACTTTTGGAAGATGGCCTGGTGTCAAGAAGGGCAGCAAAGAAGCCACTTCTCTCCAAAAAAAACATCAGGGACAGATTGATCTTCTGCAGAAAGTTTGGTGAATGGACTGCTGAGAACTGGGGCAAAGTCATATTCTCCGATGAAGCCTCTTTCCGATTGTTTGGGGAATCTGGAAAAAGGCTTGTCCGGAGAAGATAAGGTGAGCGCTACCATCAGTCCTGTTTCATGCCAACAGTAAAGCATCCTGAGACCATTCATGTGTGGGGTTGCTTCTCATCCAAGGGAGTGGGCTCACTCACAATTTTGCACAAAAACACAGCCATGAATAAAGAATGGTACCAAAACACCCTCCAACAGCAACTTCTTCCAACAATCCAACAACAGTTTGGTGAAGAACAATGCATTTTCCAGCACGATGGAGCACCGTGCCATAAGGCAAAAGTGATAACTAAGTGGCTTGGGGACCAAAACGTTGACATTTTGGGTCCATGGCCTGGAAACTCCCCAGATCTTAATCCCATTGAGAACTTGTAGTCAATCCTTAAGAGGCGGGTGGACAAACAAAAACCCACTAATTCTGACAAACTCCAAGAAGTGATTATGAAAGAATGGGTTGCTATCAGTCAGGAATTGGCCCAGAAGTTGATTGAGAGCATGCCCAGTCGAATTGCAGAGGTCCTGAAAATGAAGGGCCAACACTGCAAATACTGACTCTTTGCATAAATGTCATGTAATTGTCGATAAAAGCCTTTGAAACGTATGAAGTGCGTGTAATTATATTTCACTACATCACAGAAACAACTGAAACAAAGATCTAAAAGCAGTTTAGCAGCAAACTTTGTGAAAACTAATATTTGTGTCATTCTCAAAACTTTTGGCCACGACTGTATATGATATTAATATGATAAAATATTCAGCTCGGCAATCAGACTAAGGAAAATAACTTTCCAAGGGTTTAGTCCTCTTTTCAAATAATGTCAGATCTTCCATTAACAATATGCATCTTTGCTAAGAGAATAATCAGCATTATGGAGGCCCTTAAGACTATATATTTGTCACGGCTGAGGATGGGGAAAACCCTCAGCCGTGCGATGACGAAGATGTAAGTCGCTGCAAGGCCAGGACAGAGATCAGGGAGCAGGTCACCTCCTAAAGCTTCCCTAAATTTGACCCTGACTCCTAGCTGCATGAGCCGCCCTTGAAGGTAGGAGGGCTCATGCTCAGGAACCTCGGATCCCTACTCACCCTCCGCCGATCCCTGAACTAGGAGCTGGGTAGACCACCTGTTCCTCCTGGATGCGGAGAAACAGGAGTCTAAACTGGCCGAGCTGCAAGGGGATATAAACATAAACAGACTATGGATATGGCAGGAGAGTGAAAGCCTTCCATTCCTACCTGGCACAGACACACTGACTGGATCCCTGGACACAAGTGCTGAAGTCCACACACAGACATAAAAGAACACTGCACACATAAACACACAGAAAGCCAGAACCATAGCTGCAATAATAACAGACACCACATAAACATAAACTCAACATCACATAACAACATTTATGACCACAAGGGTGGCCCTCACTGGCAGATGATATAATGGACCAGGAGGATGACTCCAGCTTACAAACAAGGCTGGAGTACCCCTCAGACTACTGATCTTAACTGAGGCTTAATAGCCCATGTAGCCACACCCACACAGACACACCCAGTGTTCCCACACACAGAAGGGAATTAACCCTTTTCACACCAGGGAAGGGAAGACAGCCACTTAAAGGAGAAAGTGCACACATAACTAAAACCCTGTGCACACCAGACATACAAAAGACACACCTAACAAAGATAGGTTGCCAGGTGCAACCGCATGCACATTTCAGCAAGCTGCCCAGCACCAGCACAGGCTGCTAAACTGCAAAATAACTACATGTTGCCAGCGGCAACCACAAGTGAGGCAACATGCTAGCGGCCCTCACCTGTGGTTGAAACCAAACCAGACCGCAGGCAAGAGCATGCGGATACAGGAGTCACGACCATGACCATGGTCGTGACAATATTCCCACAGTATGGGAACTCTTGGCTATATACCGAGAGAAATATCTTATTAATATCATGAGCAGTAAACAAAATATATACGTTACCGGGTCAAAGGTAGACAGAGTTCAGATGGGACCAGTTCTGAAGAACTTTCCTAGTAATCCAAAAAGAATAATCCAAGTTTCTTCTGGTAAAGTTTTTTTTTTTGATTGAATGAATGGATGGATGGATCTATGGCTTAATATGGATCAATATGGATCTTTTTTAAATCTCTAGATCTCCAGCTCCCCTTGCTACTCCGCACACGAGTAATTATTCCCCCCTTATCTAAGAATCATCCCCTTTAGATTAGGGATTCCCAATCAGGTAAGGTGGGTGTATTCGTATGCTAATATCACCATGATGTCATATCAACTCCTAATATGGTATAGAACAAATAATGAAATAATATAATATTGTCCATCTGCCTCCAGATGGCACTGTGGTACTGTAGATGAACATCACAACTTTTAAGCATTAAAATTAAATATCTAATAATACGTTCTCATGACCTCGTTGACCTTTTTTAATAAATCATTGAGGAAGGTCTTTTTCTGACACTTTTAATTACCTATATCCTGGAATTGTTGGAGTTGACTGTCTTTTCCTATCTTTTTGAAATATAGCTTGACTTGATGAAAATTTTATATAGCGGCTTTGATGCTTGGCATCGGAACTTGTACATTTCACTTATCTACATCCATGAATAACTATTGTTTTGAAATCCAATTAACATAAACTTACTTGTTTCTGTACCTTCTAGAATACCTTCTAAATGGTAAATACATGGTATAACATATATATAAATCGATACATTGTTACACATAGATAACACATTATATGAATTATTGATTAACATATGTTGTAAACTAAATATACCATACAGAGATATATATATAATATAATTATGAATATATAAATTGAACCTCATACAGCAGGTGTGTCTCAAGGATATGAGTCCTTATCAAGTAACCTTGTTCCCTCCAGACAGACATGTCTTAGGAAGTTGGCTTACTCCTTACAGATGGTCCCATATCTTTAGCAATAACTTTTAAATACAATGTCCGTTTATGTTCACAATTATTTTTTTATATAAACTGAACTTGCCATGAACTCATCTTGGCTTCCTCAGCCACATAATAGAACTTTGGTTCAGGCTGATTTTATTCTTAAAGGCAATGAGATGAGCATTCATTTTGATTATAATGTCATTAGATAATATTGTATACGTATGAAAATGCACAACAATGTGACCGTGTGTATTGTAGTTGGGATATGAAGAGAAAGATTTGCAGGCTTGTATTTGCTACTGCAGGTCATTTTTTGGGAATATCTCAGGAACGGTACGTCCTAGAGAGCTGTGACCCACACAAGATTTCTTTCCAGGTAGCAAGGAATGTGTATACCAAGTTTTGATAGTTACGTTTTTGAGTGATCGCGGAACATACATACGTCCTTCTTTATTTATATTTATATATATATATATATATATATATGGTGTGACACAGTGAGAGGTTTTGTCTGGAAAAACAGGTATTTTCCTTCCAGCATGTGCTGATGAGGTGATTTACAGCCAGGTGTGGTCAAATACCGGAACGGATTTTAAGTGCCGATCAGGGTTTTGGGAGCACCTGGCTCAGAAGCCGTGTCTCTGTGTTGGGATCTGGGAGCCTTGTGTCTGGATGAAGGCTTGCTACCTGTTTGGCGTGAAAACAGGCTGGTGCTGCTATGGTCAAGGACTCTTTGAGGCAGAATTGCTGCATGGTGTGAATTACCACCAACACCGCAAGGTGACTTTTTGCTTGATTATGACTGTTTTGTCACTTGCCTAAAGTGTGAATAAAACACTGAACTGTTTGATCCAAAGAGCTTGTTACACTGCGTCCGCTAATCCTGTCTACCAGAGCGAAACCCCACAATTGGTGGAGGATGCGTGCATGAGCAGTGAGGCTAGCGTGAACGCCGATTTTTCAGGCATGGTTGTATGTCGTACAGTAAACCAGCTGTATTACAAACAGTGCCCCATGACAAAATGGAGGCTGTCGTGAAGGCCCTCATGGAGGCAAATCTGCAGCAGTGAGAGACAAATCTGCAGCAACACGAGGCTAATAAGCAGCAGCAGGAGACTAACCAGTTGCTGTTACAACATGTGATGGCTTTGTAGACAGCAGGAGCAACCCCGAGCGTCCACAATGCCCGGAAAGCAGTCCATGCCGCGATTCCTAAGATGACTCCCGCAGACGACTTCGAAACCTACCTGGTGAAGTACGAGAAAGTGACCATCAGGGAAAAGCTACCCCGTGACCAGTGGGCTGAGGTTGCCACTCCGCTCCTGGCATCCGATTTCCATCTGGTGTATTTCGACTTACCGGACGATCAAGCGGCCGACTTCCAGAAAGTCAAGAGTGAAATTCTGGCAAGACTGGGGGTGAATGTGGGGGTTCAACCCGGCTGACCCTGCAAGACCCCAGTATTATAACTTACTTCACCTCATGCAAAAATGGCTACAGCCTGACGTGCTGAGTCCCACTGCTATGCTGGATCGTCTGTTGGCTGATATGTTCTGGAGGGCTTCGCCATACCCTCTCCAGCACTGGATCGGTCAGGTGTCTCCTGGCAATGCCCTTGAGATGGTGGACCTAGTGGAACACTATAAAGCTACCAGGAATCTAAAGAAGGGTTCTGTCGGGAGGGGGGTCAGCAAACCCTGGAAATCTCCACCCCAGACCCAGAGATTTGAGCCATTAAAACTGGCCCGGGATGTACCCACGGCAGACCTGGCTCCCATAGTCTGCTGGCGGTGTCAGGAGCCGGGCCATGTAAGAGCTGACTGTCCCCATCGGGTTGAGCCCATGGACACTAACTATGGCTACCGTCAGTCGCTATATGCCAGGAGGCTGTGTGCAAAAGGTACCCCAGAGTCTCTAGATCATTTGTGCCAGGTAGAAGTGGGAGACACTCCGGCGCTGGCTCTGCTGGACTCTGGTGCGGTCCCCTGAGTATACTGGCCAGAAAGTCGGGGTGATGTGCATCCACGGAGACTTAAAAGACTACCCCACCGCGCTGGTGTCTCTAACTACAGTGGCGGATAGATGGACCCACGAGGTGGCTGTCGCCACAAATCTGCATTATGAACTATGAAATAGGGAGAGACTTCCCGGGTTTTGCAGCATTGTGGCCTGCTATGAGAGTGACTGATGCCTATGAGACAGGGGTAACCCTAGCAGAGTGGCCCGGCTCAGGGGGGAGACCAGAACCCTGTAAACCTGAGACCGAAGGGCCAGCGGTAGGGGTGACCGCCACTTCGGTGGAAGAGGGGGAGACAACCCCGCTAAGTGTGATGGTGGGAGACGTGGAGGACTTGCCGCCGGGTCCTGAATTGGCAGACCTCAATGTCTCCGGGGATAATTTTGGTACCGCCCAACGTCGGGACCCAACCCTATCCCGCACCTGGGAAAATGTGTTAATAGTAGATGGTGAACCATAACAACCTGGGGCAGAGACAGTGTTTCCCCATTTTGTGGTTCATCAGGATATGTTGTATCAGTAAACCAACTACGGGGTGAACCAATTGAACAATTGGTTGTCCTCAAGGCTTATTGCAAGCTTGTGTTAGTGTCACGGAAGGTGTACAGCAAACTAGAAGACACAAAAGGAAGATCCGGCTGACTGGATCCAAAACTAAGGAACCAAAGGGATAGCCCTGCAACAGACCTGGCTCTCTCCCTAAACTGCTCAGCCTATGCAAAATTCTCAATGGTAGAAGATCGCATATCCTCGTACCTCGACTGAATAACCCCTGAACACCCTATAATAGTGAGGGGACACGACCACCGGCTCCCTACACTTGATACGGAGGGAGTCAGGGTCTCCTGGGATGAGTCAGGGTCTCCTGGGATCCAGCAAACAGGAAAATACAAATGAATAAACAAAACTTATCTATAGAAGACTCAGTAGTAGCATCCAGCATGCATATACTCCAGGAAGTTGTATAAACCGCAAAGTGATGCAGTATGGGAAGGGATTTAAAGGGATGCAATCAGTGCAACTACATGACAGCTGAGAGAGGCTAACGAGATGAGAAAATGAAAGCAAAACAAAAGGAACCTCAAGGAGGAGGTTCTGAAGGACGTCTGTCAGAGCTTCTCAGATGTCTGGTGGTGACAGTTAGATCTAGCCCACCAACACGTTCTCGGGGGTCACCTGGGGCTGCAGAAAAATCTGGATTGTATTCTACAGCAGTTTTACCGACACAGCATATTAAAAGAAGTGGAAGAGTTTTGTAAGTCTTGCCTGACCTGCCAGATAACTAGCCCCCAGCCACATTTCCATAGTCCCCTAGTACCTCTCCCGATAATCGAAGTACCGATTGACCGAATAGCTATGGATCTCATAGGCCCAGTACCGAAGTCCACCAGAGGGCATCAACACATCTTAGTCATTCTAGACTACGCCACTCGGTACTCTGAGGCGGTGCCACTGCGACATACTGTACCTCGGCAAACTCATAGCTAAGGAATTAATGGAGATGTTCTCACGAGTAGGACTACCTAAAGAGGTTCTGACAGACCAAGGGACCCCTTTTATGTCCAAGGTGATGAGGGAACTCTGTAAGTTGCTGCACATAAAACAGCTACGGCGTCCGTTTACCATCCGCAAATGGATGGTCTGCTAGAAAGGTTTAACCAAACATTAGAAAATATGTTGAAAAGGGTTGTGGCTAAAGATAGAAAGGAATGGGACCTCCTTCTGCCCTACATCATGTTTGCAGTGCGAGAGGTACCCCAGGCCTCTACTGGGTTCTCGCCCTTTGAACTGCTATATGGCAGACACCCTCGCGGTCTCTTGGACGTGGCCAAAGAGGCGTGGGAACAACAACCCACTCCACATAAAAGTGTCATTGAGTACGTTACCCAGATGAAAGATCGGATAGAGACAGTGTTGCCTCTTGTTAGGGGGCATATGGAGGCAGCTCAGCGAGCCCAGAGTCGGGTCTATAATCAGCAGGCTCGATCCGGATCTTTAACCTGGGTGATCGGGTTTTGGTTCTGGTGCCGACCGTGGACAGTAAGTTCCTGGCTAGGTGGCAGGGGCCCTACGAGGTACTCCAGAAAATTGGAGATGTAAACTACAAGGTACACCAGCCAGGGCGGCGAAAGCCAGAGCAGGTTTACCATGTGAATTTACTCAAACCGTGGAAAGATAGAGAAACCTGTACAGAAGACAGCCCGCGGCCGGGTTTTCAAGGAGAAGAGATACCGGTCCCTCTGTCTGATGCAAGAGAGGCGGCTGCCACAGTAAAAATTGCTGACAGCCTCTCCTCTAAACAGACTCAGGATGCCAGGGAGTTCGTTAGTTGGAACACGGATATGTTCTCGGACCTCCCTGGATGCACTTCCATAATACAGCATGACATTGTCACTGAGCCTCAGGCAAAAGTCTGAATAAAACTATACCGGGTACCTGAGGCTCGGTGACAGGCCATATCAGAGAAGGTGCAGCTAATGTTGCAGCTAGATGTCACAGAGGAGTTAAAAAGTGAGTGGGCCAGTCCTATAGTATTGATACCCAAGCCGGACGGGACGTTGCTGTTTTGTAACAACTTTCGAAAACTTAACGAGGTTTCCAAATTCGATGCGTATCCCATGCCCCGGGTGGATGAGCTCATCAAGAGGTTAGGACAAGCCCGGTATTTTTCTGTTTTGGACTTCACGAAAGGGTACTGGCAGGTGCCCTTAAGGCCTCTTTCACACGGGTGTTGCGGGAAAATGTGCGGGTGTGTTGCGGGAACACCCGCGATTTTTCCGCGCGAGTGCAAAACATTGTAATGCGTTTTGCACTCGCGTGAGAAAAATCACGCATGTTTGGTACCCAAACCCGAACTTCTTCACAGAAGTTCAGGTTTGGGATCGGTGTTCTGTATATTGTATTATTTTCCCTTATAACGTGGTTATAAGGGAAAATAATAGCATTCTGAATACAGAATGCATAGTAAAACAGCGCTGGAGGGGTTAAAAAAATAATAATAATTAACTCACCTTCTCCTCTTGCTCTCGTAGTTCCCGGTCTTTACTTCTTTAATGATGAGTTGTGGGCTAAAGGACCTTTGGTGACGTCAGATCACATGCTCCAATCACATGGTCCATCACCGTAAAGGGAGTTTATAGTACAGACCAATGCCTCCGAAGTAGGCCTCGGTGCTGTACTGTCTCAGGAAGTCAATGGGGAGGAGCATCCCGTTGTCTTCCTCCGCCGTAAGCTCAAACCCAGCCGAGACCCGGTATAGTATAGTGGAGAGAGAGTGCCTAGCTATCAAGTGGGCACTCGAGTCTCTCCGCTATTATTTATTGGGGAGAAAATTTCGCCTGGTGACTGACCACTCCCCTCTCAAGTGGATGATCCAGGCCAAAGACAGAAATACCCAGGTCACCCGATGGTTTCTCTCCCTAAAAAACTATACGTTTTCAGTAGAACACTGGGCAGGCCGGTTACAGGGAAAAGCGGATGCCCTGTCCCGGGTACACTGTCTGGCGTGTGTTCACCCCCTCAGGGTCAAACAAAGGTGGGGGGTATCTGACACCGTGAGAGGTTTTGTCTGGGAAAACAGGTATTTTCCTCCCAGCATGTGCTGCTTGGCTGATTTACAGCCAGGTGAGGTCAAATACCGGACCGGATTTTAAGTCCCGGTCAGAGTTTTGGCAGCACCTGGCTGTCCTTAAATAGGCAGCTGGGCTCAGAAGCTGTGTCTCTGTGTTGGGATCTGGGAGCCTTGTGCATGGATGAAGGCTTACTACCTGTTTGGCGTGAAAACAGGTTGGTGCTCCTATGGTCAAGGACTCTTTGAGGCCACAGAAACAGTAATGTAAGTTACGTTTCAAATTAAATATTAATCACAGTTGGTGGAAACGTTGTAGAGAAGTTAAAACCTCAAAATTTATTAGGTATACGTTAAAATAAAGGGGGAGGGTGTGCGACCCCTACCTCAATGTAAACAAACAAACAAAAATTCGGAACTGTACGGACAAGCCAACATATACCCCCTCAGGGTCCCTTGCGTTGCAGCAACGGGATTATTGGCTGCCTAGAGGAATATACCCCAGAGTGTGCGCCACTGGTTCACGCACTACACTTGGTAACAACTTTTAGAAGCTGCTGTAGCGCAGTGTATCCACATAATGTTACCAGTCACTATCAGTTCAGACTAGCAGAATGCCAGACTGCTATAGATTGCAATGCCAGGATCTTCTGCAGGCGGGTGACCAGATATTAGCCTCTCCATTAATGCTATACAGTCCCCTCAGTGCCTCTGATGTTGAACAGTATAATTGTCTGCCATAGTTAGCATGGCGGCTAAACTACCATATGTCCCCATAAAGGGGTAGCGCTGAACCTATAGTCTCTATCCTGCTCTACGTTTCGCCCTGTAGGCTCATGAGGAGCTTGGTAATTAGGGTTCAGGACAGACAAACACATAGAACGCCGTATGCCTCGCGTGGTGAGGCTACGGCATCGGCGCTAGGGTGGCCGTAATTATGGCTGCCGCTTGCCAAATAGGGGGAGCCCTTGCCCCAACGGGGCAGATACAGCACTCGCCGGCGAATCAGGAGAGCGGTGGACGTGTCAGACACTGACCGCCTCCGCTCTCCTCCCCGCCCTCCAAAGCGACGCGATCGTCATTAGAGTGTGAAAACACTCCCATTTATTTACAGGGACCAATCGGCGGTTAGTCACAGCAGGCAACAACAGCATCAGAGGTACTGGGGAGCCGCTGATAGATAACCCCGAGGTATATCACACGAATATTAATACTAATCACAGGAGTGCACTAAGATCTCAGGAGTGCAGAGGAACGCCCCCTGCATATAGAAGCGCCGTGTGTGAAAAGAACGCCCTTCTGCATGTAAAACCGCAGTGTGTGAATAACAGTGCACATCCTAGGTGATGTACCATACATGGAAACACCACTCGCAATATGATGTACAAAGGTAACTGGTAATGGGATACCCAGAGTGGTCCAGTAGGCCAGGACGTAACCTTCATAAGAAGCATGTATACGAAATGTATTCATTCAGACCTCCTGGACGTACGGTCCGTAACCTAAACGTCCATTCTGCCTCCTTCTGTAGTAGTTTTGTATCAAAATCACCCCCTCTGGGCGTGCTTCTGATGACTTCAATCCCTTGAAATCTGATTGCCTCGATGTTTCCAGAGTGGCAAATGGAGATATGACGCGCGATAGGGGTATCCGCCTCCTTACGGATATCGTTGAGGTGTTCCCCTATCCTCCGTCTAAACTCCTGTATAGTTTTGCCTACATACTGGAAGCCACACATACAAGTTGCGAGGTAGATGACGCCTCTGGTCCTGCAATTGATATATGACCGGATTTCGAATCTTTGTTGTGTCACAGTACTGATGAAACTATTCCACCTTTTTATCGCACCGCATGCCACACAACCACTACAAGGGAACGTGCCCTTTGGTGTCACTGCCAGATCTCTAAGAAGCTCTGACAGACATTCTTCTGTACCTCCTGCATGATGTTCTTTTGTTTTGCTTTCACTTTGTCATCTCTTTTCCTTCTCCCAGCTGTCATCTATTCACACTGATTGCCTCCCTTTATATCCCCTCCCATACTGCCTCACTTTGTGGTTTATACTACTTCCTGGATTGTGCTCTCTGCTAGAAGCTGCAACTGCTGGTTCCTCAGATAAGTCGCTTCCTTTATTTGTGTTTTTCTACTGGCTTGATTCTAGGTGACCCTGACTCCCTCCGTATTAAGTGCAGGGAGCCGGTGGTCGTGTCCCCTCACTATTGTAGGATTTTCAGGTGTCATATAGTCGAGGCACGTGGGCATGCAATTATCTATCATAGAGATCTTTGCATGGGCTGAGCAGTAAGGGAGAGCTCTAGGGCTGTTATAGGGCTTACCCATATGTTCCTTAGTTTGGGATCAAGTCAGTCTGATGTTTATTTGTGACTTCCAGTTTTCTGCAACACCATTCGTGACATTATAAGCCACCAAAACCGTTTTAAGCATGCATCCGGTTTCAGCCTTGATGGACCGCATGCGGGGTCTTTCATTGGAGGTAGCTGATCTCCGTAAAACTGTATCTCAGTTTCAGGTGACCGGTCCTGCTTGCGTTCATGGAGTTTGTTCTGAGCCTAAGATCTCGCTTCCGGATACTTTCTCTGGGGGTAGTGAGAATTTTGTTCGTTTTAGAGAGGCTTGCAAACTCCATTTTCGCCTACTTCCCCATTCCTCTGGTGATGAGGAGCAGAGGGTGGGGATCATCATCTCGCTGCTCAGGGATAACGCTCAGTCTTGGGCCTTTTCGCTGCCGGTGGGGGCACGGCCCCTCCGATCGGTGGATGTATTTTTTGTAGCCCTGGGTCAGATATATGATGATCCGGATCGTATTGCTCTGGCTGAATCTAAACTGCGTCTTTTATGCCAGGGTAAACAGTCCGCAGAGATATACTGTTCAGAATTTCGGAGATGGGCAGCCGATACTGGTTGGAATGATGCTGCACTCCGAAGTCAGTTTTGCCATGGTCTCTCGGAGGGATTGAAAGATGCATTTGCCTTTCATGAGAGACCTGCCTCGTTGGAGTCTTCCATGTCTCGAGCTGTTCGTATTGACAGGCGTCTTAGAGAGAGAGGAGAAATCACTCCTTCCTGTCATATCCAGTCCAAGGACAGTGGGGAGGTCTCATTCAGTGCGCAGGGGCCTCAGTCTCTCTCAATCCCCTCTGAGCAGGAGCCCATGCAGCTGGGTTTGCTTGCCTCGGATAGTAGAAGATTCAGCTCTCAGAGGAGGGTTTGTTTCTGTTGTGGAGGTATAAATCATTTGGCAAATGTTTGCCCCTCTAGGGAGTTTTTTGAGGGTAATAAAGAAACAAAAAGAAAAAAATCCTCTAAAAACTTTCCATCTGTTACTATTGGCAAGGTTGATGCGGAAATTGAAGGTTTTCCGTTTGCTTGTAGTTCCCGTTTTGTCCTGCCTGCCAGGGTGGCGCTAGATAGCAAGAACATTGTTTGTGAGATTTTTGTAGCTAGTGGAGCAGCTGTCAATCTCATTGATAATCAATTTGCTATAACACATGGTTTCCAGGTATGCACTTTGGGAAAGGATATACCTGTTTTTGCTATCGATTCCGCTCCGCTTTCTCAAAAATCGTTAAAGGGCATAGTTCACAATATCCGTTTGACTGTGGATGATGCTCATGTTGAGGATGTGTTATGTTTCGTCCTTGGCGGATTACCTACTCCTCTAGTGTTGGGGCTACCCTGGCTCACTAAACATAACCCCACCATTGATTGGCAAGCAAGGCAAGTAAATGGTTGAAGTGACTTTTGCAGAGAGAATTGCCTCACGGCGTCTCTCTCAGAGGTTTCTATCAAGACTGTACCATCTTTTCTCTCTGAATTTTCGGATGTGTTTGCGGAGTGGTGTCCAGGAGCTCCCTCCTCACCGGGAGTACGATTGCCCTATTAATCTCATCCCAGGCGCCAAGCTGCATAAATCACGTTTATACAATCTCTCCCAACCTGAAAGGGTTGCTATGCGTACTTATATCTCTGAGAGCCTGAGAAAGGGACACATCCGACCCTCGAAGTCACCTGTTGCCGCTGTTTTTTTTTTTTGTTAAAGGGAACCTGTCACCAGGATTTTGGGTATAGAGCTGAGGACATGGGTTGCTAGATGGCCACTAGCACATCCGCAATGCCCAGTCCCCATAGCTCTGTGTGCTTTTATTGTGTATAAAAACCGATTTGATACATATGCAAATTAACCTGAGATGAGTCAGAGCTTGAAAATATGACTCTTCTCTGGTCACACGAGTAAGATATGACTCTTTTATGTTAATTTGCATATGTATCAAATCGTTTTTTTTACACAATAAAAGCACACAGAGCTATGGGGACTGGATATTGCGGATGTGCTAGCGGCCATCTAGCAGCCCATGTCCTCAGCTCTTTACCCAAAATCCAGGTGACAGGTTCCCTTTAAGAAAAAAGATGGTTCTTTAAGACCATGTCTTGATTTCAGGGAGCTGAACTGTATCACAATTCGTGATCCTTATCCACTTCCTCTGATCCCGGACCTGTTTAACCAGATTGTTGGGGCAAACGTTTTTTCTAAGTTGGATTTAAGAGGGGCATACAACCTGGTCAGGGAAGGAGACGAATGGAAGACGGCCTTCAATGCCCCTTAGGGCCATTTTGAGAATTTGGTTATGCCCTTTGGTTTGATGAATGTTCCAGCCGTCTTCCAACATTTTGTGAACAGCATTTTCTGTCATTTAATGGGGAAATTTGTACTGGTGTATCTGGATGACATTTTGATTTTTTCTCCTGATTTCAAAAATCATAGGGACCACCTACGTCAGGTCTTGCTGATTCTGCGGGAGAATAAATTGTACGCTAAACTGGAAAAATGTGTGTTTGCGGTTCCAGAAATTCAATTTCTTGGTTTTCTTCTCTCCGCTTCTGGTTTTCGCATGGACCCTGAGAAGGTCCACGCTGTGCTTGATTGGGAGCTTCCTGAGAATCAGAAGGCGCTGATGCGGTTTTTGGGCTTTGCCAATTATTACAGGAAGTTCATTTTGAATTATTCCTCTGTTGTTAAGCCACTCACTGATATGACTAAAAAGGGGGTCGATTTTTCCTCCTGGTCGGTGGATGCGCTTAAGGCCTTTTCTACTATCAAAGAGAGTTTTACTTCCGCTCCCATCTTGGTACAGCCCGATGTCTCTCTGCCTTTCATTGTTGAGGTGGACGCTTCTGAGGTGGGTGTGGGTGCGGTCTTGTCTCAGGGTCCCTCTCCTGCCAAATGGCGACCGTGTGCTTTTTTCTCAAAGAAACTCTCCTCCGCAGAGAGAAATTACGATGTGGGAGATAGGGAGTTGTTGACCATCAAATTAGCTTTTGAGGAATGGCGCCATTGGCTAGAGGGAGCCAGTCACCCTATTACCGTGTTTACCGACCATAAGAATCTGGCCTACTTGGAGTCAGCCAAGCGTCTGAACCCGAGACAGGCCAGATGGTCTTTATTCTTTTCTAGGTTTAATTTTGTTGTCACGTTCCGCCCTGGGGTTAAAAATGTGATGCCCTGTCACGTTGTTTTCCGGGAGGGGGGAACTTTGAAGACCCGGGTCCCATTTTGGCTGAAGGGGTGGTTGTCTCTGCTCTTTATCCTGAATTGGAAGCAGAGGTTCAGGCAGCCCAGGCAAAGACTCCTGATCTTTGTCCTCCTGGGAGGTTGTTTGTGCCTCTCGCTTTACGACACAAGGTTTTTACGACACAAGGCTGGGCACCCGGGGAGTAGAGCCACAGTGGATCTCATTGCTCGGAGATTCTGGTGGCTGGCTCTTCGTAAGACGGTTGAGGGTTTTGTGGCAGCCTGCGAGACCTGCACTCGTGCCAAGGTCCCTCATTCACGGCCATCGGGTCCTCTCCTCCCGTTACCCATTCCTTCCCGTCCTTGGACGCATCTGTCCATGGACTTCATTATGGACCTGCCTCGTTCCTCGGGGAAGACTGTGATTCTGGTGGTGGTGGACCGTTTTAGCAAAATGGTGCATTTCATTCCCTTTCCTGGGTTACCCAATGCTAAAACGCTGGCGCAGGCATTTGTTGATCAAATTGTCAAATTGCATGGCATTCCTTCAGACATAGTCTCTGATAGGGGCATGCAGTTTGTTTCCAGATTCTGGAAGGCTTTCTGTTCTCGCTTGGGGGTTCGGTTGTCGTTCTCTTCTGCTTTTCACCCGCAGTCGAATGGCCAGACAGAGCGCGTCAATCAGAATCTGGAGACATATCTGCGCTGTTTTGTGGCAGAGAAAAAGGAGGATTGGTGTTCTTTTTTGTCCCTTGCTGAGTTTGCTTTAAATAACCGTCGCCAGGAGTCCTCGGATAAGTCACCATTTTTTGGTGCATATGGGATTCATCCGCAGTTTGGGACATTCTCTGGAGAGGGGTCTTCTGGTTTACCTGATGAGGAGAGATTTTCCTCGTCTTTGTCATCTATTTGGCAAAAGATTCAGGGTAATCTAAAGAGCATGAGTGAGAGATATAAGCGTGTGGCGGATAAGAGACGTGTGCCTGGTCCGGACCTGAATGTGGGTGATTTGGTGTGGTTGTCTACTAAAAATATCAAACTGAAGGTTCCCTCCTGGAAGTTTGGTCCTAGGTTTATTGGGCCTTAAAAAATCTTGTCTGTCATCAATCCCGTTGCCTTTCGTCTTGATCTTCCTCAGACTTGGAAAATCCATAATGTTTTTCACAAGTCCCTATTAAAACCTTATGTCCAACCCACTGCACCCTCCTCTTTGCCTCCGATTGTGGTTGATGGTAATCTTGAATTTCAGGTCTCTAGGATTGTGGATTCCCGCATTGTCCACGGTTCTCTCCAGTATCTCGTTCATTGGGAGGGTTATGGTCCTGAGGAGAGGATGTGGGTCCCAGTGGCGGACATTAAGGACTCTCATCTTATCAGGGCTTTCCATAGGTCCCATCCTGAGAAGGTGGGCCCTGAGTGTCCGGAGTCCACTCGTAGAGGGAGGGGTACTGTCACCGCCAGATCTCTAAGAAGCTCTGACAGTTCTTCTGTACCTCCTGCATGATGTTCTTTTGTTTTGCTTTCACTTTGTCATCTCTCTTCCTTCTCCCAGCTGTCATCTATTCACACTGATTGCCTCCCTTTATATCCCCTCCCATACTGCCTCACTTTTTGGTTTATACTACTTCCTGGATTGTGCTCTCTGCTAGAAGCTGCAACTGCTGGTTCCTCAGATAAGTCGCTTCCTTTATTTGTGTTTTTCTGCTGGCTTAATACGGAGGGAGTCAGGGTCACCTAGTATCAAGTGCAGGGAGCCGGTGGTCGTGTCCCCTCACTATTGTAGGGTTTTCAGGTGTCATATAGTCGAGGCACGTGGGCATGCAATTATCTATCATAGAGATCTTTGCATGGGCCGAGCAGTAAGGGAGAGCTCTAGGGCTGTTATAGGGCTTACCCATATGTTCCTTAGTTTGGATCAAGTCAGTCTGATGTTTATTTGTGACTTCCAGTTTTCTGCAACACCATCCGTGACATTTGGTTGACGATCGAGCCACGTCCCTGGTTGTGGTGGTTGTAAAAGGCTGTGTACCAAACGATCTCTCAGACTGCGGCCATGGCGAAAGGTGATGCTTGGGGTATCACCTACGAGGTGTCCCACATCTGGGTCCAATTTAAGTATACCCCAGAAACGAGTGAGAACCTCCCGTACTTCTCTCTGGGCTTCATCAAATAATCCGAACTGGGTTGCCATCGCTATCTCTGGTACGTGGTATCAGCAATGTATCGCGATTTACTGTAAGCGAATGCTGGTATGCCTTCGTCAGGACCTGTCGTGGGTACCCCCTGTCAGTAAACCTATTTTGAAGGTCCCTAGCCGCCACCTGGTAGTCCACCATCCTAGAGCAGTTTCTGCGTAATCTTAGGTACTGCCCTTTGGGGATACCTTTCTTAAGAGCTACTGGCTGTTAGTGGCTGTATCCTTCCTGAACAGGCGGGTGCCTATATTACCTTTAGGGTCCCTGAAGGAGGGACCCCCTCCTAGGAGAAAAACAAAAATAGAATTATTTAGCAAACTGAAAAGAAGGAAATATTATAATAAAAACACGAATCGTAAACAGACTAACTGTTCGGCAAAAATAACGCAAAGAGTAGAACAAATGAAGGCATAGAAAGAATCAATAAGGACATACTTACCCATGTCTGGAGAACAATGTCTTGCGACATTTGGAATAGTCAGAATGAGAATTGTATTCACTATGTGCAGGTGAAAGCATAGCATATAGAACACATGAATGTGCAAGAGAAACTAAATAGCGACAAGTGGACTAAGCCCATGGATATGCACCTTGGCACTAATGCTACTAACTAAATACTAACGTAGGCGCAGTTTTATGGTAAAGATATAGAAGTGATAGAGGATCACACTAAGTGCCGACGCAAGCGCAATACATAGTAAGTGCTAAAAACAGCAAAAAAGAGCCTATGTTCAGTGACATGCGCTTCGGTCTCAAATGACAGCATAGGTAACTAAGTACTGACGCATGCGCAGGTGCATGATATAGACATGGAGGTGCAGAAAGAGTAAACAAAGAGACTAAGTCCAGTGACATGCACTCTGGTGATGAAGGTCTGCACAGGCAACTAAGTATTCACACATGCACAGACGCAGGACCTAGATATGGAAGTGCCGAAAACTAAGTCCCATGACATGCGCATTTGCACGGTTTGCTGGGAAAAAAATCTAAGTCCACAAAACATGCATCGCGCATACTGATGACATGGTATGACCGCTACCAACCAGAAAGAATAGTCTGAATAGGTGACGACACCGGGGGGAAGGACCGGAGTTGCCACCAATCATGTGTTGAGGCTCACTGGCGATTGGACAGCCTTCTAGTGATGACTTGATAAACAGAGGTTATAAATCAAGCCGAGCAGGAACACGCTCACACTCTGCCCTAACCCCTGAAGACGCCAGTACATTGCCACCCAGTACAGGTCCTTGACCTTTATGCTTTTTATAGGGGGGTCCCTCTTCAAACACTGGAGTATGAAGGCCCCCATTTGCACTAAATTGGAAGCGGTGGAGTGCCCTGGCTCCTGCTCATCGCCCAGGAGAATGTCGTCCTTGGTCTCCTCCCCCCAGCCACGGACAACACCAGGGATCACTGAAAAGTTTAAAGACTGCTCTTCTTGCTCCTCCTCCCCCCCCCCCCCTCCAGCCACCATCCTCCTCTGACTCCTCTTCAGACTCCTGCTGACTTGTCTCAGATGGAGTAGTCCCCCCTGGGAATTCATTCAGCATTGCGACTTCCTTATCTTTCAGCTCCTGCTCCTCGAAGGCTTGATCAATGATACGACGCAATGCATGCTGGCGCGGTGAAAAAAAACTAAGCTCACCAGAACCTGTCCTGCTGCAGAGTTCGTACAGGTAGTCGTTAACAGCACGTTTCTGCTGGAGCAGCCTATCAAGTATATACAAGGTGGAGTTCCAGCACGTAGGGCAGTCACAAATCAGACGTCTGACGGGCAAGTGGTGTCATCGCTGAACGTCAGCAAGGCGAGCCATGGCCATGTAAGATCTTCTAAAATGGCCAGAGATTTTCATGGTCTGCCACAAGACATCCTGGACCCCGGGGTATTTGGCAACGAATCGCTGCACGACTAAGTTCAGGACGTGTGCCATGCATGGCAAGTGTGTCATTTTGCCCTGTTTCAGTGCACTCAGCAGATTGGCACCATTGTCGCACACCACTTTGCCAACTGTCAAATTGAGCGGGGTTAGCCACTGATCGGCCTGTAACGGCAGAGCTGAAAGGAGTGCAGGACCGGTGTGGCTCTTGGCTTCCAGGCACAACAGCCGCAGCACAGGATGGCAACGTCTCACCTGGCACGTCCAATAGGTTCTAGGGAGCTTGAGGGGTCCAGCTGAAAAGGCGGTAGAAGTGGAAAAGGAGGAGTCAGCTGAGGAGGAGATGGAGGATGGAGTAGGAGGAGGAGAAGAAGAGGCTGGCCTGCATGCACACCGTGGCGGTAACACCAAATCCACACGGGTGCCACAGGTTACATGCTTGACGACCGTCAGAAGGTTCACCCAGTGGGCAGAAAAAGTTATATACCTTCCCTGCCTGTGTTTGCTAAACCAGGTGTCTGTGGTCAGATGTATCTTGGCACGGACACTGTGTGCCAGAGATATATTAACTTGCCGCTGAACGTGGGAGAAATATTTCCTTCCGGGGACCTTCCATTGTGGTGTGCCAATGGCCACAAATTTTGTAAAGGCCTCTGAGTGCACCACTTTATATGGCAGTAGTTGCGGGCTAGCAGTTCCGACAAGCCAGCAGTCAGCCGTTGGGCAAGAGGATTGTCCAGCGTCATCATTTTTTTACGCTCGAATATTTGGGCCATGGAAGCCTGCCTTGTGCCAGATGAAGGCGACGACGGCAGGCGAGTGTTGGGCTTACCGCGACTCATGTGTTGACAGCACAGGCTGCAGATGGCAACACTATTATCAGCGGCTGGCACGTAAAAAAAAAGCCCACACTGCGGAGCCATGTGCCGGCATCTGGGAGCGCAAGATGTGACCGTGCATTGTGGATGGCTCGCTCCAGATACATTTGCAGTCTGCTTTTTTGCCTCCTGTGCACTGCGAGCTCTGCCTGCTTCTCCTCCCTATCTGCTGCTCCGTCTCTCCCTCTGAACTCCCCTCCTCTTCCTCTCTTATGGGCACCCACGTGACATCGAAACGTCATCATCATCACCTTCACCACCACTAACATTAGAGATCTCGGAGTAGGCAGCAACAGCGGGGACCACCCTCCTTTGGCTGAACTAGGTACTGTCGTCAGACCGTTGCTACCTCCTCTTCCTCATCCGATGCCAAAAATGGCTGCGCATCGGTAAGGTCTGGGAATGGATGTAAAAATAATTCCTCTGACTCGAGTGGAGTCTATGGTGGTGGTGGTGCTGTCTTTGGGGGTGCACACAGCAGAGAGTGAGGAGGGTGCAGATACAGAGGATGAGGAGGGTGCAAAAGCCACTCAACCAACTCTGGTGCGCCCTTTGAAGTTATCACACGCGCCTTCTCCAACTTCCCACTAAGGCTCTGGCCTGGTGCACCTCCCCGACCCCTACCATCCCTGTGGAACAGTCTGCCTCTTCCTCTGCCTGTCATTTTCAAAATGACCCTCTGCCTAAGGCCTCATGCACACGACCGTTGTGTGCACCCGTGGCCGTTGTTCCGTTTTCCGTGATTTTCTGTGGACCTATTGACTTTCAATGGGTCCGTTGAAAACTCGGAAAATGCACTGTTTGTCATCCGCCTCCGTGATCCGTGTATCCTGTCTGTCAAAAAAATACCTGTCCTTTTTTTTTGACGGACAACGGTTCACGGACCCATTCAAGTCAATGGGTCTGTTGTGCCTTTTCATAGGTAAATACATGGATATATAATTCATTATTGTCAAGATGGATGTTCATTACCTTTAAGAGCCATGCTCAACTATAGTTACAATTTTGTATGTCTTGAGTAGGCCAAATTAAGGTCACACAAAGGTTTATACTCTTCTTCAGTGAAATCCTTCTCATGAATGTTCCAGTCTGAGAAGAAGCCTCCTTGTTTACTTTTAAATTTATGACGGGAGATAAAGATAAGCTCTATGCAGCTGGTGATAATTACCTATACAATTAGATATTTATTAATGAAGCAAAATATATAATATTCATGTATTCATTTAATGAGCCTTAGTCCTTAGCATTGGACAATCAATAGGACATATATATATATATATATATACTACTTTATATTATATTGTTATATGGAATGAAAACAACATGTATCCAGTATATTGTATATATTTCTCATTAGGAGAATATCTGTCTTTAACGCTTTCAGGACCAAGCCATTTTTCACCTTAAGGACCAGGCTATTTTTTGCAAATCTGACCAGTGTCAGTTTATGTGTGAATAACTTTAAAACGCTTTGACTTATCCAGGCCGTTCTGAGATTGTTTTTTCGTCACATATTGTACTTCATGACACTGGTAAAATGGAGTCAAAAAATTTCATATTTTTTTATAAAGTTTCAATTTCTCTACTTCTATAATACATAGTAATACCTCCAAAAATAGTTATTACTTTACATTCCCCATATGTCTACTTCATGTTTGGATAATTTTGGGAATGATATTTTATTTTTTGGGGACGTTACAAGGCTTAGAAGTTTAGAAGCATTTTTCAGAGAATTTCCAAAACCCATTTTTTAAGGACCAGTTCAGGTCTGAAGTCACTTTGTGAGGCTTACATAATTGAAACCACCCAAAAAAGACCCCATTTTGGAAACTACACCCCTCAAGGTATTCAAAACTGATTTTACAAACTTTGTTAACCATTTATGTGTTGCACAAGAGTTATTTGCAAATGGAGATGAAATTTCAGAATTTCAATTTTTTTGCAAATTTACAATTTTAATCAATTTTTTCCAGTAACAAAGCAAGGGTTAACAGCCAAACAAAACTCATTATTTATGGCCCTGATTCTGTAGTTTACAGAAACACCCCATATGTGGTCGTAAACCGTTGTTCTGGCACACGGCAGGGCGCAGAAGGAAAGGAATGCCATACGGTTTTTGGAAGGCAGATTTTGCAGGACTGTTTTTTTTTACACCATGTCCCATTTGAAGCCCCCCTGATGCACCTCTAGAGTAGAAACTCCATAAAAGTGACCCCATCTAAGAAACTACACCCCTCAAGGTATTCAAAACTGATTTTACAAACGTTGTTAACCCTTTAGGTGTTCCACAAGAATTAATGGAAAATAGAGATTCAATTTCAAAATTTCACTTTTTCGGCAGATTTTCCATTTTAATATTTTTTTTCCAGTAACAAAGCAAGGGTTACCAGCCAAACAAAACTCTTTATTTATGGCCCTGATTCTGTAGTTTACAGAAACACCCCATATGTGGTCGTAAACTGCTGTACGGGCACACGGGGGGCGCAGAAGGAAAGGAACACCATATGGTTTCTGGAAGGCAGATTTGGCTGGATTGTTTTTAGACACCATGTCCCATTTAAAGCCCCCTGATGCACCCCTAGGTTAGAAACTCCAAAAAAGTGGCCCCATTTTGGAAACTACGGGATAAGGTGGCAGTTTTGTTGGTACTATTTTAGGGTACATATGATTTTTGGTTGCTATATATTACACTTTTTGTGAGGCAAAGTGTGGAACACTTAAAGGGTTAACAAAGTTTGTAAAATCAGTTTTGAATACCTTGAGGGGTGTAGTTTCCAAAATGGGGTCATTTTTTGGAGTTTATACTCTAGGGGTGCATCAGGGGGGCTTCAAATGGGACATGGTGTCAAAAAACCAGTCCAGCAAAAACTGCCTTCCAAAAACCATATGGCGCTCCTTTCCTTCTGCGCCCTGCCGTGTGGCCATACAGCAGTTTACGACCACATATGGGGCATTTCTATAAACTAAAGAATCAGGGCAATAAATATTGAGTTTTGTTTGGCTGTTAACCCTTGCTTTGTTATGGGAAAAAATGAATTAAAATGGAAAATTTGCCAAAAAATAGCTGTTTTGGCACTGTTTTTATTTTTTATTATTTACAACGTTCATCTGACAGGTTAGATCATGTGCTATTTTTATAGAGCAGGTTCTTACGGACGTGACGATACCTAATATGTATACTTTTTTATTTATTTAGGTTTTACACAATAATATCATTTTTGACACAAAAAAAAAACATGTTTTAGTGTCTCCATAGTCTAAGAGCCATAGTTTTTTTTTTAGTTTTTGGTGATTGTCTCAGGTTGGGTATCATTTTTGCGGGATGAGATGGCGGTTAGATTGGTACTATTTTTGGGTGCATATGACTTTTTGATCGCTTGCTATTACACTTTTTGTGATGTAAGGTAACAAAAAAAATAGCTTTTTTGACACCGTTTTTATTTAATTTTTTTTACAGTGTTCACCTGAGGGGTTAGGTCATGTGGTATTTTTATAGATCAGGTTCTTACGGACATGGCAATACCTAATATGTCTACCTTTTTATAATTTATCAGGGTTTTACACAATAATATCATTTTTGAAACAAAAAAAAATCATGTTTTAGTATCTCCATAGTCTGAGACCCATAGTTTTTTAATTTTTTGGGCCATTGTCTCATGTAAGGGCTCATTTTTTGAGGGATGAGGTGACAGTTTGATTGGTACTTTTTTGGCGTACATGCGACTTTTTTGATCACTTTTATTACCTTTTTTGGGAAGTAAGGTGGGCAAAATTTCAATTTCCTCATAGTTTTTATTTTTTTATTTTTATGGCGTTCACCGTGCGGGGAAAGTAACATGCATGACCAGTTATATAGATCAGGTCGTTACGGACGCGGCGATACCTAATATGTGTAGTGTATTTTATTTTTTTATATTTCTATTCAGTGATAAATGTGTTTTTTTGAAACTTTACTTTTTTCACTTTTTTCAACTTTTTTTTTGACCCAGACCCACTTGGTTCTTGAAGATCCAGTGGGTCTGATGTCTGTATAATACAGTACAGTACAATATATATTGTACTGTACTGTATTTTACACTTGTCTGAACAGATCTATGCCTTTTAGCACAGATCTGTTCAGCACCATGGACAGCAGGACGCCTGAGAGGCGTCCTGTTGCCATGGGAACCTTCCCCATCTGCTCAGTACTGGTCAGAACTGCGCAGACGGGGAAGGGTAAGCACAGGGCTGAGGGGGGCTGTCTGGGAGCTCTCTCCCTCTCCCATCGGGGGGCTGCAAAGGCACAGCAGCCCCCCGATGGGAGAGGGAGGGAGCTCCCTGCGCTGTTAACCTTTTCCATACAGCGGTCCGTACGGACCGCTGTATGGAAAGGGTTAAACGGCTGACATCGCATCGCAGATGTCAGCCGTTTATACCAGGGTGCCAGCAATGTGCTGGCACCCTGGTATACCCACTAGAAGCCAACGATCATTCAAGGGGAGGCGGGCGGGGGATCGCACCTTACCGCACCTCCCGCACCGCCTGCGACACCCCCCCTGCACCACCCGCCCACATAATATCATTCAGGGGTGCAGGGGGGGTGAAAAAGCTTTATTTTGGACATACTAAAGTTTCTGATCCCCGCGGTCAGGAACCGCGGGGATCAGAAACTGCAGAAAGCGCTACAAACCGCAGGTCTGAATTGACCTGCGGTTTGCAGCGATCGCCGATAGGGGGGGGTCACAGGATCCCCCTCGGCATTGACCCAAGGTGCCTGGCTGTGTGTAACAGCCGGGATCTCAGCGCTGTCACTATGTCTGCAGACATGGTGACAGTTAAATGCCATGACGTGTATGCTCATCATGGCGCGCTAAGTAGCAGTGCTCCATGACGAGTATACTCGTCATAGGTCGGGAATATTTTCACACTATCTCCTTCTCTAATCGCTTCCCTAACAGGAATTGGAGCGATCAGAGAAGGAGAAGCACATAGTCCCTCCCTAACCCCCCCCCTTACCTGCCCCGATGCGCTGCGATTGGTCCCTCTGCAGTAATGGACCAATCACAGCGATCGCGGGCGGGTCAGAGCTCTTATACAGTTCCTGCCAGCTTCTCTGGTTGCCTAGCAACCCCAGCACGCCGGCTTCACTGAAGCTTCAGCGCTTTGCTCCCTGCGCTGACACAGAAAGCCGATCACGTACATGCACGTGGGGATGCGGTGAGGCACCACATTCCCCCACGTACATGTACGTGATGTTGAGTGACGGGGTTAAAAGAGTGTCTGTGAAGATGTGTGTTTTGTAACAATTAATCACATCTTTGGTATGACAGAGGAGGTACTGATATCTCTGTGAGAAAACAAGGCCATTTATGATCCATAAATTAACAGTGTGAGAAACATTCAAAGAGACGCCTAGAGGTCTGTCTCTAATTGCTACAAGTGTCAGAATTAATCCCTATAGCTTTGAATTAAAGCTTCTAAGGTCAAAATGTATATTCAGACTTACATAAGTTAACCCTTTATACTATGATGCAAATAGCTTATACAGTAGTGTCACCTAGGTATCAGTAGGTGACATTACAACAGTAGCAAAAGTGCATTCTGGGTAGGGTTATGATGTCACATTTTTATCAATAATCACGCCCATCCGACAATGATTGGAAAGTTCCAAACTAGGAAGGTGTGTCTAACTGATAAGTTTGTGATCATAAACCATACACAGAAGGTAAAAAAGAGGAGAGGAGAAAAGGAGAGAGGAGAAAAGTGGAGCTCTCTAGAGGGGTTTATCAAGATGAAAGCCATAATGAGATGCGCTATGATGGACCACCCAGCTTTCCTAGGAGCAGATGTGAGATTCCTACTAGGACTTGGTAAGAGACACAGAAAATTATATTTCATTTTATTAAGACTAATTTGATAGTGTGGGTGAAATTATACCATCTAGATTGACGAATAAATACATAATTAAATGAATTGATCATCTCCATATTGAGATGTAGTCTTAGGATATTGTGAGGCTTCATTCTACCTGCAGAAGAATCTAGACTCATAATCTAGCAAAGCCTTAAATGATTGCTTATATATATACAGTACAGACCAAAAGTTTGGACACACCTTCTCATTCAAAGAGTTTTCTTTATTTTCATGACTATGAAGGCATCAAAACTATGAATTAACACATGTGGAATTATATACATAACAAACAAGTGTGAAACAACAGAAAATATGTCATATTCTAGGTTCTTCAAAGTAGCCACCTTTTGCTTTGATTACTGCTTTGCATTACTGCTTTGGCATTCTCTTGATGAGCTTCAAGAGGTAGTCCCCTGAAATGGTCTTCCAACAGTCTTGAAGGAGTTCCCAGAGATGCTTAGCACTTGTTGGCCCTTTTGGCTTCACTCTGCGGTCCAGCTCACCCCAAACCATCTCGATTGGGTTCAGGTCCGGTGACTGTGGAGGCCAGGTCATCTGGCGCAGCACCCCATCACTCTCCTTCATGGTCAAATAGCCCTTACTTTCAAAGTTTTCCCAATTTTTCGGCTGACTGACTGACCTTCATTTCTTAAAGTAATGATGGCCACTCGTTTTTCTTTACTTAGCTGCTTTTTTCTTGCCATAATACAAATTCTAACAGTCTATTCAGTAGGACTATCAGCTGTGTATCCACCTGACTTCTTTTCAACGCAACTGATGGTCCCAACCCCATTTATAAGGCAAGAAATCCCACTTGTTAAACCTAACAGGGCACACCTGTGAAGTGAAAACCATTTCAGGGGACTACCTCTTGAAGCTCATCAAGAGAATGCCAAGAGTGTGCAAAGCAGTAATCAAAGCAAAAGGTGGCTACTTTGAAGAACCTAGAATATGACATATTTTCAGTTGTTTCACACTTGTTTGTTATGTATATAATTCCACATGTGTTAATTCATAGTTTTGATGCCTTCAGTGTGAATCTACTATTTTCATAGTCATGAAAATAAAGAAAACTCTTTGAATGAGAAGGTGTGTCCAAACTTTTGGTCTGTACTGTATATATATATATATATATATATTGATAGAACATTCTTCGCCAAGCTAAGTGATGGATTCCCACAGGAAAGACTTATTTCAAGTCCTTCCCATTTAAGATCCTAGATCCCTGTTATTTGTCTTAATAGTCTTACCAAAGTTATATATGTGAAAATAGTCCAGGATGGTGTGGAAGGATACAGTTGTCTCTTCTAAGTTATATCCTTGGATAGATTTGCCCATCTTGAGGTCATGTGATGTGTAGTTGGTTAGGGGGGTGGAATGTATTTAGCATTCTATATTGATGTCTAGGATTAGACATGCCCATCCTGATATCGTGAGGTTTTCTCTGAACAGTAGTAATATAAATAACTTATGTTCATACTTTGATATCCTAACCTAATAATAGCTTGGTTATAATGTGACAAGTTATTTCCACTCACATGTATTGTTAAGCTTGTAATGCTTTATATTAACGCTATATATATTCATTTGCATGTATCATTATGTTTATTTACTTATATATGTTTATAACCTTGTAACCAATAAATCTGCATATTTTTATAATACCTGTGTATTATTGTATAATGCAGAACTACATTTTATCATTAACGTCATCTCACGTCAAAAAGAACTTATTTATCTGAGGAAATGGTCGGACTCAGATGTGAATTGTATCAATTAGTTTGTCTACAATTCACCAGGTCATGATTTTAAGAATTTATGACAAATTTTATAAATTTTATTTTTTTATGGTTAATTATTTCTCCCTCTCCCTCCCCCCTCCTAATACATAGCAATATTAGAAGCATCATACTTACCTGCTGCGCTGTCTGTGACCGGCCGGGAGCTCCTCCTACTGGTAAGTGACAGATCATTAAGCAATGCGCCGCACAGACCTGTCACTTACCAGTAGGGACTCCGATCGGAACTCTCCGCTGCCACCAATGATCGGAGGGGGGGGGGGGGAGAGTGGAGGCCGCACACTGGCCACCAATGATATTAATACAATAGAGGGGGGGCCGGGGGGGGGGCGCACACTGGCTACCAATGATAATACAATAAAGGGAGGGAGGGGGGACCAGGGGGGCGCACGCTGGCTACCAATGATAATACAATAAAGGGAGGGGGGCCGGGGGGGGCCGCACATTGGCTACCAATGATAATACAATAGAGGGAGGGAGGGGGGGCCTGGGGGGCCGCACACTGGCTACCAATTATAATACAATAAAGGGAGGGAGGGGAGCCGGGGGGGGGGGGCGCGCACACTGGCCACCAATGATATTCAAACTGGGGAGGGAGGGAAGTCTACCCCCTGCTGCCTGGCAGCCCCTGATCTCTTACAGGGGGCTATGATATGCACAATTAACCCCTTCAGGTGCAGCACCTGAGGGGTTAATTGTGCGTATCACAGCCCCCTGTAAGAGATCGGGTGCTGCCAGGCAGCAGGGGGTAGTCATGTCATGTACATAGTTCGTAGTATATTCTAACGTGAAGCATCCCCATCACCATGGGAACGCCTCTGTGTTAGAATATACTGTCGGATATGAGTTTTCACGATGTAACTCAAATCCGATGGTATATTCTAACATAGAGGCGTTCCCATGGTGATGGGGACGCTTCAAGTTAAAATATACCATCGGATTGGAGAAAACTCCGATCCTATGGTATATTAACTCCTGACTTTACATTGAAAGTCAATGGGGGACGGATCCGTTTGTAATTGCACCATATTGTCAAACGGATCCGTTCACATTGACTTGCATTGTAAATCAGGACGGATCCGTTTGGCTTTTTTTTCATGTCCGTGGATCCTCCAAAAATCAAGGAAGACCCACGGACGAAAAAACGGTCACGGATCACGGACCAACGGAACCCCGTTTTGCGGATCGTGAAAAAATACTGTCGTCTGCATGAGGCCTAAGTCTGTAGAGAAGATCAGTATTTTGTGGAAGAAGGTATATGGCACCCCTCAATCAGCATTTGGCAGAAACAGGTATATAGCTCCCCTCGATCAGTATTTTGTGGAAGCAGGTGTATCTCAGCCCTAAATCAGTATTTGGTGGAAGAAGGTATATAGCACTATAACCCCTCAATCAGTATTTTGTGGAAAAAGATATATGGCACCCCTCAATCAGTATTTGGCAGAAACAGGTATATGGCACCCCTCAATCAGTATTTTGTGGAAGTAGGTGCATTGCAGCGCTCAATCAGTATTTGGTGGAAGAAGGTATATAGCAATAGCACCCCTCAATCAGTATTTAGTGGAAGAAGGTATATGGCACCCCTCAATCAGTATTTGGCGGAAACTGGTATAAAGCACCCCTCAATCAGTATTTGGCAAAAACAGGTATATGGCACCCCTCAATCAGTATTTGGTGGAAAAAGGAATATAGCATCCCTCAATCAGTATTTGGCGGAAAAACATCCATCAATCAGTATTTGGCAGAAACAGGTATATGGAACCCCTCAATCAGTATTTTGTGGAAGCACGTGTATCGCAGCCCTCAAGCAGTATTTGGTGGAAGAAGGT
The DNA here is from genome assembly GCF_905171765.1 of Bufo bufo. NCBI lineage: Eukaryota > Metazoa > Chordata > Amphibia > Anura > Bufonidae > Bufo > Bufo bufo. Next base: position 496,642,327 of record NC_053390.1, read on the forward strand.
ATATAGCAATAGCACCCCTCAATCAGAATTTTGTGGAAGAAGGTATATAGCACCCCTCAATCAGTAGTTGGTAGAAACTGTGGTATATAGCACCCCTCAATGAGTATTTGGTGGAAACAGGTATATAGCACCCCTCAATCAGTATTTGGCAGAAACAGGTATATGGCACCCCTCAATCAGTATTTTGTGGAAGCAGGTGCATTGCAGCCCTCAATCAGTATTTGGTGGAAGAAGGTATGTAGCAATAGCACCCCTCAATCAGTATTTAGTGGAAGAAGGTATATGGCACCCTTTAATCAGTATTTGGCGGAAACAGTTATATGGCACCCCACAATCAATATTTTGTGGAAGCAGGTGTATCGCAGCCCTCAATCAGTATTTGGTGGGAACAGGTATATAGCAATATCACCCCTCAATTTGTATTTTGTGGAAGAAGGTATATGGCACCCCTCAATCAGTATTTGGTGGAAACAGGAATATAGCATCCCTCAATCAGTATTTGGAGGAAAAACATCCATCAATCAGTATTTGGCAGAAACAGCTTTATGGAACCCCTCAATCAGTATTTTGTGGAAACAGGTATATAGCACCCCTCAATCAGTATTTGGCGGAAACAGGTATATGGCACCCCACAATCAGTACTTTGTGGAAGCAGGTGTATTGCAGCCCTCAATCAGTATTTGGTGGAAGCAGGTATATAGCAATAGCACCCCTTAATCAGTATTTTGTGGAAGAAGGTATATGGCACCCCTCAATCAGTATTTGGTAGAAACAGGTATATGGCAGCCCTCAATCAGTATTTTGTGGAAGCAGGTGTATTGCAACCCTCAATCAGTATTTGGTGTAAGAAGTTATATTGCAATAGCACCCCAAAATCTGTATTTAGTGGAAGAAGGTATATGGCACCCCTCAATCAGTATTTTGCGGAAACAGGTATATAGCACCCCTCAAAGAGTATTTTGTGGAAGCAGGTTTATCGCAGCCCTCAATCAGTATTTGGTGGAAGAAGGTATATAGCAATAGCAGCCCTCAATCAGTATTTTGTTGAAGAAGGTATTTGGCACCCCTCAACCAGTATTTGGCGGAAACAGGTATATAGCACCCCTCAATCAGTATTTGGTGGAAACAGGTATATGGCACCCCTCAATCAGTATTTTGTCGAAGCAGGTGTATCGCAGCCCTCAATCAGTATTTGGTGGAAGAAGGTATATAGCAATAGCACCCCTCAATCAGTATTTTGTGGAAGAAGGTATATGGCACCCCTCAATCAGTATTTGGTGGAAACAGGAATATAGCATCCCTCAATCAGTATTTGGGGGAAAAACATCCATCAATCAGTATTTGGCAGAAACAGGTATATGGAACCCCTCAATCAGTATTTTGTGGAAACAGGTATATAGCACCCCTCAATCAGTATTTGGCGGAAACAGGTATATGGCACCCCTCAATCAGTATTTGGTGGAAACAGGTATAAAGCACCCCTCAATGAGTATTTGGCGGAAACAGGTATATGGCACCCCTCAATCAGAATTTTGTGGAAGCAGGTGTATTGCAGCCCTCAATCAGTATTTGGTGGAAGAAGGTATATAGCAATAGCACCCCTCAATCAGTATTTAGTGGAAGAAGGTATATGGCACCCCTTAATCAGTATTTGGTGGAAACAGGTATATAACACCCCTCAATCAGTATTTGGTGGAAACAAGTATATAACACCCCTCAATCAGTATTTGGTGGAAACAGGTATATAGCACCCCTCAATCAGTATTTGGCGGAAACAGGTATATGGCACCCCTCAATCAGTATTTTGTGGAAGCAGGTGTATTGCAGCCCTCAATCAGTATTTGGTGGAAGAAGGTATATAGCAATAGCCCCCCTTAATCAGTATTTTGTGGAAGAAGGTATATGGCACCCCTCAATCAGTATTTGGTGGAAGCAGGTATATGGCACCCCTCAATCAGTATTTTGTGGAAGCAGGTGTATTGCAACCCTCAATCAGTATTTGGTGTAAGAAGTTATATAGCAATAGCACGCCAAAATCAGTATTTAGTGTAAGAAGGTATATGGCACCCCTCAATCAGTATTTTGCGGAAACAGGTATATAGCACCCCTCAAAGAGTATTTTGTGGAAGCAGGTTTATCGCAGCCCTCAATCAGTATTTGGTGGAAGAAGGTATATGGCACCCCTTAATCAGTATTTGGCGGAAACAGGTATATAGCAATATCACCCCTCAATTAGTATTTTGTGGAAGAAGGTATATGACACCCCTCAATCAGTATTTTGTGGAAACAGGTATATAACACCCCTCAATCAGTATTTGGCAGAAGCAGGTATATGGCACCCTTCAATCAGTATTTTGTGGAAGCAGGTGTATCACAGCCCTCAATCAGTATTTGGTGGAAGAAGGTATATAGCAATAGCACCCCTTAATCAGTATTTTGTGGAAGAAGGTATATGGCACCCCTCAATCAGTATTTGGTGGAAACAGGTATATGGCACCCCTCAATCAGTATTTTGCGGAAGCACGTGTATTGCAGCCCTCAATCAGTATTTGGTGGAGGAAGGTAATTAGCAATAGCACCCCTCAATTAGTATTTAGTGGAAGAAGGTATATGGCACCCCTCAATCAGTATTTGGCGGAAACAGGTATATGGCACCCCTCAAAGAGTATTTTGTGGAAGCAGGTTTATCGCAGCCCTTAATCAGTATTTGGTGGAAGAAGGTATATAGGAATAGCAGCCCTCAATCAGTATTTTGTGGAAGAAGGTATTTGGCACCCCTCAACCAGTATTTGGTGGAAACAGGTATATAGCACCTCTCAATCAGTATTTGGAGGAAACAGGTATACGGCACCCCTCAATCAGTATTTTGTTGAAGCAGGTGTATTGCAGCCCTCAATCAGTATTTGATGGAAGAAGGTATATAGCAATAGCACCCCTCAATCAGTATTTAGTGGAAGAAGGTATATGGCACCCCTCAATCAGTATTTGGTGGAAACAGGTATATAGTATCCCTCAATCAGTATTTGGCGGAAACATTAATATTGCACCCCACAATCAGTATTTTGTGGAAGCAGGTGTATCGCAGCCCTCAATCAGTATTTGGTGGAAGAAGGTATATAGCACCCCTCAATCAGGATTTTGTGGAAGAAGGTATATGGCACCCCTCAATCAGTATTTTGCGGAAACAGGTATATAGTACCCCTCATTCAGTATTTGGCGGAAACAGTTATAATGCACCCCACAATCAGTATTTTGTGGAAGCAGGTGTATCGCAGCCCTCAATCAGTATTTGGTGGAAGAAGGTATATAGCAATATTACCCCTCAATCAGTATTTGGCGGAAACAGGTATATAGCACCTCTCAATCAGGATTTTGTGGAAGAAGGTGTTGTAGAAATATAATAGTTGTAATCTGCTCTCCAATGTCTTTATGTAAGGAAAGGTAAAAATCTCAACCGCAGTCAGCCAAAGGTGTTTTCATGTTGAATTCTTGCTGAGCAACTGCCCCGCCCTGCTCAGTCTGTTCACTTTTATTTACTCACAAAAGGTGTAAAAGGGACTGGCCCATAACAAGAATGCAGGAAGTGATGACATACAGGAAGTGATGACATAGGAAGATGAGAATATAGCCAGCTCACAAACACATGTATTCAATAACCACTGGAGCGATCTTTATCTAGCCTTGCTCATTGATCAATCCCAGATAAAGTTAGTATGATCCTCATGCATGTTTATTTACAGGACAACGTCATTATCTCCAGCGGACGATCAGGCGCACTAGAGACAACAAAAGCACGTTCCTTTCATATATTGTTCTCTTAACAAATGCATCCACGCCAAGCCAATAAATCCGCGTCTTGCGCGGGGGCCCTAGCCGGCGTCCATACATCAGCCAACAAAACACTGCTCTGCTGAACACATCAGCCTCCCCCGGCCCACAGCCCAGTGCTTAGCACATGGACCATTCGCCGACGGAGACCTCTGCGCCCAGCAGCTGTGACAGGACATACACGGGAAGATATCCACTCCAATGGTTTATCCTGACACTGAGAGACATGGTGACAATACACAATATATTAAATACACATCCTAATAAAATTTCCACAACAGTCCCTCCTCTTTGTCATATGCTCCCCAGTGTCCCTCGACAAATCTCGATCTTCTTCTTTGTAAAAAAAAACGTCTTTTCTACGAAAAGTCCTGGATCCATAAAACAAAACAGAAGATGGAAAACAGAAAGTCAATCTTGACACGTAGCTTCTTTTGTTCGGGAGGTGACTTAGGAGGCGGCGTTTCGCGTTGGTCGCCGGCTGGTTTGGGATCCTCTGCATCTGGTCCATGGTTTGGTCTTCAGGGCGTCTTGTCTGTTCGGGCTTTGGTAACTCGGTTGATTAGACATCAGGAACATCTCACTCCGGCGTATAGAAGGAATGATAACTGAATGGGGCTAATAGTTACAAAAGCCTCACCGATATTTTAAGGTTCTATATGTGAAGGGGCCCACCACAGGCGGTGTGGGGAAATATCTTTATTAAAATATAGCTTTTATACGATATGCAATAAAATACAATACACCAGAGGATGCATCAACATAACACACATACAAACATGTAAGGGGTCCAAGCATAGGTACCCCACTGCTGGTAGAGCAAAGGTAAATAAATAGATCTGCCTGTGTGGATGCCAGCAGTCTTACCCGACCAACCAGATGGCTAGGATCAGCTTGGCTTAGGTAAAGCCTGGACCAGACGGTGTCTTGTGTTAGCGTGTAGTCAGAGGGAGTCGTGGTGCTGTGCCCTATCTCACCCTAAACACTTGGGGGAAGGGGGCTGCTCCCATACTGCCTGTCTACACAGAGCACTCGCCCTAGAAAGGGCGACCCCGTCAGGATACCTGTCCCTAGTTATGGACCTGGTCACTAGCCTATTAAAAATGCAGATTCTTCAGACCTCCCGACGTGGCACGTTTCTGTCGTGTCGACTCCTCAGGGGAAGTTGGTATATATTAAAAAAAACACAGCATGTAACATATGCGACCGCGGGTAAAAAAAAGGAGATAAACCCTGCAGTCAAAAAGTTGCAAAGGGGCTCTATCAGCTAGAGTGAGAGCCTGTGGGCAGATACCCCTGGTGTTGGAGTGCCTTGCTGCAGAGCAATAGATGTTCCTCTGCACGTTGGTGTGTGGGGATATGGTGGTCCTCACTTAAGGTAATGTCCCTCTAGTTCTGGGGGTTACTCAACATCTACCAGCCACACTGATACATACCTTTGTGGGATTTAAATAGAGCCCATCCGCGCCTCTCTTGGAAGGACCGCCCTGTGATCGTCCGCGTCGGCGTCTGACGTCACGCGCATGCCCCGCGCAGCAACACGCCAGACGCCGCCGCCAACACCACGTGATATCGGCGGCCAGTCACAGTCATGAGGAGGCCGTGGGGAGAGAAGGTTGCCTTGGAGACCATGTCAACAAATGGGCAGCCGTACGGAACGCCTCCTGATAGAGGCGTCCATGATTATGCTGTGAGACAAAATCGCAGCTAGATTAAACTGATATTTCTTGCAGGAATATAGGAAACAAGATAAGTCGCAGAGAATACTGGAAGTTGCGCCGGATACATAGGGGAAACCTAGATATGTTACACAGGTTCCTCACGTCAGTTTATATAAAGCACCCATAGTCCAGCCTTTCATTAAGGCCCAGGGGTGCAGAGGTTTTTAGACAGAAGATCCAGCGAGATTCACGCTGCAGGAGATATTTGTCCCAATCACCCCCTCTAATGGGAGGCTTCACAAGGTCAATACCCATAAATCTCCAAGAGGCTATACCATTATGGGCAGTGTGTACATGTTTGGATAGTGGGGTGTCCCGTTTGTGTGAGATGTCCCCCAAATGTTCCCCTATCCACCTCCTAAATTCTCGTAATATTGTCCCCAGGGGGCTACGTATTTCTTTCCTCCCAGCAGCCCGCTCACGGCATCCAGGTTTTCTAACCAAGTGGGAGCACGAAGCCACCAGTAGTTCCCTCAGGCTCATGAAGCTGCTGCTGGTGGAGGAGAAAAATACCTTAGCCACCCTCAGTCAGAAATTTACAGAGTACACAGAGGTAGTGCAGACTTTTTCGCAGGAGGCGGAGTTTCAGAATAAAGAGAAACAGCTCCAACTTACTTTGTAAAAATATCAATATCACCTTAAAGAGAGAAAACACCGGCAGTTTATTAGAGATCTCTCTGACTTTAAAGAAAATCGCATATACTCGTCCCTTGGTAATACAAGAAGAGAAGCGATACCGAGTAATTCTGAGAGATCTTCTACTGAAACTGAGCTATCCGACTCTGATAAAGAGACGGTCCCAAAGGTGAATAAGCACCCCAATAGGGGTAATTACAGAAAGGGTAGAGGTCGGGGCGCCTATAGGGGACAGGACAACCGTTTTTTAGGACAGTTCAACCAAACCCAGAATTATCCGCTGCGCAGTCGCACACAATATCCTCCCATTTAGTTCTAGGACCACAAGTTATCAATCTCTCTTCACGCACTCTTAGCCTGGATGAGACTAAGACCCTGGAATTAGGCTTATCTTTTGTACCTACCCCCAAGTTTTACAGATTTTCATCCGTTAAGGATATTAATTTATTAATTCGCAAATTAAGGTGGCACAAACACTTTAGACATATGGATCGGCGTCAGTGCCTCGAGTTAGGGATCCCCACTGATCTACTGGGGGATGTACAACTTCTGCATTCCCTGAACACTGAAAAGGGTCCGATCCTGGGCAAAGGCCCATTCACCAACTTGAAATTGAAAAGTACGAAAATGCCACCCACTGCGAATGAAATGTCCTGTATCGATGTATTCCTAAATATGGTCACCAGGGATTTGGAGGACCTCAGAGTATCCACACATCATACTAACTGCGCCGAGTCTGTGACCACTGCCATCTCTACATTAGCAGATGACCCCCACATCGTCATTAAACCTGCTGATAAGGGGGGTAATATTGTGGTCATGGACTCGGGGCAATATAAGAATATGTGTAGGAATATACTGGTAGATACAGAGACGTATGAAATTCTGGATCGAGACCCCACTGAGGGCTATAGGCGGGAATTGAAAATTATATTGGATGAGGCTAAGGCCTCTCATATCATTACAGCTGATGAACATGCTTTCCTTTTTCCTACACATCCCCGCAAATCTACGTTTTACAGCCTCCCCAAAGTTCATAAGGGGGTCAGCCCCCTTAAGGGGAGACCCATAGTCTCTGGGGTCGATAATCTTAATCAGAATCTGGGGATATACATTGACCGGGTATTGGCACCCTTTGTGGCGGCTCTCCCTTCCCATGTCAGAGACACCACAGACCTCCTTAAACGTCTGGAGGGTCTGACATTGGAGGAGACATGCCTCCTCTCCAGCATTGATGTGGAGGCCCTTTATTCATCTATACCACATCGTCTGGGCCTGACGGCTGTGGAACACTTTCTCCGATCACGGGGATGTCAGTATCGCGCCCAGAGCCAATTTGTCCTACGTATTCTAGAATTCACTCTCACACGAAACTTCTTCTCCTTTGACGGTAGGACCTACCACCAGCTCAGGGGTACGGCGATGGGGAGCCCCTGTGCCCCGTCGTACGCAAACCTATTCCTGGGCTGGTGGGAGGAGACCCTGGTCTTTAGGGAGGATGAAGCACTGGACACCTTTGAAATTGGCTTGTGGGCGCGATACATCGATGACATTTTCATCCTCTGGAATGGAGATCAAGTGGGCTTTGAGGCCTTCGTCCAGCACCTCAACCAGAATCATATAGGCATGCATTTCACTTGTGAATCGCATCCTACGAGTCTACCATTCCTGGACATAAAGATTTCCAAGAATAACAGGGGTGAACTTGACACCTCCATTTACAGGAAGGCCAGCTCCACGAATTCCCTCCTGAGGTGGGAGAGCAACCATCCTCTCCCACTCAGGAGAGGAATTCCCAGGGGCCAATACTTGCGACTCAGACGCAACTGCTCAGACAAGCATGATTTCATCAATCAGGCAGTTGATCTTAGGAGGAGATTCCTGTCAAGGGGATACCCCGACCATGTCTTGAGGTCCGCATATCAGACCGCCTTGTCCCGGACAAGATACTCTCTATTAACTCTGAATCAATCTTCCACCCCCCAAGCTAAATTAATGAGAATTATCACCAATTTTGATAGAGGGTCCAAACAAGTTAAGCACATCATACAACGCCACTGGGAGGTCCTTAAAATGGACCCAGATTTGATAGATGTGCTGGGTGACCAGCCTCAAATTACTTACAGAAGGGGGCCCAATCTACGTGATAAACTCGTACATAGCCATTATGCTCCCAATCGCATAAAATCCACCTGGTTGCGGTCAAAGATTGTGGGCTGTCACAAATGTGGCAATTGTATAGCATGCAAATGTATACAGACCACAAAATCATTTGTAAGCCACGTGACAGGCAAAAAATATTCCATCCAACATTTCATCAACTGCAAGTCCAGGGGGATTAAATACCGCATTCAGTGTGAATGTGGGATGGAATACATAGGGAAGACGATACGAGAATTTAGGAGGCGGATAGGGGAACATTTGGGGGACATCTCACACAAACGGGACACCCCACTATCCAAACATGTACACACTGCCCATAATGGTATAGCCTCTTTAAAATTTATGGGTATTGACCTTGTGAAGCCTCCCATTAGAGGGGGTGATTGGGACAAATATCTCCTGCAGCGCGAATCTCGCTGGATCTTCTGTCTAAAAACCTCTGCACCCCTGGGCCTTAATGAAAGGCTGGACTATGGGTGCTTTATATAAACTGACGTGAGGAACCTATGTAACATATCTAGGTTTCCCCTATGTATCCGGTGCAACTTCCAGTATTCTCTACGACTTATCTTGTTTCCTATATTCATGCAAGAAATATCAGTTTAATCTAGCTGCGATTTTGTGTCACAGCATAATCATGGACGCCTCTATCAGGAGGCGTTCCGTACGGCTGCCCATCTGTTGACATGGTCTCCAAGGCAACCTTCTCTCCCCACGGCCTCCTCATGACTGTGACTGGCCGCCGCTATCACGTGGTGTTGGCGCCGGCGTCTGGCGTGTTGCCGTGCGGCGCATGCGCGTGACGTCAGACGCCGACGCAGACGATCACAGGGCGGTCCTTCCAAGAGAGGCGTGGATGGGCTCTATTTAAATCCCACAAAGGTATGTATCAGTGTGGCTGGTAGATGTTGAGTAACCCCCAGAACTAGAGGGACATTACCTTAAGTGAGGACCACCATATCCCCACACACCAACGTGCAGAGGAACATCTATTGCTCTGCAGCAAGGCACTCCAACACCAGGGGTGTCTGCCCACAGGCTCTCACTCTAGCTGATAGGGGTTTATCTCCCTTTTTTTTACCCGCGGTCGCATATGTTACATGCTGTGTTTTTTCTATATATACCAACTTCCCCTGAGGAGTCGACACGACAGAAACGTGCCACGTCGGGAGGTCTGAAGAATCTGCATTTTTAATAGGCTAGTGACCAGGTCCATAACTAGGGACAGGTATCCTGACGGGGTCGCCCTTTCTAGGGCGAGTGCTCTGTGTAGACAGGCAGTATGGGAGCAGCCCCCTTCCCCCAAGTGTTTAGGGTGAGATAGGGCACAGCACCATGACTCCCTCTGACTACACGCTAACACAAGACACCGTCCGGTCCAGGCTTTGCCTAAGCCAAGCTGATCCTAGCCATCTGGTTGGTCGGGTAAGACTGCTGGCGTCCACACAGGTGCGGCAGATCTATTTATTTACCTTTGCTCTACCAGCAGTGGGGTACCTATGCTTGGACCCCTTACATGTTTGTATGTGTGTTATGTTGATGCATCCTCTGGTGTATTGTATTTTATTGCAGATCGTATAAAAGTTATATTTTAATAAGGATATTTCCCCACACCGCCTGTGGTGGGCCCCTTCACGTATAGAAGGAATGGAAACAAAAAAACATAAGTACATGTCCTATTTCCTTTCGCCGGATCCAATCGAAAACCAGTGAGCCCCAAGACCTCCCAAAGCTTTAAAAAGGATTCTGACCCTCACTAGTCATAGCTCCGCCTCTGCCCTGCTCCTGTCAGTATGGGCCAGACCCTTGTCAATGGTGTCTGCTAGCCAGGCATAACCGTATACCTTTCTCATAAGTGGAGGATCCTACAAACGTATGCCCTTTACCACATCTGCGGGCCGCCTAGCTGCCCGGACACCCATACAGGACTAACAAGCGAGGAGCAGGAGCCAGAGCTAATATTAAACCTATAGCTGATATTACCCTTTAGGAATGTATCGTTATGTGCTATCAACAAATGCCTCCTTGTAACAAATAAACAAAAGTGATACTCTGCATTCTTTGACTTAGTTGAGCAGCTTCTTGCAGTGACCGATGAGGATCCAGTTGTCTCGTCCCTCAAACTTCAGAGAGGTTGGCGTCATCAGCAGCACCTGGAATGGAACACTGGTTATTGAGTCTGGGTCCGGGAGAAACTCCCGAACCCGGCGGTGGACATCGGGTGATAACCCGTGGGGCTGCCTGGGGGAATACCTGATGGAATAAAAGGGTTACAGCGGAACATTCAGGCCATGGATCGGCCGTGATTTTTACCTTCTTTGCAAAAATCTGACCCAAGTACCATCAAAGAAAAGGCAGTCGTGATAGTTCTCAACGTAATTCCCTACTAGGTTAGAAATTGATTGACATTTGAGAGGTTAGAAAGTTTGAAGATCGTTGTTTTCGGCACCACTTTCCCCCCTTTTCATCGTCCTTAAAACCAAGACGAAGAGAAGCTGGATTAAACATGGTGCATCGTCTCAAGGTTAGATGGAGAGATGAGGGAGGGATGAGAGAGAGAGGGAGAGATAGAGAGAGAGAAAGAGAAAAGCGCTTCTCTTGGACTATGCAGTCTTAGCGGGACGGGAGCACATGACAGTGTTAGTTCGCACTGTCTGGGACTTTTGAATGCCCTGTTGCTGGAGATCGATGGATTCGTGCAGCCACAGTTCTGCTTTCTGGAGGGAACCATGGCTTTGAAGTCTAGTGGGGAATTTACGGACAAACTTTTTCCCAATCCAGACCTCAAAGGTCCCTTATTTGGGGATGGTCCACTCTGAACCTACAGTCCCTTGGTGCCAATCTTTGAGGGGCTTAACAACTCCTCCTCCATAGATGGATTTCATGTACTGCTTGGCTGTCCTATAGTCAGAAGTGGTACCCTTCTGTTCCCTAAATTTCCCTAAACCCATGCTCGAGCCTTCTAAAAGTAGGTGCGTCCATCCTACAGTGTCCCGCGACCTACGCCTGGACTGTCCCGCGACAGACGCTTGGACGGCTGCTACTCCCCTGTGAGTTGCCCGAGGGTTTCTGGCACCGACACACAGACTCCGTTCACCCTAGTTAGACCTCAGGAAAAGGAGTAATCAGTGTGAGGAAAAGGGCTCTCGCCGACACACGGCAGCCCTCAGAGACTCCTAATGAGATATACCAGCCTCGGTTTTGGCTCTCAATAGTGACCTGACCACAGGATAGGGCTTCCAATTGACCTGGAGTGGAAAAAGGGGTGCACAGAGAACACACAGTACTTTCTGTGGGGAATGGGGTTACTCACACAGCTATTGGTATGCCCGGGTGATATATATCACCTTGTCTCCTTAAAAAAAACCTCATCAACTCACTTTCCTTTGCCGATATGATTCTATATAGTCAAGCTGAACAGCACACGAAGCCCTTTTTGCAGTGACTGATCAAAAACCTCTCGCTCAGCAGCAACCCTTGAATTCAGACAGTAGTTCCCACACAATATCATGAGACCCCCAGTACTCCTAACCAAATCTACAGAGAAGAGAGAGGGAAAGAAAGAGAAAAAGAAAGAAAAATAGAAAAAATTAATAATAGACTAAAAATAAAAATGGGTTGGTAAATAAGGAAAAACTGAAATAAACTTGATTACATCAATAAAAACCTAAAAAATAAAAATGGATTAGTAAAAGAAGAAAAATGTAAATTAATCAAAGAGATACCCAAACAAAAATAGACAAAAATAACTGAAAATAAAACCGAAAAAGATTCCAAAATATGAAAAAACTTGATTACAACAATAAAACCTAAAAATAAAAATGGATTAGTAAAAGAAGATTTAAAATCCGCTTCAATGATCAAAGACCTTGGCTGTCCCAGGGTTCTCTGCCTTTGCAAAGAACCATGTCTGGGACCATTACCCCACCTTGCTGAATAAACCACTTTACTTCTAGGTGTGGTTTTGGGGGAATTAACATACCTGTGTCTGTTGCCATTAGCAACGTTACAATATCGTGCAATGTGCCCGTATTCCCTGCATGCAAAACAACAAATAGCTTGCCTCCCTGCACAATACCTTGTCTGGGCACATGGTGATTTGACTTGGCGCACAACATTAACCATCCTAGCATGACTAGATCCCACACTACTATCTGTATTGAGTCCACTTACCACGGAATCTTCTGGCCTTGTGTTAATACTTTCAACTCCAGGGTCAGACACATTGTCCATCTCCATCCCTGAGTTGGTTCCACTATCTGAACCACAGTCCTCAGACTTCCCCATGATAAGAGCCAATACATTTCCTCTAATCCCAGACACATTGCTCTCCAACGGTTGTTTCAATAACTCTGGCAATTCCCTTACAGCACCCTGTGCATGCGTCAGGCTTTCAGATAAACATTCATTCTCCTTGCGCAGCTCAGTATTACACCTCACAGTACATTCATAATTAGCGCTAGCTTCAGCTGCCTTCTGGACAAGAGTTCTGAATTTAACAATTTCCACTTTTAAATCTTCCACTTCTCCTTCCAAACTCAGCTTAAGCCTACAAGACTCCTGATATTTATCCGCTATCCACCCAGCAGCAAAAATCAGAGCATACTTGCCTTTCCTTTTGCGACATTTTTTGGTACCGATCAGGTTAGCTACACAATTCTGAGCCTGCAGCCATGGATCAGTAGATCCCTGCATAGCCTGAAAGAATGGCCGCCGTGTCCTTCAATTTTGCAACTTCTTTAAAAATACTTTCCATTGCACAAGAAAACAAAACACTGGTACCAAGCACCTCCTTTCTTCACTGTAATACCCGTATTAATTATGCCAAACAAGTCTACAATTCAGTGTAACAGCCACAGATATACAAACATTAAAGGATAACTGTCACACTTAGACCCTAATTTCAATTTTCATATATGTAGTTACTAATAACATGATATTCCAGAATCAGTTACTATTAGACTGACTTACCCCATATTTAATAAGATTCAGCCCTTAGCAACCAGTCTGCATAAAACTGCAATCTCACTATTCAGTTAAGTTGGCCGCCACTGCCCTCACCCTGAGGCTAATCCCGCCTGCCCTCACTAGCCAGTAACAATAGCCCCCCAAAAGTGTCAGTAACCAGAGCCCTCCCCCTAAAGGGTTAATCTCCTGCAGCACAAAGGGGTCCTCTTACCACATGTTGCTTTCATTTATACACTGAGCAGATGGCAGATCTCCCTTCCCTGTTGTGCGCTGCTTCACCTCTGCATTCTCCAAGTCTGCTGAGTGAGGGAGCGTCTGCCAAGTGCAGGGACAGGGAGAAGTGCACACAGCCCAGGCACTGTTATCAGCTGCTGGGGAGGACCTGGCTTTAATCATTTACTTACAGTCCCTGGCTGTCAGTAATGTGACCTTGCATGCAGCCTGCTTCTGCGTCCTCCGTCCTTCAACAGATAGACGGACCATGCCTAGCAACCCTATTTTATGCACAGGTAAAAGTAGGCAGTACAGGGAACAAAACTGTGGAATTAAGGGGTAATTGAATACACAGTGAAAAGTTGAAATAGGGCCACCAAGGTGATATTAATCACCACAATCCAATACTCCAAAAAAATATATATACTTTAAGCAGAATCATCAACTATAGGACGATTTCACCACTAAACTGCCACTAATGTTTACACAATGATTCCTGTATCAGACTGGTCACTGAGCTATACCATAACCGAACACTCAACTGATATCCAGCACAAAACTTATCAAAACAAAATCAAACTGTACATAGAAAGGTTACAAAAAGACAAGATAATTATTCTGGACAAAACTAACATTTCAGGCAAAAACAACCAAATCGCTTTCCATAGCAAACTAACCAAGATGGCCGACAAAGCACATTGTCTTAAAGATGGCCACATGGTCATCACACAAAGGAAATCAAGATAGTGTCTACAAAATCCAGCCATAGAAACAGTTTCTATATTCCCTGTTCCCTACCCCCGAAACCAGAGCAAAACCTCCACTCTGTGGGTGATTTACAGGTTAACAATATAAAAATACTCTCTAAATGCTGTCTCTAAAGTACAAACACTAAAACCAATTGCTGCCTCTATAAACATCTATATAATCGCCTCTTACAAAATCACAGTAACATAAAAGTTAAGAAGTTACAAAAAAACACAATACCCTGTACTGCTCAGCACACTATCTCATCATACAATCTCTGTACAATCAACTCAGATCCACCAAAAACTACACAACGGAAAAACTCTTACCTTATCCTTACACAAATAGAGCGAAAAATGTTCTTTTAACAAGCAGAAATTTTCTCTGACGCAGCAGACAAAACTACAGTTTACTATTCTCTCCCTTTTACCTGCTGTGCAGAGAAAAGAATCTGTTGAATCCTTACAAGCTCGCCAAACTGTTGTAGAAATATAATAGTTGTAATCTGCTCTCCAATGTCTTTATGTAAGGAAAGGTAAAAATCTCAACCGCAGTCAGCCAAAGGTGTTTTCATGTTGAATTCTTGCTGAGCAACTGCCCCGCCCTGCTCAGTCTTTTCACTTTTATTTACTCACAAAAGGTGTAAAAGGGGTTGGCCCATAACAAGAATGCAGAAAGTGATGACATACAGGAAGTGATGACATAGGAAGATAAGACACCATCATTTAGAATACCCTAGCCAACAAACACATGTATGCAATAACCACTGGAGCGAACTTTATCTAGCCTTGCTCAGTGATCAATGCCAGATAAAGTTACTATGATCCTCATGCATTTTTATTTACAGGACAACGTCATTATCTCCAGCGGCTGATCAGGCGCACTAGAGACAACAAAAGCACGTTCCTTTCATATATTGTTCTCTTAACAAATGCATCCACGCCAAGCCAATAAATCCGCGTCTTGCGCGGGGGCCCTAGCCGGTGTCCATACATCAGCCAACAAAACACTGCTCTGCTGAACACATCAGTCTCCCCCGGCCCACAGCCCAGTGCTTAGCACATGGACCATTTGCCGACAGAGACCTCTGCGCCCAGCAGCTGTGACAGGACATACACGGGAAGATATCCACTCCAATAGTTTACCCTGACACTGAGAGACATGATGACAATACACAATATATTAAATACACATCCTAATAAAATTTCCACAACAAAGGTATATCGCAGCCATCAAGCAGTTTTTTTTGGGGCAACAGGTATATCACACCCGTTGCAATTAGTTACTTCAATATCATTTGTCCTTCTATCTAGCTGCAGTATCGCAGTAGAACCGCACACAACTGCTGCACAATACAAATACACTGTAATTTATATGTTAAAAAGTATATTATATCACACCCCTCTATATCACACCTATCGATTGCACACCTATACCAGTCTTTAAAAGGATTTTTTTGGCCCTATTAGATAGCGTTTGGTGGTGTCTCTAAATGTCCCTGCTCCAAAATGCAACCTCTCCCTACACTGGCAAAACACATAATGTAAAATGGCTGCCAGATCGGGTTTTGTTATAGGGTTGGGGGGGGGGTGTCCATGTGCTGAAACGTCTCAATTGGCTGTCCTGTCCCACCTGATGGATGTGTCATAAGTCACAGTTCGGCGCTATGCAAAAAAATATGGAATGTGCGAATATTTCCATATGTTCGCATTTTCGGCGAATCATAAACTAGCAAAGTTTGCTGCGAAACAACCATCGGGCGAACCGCAAGGCCATCTCTACTGGAGAATATGCCATGCCAACCACATTGGATACTGGCCACTATGGACGTCAGTTCCTTATATACCAGTATTAACCATCATCAAGGAATTGAACCAGTGTCGAAGATTCTAAACAAAACTGGTAATTTAAAGGTGGAAAAAGTTCAGTTCATCTTGGAGGGCATACAGTTCATGCTAATACATAATTATTTTTATTTTGACTCTAATTATTATTGTCGTTATATAGATGACATTTTATTAATTTGGGATCAGTCACCTGAAACACTTA
Organism: Bufo bufo; assembly: GCF_905171765.1. Taxonomy (NCBI): domain Eukaryota; kingdom Metazoa; phylum Chordata; class Amphibia; order Anura; family Bufonidae; genus Bufo; species Bufo bufo. The sequence goes on from NC_053390.1 coordinate 496,658,652, forward strand.
CACAATTTATTGAGGAGAATTATCAAAATCAAATAATTCGTACATTTACACATATAATTAGTAAGCACATGGTTGAGTTTTTAGATTTAAGGATAGAAGTGAGTGGGAATAGGTTTATTTGTAGCACGTACCAGAAATCAGTAGCTAAGAACTGTTTTATTTTGAGCACGAGCTGTCACCTACCAAGATGGCTTCTGAATGTTCCAAGCAGTCAATTTAGAAGACTAAAGAGAAACTGTACTAGACAAGAACAATTTGAAAAAAAAAACAGTAGCCATGAAGACACAGTTTCTTGAAAAACAATACTCAGAAGATATATTAGATAAAACATTAGATAAAGTAAGACAAATGGACAGGGATACTTTTTTTTTTAAAGTAAAAGATCATAAGTTATCAGTTAAAGAAGGGGAGGCCAAACTTGAGTTACCATTTAACACACAGTATAAACAGATTTCAAGATAATCAATAAACATTGGCATCTTGGCGTCTATTGAGGCAAGATAAGATAATAGGATCCAACATCCCAGAGCAACCGCCCATAGTCTATACAAGAGCGCCCAATTTGGGATTAAAAATAGCATCAACTGTTAAATGGAAAAAAAGTAAATCCATATTAAATCCATGGACATCATTAAAAGGTTTCTATAGATGCGGAGTGTGTGAAAATGGTCAAAAAACTAAATTCCCTAGGAGAACCCAAAAGGTTAACTCTATTACCAATGAATTTGAATGGGAGATTGACAAGATATTGTCATGTAATAGTGAATCAGTAATATATCTAATAGAGTGCCTTGTCATAGACAATATATTGGCTGCACTGGAAGGACATTGAAAGTGAGAGTAGCGGAACATAAAAATAATATAAAAAAAAGGGTACGACAAACATACACTGTCAAATAATTTCAAAGAATGTCATAATTGTTATCTGAAGGGTTTAAAATATACGGCAATTCAATCAGTGAAAAAAGATTGGAGGGGAGGAGATTCTACAGCTAAGATGTCAAGAACTGAGTCAAGGATGATATATTCATTTGGATTCTTGGTACCTGGAGGATTAAATGCAGAGATGGAGATTTTTGGGTTCATTTAGAGAGGGATGAGGGCATAACTGACACAATGTCATCGCTGCCAGGCTGTTTGCCAGCGCAGTGATGAGTCCTGTCCCTCTCCCTTCATCCCCCGTCTACACTCAAGAATCCTCAATTACATACATCCAGATATTTTTTTTCTAATTTTTTATTGAATTTTTTCAATTATTTTATTGTTTATTTTTGTATATTTTTTCTTATTTTTTGCTTATTTTATTCCATTTTTTATTTTGTCTTTACCTAACTTTTCATATTTTTCTCATACTTGAATTAGAGATATACAAACATAATGTGTTTAATAATAGACATATAATGTGTATAATATAAATATTGTCATTGATCGTGATGTCATATAAATATTGCTATTGATTAGAGAAACTAATTAGATTAGAGAAACTAATATTGCCATTGATAGAGATTACTTGTGATGCCATATTGAGGTAGGATATATAGTCCAATCCAGGTTTTACTTGTTTAAGTGTACAGTCCGGTCGACATTTTATTTAAACCTGTATATATACAGTATAAAAGGAAGCTATGGTCCCATTTAATTACCATTGATACCACTGAGGAAGGAACTTGCGTTCCGAAATGCTTCTGGTTGGTGAAGAGACGACTATATTCTATATGAACATCAAGTGACATTTGAAGAATATCCTCCAAATGAACTTTACCACGTTGTAAGTCCAAGAGGTGTTGGCTTTCTGCAAGTAGAGGTGTGCATGCGCGAAGTACGCATGCAAAAACTAAAGGCAGCAATCTGTAGGACAATAAAGCTCAGCAGACGCTGATCCCGCTAAGGAGGTTAAGCGATACTGTTACCAGTTGGATGTAATATTGAAACGGGTAAGAGACATTGTCATTGTTTATCTATTTCTTACCTGATACCACAAGCCCAAGAAAAGCTAGTGATACTGCTATCATCTGCTTGGAGCTTTCAAATGCTCTGTATATACGGCCAGTGTTTTAACAAATTCACATCCACTGTTCAATTGAATACCTTAATGAATGGTGAGGTATGGACTGTTGAGTTTTTTCCAAAATTACGTACATGCCGCTTGCCTCTATATTTTTCAGAAAGAGGAGGACTTTATATATGTGATCATATGCTGAATGATTTTTAATACCGCATGGAAAACGCAGAACTACAGCAATCATAAAAAGGTGGTCAGAATAAGGTACTGGATTACAACTAGAAGTGGATAAAGAGAAAGAAATAGTCGTCCTGTTACATAAGATACAAACAGTCAAATCAGAGTGAGGTCTGCTGAATGACATTTGAAGGGACCCAGACTGTATATTAATATATAGATTCTATTTAGTTTGTATGGTGAATAGACTGTATTAATAGTTTTTTTTTAAAGTGATGAGATATGAGTTTGGAATAAATGTTTGACTAAGTGCATTGTGAGCCAGCCATATTTTATTTTATAGAGTTCACACTAACACTGGATAGTGCCTATTGCTATCATGCCTAGTGTGGAGACACACAGAACTAACACCAGGTGTCATGGTGTGGGACACCATTAGCTACCATGGCCATTCCTGTATAGTATTCATGAAGGAAACATTGACCAGCCTTTGGTTTTTCAAGAACATCATGGAACTAGTTCTGCTTTTTTTGACTCAGGAGACGTGGTGTTCCGACAAGATTATTCCCATCCACATTCTGCCCACACTACACAACCTGCTCTTTAGGGTATTCAGCAGCTCTCCTGGCCAGCTCAATCACAAGATCTGTCCCCCATTAAGAATGTCTGGGAGTAGATGGTGAGATGGATCTCCCATGTACAGACACTAACAACAACTCAAGCTGATCTATGAGTCCAAGTTAAAGGGGTTATCCCATGACTAATGTAACAAGTGAGTCATCATGAGTCAGATATCATATAGTACATGAAACCTAGAACCAGGTCCAGGGTCGGATTGGGAACTCAAAGTGACCCTGGAAAAAAATGTAGAAGTGGCCCCATGTTGTAGGCGGAGCCAAACTGGCGGAAGGTGCAGCTAAGCCAAGTAGGTGTTTTTTTTTGTGGGGCAATCTGTAGTTTTTATTGATACCATTTTTAAATACGCCTTTATGATAATTTTTTAATACATTTTTTGGAGGTAGATGAAGCAACAAAAAAAACGGCAAATCCACAGTTTTGATTTTGTTTCCATTATGGAGTTAACCATGCGGAATAAATACATTTATATTTTAATAGTATGAGCATTTTTGTGTGCAACAATGAGAATGATGTTTATTTTTTATAGTTTTTTATTAATATGGGGAAAGGTGCTGATTTAAATTTTTGTAAATGTCATTTTTTTTAGTTTTAAAGGCTTTCTGTCACCAGAAGTAACCCTATTAAACTAGCTGGCATTAGCAATGTGCTAATGTCAGCTAAACCTAACTAGTCTATTCCTACTTTTATCTATGCCTCCATTACTCCAGAAATATATATTTTATAATATGCTAATTAGCCTCTGGGAGCGGGGGGGGGGGGGGGGGGCCACACCCTGCTACACTAGATTGACAGGGCCAGGCAATGTTGGGCTCCTACTGCCAGCCCTGTCTGCCGTGTAAATCTCACGCCTGCGCCGTCCAGTTCGCAGTGAGTGAAGGGCGCTCGCCGGCTTCCTCACTGCACCTGTGCCGCATACTGATCGGCACAAGATTTCCCCAGCGCACAGGGCTGGCAGTTGGAGGTGAAGGCTGCCTGGCTCTGTCAATCTAGTGTAGCAGGACGTGGCCAGAGGTGGGAGAACGGAGCCTCTAGGACCAGGGGGCATAGATAAAAGTAGGAATAGGCTAGTTAGGTTCAGCTGACATTAGCACATCGCTAATGTCAGCTAGTTTAATAGGATTAATTCTGGTGACAGAAACCCTTTAAAGACTTTCATGTCTTTTCACTCATTTCAAGACACCTCAGGGGACTTTAACATGCGATCAACATGCTTGCTGCCCTGCCTCCAGAAGTCTATGACCCAAGTGCAGCGAGCCCCTGAGGAGCCAGTGCCGAAGATGGGAGTGGTAGGGGCACTGATAAGATGTTGTCTCATGGTATACTCCCTTAGGCCGTTGCAGTGGAAAGGTGGTTTGAAGAATAGGGCTAGAAGTAAAAGTTTAAAAGTCTCTCTTTACTTAGTATAAAATATAACTTGTACATCTAGCAGTAGTAAGTAGAAAGTACAATTTCTGTCCCTAGATGATGAGGTATGGAGGCTGAATAAGTGGCAATTAATGCACCTCGATGTGCTATTTTGCTGATAACTCTCTTGCACTTTTGGCTAACAGCTATAAACTGGCCTTTGTGGATTTATAGGTGAATCCATACCCCCTGAGCAAAGGGTACCTGAGATTGTGACTTTATGGCTTACAGCTTATGAAAACCCCAATCATCCAAATTATAACAAATAAAGGCTTGAAATTTCTCGCTTTCCATGTAATAAGTCTATCTCATATATTAGTTTCACCTTTTAAGTTGCATTACTGAAATAAATGAACTCTGCACGATATTCTAATTTTTCGAGTTTCACCTGTAGGTGTCCACTGTATAATGCAGACTTGGAGTTGGTCTGCCCTGGATGCTATCTAGGTAATGGTTGTTCAATCTGTATTGCCTCACCTGCAGCAGTGTCTGTAAAGCTGTGACTTACTGGTCACTCTGCTGTCTGTATCACATTGTAGCATTCCAGATATACTGTTGCTCTTGGAGTCGCTCTGGACTAGGAGTCTCAGAGGAGAATTGAATGAATAGGACATGCTTCCTTCTCAACCTCCTGACAAGACACAGGACCAGCCCACTCCTACAAAGTGGGGAAGGCCAGGGTGGTTAACCCTATCCCAGCCAACCATACCACATATGCTGGTGTACATACTTACATGACATAGAAAACGGTTGCAGATATCCCCAGTCTGGGGTACTGCATAAGTTAAAGGGGTTATCCCATAATTTATGTAAGAAATTAAAATCAACATGCTTGCTGCCCTGCCTCCAGAAGTCTATGACCCAAGTGCAGTGAGCCCCTGAGGAGTCAGTGCAGAAGCTGGGAAGCGGTAGGGGCACTGATAAGATGTCTTATGGTATAATTCCTAAGGCCATTGCAGTGGAAAGGTGGTTTGAAGAATAGGGCTAGAAGTAAAAGTATAAAAGTCTCTCTTTACTTATTATAAAATATAACTTGTACATCTAGCAGTAGTAAGTAGAAAGTACAATTTTTGTCCCTAGATGATGAGGTATGGAGGCTGTATAAGTGGCAATTAATGCACCTCGATGTGCTATTTTGCTGATAACTCTCTTGCACTTTTGGCTAACAGCTATAAACTGGCACTTGTGGATTTATAGGTGAATCCATACCCCCTGAGCAAAGGGTACCTTAGATTGTGACTTTGGGGTTTTCATAAGCTGTAAGCCATAATCATCCAAATTATACCAAATAAAGGCTTGAAATTTCTCGCTTTGCATGTAATAAGTCTATCTTATATATTAGTTTCACCTTTTAAGTTGCATTGCTGAAATAAATGAACTCTGCACAATATTCTAATTTTTCGAGTTTCACCTGTAGGTGTCCACTGTATAATGCAGACTTGGAGTTGGTCTGGCCTGGATGCTATCTAGGTAATGGTTGTTCAATCTGTATTGCCTCACCTGCAGCAGTGTCTGTAAAGCTTTGACTTACTGGTCACTCTGCTGTCTGTATAATGATCTAAACATTTGCATTTTTAGAAATACTTTTTTAAATTTTTTTATAACTCCTTAAGGACACAGCCTTATTTCACCTTAAGGACCAGGCCATTTTTTGCAAATCTGACCAGTGTCACTTTAAGTGGTGATAACTTTAAAACGCTTTAATTTATCAAGGCCATTCTGAGATTGTTTTTCCATCACATATTGTACTTCATGACACTGGTAAAATGAAGTAAAAAAATAATAATTTTTATTTATAAAATACAAAGTTTCAATTTCTCTACTTCTATAATACATAGTAATACCTACAAAAATAGTTATTCCTTTACATTCCCCATATGTCTACTTCTTGTTTGGATCATTTTGGGAATGCTATTTAATTTTTTTGGGATGTTACAAGGCTTAGAAGTTTAGAAGCAAATCTTGAAATTTTTCAGAAATTTTCAAAAACCCAATCTTTAGGGACCAGTTCAGATCTGAAGTCACTTTGTGAGGCTTATATAATAGAAACCACCCCAATGACCCCATTCTAGAAACTACACACCTCAAGGTATTCAAAACTGATTTTACAAACGTCGTTAACCCTTTAGGTGTTGCACAAGAGTTATTGGCAAATGGAGATTGAAAATTTGCCCAAAAATTAAAATTCTCAAATTTCATTTTAATCCATTTTTTCCAGTAACAAAGCAAGGGTTAACAGCCAAACAAAATGCTATATTTATTGCCCCGATTCTGTAGTCTGCAGAAACACCCCATATTAGGCCCAAAACTACTGTACGGGCACACAGTAGGGCGTAGAGGGAAAGGTGCGCCATGTGGTTTTTGGAAGGCAGATTTTGCTGGACCGGTTTATTTACACCATGTCCCATTTGAAGCCCCCCGATGCACCCCTAGAGTACAAACTCCAGAAAAGTGACCCCATTTTGGAAACTACGGGATAAGGTGGCAGTTTTGTTGGGACTATTTTTAGGGTACATATGATTTTTGGTTTATCTATATTACGTTTTTGTGAGGCAAATAGAAATAGAAATTCGGAAATGTAATCTCCATTTGCAAATAACACTTGTGGAACACCTAAAGGGTTAACGATGTAAAATCAGTTTTGGATACCTTGAGGGGTGTAGTTTCTTAGATGGGGTCGCTTTTATGGAGTTTTTACTCTAGGGGTGCATCAGGGGGGCTTCAAATGGGACATGGTACCAAAAAAAAAGGCCATCCAAATCTGCCTTCAAGAAACCATACGGCGTTCCTTTCCTTCTGCGCCCTGCCGTTTGGTCATACAGCAGTTTATGACCACATATGGGGTGTTTCTGTAAACTGCAGTATGAGGGTTATAAATAAGTTTTGTTTGGCTGTTAACTAGAGTTGAGCGAACACCTGGATGTTCGGGTTCGAGAAGTTCGGCCGAACTCGGGTTCGAGAAGTTCGGGTTCGGGATCCGAACTCGACCCAAACTTCGCCCCGAACCCGAACCCCATTGAAGTCAATGGGGACCCAAACTTTTCGGCACTAAAAAGGCTGTAAAATAGCCCAGGAAAGGGGTAGAGGGCTGCAAAAGGCAGCAAAATGTAGGTAAATCCCCTGCAAACAAATGTGGATAGGGAAATTAATTAAAATAAAAATAAAATAAATTAAAATTAACCAATATCAATTGGAGAGAGGTCTCATGGCAGAGAATCAGGCTTCATGTCATAGCAGAGAATCAGGCTTCACGTCACCCACCACTGGAACAGTGTCATGGTCTTACCTGCTTGCTGCTCTCCTTCGTTTGACATGTGCTGGCGGCCATCTTGGTTTCTTGTAGCCTTCCACCCTGCGGCTCCTCCTTCCCCTGGGAGGAGCTGGATGCCTAGCTCATATATATAGGAGGTCTGTGGCTTCAGTTCCTGATCCTGGCTTCGTCTGACTACCCTTCTGGTTCCTGATCCTGGCTTCGTCTGACTACCCTGCTGGTTCCTGATCCTGGTTTCGTCTGACTACCCTGCTGGTTCCTGATCCTGGCTTCGTCTGACTACCCTGCTGGTTCCTGATCCTGGCTTCGTCTGACTACCCTTCTGGTTCCTGACCTCTGGCTTCGCAAAGACTCTGCTCGGTTTCACCATCCGTTTGGACTTTTGCTTTACAGCTTTATTTTCAATAAAGCCTTCTTATTTTCACTTATCTCTTGTTGTACGTCTGGTTCATGGTTCCGTGACATTAGGACCAAGCCATGAATTCTGACGGTACAGGGCCATCCTCGCTACCCACGCTGGTTGCCAGACTTGATCAGCAGGATCACCTGTTGGGTCGGTTCGCTGTGGCGTTGCAAACCCTGCTTGAACGCACGGCTCATTTCGCTCCCGTTGCCGATGGGTCGGTTGTCGCTCCTGGGCTCGCTCCTACTGCCGCTCCGGTTGTTGCGCCAGAGTCTACCCCGACACCTGTTGTTGCGCCTGCGGTGTTTCGGGGTATGATCGGTTCTGCCCCTCTTCCACAGCGCTTTGGGGGAGAGCCAACTCAGTGCCGAGGTTTCCTTAACCAGGTGGGCATTTATTTCGAGTTGCTGCCACATGCCTTTCCTACTGAGAGATCAAAGGTGGGCTTCTTGATCTCGCTGCTCTCGGACAAGGCCTTGGCCTGGGCCAGCCCTTTATGGGAGAACAACAATCCGGTGGTTGCCGAGTTTTCCGGTTTTGTTGCTTCTCTTCGGAAGGTATTCGATGTGCCGGCTCGTGCTGCCTCTGCTGCGAAGCTCCTTATGTCCATCAGACAGGGTTCACGATCCGTAGCTGAATACGCCATTGAGTTTCGTACCCTGGCAGCAGAGGTGGGCTGGAATAATGAGGCTCTGGTCGCTGCTTTCTCTCATGGTCTCTCGGATGCCTTGAAGGATGAGGTTGCAGCTAAGGACCTACCAGTTGAGCTCGAGTCTCTTATTTCTTTCCTGATTTTGATTGACACCAGACTCAGGGAGAGACCTTCCTTTAAGGAGAACCTGCGGAGGTCTTCTAACAGATTGGTGCCTACGTTTGCTGTCCCACCCGTGCCTCCCTCTCCTCCCACGCCTCCTGGGGATGACTTGTCTGGGGGTGAACCCATGCAGCTGGGGTTTGCTCGCCTGTCCGTGGGGGAGAGGGCACTCCGGAGACGTGAGGGCCGATGCATGTACTGTGGTCTCGGTGGGCATTTTCGGTTGGCATGTCCGAACCGTCCGGGAAACGCTCGTACCCTGAGATCCTGTCGGGGGCAGATCTTGGGTGGAGTCTCCTCGTCCCCGGTTTCCCGTGTTGACAAACCACTGATCACTGTTGTCCTCTCCTGGGTCGGGGGCTCGGTGACGACCCAGGCGTTGGTGGACTCTGGTGCTGGTGGTTTGTTCATTGATAGTGTGTTCGCTGCCGCCAATTCCATTCCTCTGCAGGCTCGAGGTTCCCCACTGGCTCTTGAGGCGATAGACGGCAGACCCCTTCTGCCGCCACACGTGACTCATGAGACCCTTCCAGTGGGGATAGCCATTGGTGCCGTTCACAGAGAGTCGGTCTGCCTCCAGGTTATTTCATCTCCACACTACTCGGTGGTCTTGGGGTACCCCTGGCTCCAGAAGCATAATCCGACTTTCGATTGGAGATCGGTCGAGATCCTCTCGTGGTCACCGCAGTGTGGGGCTAGTTGCATCCATGGGTCTGTCAAGTTGCTGTGTACTTCCTTGGACTCTCTGTTGCCTCCTGAATATGAGGAGTACCGGGATGTATTCGATAAGGTGCGCGCGGTTGCCCTACCTCCGCACCGCCCATATGATTGTGCCATAGAGTTACAATCTGGTGCCGTTCCTCCTCGTGGCAAAGTCTATCCACTGTCGGTAGCGGAGAATGAGGCCATGGAGGAGTACGTGAGGGAGGCGCTTTCACGCGGACACATTCGCAAATCTTCGTCCCCGGCAGGGGCTGGATTTTTCTTTGTGAAAAAGAAGGGCGGTGAGTTGAGGCCTTGCATCGATTACAGGGGTCTCAATCGCATCACGATCAAGAACGCTTACCCGATACCCTTGATTTCCGAGCTGTTCGATCGCCTTAAAGGGGCCACGGTCTTTACCAAACTCGACCTGAGGGCGGCATATAACCTGGTAAGGATCAAGGCGGGCGATGAGTGGAAGACCGCGTTTAACACCAGGACCGGTCATTACGAATCCTTGGTTATGCCCTTTGGGTTGTGCAATGCGCCCGCAGTCTTTCAGGAATTCATCAACGATGTTTTCCGTGACCTGTTGCAGCAGTGTGTGGTAGTCTATTTGGATGACATCTTGGTATATTCTGAATCCATGGAGGCCCACATTCTGGATGTCAGACGAGTGTTGCAACGGTTACGAGAGAACAAGCTGTTCGGTAAGCTTGAGAAATGCGAATTTCACCGATCCCAGGTAACCTTCTTAGGTTACATCATTTCCGCTGAGGGGTTCTCCATGGATCCTGAGAAGGTTTCGGCTGTCTTACAGTGGCCCCAGCCCAGTGGTCTTCGTTCCCTGCAGCGCTTTTTGGGCTTCGCCAATTATTATCGGAAGTTCATCAGGGACTTTTCCATGCTGGCCAAGCCTCTCACGGATCTGACCAGGAAGGGCAGTAATTCCCAGGTCTGGCCGCTCGAGGCCATCCGAGCTTTTGAGGCCCTAAAGTCCGCCTTTGTGTCGGCTCCGATTCTGTCGCATCCCAACCCTGGGTTGCCCTTTGTCCTCGAGGTGGACGCGTCTGAGACGGGAGTAGGCGCCCTTCTGTCTCAGCGTAGAACACCAGAGGGTCCTCTGCTTCCTTGTGGGTTTTACTCCCGGAAACTGTCTTCCGCGGAGTGCAACTATCAGATTGGTGACAGGGAGTTATTGGCCATCGTGCAGGCCCTTAAAGAATGGAGGCACTTGCTCGAGGGTTCGGTGGTTCCGGTTCTCATCCTGACGGACCACAAGAATCTGACCTACCTTTCTGAGGCCAAGAGATTGACACCACGTCAGGCCAGATGGGCTCTGTTCTTGTCACGTTTTAATTACGTGGTCTCCTACCTACCCGGTTCCAAGAACGTCAGGGCGGATGCCTTATCACGGCAGTACTCCGAGCTGTCCAGGGAGGAGTCGATTCCGACTTCGGTCATACCTCCGAATCAGATCCTGGCCGCCATTCGCACCAGCCTGACCTCTCCCCTGGGTGAGCAGATTTTGGCGGCTCAATCTGGTGCTCCCTCTGGGAGACCCAACGGCAGATGTTTTGTGCCTGAGGAGTTGCGCACTCGGTTGTTGCGAACCTACCATAACTCCAAGACCGCGGGGCATCCTGGAAAGAATCAGCTGTCCTGGGCTGTTTCACGTCTGTTCTGGTGGCCTTCCCTACGTTCCGACATCGCCGCATATGTAGCGGCATGCTCCGTTTGTGCCCAGAGTAAGTCCCCTCGGCACCTTCCGTTGGGCCTTCTGCAACCCATAGCCACCGGGGAGCGCCCATGGTCACACCTGGGGATGGATTTCATTGTGGACCTCCCTGCATCCCGAGGCCATACGGTCATTCTCATGATTGTGGATCGGTTTTCCAAAATGTGCCACTGTGTTCCTCTCAAGAAGTTACCCTCTGCACAAGAGTTGGCCACGATTTTTGCCAGGGAGGTCTTCCGGTTGCACGGTTTGCCTAAGGAGATTGTGTCGGATCAGGGGAGTCAGTTTGTGTCCAGGTTCTGGCGCGCCTTTTGCTCCCAGTTGGGGATTCATCTCTCCTTCTCCTCGGCCTACCACCCTCAGTCCAATGGGGCCGCAGAACGATCCAATCAGGCCTTGGAGCAATTCCTTCGTTGCTATGTCTCCGATCACCAAGACAATTGGGTTGACCTCCTGCCTTGGGCTGAGTTTGCCAGGAACACGGCGGTGAACTCTTCCTCTGGGACGTCTCCCTTCATGGCCAATTATGGGTTCCAACCTGCCGTGTTACCGGAGGTATTCTCTCCCCAGGATATTCCGGCTGTGGAGGATCACCTTTCCGTCCTACGTGCTTCTTGGGTACAGATCCAGAAGTCCCTTGAGGTCTCTGCGCAGCGCCAGAGACTCCAGGCTGATCGCAGACAAGCGCCTGCTCCTTCCTACCAGGTCGGAGACCGTGTATGGTTGTCCACCCGCAACCTCAACCTTCGAGTGCCCACTCCCAAGCTGGCGCCTCGCTTTGTTGGTCCCTTCCGAGTGCTTCGCAGGGTAAACCCGGTAGCCTATGCCCTTGCGCTTCCTCCTGGCATGCGGATCTCCAACGTGTTTCATGTCTCCCTGTTGAAGCCATTGGTGTGTAATCGTTTCACTTCCTCGGTTCCTCGGCCTCGTCCGGTCCAAGTGGGCAATCGTGAGGAATATGAGGTGAGCAATATCCTGGACTCACGCCTGGTCCGCGGTCGGTTGCAGTTTTTGGTCCATTGGCGTGGTTATGGTCCAGAGGAGCGTTCCTGGGTTCCCTCCGCAGATGTCCATGCTCCTGCCTTGCTCCGAGCCTTCCACGCACGCTTCCCTCAGAAACCGTTTTGTGCTCCGCGGAGGAGGGGCCCTTGAGGGGGAGGTACTGTCATGGTCTTACCTGCTTGCTGCTCTCCTTCGTTTGACATGTGCTGGCGGCCATCTTGGTTTCTTGTAGCCTTCCACCCTGCGGCTCCTCCTTCCCCTGGGAGGAGCTGGATGCCTAGCTCATATATATAGGAGGTCTGTGGCTTCAGTTCCTTGCTTGGTCCTCTTGTGTTCACATGCTTCTAAGACTGCTGCTGCTTCTGGTTCCTGATCCTGGCTTCGTCTGACTACCCTTCTGGTTCCTGATCCTGGCTTCGTCTGACTACCCTGCTGGTTCCTGATCCTTGTTTCGTCTGACTACCCTGCTGGTTCCTGATCCTGGCTTCGTCTGACTACCCTGCTGGTTCCTGATCCTGGCTTCGTCTGACTACCCTTCTGGTTCCTGACCTCTGGCTTCGCAAAGACTCTGCTCGGTTTCACCATCCGTTTGGACTTTTGCTTTACAGCTTTATTTTCAATAAAGCCTTCTTATTTTCACTTATCTCTTGTTGTACGTCTGGTTCATGGTTCCGTGACAAACAGGCCATTGTCAGAAATTTAGGCCCCGGCACCCAGACAGAGGAGAGAGGTCCCATAGCAGATAATCAGGCTTCATGTCATAGCAGAGAATCAGGCTTCAAGTCATAGCAGAGAATCAGGCTTCATGTCATAGCAGAGAATCAGGCTTCACGTCACCCACCACTGGAACAGGCCATTGTCAGATATTTAGGCCCCGGCACCCAGACAGAGGACAGAGGTCCCATAGCAGAGAATCAGGCTTCATGTCATAGCAGAGAATCAGGCTTCACACCCAGACAGAGGAGAGAGGTCCCATAGCAGAGAATCAGGCTTCATGTCATAGCAGAGAATCAGGCTTCAAGTCATAGCAGAGAATCAGGCTTCATGTCATAGCAGAGAATCAGGCTTCACGTCACCCACCACTGGAACAGGCCATTGTCAGATATTTAGGCCCCGGCACCCAGACAGAGGAGAGAGGTCCCATAGCAGAGAATCAGGCTTCATGGCATAGCAGAGAATCAGGCTTCACGTCACCCACCACTGGAACAGGCCACTGTCAGATATTTTTAGGCCCCGGCACCCAGACAGAGGAGAGAGGTCCCATAGCAGATAATCAGGCTTCATGTCATAGCAGAGAATCAGGCTTCAAGTCATAGCAGAGAATCAGGCTTCATGTCATAGCAGAGAATCAGGCTTCACGTCACCCACCACTGGAACAGGCCATTGTCAGATATTTAGGCCCCGGCACCCAGACAGAGGAGAGAGGTCCCATAGCAGAGAATCAGGCTTCATGTCACCCACCACTGGAACAGGCCATTGTCAGATATTTTTAGGCCCCGGCACCCAGACAGAGGAGAGAGGTCCCATAGCAGAGAATCAGGCTTCATGTCATAGCAGAGAATCAGGCTTCAAGTCATAGCAGAGAATCAGGCTTCATGTCATAGCAGAGAATCAGGCTTCACGTCACCCACCATTCGAACAGGCCATTGTCAGATATTTAGGCCCCGGCACCCAGACAGAGGAGAGAGGTCCCATAGCAGAGAATCAGGCTTCATGGCATAGCAGAGAATCAGGCTTCACGTCACCCACCACTGGAACAGGCAATTGTCAGATATTTAGGCCCCGGCACCTAGACAGAGGAGAGAGGTCCCAGAGCAGAGAATCAGGCTTCATGTCATAGCAGAGAATCAGGCTTCAAGTCATAGCAGAGAATCAGGCTTCATGTCATAGCAGAGAATCAGGCTTCACGTCACCCAACACTGGAACAGGCCATTGTCAGATATTTAGGCCCCGGCACCCAGACAGAGGAGAGAGGTCCCATAGCAGAGAATCAGGCTTCATGTCATAGCAGAGAATAAGGCTTCATGTCACCCACCACTGGAACAGGCCATTGTCAGATATTTTTAGGCCCCGGCACCCAGACAGAGGAGAGAGGTCTCATAGCAGAGATTCAGGCTTCATGTCATAGCAGAGAATCAGGCTTCATGTCACCCAACACTGGAACAGGCCACTGTCAGATATTTTTAGGCCCCGGCACCCAGACAGAGGAGAGGTTCATTCAACTTTGGGTTGCCCCTCAATATAATGGTAAAATGAAAATAAAAAAAGGATTGAATGAGGAAGTGCCCTGGAGTACAATAATATATGGTTAAGGGGAGGTAGTTATAAATGTCTAATCTGCACAAGGGATGGACAGGTCCTGTGGGATCCATGCTTGGTTCATTTTTATGAACGTCAGCTTGTCCACATTGGCTGTAGACAGGCGGCTGCGTTTGTCTGTAATGACGCCCCCTGCCGTGCTGAATACACGTTCAGACAAAACGCTGGCCGCCGGGCAGGCCAGCACCTCCAAGGCATAAAAGGCTAGCTCTGGCCACGTGGACAATTTGGAGACCCAGAAGTTGAATGGGGCCGAACCATCAGTCAGTACGTGGAGGGGTGTGCACACGTACTGTTCCACCATGTTAGTGAAATGTTGCCTCCTGCTGGGTGCCACCCCGCTGTGAACATGCTTCATCCTCATCCTCCTCCACCTCCTCCTCATCCTCGTCCTCCAGTAGTGGGCCATGGCTGGCCACATTTGTACCTGGCCTCTGCTGTTGCAAAAAACCTCCCTCTGAGTCACTTCGAAGAGACTGGCCTGAAAGTGCTAAAAATGACCCCTCTCCCTCTTCCTCCTCCTCCTGGGCCACCTCCTCTTCCATCATCGCCTTAAGTGTTTTCTCAAGGAGACATAGAAGTGGTATTGTAACGCTGATAACGGCGTCATCGCCACTGGCCATGTTGGTGGAGTACTCGAAACAGTGCAACAGGGCACACAGGTCTCGCATGGAGGCCCAGTCATTGGTGGTGAAGTGGTGCTGTTCTGCAGTGCGACTGACCCATGCGTGCTGCAGCTGAAACTCCACTATGGCCTGCTGCTGCTCGCACAGTCTGTCCAGCATGTGCAAGGTGGATTTACACCTGGTGGGCACGTCGCATATGAGGTGGTGAGCGAGAAGGCCGAAGTTACGCTGTAGCGCAGACAGGCGAGAAGTGGCAGGATGTAAACGCCGGAAGCGCGCACAGACGGCCCGCACTTTATGCAGCAGCTCTGACATGTCGGGGTAGTTGTGAATGAACTTCTGCACCACCAAATTCAGCACATGCGCCAGGCAAGGGATGTGCGTCAAACCGGCTAGTCCCAGAGCTGCAACGAGATTTTACCCATTATCGCACACCACCAGGCCGGGCTTGAGGCTCACCGGCAGCAACCACTCGTCGGTCTGTTGTTCTATACCCCGCCACAACTCCTGTGCGGTGTGGGGCCTGTCCCCCAAACATATGAGTTTCAGAATGGCCTGCTGACGTTTCCCCCGGGCTGTGCTGAAGTTGGTGGTGAAGGTGTGTGGCTGACTGGATGAGCAGGTGGAAGAAGAGGAGGAGGAAGCCGAGTAGGAGGAGGAGGCAACAGGAGGCAAAGAATGTTGCCCTGCGATCCTTGGCGGCGGAAGGACGTGCGCCAAACAGCTCTTCGCCTGGGGCCCAGCCGCCACTACACTTACCCAGTGTGCAGTTAGGGAGATATAGCGTCCCTGGCCGTGCTTACTGGTCCACGTATCTGTGGTTAGGTGGACCTTGCCACAGATGGTGTTGCGCAGTGCACACTTGATTTTATCGGATACTTGGTTGTACAGTGAAGGCACGGCTCTCTTGGAGAAGTAGTGGCGGCTGGGAACAACATACTGTGGGACAGCAAGCGACATGAGCTGTTTGAAGCTTTCTGTGTCCACCAGCCTGAATGACAGCATTTCATAGGCCAGTAGTTTAGAATTGCTGGCATTCAGGGCCAGGGATCGAGGGTGGCTAGGTGGGAATTTACGCTTTCTCTCAAATATTTGTGAGATGGAGAGCTGAACGCTGCCGTGTGACATGGTTGAGATGCTTGGTGACGGAGTGGTGGTGTTGGTGGTACATCCTCTGTTTGCTGGGCGGCAGGTGCCAACGCTACTCCAGAGGCGGAGGAAGAGGCCGAGGCGGCGACAGCAGCAGAAGAGGTAGCAGGGGGAGCCTGAGTGACTTCCTTGTTTTTAAGGTGTTTACTCCACTGCAGTTCATGCTTTGCATGCAGGTGCCTGGTCATGCAGGTTGTGCTAAGGTTCAGAACGTTAATGCCTTGCTTCAGGCTCTGATGGCACAGCGTGCAAACCACTCGGGTCTTGTCGTCAGCACATTGTTTGAAGAACTGCCACGCCAGGGAACTCCTTGAAGCTGCCTTTGGGGTGCTCGGTCCCAGATGGCGATGGCCAGTAGCAGACGGACTCTCTTGGCGGCGGGTGTTCTGCTTTTGCCCACTGCTCCCTCTTTTGCTACGCTGTTGGCTCGGTGTCACCACTGCCTCTTCCTCCGAATTCTGAAAGTCAGTGGCACGACCTTCATTCCATGTGGGCTCTAGGACCTCATCGTCCCCTGCATCGTCTTCCACCCAGTCTTCCTCCCTGACCTCCTGTTCAGTCTGCACACTGCAGAAAGACGCAGCAGTTGGCACCTGTGTTTCGTCATCATCAGAGACGTGCTGAGGTGGTATTACCATGTCCTCATCAGGAAACATAAGTGGTTGTGCGTTAGTGCATTCTATCTCTTCCACCCCTGGGGAAGGGCTAGGTGATGCCCTTGGGAAACACTGCCAGCAGAGTCTTCAAACAGCATAAGAGACTGCTGCATAACTTGAGGCCCAGACAGTTTCCCTGATATGCATGGGGGTGATGTCACAGACTGATGGGCTTGGTTTTCATGCGCCATCTGTGCGCTTTCTGCAGAAGACTGGGTGGGAGATAATGTGAACGTGCTGGATCCACTGTTGGCCACCCAATTGACTAATGCCTGTACCTGCTCAGGCCTTACCATGCTTAGAACGGCATTGGGCCCCACCAAATATCGCTGTAAATTCTGGCTGCTACTGGGACCTGAGGTAGTTGGTTCACTAGGACGTGTGGCTGTGGCAGAACGGCCACGTCCTCTCCCAGCACCAGAGGGTCCACTAACACCACCACGACCATGTCCGCGTCCCTTACTAGATGTTTTCCTCATTGTTACCGTTCACCACAATAAGAAAAAAATTATTTGGCCCAATGTATTGAATTCAAATTCAGGCCTTTTTTTACAGGCACCTAACACTATCTGGCTATCTATTTAGGTACCGTATTACACTAATACAGGCACAGCAGTAACGACAGATTTAGCTGAATATAAATTGTAGGCCTAGTATTTAGGCGCTGGATGACAGGTATCCCTTTTACGGACAGAATTAGACTTGGAAATGCACGGTAGCGTGTGAAGTTATTGAGGATGACCCTATCCGCACCTTCAATCTAATATACCCTTTTATGGATAGATTTAAACTTGGCCTGATAGAGCAGAAACCACTAATTGCTAATTTGGGAATTGCTAAGTTGGGAATTGTATTTCAACCCAGAACAAAAACTGTGCTTCGGCAGACAGCAGACAGTATTACAATTGGCTAGCCACAGCTGAAACACCAGATTTAGGGTACTGCTATTTTGGCAATTGTATTTTACGCCTCAATAAAATAGCAAGCACAGCCAAGCCCCTGATGTAGGATATAGCAAAAAAAAAAACACACTATTGATGGTTAAAAATGGACTTGGTGGCAGCTTGTGCTGGCGCACCACAAGACACAAAATGGCCGCCGATCACCCCAGAAAAAAGTGACTGAAAAACGCTCTGGGCAGCCTTAAAACAGTGAGCAAAGGAATAGCAGAGGTTGTATGATACACAGCTGTATATCGATCACTTCAGTAAATAAATCCCTGCCTAATCTCGCCCTAACAGCAGCAGCTGCATCCTCTCCCTACACTGATCAGAGCAGAGTGACGTGCGGCGCTACGTGACTCCAGCTTAAATAAAGGCTGGGTCACATGCTGCACTGGCCAATCACAGCCATGCCAATAATAGGCATGGCTGTGATGGCCTCTTGGGGCAAGTAGTATGACGCTTGTTTATTGGCTGCTTTGCAGCCTTTCAAAAAGCGCTAAGAAAGCGCCGAACACCGAACCCGGACTTTTACGAAAATGTTCGGGTTCGGGTCCGTGTCACGGACACCCCAAAATTCGGTACGAACCCGAACTATACAGTTCGGGTTCGCTCATCCCTACTGTTAACCCTTACTTTGTTATTGGAAAATAACGGATTAAAATGGAAAATTTGCCCAAAAATTTCTTTTTTGGCACCTTTTTTATTTTTTACCGTGTTCATCTGAGGGGTTAGGGGGGAATTTTATAGAGAAGATTCTTACGAACGCGGCGATACCTAATATGTCTACTTTAAAAAAATTAAAATTATGTTTTACACTATATTATCTTTTTATAAACAAAAAAAAACCATTTTAGTATCTCCATAGTCTAAGGCCTCTTTCACACTTGCGTTGTTGGGATCCGGCATGCACTTCCGTTGCCGGAGGTGCCTGCCGGATCCGGAAAAACGCAAGTGTACTGAAAGCATTTGAAGACGGAACCGTCTTCCAAATGCTTTCAGTGTTACTATGGCACCCAGGACGCTATTAAGGTCCTGGTTGCCATAGTAGTAGTGGGGAGCGGGGGAACAGTATACTTACAGTCCGTGCGGCTCCCGGGGCGCTCCAGAATGACGTCAGAGCGCCCCATGCGCATGGATGACGTGATCACATGGATCACGTGATCCATGCGCTTGGGGCGCCCTGACGTCACTCTGGAGCGCCCGGGGAGCCGCACGGACGGTAAGTACACTGCTCCCCCGCTCCCCACTACACTTACCATGGCTGTCAGGACTTTAGCGTCCCGGCAGCCATGGTAACCACTCTGAAAAAGCTAAATGTCGGCTCCGGCAATGCGCCGAAACGACGTTTAGCTTAAGGCCGGATCCGGATCAATGCCTTCCAATGGGCATTAATTCCGGATCCGGCCTTGCGGCAAGTGTTCCGGATTTTTGGCCGGAGCAAAAAGCGCAGCATGCTGCGGTATTTTCTCCGGCCAACAAACGTTCCGTACCGGAACTGAAGACATCCTGATGCATCCTGAACGGATTACTCTCCATTCAGAATGCATTAGGATAATCCTGATCAGGATTCTTCCGGCATAGAGCCCCGACGACGGAACTCTATGCCGGAAGAAAAGAACGCAGGTGTGAAAGAGCCCTAAGAGTCATTTTTTTTAGTTTTTAGCCGATTAGCTTAGCTAGGGGCTCATTTTTTGCGGGATGAGAGGACGGTTTTATTGGCACTATTTTGGGGCAATATGACTTTTTGATCGCTTGCTATTACAATTTTTGTGATGTAAGGTGACAAAAAAATACCTTTTTTTGCACTTTTTTTTTTTACCGTGTTCATCTGAGGGGTTATTTTTATAGAGCAGATTCTTACGGACGCGGCAATACCTAATATGTCTACTTTTTTTAAAAAAGAATATGTTTTACATTATATTATCTTTTTATAAACAAAAAAAACATTTTTGTATCTCCATAGTCTAAGAGTCTTTTATTTTTTTTGTTTTTAGCCAATTATCTTAGTTAGATACCTAATATGTCTACTTTTTTTTATTTATTTTTGTTTTACTAAATAATCTTTTTGAAAAAATTTTTTGTTTGTTTTAGTGTCTCAAGTCTGAGAACCAGTTTTTTATCCGGTTGTCAGTGGCTAAATTGGGATATAAATTTAGTACTCCATGGAAGTGTGGTACTCCCTAAGGCCTCCTGCACACAACCGTTTTTTTTCCCTGTTTACTGGCCGTTTTTTGCGTTCCGTATACGGTCCGTATACGGAACCATTCATTTCAATGATTCCGCCAAAAAAAGGAATGTACTCTGTATGCATTCCGTTTCCGTATTTCCGTTTTTTCAGTTCCGTTTAAAGATAGAACATGTCCTATTATTGCCAGCAAATCAAGTTCCGTGGCTCCATTCAAGTCAATGGGTCCGCAAAAAAACGGAACACATAAGGAAATGCATCCGTATGTCTTCCGTTTCCGTTCTGTTTTTTGCGGAACCATCTATTGAAAATGTTATGCCCAGCCCAATTTTATCTATATAATTACTGTATACTGTATATGCCATACAGAAAAACAGAATGGAAAAACGGAACAGAAACGGAAACACAACGGAAAAAAAAAACGGAACGGATCCGTGAAAAACGGACCGCAAAACACTGAAAAAGCCATACGGTCGTGTGCAGGAGGCCTGAAGCAAAGCAACCAATAATGCAGAGTCCCAGATGATCAGGGCACGTGTCACATTGAGTAGTGGTGTCCTTCCGTATCCCCCTCCTGGGACACACTCTGCACTTTTTTGGGGTCCGTCCTTTCTTTCCAGTATGGGGGACCACTCCTGGAAAGTGTTGGCCAGGGGCGATCCGGGCGCCTACAGTTCCCGAGGTACTCCAGCCTGCTCTTTCCCGGTCAGAAAAGATCAGGGCCTTGAGGACTGCCTCATAGAACTGAAGGAATGTCCCTGTGTTGCCAGCGCTCCGGGACAGCACAAAAGAGTTGTACAAGGCAACCTGTACCAAGTAGACCGCAACTTTTTTGTACCATGCCCGGATTTTGCGCATGGCGTTATATGGCTTGAGGACTTGATCAGAGAGATCAACTCCTCCCATATACCGATTGTAGTCGACGATACAATCGGGCTTGAGGACCGTTGCCGTGGTACCTCGCAGAGGGACAGGGGTGATGCCGTTACCATGAATTGTGGACAGTACAAGGACATCCCTCTTGTCCTTATATCTGACCAGCAACAGGTTTCCAGTGGTAAGGGCACGGGTCTCACCCCTGGGGATAGGTACCTGGATGGGGTAGGTAGGGAGGCCGCGTGGATTTTTCCGCACAGTCCCACAAGCGGACATGGATCTGGCGGCGAGGGGCTGGAACAAGGGGATACTAGTATAAAAGTTATCCACGTACAGGTGGTAACCCTTATCTAGCAGTGGGTGCATAAGTTCCCACACAAGTTTCCCACTAACACCCAGAGTGGGGGGACATTCTGGGGGTTGAATACGGGAATCTCGCCCCTCGTACACACGAAACTTGTAAGTGTACCCTGAGGTACTCTCACAAAGTTTGTACAGCTTCACACCATACCTCGCCCGCTTAGAGGGAACATACTGGCGGAAAAGGAGTCTCCCCTTGAACGCAATGAGAGATTTATCAACCGGGACCTCCCTTCCAGGTACATAGGCCTGTACAAATTTGGCACCAAAGTGATTGATGACCGGCCTGATTTTGTACAGGCGGTCATAGGCAGGATCATGTCTGAATAATGCAGGCATTTCCGGATGGCCTCAAACCGGGAGCGTGTCATGGCCATACTGTAAAGTGGGGCCTGGTAGAGGACGTCCCCACTCCATCTATGCCTGACACTAGGTTTCTTGACTAGGCCCATATGCAGCACGAGGCCCCAAAATGTCCTCATCTCGGCTGCAATGACCGGCTTCCAGCCACCGGGACTAGCCAAAAAGGAGCCCGGGTGTTGAGCAACAAACTGTTGGGCGTACAGGTTTGTTTGCTCCACCATTAGGCTGCGTTCACACGGGCGAGTATTCCGCGCGGGTGCAATGCGGTAGGTGAACGCATTGCACCCGCACTGAATCCTGACCCATTCATTTCTATGGGGCTATTCAGATGAGCGGTGATTTTCACGCATCACTTGTGCGTTGCGTGAAAATCGCAGCATGCTCTATATTCTGCGTTTTTCACGCAATGCAGGCCCCATAGAAGTGAATGGGGTTGCGTGAAAATCGCAGGCATCCGCAAGCAAGTGCGGATGCGGTGCGATTTTCACGCATGGTTGCTAGGTGACAGTCTATTCACTATATTATTTTCCCTTATAACATGGTTATAAGGGAAAATAATAGCATTCTGAAAACAGAATGCTTAGTAGGTGATCAATTGAGGGTTAAAAAAAATTAAAAAAATTAACTCACCTTCTCCTCTTGTTCGCGTAGGTCCCGGTCTCTTCTTTACTTCTCAAAAGATGAACTATGGGCTAAAGGACCTTTGGTGACGTCAGATCACATGCTCCAATCACATGGTCCATCACCGCGGTGATGGACCATGTGATTGGAGCATGTGATCTGACGTCACCAAAGGTCCTTTAGCCCATAGTTTATCTTTTAAAGAACTAAAGGCCGGGAGAACTACGCGAACAAGAGGAGAAGGTGAGTTAACTTTTTATTTTTTTTTTAACCCTCAATTGATCACCTACTAAGCATTCTGTTTTCAGAATGCTATTATTTTCCCTTATAACCATGTTATAAGGGAAAATAATAACATCTACACAACCCCGATCCCAAACCTGAACTTCTGTGAAGAAGTTCGGGTCTGGGTACCACAGTCGGTTTTTTATCACGCGCGTGCAAAACACATTGCACCCGCGCGATAAAAACTGAACATCGGAACGCAATCGCAGTCAAAACTGACTGCAATTGCATTCCTACTCGCGCGGGTTTACCGCAACACACCGGGACGCATCCGGAACTAATCCGGACACGCTCGTGTGAACGCAGCCTTAGATTTACAAAGTGGTCACTGAAAAAATGACAAAAAAAGTCATATTCAGTGAAGCCCACTGTGGAAATCTGGATTCCTGGTTGGCCTACAAAATCAGGAATCACGGGCTCATAATGCTCTGGGGTATACCAGACAAGTTAACCGGCAGGGGGCTCCGATAGATTTAACTGCTGTGCCGGAAAACTAGTACGAGCCCCAGAGCTCATATTAGGATGGGCCACAGGGTCCGTAGCATGGCGGTCCCCTTGCTCCGCCTGGCGGCGTCTCCGCCGCCTTGGGGGCTCATCATCATTGCTAGATGAGGAGGCGGACACGAATGACAACAGGAAAGTGGGGTCATCCTCATCCTCACTGGGACTCTCAGACTCGGAGGCAAGCTGGGCGTATGCCTCCTCCGTCGAGAACATCCGGCCGGCCATAGGGGAGTGTGGGTCTGCGTGTGTGTGTGCGTGTGTGTAAATCTTTATTTGTTGTGTGGGGGGGGCTCGGGTGTTCGCAAACTCACCCTAAACCTAACAGACCAAAAAAAAAAAAAGACTAACTAAAAAAAGGGGAGAAAATGTGAAAAAAAATAATAAAAAATTCAAAATCGCTGACCAACAGTCCGAAGTTGATCAGCGGTGGGGTGTGCGATGAGCTAACAGTGGCCGGACGCTAAGAGTGCCGGCCACGGTCAGCGTACGCACACACAAAAAAACCTGCCTGCACCCCAAAAAAGTTGTGAGGGGGTGCAGGGGGGCAAGCTGCAGCACCCCTGGGGGGTCTAGGGTCACACAGCTGTGCTGTGGACCCCAGACACCCAATTTAGGGTGATGCAACCAAAAGTTTTTTTTTTTTTTTCCTTCAACTAACTTTCCCTAAATATCCCTGCCTAATCTAACTTGTCCCTAGCCTTTCCCTAAATACCTGGTGGTGCTGGG
The DNA here is from genome assembly GCF_905171765.1 of Bufo bufo. Taxonomy (NCBI): domain Eukaryota; kingdom Metazoa; phylum Chordata; class Amphibia; order Anura; family Bufonidae; genus Bufo; species Bufo bufo. Next base: position 496,682,418 of record NC_053390.1, read on the forward strand.
GGTGCTGGGGCACAGATGGGGTGCTTGATCCTGGGCTCTGAACAGATGGGGGGTGCTGGCTCTGAGACACGATGCAGCGCTCCTCTCTCCTCGGGCTCTGGACTGAAAAGGAGGAGGAGAGGAGCGCTGCGATAATTTGAATGAACCGCCCGCCCAGTCAACCAATGAGAGCGATCCTGAGAGGTGATGTCACCATCACCTCTCAGGATCTAAGGATGGTGATTGGTGGTGTATTATCACACCACCGATCACCATCCTGTTCCGGGTTATCGGGTCCCCAGAGACCCGAATAACCCTGAAACACATCAAACCGCAGGTTTGAATTGACGTGCGGTTTGCTGCGATCGCCTACACGGGGGGGGGGGGGGGTGGTTACAGGACCCCCCCTCGCATTTAGCCAAGGTGCCTGCTCAATGATTTGAGCAGGCACCGGGTTCCGATCACCGCGCGCCGAGCGGCGGTGATCGGAAATACATAGGACGTACCGGTACGCCCTGTGTCCTTAACGATCGGGAAATCAGGGTGTACCAGTACACCCTATGTCCGGAACAGGTTAAATCAATGATGTAATACACTGCTACACTGCTATATATTCTATATTGTACCCTATTGTGCCAGTAAGCAGTGGCGTAACTAGAAATGACTGGGCTCCACAGCAAATTTTTTAATGGACCACCTGCCCGCCCCCAGTAACTTCTTCACAACCCCCACTCCTGTGGATAATCAGACAAGGCCTAGCACCTGCTCCATCTGTTTACTACAGTGTCACTGTATGTAATGTCATTGTATAGTACGGTTGAGGGGGCCCTGACAATAAAATCTTTTAGTCCTCCTCCTGGATGGGCCCCTTCTGAATTTGGGCCCCAAAGCAGCCGCTTCCCCTATAGCTATGCCCCTGCCAGTAAGTGTAACTTATATGTCTCAGGGTCTAATAAGAGTACAAAGGTGGAGTCATCATTAGGATTATGCTCACCATGGAAACCCATCTGCACCCCACAATTGAGGTTTCTACAATCCTAGCCATTACAGTGGGGGCCAGACTGCTACACACTACTGGGCTCCCTTGGTTACATAGTAACATAGCAATATACGGTAGTTTATAAGGCTACAAAAAGACATCTGTCCATCCAGTTCAGCCTGTTATCCTGCAAGTTGATCCAGAGAAAGGCAAAAAAAATACCTGTGAGGTAGAAGCCAATTTTCTCCACTTTAGGGAACAACTCCAATCAGGCAATCAGATAACTCCCTGGATCAACGACCCCTCTCTAGCAGCTATAGCCTGTAATACTATTACACTCCAGAAATAAATCCAGGCCCCTCTTGAATTCCTTTATTGTACTCACCATCACCACCTCCTCAGGCAGAGAGTTCCATAGTCTCACTGCTCTTACCTTAAAGAATACTCTTCTATGTTTGTGTAGAAACCTTCTTTCCTCCAGACGCAGTGGATGTCCCCTTGTCACAGTCCTGGGAATAAATAGATGATGGGAGAGATCTCTGTACTGACCCCTGATATATTTATACATAGTTATTAGATCGCCCTTTAGTCATCTTTTTTCTAAAGTTAATAACCCTTATTTTTGAGAATCTTTCAGGGTACTGTAGTCCCCCCATTCCAGTTATTACTTCAGATGTTCTTCTCTATACCTTCTCCAGCTCTGCTATGTCTGCCTTGTTCACAGGAGCCCAGAACTGTACACAGTACTCCATGTGTGGTCTGACTAGTGATTTGTAAAGTAGCAGGACTATGTTCTCCTCATGGGCATCTATGCCCCTTTTGATCTAACCCATTATCTTATTGGCCTTGGCAGCAGCTGCCTGAAACTGGTTTCTACAGCTTAGTTTACTGTTCACTAAAATTCCTAGGTCCTTTTCCATGTCATTGTTACCGAGTGTTTTACCATTTAGTATGTACGTGTTACTTGTATTATTCCTACCCATGTGCATAACCTTACATTTGTCAGTGTTAAACCTCATCTGCCACTTCTCTGCCAAAGCCTCCAATCTATCCAGATCTCTCTGTAGCAGTATACTGTCCTCTTCCGTGTCAATTACTTTACACAGTTTAGTGTCATCTGCAAAAAATTACATTTTACTTCTACAGGGTCATTAATAAATATATTGAAGCGAATAGGGCCCAATACTGACCCCTGAGGTACTCCACTAGTGACAGTGACCCAATCTGAGTGTGTACCGTTAATAACCACCCTCTGTTTTCTATCACTCAGCCAGTTACTTACCCACATACAGACGTTTTCTCCCAGTCTGAGCATTCTCATTTTATATACTAACCTTTTATGTGGTACAGTGTCAAATGCTTTGGAGAAGTCCAGATATACGACATCCATTGATTCGTCGCTGTCAAGTCTAGAACTTACCTCCTCATAGAAACTGATTAAATTAGTTTGACATGACCGATCCCTCATTAATCCATGCTGATATGGCGTTATTTGCTTATTTTCATTGAGGTACTCCAAGATTGCATCTCTTAGAAAACATTCAAACTGTTTACCCACAACAGATGTTAAACTTACCGGCCTATAGTTTCCAGGCTCTGTTTTTGAACCTTTTTTGAATATTGGCACTACATATGCGCCAATTCTGTGGAACCCTACCTGTCAATAAAGAGTTCTTGTTTGATTGAATTCAGCTTCTGAACTTGTGCAAACACTGTTACATACATGTACATCATATGTCTGTAAGTTAAGACATTCTTTATCAATCATATGCCACAAGCCCTGGAGGTGCGGAGTGGAGGATGGGTGTGGGAGGGGCTATAGCTCTGTCAATCAATCGCAGTGGCAATCTTCTCACTGATGCTCCCTAGGCCAGGACAGTGTTAGGAGTTTGCATCCTTTCTTTCCTTGAGGCACACCCTGTTGTTGGGGCTTCTGCCTGATGGTAGTTGGGATGCCCTTCATGTTGTAGGTTTGGTGAGGATGCAAAGCAAGAAATGTATGGTGCAATGGCTTATGGTGCATGAGTTGGTCATCGGGCCAGATGTAAAATAACATCTGTCTTTAATAAAGTGCAGAATGGCAGTTGTAGTACACCCAACAGTATCAAAACACAATTCTGACAATTAACAGTGCCAATCTCCCCAGATAGCAATGTAGGGATTTGAGTAAGGAAGGGAATTATAGTACTCTTTCCTCTCTATTTTCCCATAGTCTCTTTCTGCAGAACATTTGGTAGGCAATATTACTCTTGCAGTGCTGGCTTTAATTTCCCACTGAGGGATACAGGGTTTTAGATACGACTGGCCAGATCATATCCTAGTATGAAGGGTGTTTCAACAATGTCCCATTCACATCAGTAATCTCTATAGCTTTGATTAGCAAATACTTTATTAGCTGACTCCAATGCTCGCCCATGCAGATTCTAGAATTTCTTGGCTCTTTCCTTTATCTCTGTCTTTTTCTTGAATATTGTAGAAATGGTAGTCTTTAACTACCTTTCACCCTCTTTTTTTTGTTGTTAACTCTTTCACCCCTTGATGTTTTTTTTTTTTTGTGTTTTCGTTTTGCGCTCCCTGCCTTCCCAGAGCCATAACTTTTTTATTTGTCTGTTTACATAGCCATATGAGGGCTTGTTTTTTGCAGGACAAGTTGTATATTCCAACGCCACCATTTAATATTGCATATGATGTAGTGGGAAGCAGGAAAGAAATTCCAAATGGGGTGAAATTGCAAAAAAAAAGCAATTCCACCACAGTTTTACAGTTTTTTTTTTTTTGCAACGTTGGATGTGCGATAAAACTGACCAGTTACTTTTATCCGGCGATACCTTATATGTATAGTTTTTCTTGCGTTTTGATAGTGATGAAAAAATTAAAAAGTGGGAAAAAAATCTGGTTTTTTTTTGTCACCATATCTTGACCCCTGTAACTTTTTTGTAATTATGTGTACGGAGTTGTCTGGGGCTCATTTTTTGCGGGGCGATCTGAACTTTTCATTGATACTATTCTGGGGTGTGTATGACTTTTTGATCACTTTTTATTAAATTTTTTGTAGAAAATGAAGCGACCAAAAACTGTGAATCGGCAATTTTGACACTTTTTTCCGTTTTGAGGTTTGCCGTATGGGGAATATATTTTTATATTTTTATACTATGGGCGTTTTTCGCACATCGCGACACCCATGATGTGTATTTAAAAAAAAAATTGTTTTTTTATTTTGGGATTTTTTTGTTTATTTATTTTTTTAACTTATTTTTTTTACACTTTTTTATAGTTCCTCATGTGATTGCTATTATCATAGACTCCAATACACTTGCATTGGAATCTATGATGATTTTACTAGTTTCCTATGGAGCCCTATTGCAGCCAAGGGCTCCATAGGAAATACTATGCAGCAGCCTCCTGTCATTCACAAATACAGGGGCTGTTGCACACACGCTCCGGATCCTCTGATCGCCACACGGGGATGCCGGAGCACCACCGAAAGCGTGCGCTTTTGGATTTCAGCACACGGTTTTCAGGGGTTAAATGTCCGCGATTGGCATTACTGCTAGTTGCGGACATGAGCCGCGGGTGTCTGCTATAGGAAGCAGGCTGCCACCCGCGGCTAAGGCACCCGCTCTGCTCAGGAGTGGGTGCCATCTTTAAAGACCCGGCCAGCGCCGTACTATTACTGCGTTGGGCATGAAGGGGTTAAACTAAGTACCTTTGCAAGTGGGGTATGCTTCTCTGATGCTGCTATAACTTCTTTTTTTCAAATGCCCCTCGACTGCCCGACTGTGCCCCCGTTCTGTTTTTGTGCCCTGTATGCTAAGTTCAATGGCGGTTCATGTTGCCACTGCTCCATGTATCATGGTATTGGTTACTTGTGGTGTGAATTTTGCGTATGTGCTTGTCCTCTGTTGTGAGAGTTAATGTTCCTTGGTCTTGTGTGTATCTGCATCTGTTAATCTGCTAATCAGTTCATTAAGTCTGTTCTATACATTTCCTGTGCCAGTCTAAAATATGTGTCTTGAGTTATGTGACCTGTCTGTGTCTTGATTCTGTGATACGTGTCTGAATTCTGTACTGAGCTCTGGTTATCATGCTCTGGTGTCTTTTCCGTGTGAGTCTCAATTCAGATCTAGTTCTGTTTGCCAATGGATTCCCAAATTCTAGTTCTTATCTTATCTACCTTTCCAAGTTTCTGAATCTGGACCTGCTTTGTCTGTCTGTGTATAAACTGTGTCCTACAGTTCTGTGCCTAGTCTATCATGCTACATCTTTTACATGTATCTACTATGTATGTCTGGGTTCCTGAAGTTTATTCCTGAAATCTGTCTGTCCGTGTTCCAAAAGTCTAGAATTATGTTTGTGCTTGTATCTATATATCTGGGGTCCTGAAGTCTGTTCCTGTAGTCCGTGTTGTCAAGTTCCTGAAGTCCGTCTGTCTAAAGTCGATTCCTGAAGTCTGTATGTTTGGGGTCCTATAGTCTTTCCATCTGCCAGTGTTCTGTGTTTTGGCTCTTGCCTGTATTCTGCCTGGTTCTGAATTTAGTGCCTCTGATTCTTTGCACTAGTGTCTCTGACCAGTGTGTGTCAGCTGCCAACTACACTGGAACTATCCCAGGTGGTAGCCGTCTGGTTAATAAACTGCAATGAAGTCCATAGGGGTTAAAGGTTATGTTCAACTTTGGTGGCAATTTTTTTTTATTGCATTGTACTCATTTTGAGCTAAAAATCATATTTTCAATTGGTCTTTTTTTAATAAATGATAAGCTATTTTCCCTGCACAGCTTTGAGTTTATCTACTAGCTGTATCTATATTTTCTCTCTGCTCCATGAGCATGGAGCCTGGCTCCTTATCTCTGATCTCTGACCTTATAAACACAGATCAAAGCTCAATCCTTTTCTTAATGATAAGAATGTGGCTTAAATAAGTGTTTATGACCATTTAGTAATTTCGAGATAAGGGTTATTAGATGATGGGCACAATGTAAAAGTACCATTCACACAGCTAGAAAAACAGTTAACCCTTTGTGACAGAACGGTTAAATATTTTTAATAAAGACTAATTGAAAAAAAATATATTTTCAGCCTAAAATGAGTAAAATGCTATCATAAAAAAAATGGCCCCAAAGGTGTAACATAGTACATAAGGCCGAAAAAAGACATTTGTCCATCCAGTTCGGCCTGTCATCCTGCAAGTTGATCCAGAGGAAGGCAAAAAAACCTGTGAGGTAGAAGCCAATTTTCCTCACTTTAGGGGAATAAAAAATTCCTTCCCGACTCCAATCAGGCAATCAGAATATCTCCCTGGATCAACGACCCCTTTCTAGTAGCTATAGCCTGTAATATTATTACACTCCAGAAATACATCCAGGCCCCTCTTGAATTCCTTTATTGTACTCACCATCACCACCTCCTCAGGCAGAGAGTTCCATAGTCTCACTGCTCTTACCGTAAAGAATCCTTTTCTATGTTTGTGTCCCCTCGTCACAGTCACAGTCCTGGGGATAAATAGATGATGGGATAGATCTCTATACTGACCCCTGATATATTTAAAAACAGTAATTAGATCTCCCCTCAGTCGTCTTTTTTCTAACGTGAATAACCCTAATTTTGATAATCTTTCAGGGTACTGTAGTTGCCCCATTCCAGTTATTACTTTAGTTGCCCTCCTCTGGACCCTCTCCAGCTCTGCTATGTCTGCCTTGTTCACTGGAGCCCAGAACTGTACACAGTACTCCATGTGTGGTCTGACTAATGATTTGTAAAGTAGTAGGAATATGTTCTCATCATGACTTGCATTATTCCTTCCAATGTGCATAACCTTACATTTGTCAGTGTTAAACCTCATCTGCCACTTATCTGCCCAAGCCTCCAATCTATCCAGATCCCTCTGTAGTAGTATACTGTCCTTTTCAGTGTTAATTACTTTACACAGTTTAGTGTCATCTGCGAAAATTGATATTTTACTATGCAAGCCTTCTACAAGATCATTAATAAATATATTGAAGAGAATAGGGCCCAATACTGACCCCTGAGGTACTCCACTAGTGACAGTGACCCAATCTGAGTGTGTACCGTTAAGAACCACCCTCTGTTTTCTATCATTGAGCCAGTTACTTACCCACTTACAGACGTTTTCTCCCAGTCCGAGCATTCTCATTTTATATACTAACCTTTTATGTGGTACATAGCCTTTAAAGAGTGAAAACCAGGGAGGCACCAGAATAACACCCTTATGGTTAGCCCTACGCCAAACTAGTTAGTTGGCATAGTGGTACCACAACCATTGCCCACAACAACTGTGACATCAATGTGTCCATTGTCTCAGTCCTATGACATCATTGTGTTTATTTGACATGATTTGTTTTCATCAATGTGCAGATTATCCAACTATTATTACATTACTATAATATTCCATTTACATCACTGTCTGCATTATCCCACTATAATCACAGCATTGTGTACCGTATCCCGCTCAGGGCTGTCTTTAATATTGATAGGACCCTGGGCAAGAATTTACTTGGGCCCCTTGGATCTCGCCTTCCCACACCCTACCATGCAATGCGCTGAGGCACGAAACGTCCGTCGCCATGATCCTAGTTGCGTGCGCTATGCCAAGTCCGCTCCATGTCTGCAACAATAAGAGCATGTCCGGAACATTAGAAAGGGACTTGAGACTCATAGTGTCTCTATGCACTTTAAAACTAAACATCAGAAAGATCCCAGTGGCCTGTCATTTTTTGGGGTCGAGCTGGTTAAACCACATTGGCGTGGAGGGAATTCCATTGAGCGGATTAATAGGAGGGTGGTTGAATGGATCTATAGGATGGATACGCTACAACCTAAAGGGATGAACGTGGAGTTTGATCTGAAACCTTGCCTTACTTGAGAGAACATCCCGTACCGCAATATCCACTGGAGCCGTTCGAGGACCTTAGGCAGTACTGCTAGGGGGCTGTGATTGGCCCGAGTGGATCATGTGGGGTATGACGTGTTCTGCAATCCATGAATGAAAGTAGGCGGTCCTATGGTGTGCATTTCCATATTGGTTGGAATATGGGTCACGTGGGGAGGGTGGATACTTCTGAATAGGAGAACACTATGTAACTGTTTTTGAGGTAGATTTCCTGTGAATTAATGAATTAGGCGATTTAAAGGAGGTTTTTATGTGATGTAAATTTTATGAGTTTGTATTTTATGTACCTTAAAAGGGTTTTAACTTTTGTAATGAGCCTTATTGGCTATGATGATTTTATGGAGGTGTGGTAGATCCCCACCTGTGGGTTTATAAAGACTGCCCTAAAGTGGGCAGAGGAGATACCCCTGACGAAGCTTTCTGAAGCGAAACCCGGGTCGGGTGATTGATTTTTATACTCTGCTTGTTACCTTCTTTTATCCTGTAAGTACAATAAAACCTTCGCAGTTCAACCCATGTGACTGTGCTTCACTATTTGTGTCAACCTTGATCTTTCACAGAGGTTCACAAAGGAGAGGGGAAAAATAATCCAAGTGATCTGAATGCTTTCCCATATCCAAGGAAGTCTGTGTGATTTGGAAGGGAGGATCTTTCTGTTTGCTCTGGAGCAGCGCGGTCCATTTGAACAAACACAAAAGGAAAACAGCATTGCTGAACTGCTATTGGAAGCTGGAGCTAAACAGAGTAGTTAGGCTTAGGGTACTTTCACACTAGTGTTTTTCTTTTCCGATATTGAGTTCCGTCCTCGGGGCTCAATACCGGAAAAAAACTGATTCGTTTTATCCTAATGCATTCTGAATGGAGAGCATTTCATTCAGTATGCATCAGGATGCATCAGATCAGTCCCTCTTACGTTTTTTGGCTGGAGAAAATACTGCAGCATGCTGCAATTTTTCTCTTCGGCCAAAAATCCTGAACACTTTAATTTCCATTGAAATGTATTAGTGCTGCATTGACGAATCCGTTCTTCCGGTCTGCGAATGCGCAGACCTTTAAATCTGTAAAAAAAAATATTAAATACCAGATCCGTTTTTCCGGATGACACCGCAGAGACGGATCCGGTATTTCAATGCATTTGTCAGACGGATCCGTATCCAGATCCATCAGAGAAATGCCATCCGTTTGCGTCCGGATTGCCAGATCCAGCAGGCAGTTCTGGCGACGGAACTGCCTGCCGGAATCCTATCCGCAAGTGTGAAAGTACCCTTATACAGTGCAACCAATCATTAAATGACACATAATCTAAATTGGGAATCAAGTCAGATCTTATCCTCTTGTACAACACAATGCTGACATTACAGCATAATGGGTATAAGTAAGGATGAGCGAATCGACTTCGGATGAAACATCCGAAGTCGATTCGCTCATCCCTAGGTATAAGCAAAATGTGACCATCCAAAGTATTAGAGGGGTTGTCTCACTTCAGTAAATGGCCTTTATCATGTAGATAAAGTTAATACAAGACACTTACTAATGTATTGTTATTGTCCATATTGCTAACTTTGCTGGCTTGATTCATTTTTTCATCACATTATACACTGCTTGTGTCCAGGGATTATGACCAACCTGTTTTCTAGCAGTAGTGGCCGTGCTTGCACAGTATAGGAAAAAGCACTACCACCATTTCCTATAGTGTGCAAGCACGGCCACCACTGCTGGATTGCAGAGTGGTCGTAACCATGGAAACAAGCAGTGTATAATGTGATGGAAAAATAAATCAAGCCAGCAAAGGAAGCAATATGGACAATCACAATACATTAGTGCCTTGCATTAAAGTGTAACTGCCATTTAATTTTTTCCCCCCTAATGGTATAGTACACCCTGCTGTATAAGTGCTTTTGTGATTTCAAATTTGATCATTTTCAGTTTTACCTGCTAATAACTCCCACAAATGCATGCTACTTTCCTATTCAGCAGCTCTCATCTCACAGCGTTGCCATGTGCAGTCAGTCTTCTCAGTATTATAACAAAAGAGGGATGAGCTCTGGGAGGAGGAGCTCAGCCCTGGCAGCCTGGAGCTGGGCTGAGGCAGAAAGTGGAGGGGGGAGGGCTGCTTTAGATGGTGATATCAATGGTAGCAAATATAAATATGCAACTGGTCTTGTTTGAAAGCTGACGGTCCAAGCATTTATACAAGACCAGAATGACAGCTCTAGTCTAAGCAACAGAGGAGAAATCACTGTTATAAATAGAGGCGGGAATAATTGCGGGTAAAATCTGCTTTTACTTTCAGCTTCATTCACAGCATCCCGATTTCTATCATTGATATCTTCCCCTGTACTGAATAGATTTATGTCATTCTGGAATTGTCTGAAAGCTTGTAATGTCAGATTTCATACAAGACATACACTCACCTAAAGAATTATTAGGAACACCATACTAATACGGTGTTGGACCCCCTTTTGCCTTCAGAACTGCCTTAATTCTACGTGGCATTGATTCAACAAGGTGCTGATAGCATTCTTTAGAAATGTTGGCCCATATTGATAGGATAGCATCTTGCAGTTGATGGAGATTTGAGGGATGCACATCCAGGGCACGAAGCTCCCATTCCACCACATCCCAAAGATGCTCTATTGGTGTCACGACTGTGACTGATCCAGACAGGTCTGGGAGGAGAAGGTCGCAGCGACTTGCTACTCGCGATAGCTTGTGAGTTTGCTCCGTGGTTCAGGGTATGTCATCTGGGTTTTGCCTTGTGAACCTTTTTGTCCTGACTGGGAGTTTGTAGGCATCCTTCTCAGGTGAGTCCTTACTTCCAGTGCTACTCTGACCTTGGAAGGAGATCGTTTGATGGTGTTGCTGTGGAGCTCTTGTCCGGCGTGGACTGTCGTGTTTGGGATCGCCTTCTCTGCTCGTGACTGGATAAGTCTATCTCTGCTGTTGTTTGTTTGTTGCTGTCTTCCCCTGTTGTTTTCCTAGACGTGAGTGATGGTGACTAGCGCTCCCATCGGCCTTTCCCCAGTCCAGTCTTGTTAGGGCGACTGAGGGTGTAGGCATCCTGCTCGCCGCACGGGTTCACACCCCGTCTAGGGTATCAGGGCAGACAGGTGCCAGCTTAGGGTTAGTCAGGGGTGGCCATTCTATTTCCCATCCGTAGATAAGGGTCCCCCTTCCCCTCCGTCTGGTGCGACACGACTGCTGCTGGGATAGCGGTCGTGACAATTGGGTTGAGATCTGGTGACTGTGGGGGCCATGTTCAAGAAACCAATTTGAAATGATTCGAGCTTTGTGACATGGTGCATTATCCTGCTGGAAGTAGCCATCAGAGGATGTATACATGTTCTCTTTCTGTTTACGCCAAATTCGGACTCTACCATTTGAATGTCTCAACAGAAATCGAGACTCATCAGACCAGGCAACATTTTTCCAGTCTTCAACAGTCCAATTTTGGTGAGCTCGTGCAAATTGTAGCCTCTTTTTCCTATTTGTTGTGGAGATGAGTGGTACCCGGTGGGGTCTTCTGCTGTTGTAGCCCATCCGCCTCAAGGTTGTGCGTGCTGTGGCTTCACAAATGCTTTGCTGCATACCTCGGTTGTAACGAGTGGTTATTTCAGTCAACGTTGCTCTTCTATCAGCTTGAATCAGTCGGCCCATTCTCCTCTGACCTCTAGCATCCACAAGGCATTTTTGCCCACAGGACTGCCGCATACTGGATGTTTTTCCCTTTTCACACCATTCTTTGTAAACCCTAGAAATGGTTGTGCGTGAAAATCCCAGTAACTGAGCAGATTGTGAAATACTCAGACCGGCCCGTCTGGCACCAACAACCATGCCACGCTCAAAATTGCTTAAATCACCTTTCTTTCCCATTCTGACATTCAGTTTGGAGTTCAGGAGATTGTCTTGACCAGGACCACACCCCTAAATGCATTGAAGCAACTGCCATGTGATTGGTTGACTAGATAATTGCATTAATGAGAAATAGAACAGGTGTTCCTAATAATTCTTTAGGTGAGTGTATATTGCCCATATTTCTAGCTGGTACCAAACCAGAGATATAAGCAGCTAAATCATCCCCTTCCCCCTCCCTGTCAGTCTGGAAGAGAATGAGGGACAGCTGGCTATTAAGAAGTTAAAAGAAATGCTTACTGATTTAATGTAATTGCAGGGCTTGTCTCTGGTTAGCTGTATGTGAGGATACACACTGCTCTGGGTACTGTGGGAAGTTATCTGCATTCTGATTACTCCTGCTAGTTCATGTGAGGAGAGCAAGGGCTTATGGGAAGTGAGGGAAATACAGGATGGCCTCAAGGAAGGGCAAAGATCATCGCAGGAAGAGAAGCAGGGGCCATCTTAGGCTACTTTCACATTGCCGTTCGGGTGTCCGCTTGTGAGCTCCGTTTGAAGGGGCTCACAAGCGGCCCCGAACGCATCCGTACTGCCCTAATGCATTCTGAGTGGACGCGGATCCGCTCAGAATGCATCAGTCTGGCAGCGTTCAGCCTCCGCTCCGCTCAGCAAGCGGACACCTGAACGCTGCTTGCAGCGTTCGGGTGTCCGCCTGGCCATGCGGAGGCAAGCGGATCCGTCCAAACTTACAATGGAAGTCAACGGGGACGGATCCGCTTGAAGATGACACCATATGGCTCAATCTTCAAACGGATCCGTCCCCCATTGACTTTCAATGTAAAGTCTGGGCGGATCCGTTCAGGCTACTTTCACACTTGAATTTTTTTTAAACTATAATGCAGATGGATCCGTTCTGAACGGATCCAAACGTCTGCATTATAGGAGCGGATCCGTCTGAGCAGACATCAGATGGACCCGCTCTGAACGGCAGTGTGAAAGTAGCCTTAGGAAGTTGCTGAAATAGATGCACAGAGAAATATGGTTGCTAAGGGCTAAATACAGACATCAGAAAGGTAAAATTAGCTGAAAAATGAGGCTTCATGACTATCTTCCCTTCAGCATCACATATCTTAGGAATTTCATTTTTGGTAGTGAAATGGCAGTTACACTTTAACTTTCTCTACAGGATACATGACATTTCCTGAAGTAAGACAACCTCTTTTAAGTAGATGTTCATAATGACCAGGGCACTATAGGTAATTTTTTCATGGCGCTCTTAATATCTTTATTTCGTAGACTGTATATTATGGGGTTACAAAACGGGGTAAATACTGTATATAGAAGAGATACAGACTTATTTAAGACGTGAGAATTCCCTCTAAAAGGAACAATGTACTTAATTATCAATGTCCCATAGTAAGTAGATACAACCGCCAAGTGAGAGCTGCAAGTGAAGCTTTCCTTCGACCAGCAGTTGTTGGTATCCTCATAACAGTATGGGAAATGTTGTAATAGGTGACAATAATAAAAAGAAAAGGAAGGACAACAGTGGGGAAAGAGCTTATGAAGACTTCTTTTTCCACAAGTGAAGTATCTGAACATGAAAGTTCCATAATTGGAGCAAAGTCACAATAGAAGTGATCAATGACGTTGGATTGGCAAAAAAATAAATTAAATACTGGTATAACTGCAATTAATGGCCATGCTGAGCCTAAAAACCAGGACAGGAAGGCAAGGATGGTGCAAAATCTGAAGTTCATAATAGAGTTATAATGCAGAGGGTTACAAATGGCTTGATAGCAATCATAGGACATGACCATCAGTAGAAAGCATTCAACAATTGTTGAAACGCAGATAAGGTAGAACTGAGTGAGGCAGCCTCTGACAGATATGATACTCCCTTCTTCCAACAGAACGTACAACATATTTGGTATAGCATATGTGGTAAGCAGTATGTCAGATGCAGATAAATGACTTAGGAAAAAATACATAGGGGACTGAATCTGTGGACATGTTGATACCAATATGATTATTAACATAAAGCACCAAAAAACAACTATATCATAAATATCTCGCATGGAGTTATTCGTATTATCACCTATACAGCTCAAAGAGCAACCACACAGAGAGTAATTCTAATTAAATATTCTTTATTGGATATCCAAGACATTAGATGGTATATCAGTTAAAACATATACAAAAAACAGCACATACTGGGAACACAACGGTGTTACAATAAATGTATAAAAACAGAGTAAGCTCCAAACCAATGAGAGACTAGTATCCCCCCATACACAATAAAGCAGTATCAACTTGGTGGGGCGCATATAGCGATAATAGCATCCAGAGCATACATACACAAACACTCCAAACATTTAAGGGAGTGTAAGCCTGGGTGCCGCCCACACCAAGCAGAGACTGCAAGGGAAGAGGGGGGGAGAAAACACAGTAAAGTGCAAGTGCAATGAATACCTACTGACCCTGGTCTGAAACAGCCGCCCGACGATCGTTTTGCAAAATGCTTCCTCTTGGGGCCCCAAGAGGAAGCATTTTGCGAAACGATCGTCGGGCGGCTGTTTCAGACCAGGGTCAGTAGATATTCATTGCACTTGCACTTTACTGTGTTTTCTCCCCCCCTCTTCCCTTGCAGTCTCTGCTTGGTGTGGGCGGCACCCAGGCTTACACTCCCTTAAATGTTTGGAGTGTTTGTGTATGTATGCTCTGGATGCTATTATCGCTACATGCGCCCCACCAAGTTGATACTGCTTTATTGTGTATGGGGGGATACTAGTCCCTCATTGGTTTGGAGCTTACTCTGTTTTTATACATTTATTGTAACACCGTTGTGTTCCCAGTATGTGCTGTTTTTTGTATATGTTTTAACTGATATACCATCTAATGTCTTGGATATCCAATAAAGAATGATTATTAACATATTTCCTAGCACAGTAAAAATGTATATAATGAGAAATACAAAGAATAGCAAAGTTTTAAAGCTATGTAGATTTTCAAATCCCAAAAGTACAAATTCATAAATAGTAGTAAAGTTCTTTTTTAGTATCTCCTAACAAAAGAAAATGATAGTGTTTAACTATGCATGCAGCTGTTTAAATAATTAATGTCCTCACCTTTTCATTATTTTTGGAAGGAAGCTTAAAGAGCACCTGTCACCTCTCCTGACATGCCTATTTTAATAGCTACATACATTCCCTCTGTAATAATTCTGGAGCATCTATTCTTATGGCTCTATGTTGTGCCATTCCTTTATTATTTGCACTAGAAGTTATGAATGAATTGCTATTAGCCTTCAGTAAGGGTACAGAGGGGAGGTAACCAGTTGGGGGCGTGTACCTGCATAGTCTGAAAATGGCCGCACTGATTGGATAGAGTCAGTCTGTGCAGGTACACGCCCCCAACTGGTTACCTCCCCTCTGTACCCTTACTGAAGGCTAATAGCAATTCATTCATAACTTCTAGTAGGAATAATAAAGGAATGGCACAACATACAGCCATATGACTAGATGCTCCAGAATTGTTAGTACATGGGGAATGCATGGAGCTATTAAAACAGGAATTTCAGGTGAGGTGAAAGGTCCAGAATTTGTGTTGTTATGTTATGGAAGCCCAAACCAGGAGTGAATTAAAAACAGAGAAGTTGTATCTATGCTTTCTTTCCTTGTATGACCCACTCCATATTTTGGCTTTCAAAACTACATGCAGAAACCTGACCGTGTGGCCAAACCAGTAAAACCATCTCTCAGTTCAGTGTCAGCATGGTAATAGACAGAAAGGTATGTATATTTAAAGAACAGTGTTATACACAAAGGTCTATTATAAACAAGGTGAAAGGTCAGTTTTTGCAACCAATGCAATGAGGAGAACACACAGCGAAAGGACATATAATATTTGTGTAGAAAAATGGTGTGAACCCTTAAAGTAGGCACCTTTCCAAGAGGAGGGTGAATTTTTATTTAGGGGAAAAAAAGCAATTATGTGTAAACCAAGCCACGTTGGAAATTCATGAATATCTGTATAAAACAGGCACTATTGACACCATCTAGCTGAGCCTTGCTTGCCATGTACCCAGGTTATCCTTTTGCAGGCACTTGGCCAGCCAAGAAGTCTAGCTGGGAACATGGTGCTCCTTCTGGGTTATAAGCAAAGAACGTGGACACTAAGAACTTCTATAAGGTAACCATCATTGTAATTACTGTTTCTGTTATTATCTATTTTTGTGACAGTATTGAGTGACAATCTGTCTTACTGGACAAATTCCTGGAGAGCCAGTCACACAGTGATGCACTTACACAGGTCTCTCTGCCCACTTGTTAAATCCAACCACTCTACTAGCAAAGCACTAAAGTTCTGAATGGAACTTAACCAGGGGTATTGCGAGGCTAAAATATTTGGGGCCTGTTTTGTCCCAGGCCCCGAATGTACTGCCTGACAGATAGATACAACTGTATTGCCGTCCTCAGGATGGCAATACAATTGAATCTAATGCACTGCAAGAGCTGATGGACCTGTAATGACATCACAGTCATGTGATCAGTGCAAAAGGCAGTGGTTCAGAAAGACCTGCGATGATGTCACCATCATGTGACCAGTGCAGCTCAGCAGTGAAGAGAAGAGGTCCTGGGGAAGAAGCTGTGGTGAGAGGCAAATAAAGGGATAGATTCTCATTGTGAGAGGCAGAGTAATGCTGGCAGTTGTGGTTATTTAACTGGGACTGTATGTTAGGGCTGATGGGAGGGATGTTATTCACATGGGACTAAATGTTGAGGGGCGGATGTTATTTACATAGGACTGCATGTTGGAGGTGGCTGGGGCAGGGAGATGTTATTTATATGGGACTGAATGTTGAGAGGGTGATGTTTTTACATGGTATATTTACAAATGGTCCAGAAGACCAATAACGCCTTTTTGTTTATTTCATGTGCCAATTATTAAAACGTAACATTTATTAGATGCATTGTTAAAATAAAGATATTTTAAAGATATCAGCTGTGTCACATGGTTGCGTTGTATTTTTTACACTACAGTAGAACTATTTAACTCACAGTCTACTTTCCCTACCTAGGCGATAATGAGCCGGTACTGCTCGCTAGTTATCGGCTCACCATCCTTTGAACCTTTTGCTACATCAATTATTTAAATCCTAGGTGCCGTCCTTCTATTACCTGACGTCCGCACTGAGCACGCCACCTTCCTTCCCTCTATACATTCCTGCTCATGAACCCGTACTTGGTTCTCACACCGCAAGCCCGTGTCTACTGTGCATGTCAGAGCACTTAGGCTCTGCGCCTCACAATTCGCAGCACTGCGCATGTCACGGGACTTAGTCTCTCTTCCCTATCTCACTTATATCTGAGGACTTAATCTGTTCTTCATCAAATAGCTTTGTTCATTAGCGTATGCCCAAGTACTTCTTTGTTATTCCCTTTATTTCAGATAGATTATTTATCTATACATTTTAGATTGTTTATTTCTTATGATCATGATTATTATTTTTTTTATTATCATTAATTTATTGACCATGCAGTATGTCAATATCCAACTATACAAAAATTAGGAAGTAGAATATTCAAATATCATGATTTCTTTATTTATTATTTTTATTTTTATATCCACCATGGTTTAATCATGTTAGTGATATTTGTGGTCGGATCGGCTATCAGAACGGGTTAGATAGGATGGGTACACCCATCTACAACAAGCAGTAGAATTGTGCCATAACTGCTGCGGTAGGGCAGCCTAAAGTGGGCCACCCTAGTATGAAGTGACTGTAAGATGGAGTGGGTGGGTGGGTGAAATCAGCTGAATCGGCGTCAGTCTGGACCCACAGGTGCCTATAAATAGCCTAGTAACCAGCCAGCCTGGGCTCACAGGTGCATGTAAGTAGCCTTGTAATGACCCTCCCCTCCCACAAATTCAGCAAACTTCTTTGCTTAACACTTGTGGTCGGATCGGCTATCAGAACGGGTTAGATAGGATGGGTACACCCATCTACAACAAGCAGTAGAATTGTGCCATAACTGCTGCGGTAGGGCAGCCTAAAGTGGCCAAAAAGCGTAGACCTTAGTTTAGAGTAAAACATATACATACCATTACGACACCCGCTTTGCACTCAAAAGACACTACACGACGAAGGTGCGGAAAATACCGTACATATCAGAGACTTCTATATACGTTACCTCTTTGTCACGTGCGACGGCACATTGTTCTTGAAGGTAGCTAAAGTTGATGCTTTTGAAAGAGTGGTCGGTAATCAGGAACGATTTACTCCTATGTTGACAAACATATGAACATATTACGAGGAGGTCTGAATCCCGAGAGCTGCGGACTGAAACAACAATGGTGAATCTGATGGAAGGGCTTAAATGAAGTCCAACCATTCGCTAAGGGTCCTGCTTGGACACCAACTGTTACTGGTGGCAAATACTTCACCTATACTTATTCCCCAGGCGACCGCTTTAATTATTATTATTTTATAAAGGACCCAAAAGTTAGAAGATGGCGTATGCCGTTTAACTCTAGTAATGGATCAAGTGAAATGTGTAGACTCACCAGGCCTGGGGAACCATAAGCACGAATACATGGCTGGTTGAAATTAACGAGCTAATGTCGCCTGCACTGAGGAAAAAACATACCCACTATACTAGCAGTTGTGACAGGAAATAAGCTTAAAGTCATGATAACTATGTATGCTGCGCCTGTGATAGTGATAGGACTTGTGTCCGTAGACGTGACAGACTATATATATTGCGCCTTATTGTTGTACCTCTCACTTGAAGATGGACCGGTACAAGGTGCAACACCAACACCCTCAGCCTGAGTTTGAAGATGAAGTAAGCGTGCCTATAATGAAGACATAATGTACACACAATGCCTACTGCTATGACAGGACGAGCTTAAGGTCATGATAGACTACCTATGCTGCGCCTGTAGTCGTGCTAGGACTTATCGTGTCAGTAAACGTGACAGACTTCGTAAATCGCTTGTAGTCGTGACAGGACTTATTAGTCTGTAGTCGTGACAGACTGCGTAAATCGCCTGTAGTCGTGACAGGACTTATTAGTCTGTAGTCGTGACAGACTGCGTAAATCGCCTGTAGTCGTGACAGGACTTATTAGTCTGTAGTCGTGACAGACTTCGTAAATCGCCTGTAGTGGTGAGACAGGACTTAGTCTGTAGTCGTGACAGACTTCGTAATCACCTGTAGTGGTGACCGGACTCCCTGTGGACGAACCTGATGCCATAGTATAGTTGTTTACCTTTTTTTTTTTTTTTTTTTTTTAACAACCCCTTGAGAAGCGGAATTGTGAGACCCCAGGGTCATCTCCCTGGGAGAATAGGTCTATAATTCAAGAACCTCGAGAGATTAAATGTGAGAAAATGCGAACCCGGGAGAAGTTGATGTCCGAAAGGAAGGCTTGGGATGACTGCTTGAAAAGAAACAATGAAGACCCAACGACCTACAACAATAATGTGAGTGAGGTTCTAATGGCAAAGCCGCGCCTACGAGCCACCACGAGAAGAATTGTAACGCGAGCCACAGCTGACCGAGGCATGCGAGCGGCCTGAATGCAGAAAAGGCATGAACATGCTGTGGCGGGACCACGCAGCCAACCTCGAATGGCGGAGTTGTGTGAGTAAAATGTAAACTGAAGACATGCGTGAGAGACTAATGGCGGAACCAAGCGCTAGAGGGACTAAAGACACTAATGGTGGAACCAAGCGCTAGAGGGACTAAAGACACTAATGGCGGAACCAAGCGCTAGAGGGACTAAAGACACTAATGGTGGAACCAAGCGCTAGAGGGACTAAAGACACTAATGGTGGAACCAAGCGCTAGAGGGACTAAAGACACTAATGGTGGAACCAAGCGCGAAAGGGGCCATGCGCAAGAGACACTAATGGCGGGGCCATGCGCAAAAGACACTAATGGCGGGGCCATGCGCAAAAGACACTAATGGCGGGGCCATGCGCAAAAGACACTAATGGCGGGGCCATGCGCAAGAGACACTAATGGCGGGGCCATGCGCAAGAGACACTAATGGCGGGGCCATGCGCAAGAGACACTAATGGCGGGGCCATGCGCAAGAGACACTAATGGCGGGGCCATGCGCAAGAGACACTAATGGCGGGGCCATGCGCAAGAGACACTAATGGCGGGGCCATGCGCAAGAGACACTAATGGCGGGGCCATGCGCGTCAAACTTAAACGGAGAAGCAATGCGTCAGAGACTCTAATGGCGTAGCCATGAATGCGAAACAAATGGCGATTTATTATTATTATTTATTTTTAATATATATATATATATATATATATATATATTTTTTTTTTTATTTTTTTTTTATCCACTTATGCAGCACCAGTATGACTTGGGGACTTGCATAACCAAGACCCCCTTCGACAATAAACCTAGGACACTAACAAGCTTATAACCATATCGTACCCCTAACAACATGAAGATCGGTCATAAGCCCCACAGAGCCATGAGGCTGAAGAGATCATCAGGCTCCCGAAGCCAAGACTGCACTCGATGACATTGCAGTGACGATAAGTAATTAAAATGTGAGCTAGACCTGATGGGATATGCATCGACGTTAGTGAACCGAACCAGGTGCCTAAATAATACATTAAACCAACCGTGAATAAACAGATGAGAGAAAAGCGCCAGAGGCATTACAGTTCGCTAAGAGAAGACCCTTATCGTGAAAACAAATGAACTACTTGTGAAACATAGTAGGAATCTTACTCCTATTAGCCCACTAACCGCTGAGGACTGCATGGTGAACTGGGGCAGGAGGCCAATCCGAGTGAATGCGGACCAGAAGTAAAGGAGACCAGTCTGAGTGAATGCGAACCAGAAGTAAAAGGAGACTAGTCTGAGTGAATGCGAACCAGGACTAAAGAACAGGACACTTTTTTTTTTTCCTGCTGACGTGAAACAGAAAAAGTAGGCCTATAACATAACCACCAGTGAGGAAAGAAACGTAAACCTGAAAGAAAGCAGCTATGTTTATCGGGAGAACGGTATCAGAGCGGTGCACTGACTGCCCTAGAGAAAATACTCAGTAACCATGATGTAGCAACGAAAAAAAAAAAAATGCAGCTTTAAGTGGAAGCCGAATATGCAGCAACTGATGTAAGAACAGGTGGGTGAACGCAGCTCTGGATGTGAGTAGTGCCTAAAAACATGGTATGGGCCCAGCTCTGAGCATGAAGAGCAAGGTATAACGCAGCTGTATGAATGCAACCTGAAGTGACAGGGTATTGATGTGATGCAACAGCAACTCATAAACGCAGCTCTAGTAGTAAATGGAGTATAACATTGTTAATGCAGACACATGGACGTGGCTTTTGAAGGTAACGAACCTAACCATGATCATTCGACCATTAGCGCCCCACCCCTCTCGCCCCAGAGCGCTACAAGTCCCCCATGGTGTATCCAAGTCCAATCCTACTGTGAATGCGAGTACTCGCCTGAAACCTTCTGCCATTACCCAGGTGCGAATGAAACCTCCACATAATGCTGTAGGTTTTTTTTTTTTTTTTTAAATGGACATCACCATCACCCAAGAAAACATAAATGCGTTTTGAACGTAAACCCTGATGCAACGCCAATTAATCAACATATAGTGCACCTATGACCTAGCACAAAACCGCTGACACATGCGTGCCCATAACATACGGTTTATAGATTAACACACTTCCATACAAGAGCATCAGAACTCAAATACAGGCACCTAGACCGACCTGCTCGAGTACCCATATACAGACCACTGATCTACACCTAGCATGTCTGGCGTTAACTGCGGATGTGCCCCCACATGTAAAACAGGTAACAGAAACCCCACACTTTTTTTTTTTTTTTTTTTTTACGCAGATATCAAAACGTAAGCCTGAAAAGAAAGCGGCTATCTTTATCGGAAGAGCAGTATCAGAGCAGTGTGCTGATAGCCCTAGTAAGAATACTGAGTAACCATTATGTAGCAATGAAAAGAAATGCAGCTTTAAGAGGAAGCAGAGTATAACACCTGATGTAAGAACAAGTGGGTGAATGCAGCTCTGGATGTGAGTGGTGCCTAAAAACATGTTATGGGCACAGCTCTGTGTATGAATATGAGGAGCATGGTATAGAGCAGCCATATGAATGCAATCTGAAAGTGAGCAGAGTATTAATGTAATGCAACAGCGGACGTATGAACGCAGCTCTAGTAGTGAACGGTGTATAGGACAAAAATGTAAATGCAGACACACGGACGTAGCTTTGAAGGTAACAATCCTAACCACGATCATTTGACCATTGAAGCCCAACCCCCTTTGCCCCAGAGCGCTACAAGTCACGGACCGTGTAACCAAGTCCAATCCTACCGTGAATGCCAGCACTTGCCTGGCACCTTCTGCCATTGCCCAGGCGCAACTGAACCTCCACATGATGCTGCAGGTGTTTTTTTTTTTTTTTTTAAATCAGCGACCATTGATCCACATTTACCATCACTTAAACCCAGCACGCGTAGCTTGAACCAACTGCAGACACGCGTCCCGCATGTAAACCAGGTATCAGAAAACATACAACCATGCCCACTCTAAGCACATGCTACCCCAATAACTGTATGCAATGGCCTCACCAGGCCTCTGAACAGCCAGACAAACAACCATGGTTTGACCATTTAGCGCCCATACTCTGCTGTATCCCAGAGCGCTAACATATCGCAGGCCGCAGCGTGGGTCCCGTACAAACACCTCCGATCCTACCATGAATACCAGCGCCCTTCTGAGACATTCCGCCGTCGCCCAGCCGTAAGGAGCCTCCACCCATGCTGCTGTATCCTAGAGCTGAGCCAGAGGTAGTGAAATCAGCTGAATCGGCGTCAGTCTGGACCCACAGGTGCCTATAAATAGCCTAGTAACCAGCCAGCCTGGGCCCACAGGTGCATGTAAGTAGCCTTGTAATGACCCTCCCCTCCCACAAATTCAGCAAACTTCTTTGCTTAACACTTGTCATTTAGCTCTAGTTTTATCATGCTTGATGTTCTTTCTCACTATTTCATCATGTTTTTAAAATATTATAGATAATCTTGATTACTTTCCTTCATCATGAATTCTCAAATTTTTAGTTTCAATAATAAATATGCTATTAATCATGATTCTTATCTGAAGTCAATAAAAAGACGGTTTGTGATTTAACCAATATTCCTAATTTTATACATTTTTATTATTTTTATGGTTATGATTTTTATGTTTTTTATTAGTATTTTAGTTTATCCTATCCTATATATTCATGATCAAATAGATAGAAATATTATGGCATTTTTAGGTACTCCTGAGGGACGAGGGATACAGCCTTTGCAAGACATATTAAGGATAAACAAAAAAACTGAAATTTTGGGGTATAAAGAAAATGAAGATAGGCCCAAGACAAGGAGATATTGATAAAAAGTTACAACAAGAAGAAACTAAATTAATATATCGCCTGAAAAGCCTAACCCCATTGGGACCATAAAGGATTTACAAATGTGGCATTTCACTGACTCTAGTGTTAGAATTGTGTCAATGTCCCAATATTTATGGACCTGACTGTAAATACCATTATAGATGAATAAAGAGGATGACTATAATGTGGCAGGAGGAAGGCTCTAATCAGTATCTATCCTTGTATATTGATTTGAAAAACTCCCCTTCCCCTATGAATATATAGGATAGGATAAACTAAAATACTAATAAAAACCATAAAAATTTATAAAAATGACATAAAATAGGGATAAATTAATATATAGAAAATTAGGAATATTGGTTAAATCACAAACCTTTATTTTATTAACTTCAGATAAGAATCATGATTAATAACATATTTATTATTGAAAGTAAAAATAATAGAATTTATAATGAAGGAAAGTAATCAAGATTATCTATAAAATTTTACAAACATGATGAAATAGTGAGAAAGAACATCAAGTATGATGAAACTAGAGCTAAATGACAAATATAACTAACATGATTGAATCATGGTGGATATAAAAATATAAATAATAAATAAAGAAATCATGATATTTGAATATTCTACTTCCTAAATTTTGTATAGTTGGATATTGGCATTCTGCATGGTCAATAAATTAATGATAATAATTTTTTTTTTTAATTATGATCATAAGAAATAAACAATCTAAAATATATAGATGAAAAATCTATCTGAAATAAAGGGAAGAACAAAGAAGTACTTGGGCATGCGCTAATGAACAAAGCTATTTGATGAAGAACAGACTCAGTCCTGAGATATAAGTGAGATCTGTAGGGAAGAGAGCCTAAGTCCTCTGACATGCGCAGTAAACACAGGCTTGCGGTGTGAGAACCAAGTCCAGGTTCATGCGCAGGAATGTATAGAGGGAAGGAAGGGGGCGTACTCAGTGCGGACGTCAGGTAATAGAAGGAGGGGTAAGGACGGGATTCTTGCAATTAGGGTCATCTAAGGACTAACACCCACATGAAAACTAGCGATACGCTAGAGACATCGGTGATGTCATTAACAGAGACTTTATAGAGCCATCCCCACCCCTCTCAAACACACTCTGCCCAATTCCCCTGAAGACGCCAGTTTGACTAGTAAAACATGTTGGGGGGCAGTGTTTGAGCTTTTTAGTACAGCTAGTGCACATAGGGTATGGTGCAGCACCTAGGATTTAAATAATTGATGTAGCAAAAGGTTCAAAGGATGGTGAGCCGATAACAGTACTGGCTCATTATCGCCTAGCTAGGGAAAGTAGACTGAGTTAAATAGTTCTACTGTAGAGTAAAAAATACAAACAACCATGTGACACAGCTGATATTTTTAAAACAGCTCAGTAGACATAAGTAGAAAAAGTTATGGGGTCAGAATATAGTGATGTAAACAAACAAAAATTTTTCTCAAAGTTTACATTTATTTTTACACTATTTACACATAAAAAGAGTAGGGTATCGTAGCATGTGAGGTCAATAGCAGCCGCAGCAGTAGTAGTACAGCATGGAACAGACAAGGCAGTAGATGTGTGAAGTAGTAGTAGTAGTAGTAGCGACTGTGTGGAGGCAATGGTAATGGCAGTAGGGGATTACCAGCAGGGAGTAGCAGCTGCGGCAGTGGCTGCAGCATCAGCAGCCATATAGTAAAGAACATGATGGTGGCAGCAGCAGTCATATGGTACCGAACATCATAGTAGGCAGGGCGACAACGGTAGTGACAAGATAGGGCACCATCAGATATATTCATTGGCCTAAGCTGGAGGAGTGTGAAAACTTCACAGATGCATGCGTCATTCATTTTTACAAAATTGATGTTTTGGACACTGGCGGAAGACAACTTGGTCCGTTTGGGTGTCACAATGCCCCCTGCCACACTGAAAACCCTCTATGTTCTCTCTTACCCAACCTCCCGTGTTATCTCAAAGAAAGCATACTCCTAGTCAGGGCCGGTTTTAGACAAAATGTGGCCCTAGGCAAAATCAAAAGTGGGGCCCCAAATCTTGTAATAATGGGCTATCAACACAGTCACATTCCGTAAATTCAACAAATATGTGAACATGTGTGTTCCCCACATTCTCCAAGTCAGTACGATTACAGTGATACCACATCGCAATATTCTGACCACCAAAGTTTTTTTTATAGTTATGTCTACAAAGCTGTGAGTGGGTTCATTATTTGCGGGACGATCTGTAGTTTTTAGTTATACCATTTTGGGGTGTGTATGATCTTTTTGATCTATTTTTATAAAAATTTTGGAGGAGGTGAAGCAACCAATAAATGGTGAATTGGCCATTTTGATTTTTTTTTTATTATGGCATTCACCATATGGGTTAAATACATTCATATTTTAACCTTATGGGTGTTTTGGGACTTTATGCCTATGATGTTTATTTTTTGTTTGTTTTTAATATGCAGATAGGGAGTGACTATTTTTTATATATTTTATGAAACTTTTATACACATATTAAGTTTCATTAGAGGACTTGAACATGTGATCATTTGATTGCTTCTCCCCTTTACTGCAATGGACTACTATTGCAGTCTATGGAAGATTAGCTGTGTTCCTATGGAGCCCTGCAACAGGATGGGCCCAAGGCTGCCATAACAACCGAACACTCCCTCGATCTTAGGGATGCAGTGCTCCCATGGTTAACCCCTCAGATGCTGTGGTCAACTGCAGCTATGGCATCTGAGTGGTTAAATGTCCAGGTGTCTGCAATGTGAAACAACAGAAACCCAGCAGCTATGGCGCCTGCTCCGCTTCTGACCGAGCACCAGGTAAAATGGGCCTGAAAGTACTGCTTACTGGGAGCAAAAGATGTAGTTTATAGATATACAGTATATATTATAGAGATAGATATGAGAGAGATAGATAGATACCATATTTTTTGCTTTCTAAGACGCACCTGATGAGAAGATGAGGAAAATAAGAAAAAAATATTTTGAACCAAAAGGTGTGCTAAAAAATGTAATAAAATAACAGAAAAATATTTCACACTGTTATGGGGGATCTATTGCTTACATGTTGTTATGGAGGGAATCTGGCAATGATTTGCTGTTATGGAGGATCTGTGGATGACACACTGTTATGGGGATATGTGGATGACACTGTAATGGGGGATCTGTGGATGACACACTGTTATGAGGAATCTGTGGATGACACACTGTTATGGGGGATCTGTGGATGACATTGTTATGGGGGATCTGCGGATGACACACTGTTATAGGGGATCTGTGGATGACACACTGTTATGGGAGATCTGTGGATGACACAATGTTATGGGTGATCTGTGGATGACACACTGTTATGGGTGATCTGTGGATGACACACTGTTAGGGATCTGTGGATGACACACTGTTATGGGGGATCTGTGGATGACACACTCTTATGGGGGATCTGTGGATGACACAATGTTATAGGGGATCTGTGGATGATGCACTGTTATTTGACTTTACCTCCCCTCATCCTTAAGAATGCCTCCTGGTCCTGCAATACACGGATGTATTCTTAAGAATCAGGGGGGTTATTGTCAAATTTAATATAAACGTCTACCAATGAACACCAATTATGTTTTAGTCTCTCAACAGTGTTTATATTAAATATGACTATAACCCCCTTATCCTTAAGAAAAAATCCATGTACGGATGTACAGGAAGACCTCCCTTCTTCCTTCCTAATAGCAGCAGCGCGCGTAGCAGGCTGGGAGTAGGCTGATTGGTAGATGCGGTGGAGCAGCAGTTCCCGCTGGCGATCTCCACCAGTCAGCAGTGCAGAGGAGAAAGAGAATGGCTCTCCTCTCTCCTCCTCTCGAATGGACCCCGGCTGCGGGCTGGTGGCATTCAGTTTCACTTCCGCCGCCTGACCTGCTTCGTACTACAGCATTCCTCACTGCCACCTGCCCTGCACTACAGCATGCCTCACTGCCGCCGCCCGTCCTACCTCACATTACAGCATGCCTCGCTGCCCGTGCCGCCCACCCTGCCCTACATCATGCCTCACTGTCCCTGCCGCCCACCCCGCACTACAGCTTGCAGCTGCTGACCGACCAACACATCTTCTGCAATGCTCCGGTCACCATGAGGTTGGCACATTTGCTTTATAAGACGCACTGACTTTTTGGGGGGGAAAGTGTATCTTTTAAAGTGAAAAATACTGTAGATAGATAGATAGATAGATAGACGATATATGATAGATAGATAGATAGATAGATAGATAGATAGATAGATAGATACCACAACACAAATAACGCAGCAGCACAGTTAGATGATGTGAAACGGTGCAAATCCTCAAGGAAGGCAGGCGTCTCCTCCACTATATAAAAAGTCCAAAAACAAGGCAGCACTCCAAATTCAAATGAAAAGATGATGACCCAAATTTATTTCCTAGGCAACGTTTCGGCCTACTCAATGAGGCCTTTGTCAAGCAAAGCAATAGTGTCACAACTTGGTATATATACCCAAATAACAAAGCATAATTAAGTCACATGGTGCATATTAAGTGAATAATTAGACAATTAAACACATACAACAAAAGATCACATGATACAAAAAGTATTACCAAGATTTAGAATAAAAAAGTGCATAAATATCTTTAAACCATGTAATTCATACTGTGAAATGTCAATACAGTAAATATATAATATCGATTTATCAATCTCCATATAGTGTTAAAGTGTCAATACAGTGAATACATAATATCGATTTATCAATCTCCATATAGTGTTAAAGTACTGGTGCAGTGACTAAAGGGTTAAAATTATCCTCTTCAGCTAGTTAAAATTACAGCTGTATTAAATCAGCATATTTTTTAGATCAAAACAGCTTACCACTGGTGGTTCAGTGTGGCCGCATGTACCCGGCGTCCCTGTGCGTGTACTGCGCAGACGCGGGGCCAGACGCCCCACCCCATCATAACCGACGCGAGCAGTGCTACTCCGAAATCCCGTCACTCATTCTACTGAACAAGTTCAGTTCTTAGACACTATGGTTAGAATCCAGGGAAACTTTGCTAACAACTGATCTATACACTAAGCCTACAGGTTGCAACAAACTTTTACATTTTGAGAGTTGTTATCCACGTTCCTCGCAGTCAATTTCTTCGAGTTCAGCGTATTGTTAGAGATCCAGAGGTTTGCAATCATAGACTATTTGAGATGTCTAATAAATTTACACAAAGAGGGTACCCTAAAAGGCTGATCCAGAGGCACTTGAACGCATTAGGGTAGAGTACCTCGGAGACAACTAGACAGGTTACAACTTAAAGGGTCCCCTTCATTTCCACCTTTACAGAAGGTAGTTATCACATAGCTGGGGCAATTAAAAAACATTGGCCGATTCTGAAGAGCAATTTTAGCCAAGTCAAAGAATTCTCTGTCCCCCCCTTGATGTCGTACAGAAGGTCCCCCAATCTGTGTGACAAACTAGTTAAAGCTGAAGTAGCAGTGGAGGGTAAGACATTTGGTCAGACCTATTTGGGCAATAAAATAAATGGTTGCTTTCCATGTCTCGTTAACTGCAGCTATATGCTGAAGGGTGACAAGTTCTCTCATCCCATTTTCAACAAACAGTTTGAGATTCGACATTATCTGACCTGTGTTAGTGCATTTGTTATCTAACTACTTAAATGTCCTTGTGGCCTCCTATATGTAGGAGAGACCACTCTGAATTTAAAAACTCGACTCAACCAACATAGGTATACTATATGCCAAAAAAGGAAGGATCTTCCTGTGTCCAAACATTTTGCGGATGTTGGACACAGAGAAAAAGACCTTAAGTTCAGAATCATAGATCATGTTCCCCCTCTTAAGAAAGGTGGGAATAGACAATTGCCATTAAAACGTCGCAAACTGATATGGATAAATCGGTTACATACAGTTGCAAGAAAAAGTATGTGAACCCTTTGGAATGATATGGATTTCTGCACAAATTGGTCATAAAATGTGATCTGATCTTCATCTAAGTCACAACAATAGACAATCACAGTCTGCTTAAACTAATAACACACAAATAATTAAATGTTACCATGTTTTTATTGAACACACCATGTAAACATTCACAGTGCAGGTGGAAAAAGTAGGTGAACCCCTAGACTAATGACATCTCCAAGAGTTAATTGGAGTGAGGTGTCAGCCAAATGGAGTCCAATCAATGAGATGAGATTGGAGGTGTTGGTTACAGCTGCCCTGCCCTATAAAGAACACACACCAGTTCTGGGTTTGCTTTTCACAAGAAGCATTGCCTGATGTGAACAATGCCTCACACAAAAGAGCTCTCAGAAGACCTACGATTAAGAATTATTGACTTGCATAAAGCTGGAAAGAGTTATAAAAGTATCTCCAAAAGCCTTGCTGTTCATCAGTCCACGGTTGTCACGGCCATGGCTATGACCGTAACTCCTCTACCGCATGCGGTTGCCTGCGGTTTGGTTCTGGTGTTCAACCACAGGTGAGGGCCGCTTGTGTGCTGCCTCACTTGTGGTTGCCGCGGGCAACACGTTGTAGTTTTGGTATTGCCGCTGTAGAGCAGCCTGAGCTGGTGCTAGGCAGCTGGCGGCAATCTTCATGCGGTTACACCTAGCAACCTCTATGTTAGGTGTGTGTGTGTATGTTATGCACGTTGTATGTCTGTGTACACTCTGAGTTATGTGTGCTGTGCACTGACATTCTTTCCTGCACTGTGGTTGCCCGTGGCAACGTTTGGTGATGTGTACATGTGGTGGCAGTGTCCCGGCCTTCGGGCTGACTCCCAGGACACGGTTGCCACCCATGTCGTTGCCTGCGGCAACAGCCACAGTGTGGGTGTTGTCAGGACACTTCTCCTTTTAAGTGTGTGTTTCCCTTCTTTGGTGCTGGAAGGGTTAACTCCCTTCCCAGTGTGTTTGTGTTTCACTGGGTGTGTCCGACTGTGGGGTGTGGCTTCTTGGCCTATATATCCTCAGCCGTGACAGTATGACCACAGTCGCTTCTTACGTGGCATCCCTCGAAAGAGGGGGCAGCATGTACCGCCATCTGCGGAAGGGGTGCATGCGCGTTCTCCGGAGGGAGAGCGTTATAGGGGTATCACCGGTTACGGCGCGGTGAGTGGCATTCCCTGCCATTCCTTTCTCACCGTGCCCGTGCTGGTGTCTCCTGGTTTGTCATTCCCCTCCCCCCCCTCCCATTGTTTTTTGTGCCTCACCAACCTTCCCCTTTTTGTTGTTGGGAGGGGCTTTCAGGGGTGGCAGTATGCATACCCTCGAAAGAGGGTGAAGCATGTACCGCCATCTGCGTAAGGGGTACATGCGCGCTCTTCGGAGGGAGAGCGTTCTGGGGGTTTTGCCTCTGACGGCGCGGTGAGTGGCGTTTCTCCGCCATCCCTTCACCGTTGCCTTGTTTGGCGTCCCCTGAGTTTTATTGCACGGTGGTGTTTCTTTGGTATGCGGTAGGCATACCTTCGAAAGAGGGTGCAGCATGCAGTGCCATCCCCTTGTGGCCTGCATGCGCGTTCTCCGGAGGGAGAGCGTTCCTGGGGGATCTCCGTTAACGGCACGGTTGGTGGCTTATTCCCCGCCACCTTACCTTCCGTGTCCGTGTTGGGGATCCCTCGTCCCTCTCCATGTTCTCATCCCTGGTCGTCTGCTGGCAGCACTCCGTAAGTGGTCCGGCTGCGTGCTGGTTAGGAGTGTCTGCTGGCAGCGACTGGAGTGGGGACGTGAGTGGAGAGTCCCCTCGTCCACTCTCAGTAGTTCCATTCTTGTGTCGCTGGTGCGGGCTGCAGGTCTCGTCGGACTGGCTGTGTTGTGTGCTGGGAGAGGATGCAGCTGACAGCGACTTTCTGGGAACCATGTCCTGAGAGTGGACGTTCCCTTCTCCTATCCCCTTGTGTTAGTCTCTCACCAGTTTCCTTTTTTTCGGTGGGTGGGAGTGTCACGGCCATGGCTATGACCGTGACTCCTCTACCGCATGCGGTTGCCTGCGGTTTGGTTCTGGTGTTCAACCACAGGTGAGGGCCGCTTGTGTGCTGCCTCACTTGTGGTTGCCGCGGGCAACACGTTGTAGTTTTGGTATTGCCGCTGTAGAGCAGCCTGAGCTGGTGCTAGGCAGCTGGCGGCAATCTTCATGCGGTTACACCTAGCAACCTCTATGTTAGGTGTGTGTGTGTGTATGTTATGCACGTTGTATGTCTGTGTACACTCTGAGTTATGTGTGCTGTGCACTGACATTCTTTCCTGCACTGTGGTTGCCCGTGGCAACGTTTAGTGATGTGTACATGTGGTGGCAGTGTCCCGGCCTTCGGGCTGACTCCCAGGACACGGTTGCCACCCATGTCGTTGCCTGCGGCAACAGCCACAGTGTGGGTGTTGTCAGGACACTTCTCCTTTTAAGTGTGTGTTTCCCTTCTTTGGTGCTGGAAGGGTTAACTCCCTTCCCAGTGTGTTTGTGTTTCACTGGGTGTGTCCGACTGTGGGGTGTGGCTTCTTGGCCTATATATCCTCAGCCGTGACAACGGTAAGACAAATTTTCTATAAATGGAGAACGTTTAGCACCGCTGCTACTCTCCCTAGGAGTGGCCGTCCTGTAAACATGACTGCAAGAGCACAGCGCAGACTGCTCAATGAGGTGAAGAAGAATCCTAGAGTGTCAGCTAAAGACTTACAAAAGTCTCTGGCATATGCTAACATCCCTGTTAGCAAAGCTACGATACGTAAAACACTAAACAAGAATGGATTTCATGGAAGGATACCACAGAGGAAGCCACTGCTGTCCAAAAAAAACATTGCTGCACGTTTACAGTTTGCACAGGAGCACCTGGATCTTCCACAGCAATACTGGCAAAATATTCTGTGGACAGATGAAACCAAAGTTGAGTTGTTTGGAAGAAACACACAACACTATGTGTGGAGAAAACGAGGCACAGCACACCAACATCAAAAACTCATTCCAACTGTGAAGTATGGTGGTGGGGGCATCATGGTTTGGGGCTGCTTTGCTGCATCAGGGCCTGGACGGATTGCTATCATCAAAGGAAAAATGAATTCCCAAGTTTATCAAGACATTTTGCAGGAGAACTTAAGGCCATCTGTCCACCAGCTGAAGCTCAACAGAAGATGGGTGTTGCAACAGGACAACGACACAAAGCATAGAAGTAAATCAACAACAGAATGGCTTAAACAGAAGAAAATACGCCTTCTGGAGTGGCCCAGTCCTGAACTCAACCCAATTGAGATGCTGTGGCATGACCTCAAGAAAGCGATTCACACCAGACATCCCAAGAATATTGCTGAACTGAAACAGTTCTGTAAAGAGGAATGGTCAAGAATTACTCCTGACCGTTGTGCACGTCTGATCTGCAACTACAGGAAACGTTTGGTGAAGTTATTGCTGCCAAAGGAGGTTCAACCAGTTATTAAATCCAAGGGTTCACATACTTTTTCCACCTGCACTGTGATTGTTTACATGGTGTGTTCAATAAAAACATGGTAACATTTAATTCTTTGTGTGTTATTAGTTTAAGCAGACTGTGATTGTCTATTGTTGTGACTTAGATGAAGATCGTATCACATTTTATGACCAATTTGTGCAGAAATCCATATCATTCCAAAAGGTTCACATTCTTTTTCTTGCAACTGTACTTTAAAAGCTGATGGTCTGAATGCAGAATTTAGATGGGATCTCTTTAATAGATAGATACAGGTTGCCCCGTGATAGTGGTGTGATATGTTTTGTCCAGCCTGGTATTAGGACTATGCAATAGTGCCACTTACAAACGATTATTATGTATTATTTTCTTTTTTCTTTAATTTATAGATGCGTTGGAAGTCCTTTGTCTTTAATTATAGTGGTTCTTTGTCTATGCGTATCATGGCTTATGTCGTTTTTATTCACATGAAGAAACATTGAACATCAGTGGTTGCATCTATGAATGTTGTCACCTTAATATTAGCTGTTTGAGTGTTTATTGATGAGTGTTTCATCCCTGTAGTGTTGGTGCTATTTTGACTGCCGGAGGGGGCCACTGAGTGTCCTACTCTCTGATGTTATCTAAGTGGTAGCTGAGGGGTCTATTATTGGCCCTTAGCTTACACTGCACCAGTTTGTACTAGCTTTGGGAGTGAAGGGCTAGCTCCCTTTAGTCACCCTATATGTAATCTTATATATGGAGACAATTGATGGTGCGCTATTGTGCCTCTGATCACCCGATGGTGACCTGTTGGGTGACAGTGACACTTAAAGGTGCCACGGAGTCACCGTGGTGGATGCAGCTGCGTCACCAGACGCACCTCTCTGATCCCACTTCCTCATATTGTTTTGTATCAGTTACCTCTATAGTTCTGCTAGCATCTGCTGCAGTTATTCACTCAGATGGCTCCACTGATGATGCAATTATGGACACTTTTGAATTGTTAACTAACTATTCTGGTCGCTACGGTGATACAATACACACCCCTTGTGTGGACTGGCTGGGTGGGGTCACATGGTCCGCTCCCTTCTCCTCTGGTGCGGGTGACTGCCCTCCGTCATTGCGTCCTGGATTACGTGATCACTTAGACGGAATTTCGGAGTAGCACTGCTCGCGTAAGGGATGATGGGCGGGGCGTCTGGCCCCGCATCTGCGCAGTACACGCACAGGGACGCCGGGTACATGTGCAGCGTCCCACTACCCTCGTGGGTACTGCAAAGTAGTTGTATTGTACTTTATATGCCTTTTATATAGCCTGTTGTTAAGCTGCAATGTGTCATTGTGCATCATCCCTGCTAACAGGTGTATTAGCATTATTTTACATTGCGCTTACCACTAGGGGGAGATAACACCTCCCATATATATAGTTCAGCCCAGGCCTAGCCAGTGCAGTCTAGTTTCCAGATAACTTCCTGTTGAGACTAGAGTTGCAGTTGAGCACAGCCTAGCAGTGTATGCAGCCTGTTATCCTCATTCCTCAGCTATATCTCAGCCCAGAGCTGAAGTGCTTTATCTACTCAAAAAACATTACAGAAAGTAGACCCCCAAAAGGGTTATTGGGCACATCTTCTTGGTGCCTTAGGACCTTTGGACTCCACCGTGAAGGATTTACTAGCCTTTAGCGACTTCACAAGCCTGAACCAGGACCATTCCTGAACTCCACTACCAGTAAGGCTACAATTTCCTTATTTAACATCTAGAGCGGGACATCTTACACCTGTCAGCAGAGGACTTGCAGCAGTGATATCTCTGTACTGAGACTGTTTAAACACTTTAGATGTACTGTTATCAAAGTCATCTTCAGTAAAGTTCCACCTTGAATTTCATCCTGCTCGCCTCAGATTCAAGTTCCTCTATTAACACTATAGTAAATGGTTGTACCTCCATACAAAAGGTACTGGCATCACGACTACAAGGGACCTTGCCACTGGCACATTAATACAGACCACCAAGGGCACCTCAAACCAACATCTGGCCTGTGTCCCTTACACCAGAGTGTGCCCCAGAGAATCTTTGTGCCATTCTCCTTTTCACTTATGCAAGCCTACCCAGGGACGACCTAACCGTGAGTAACCAGAACTGTATTTACCTCGGCCCACCTATTGCTCACACCGTGACCTCACACATAATTCCCCTGCAAGGTCTGGCATACCACACATGCGGCCACACTGAACCACCAGTGGTAAGCTGTTTTGATCTAAAAAATATGCTGATTTAATACAGCTGTAATTTTAACTAGCTGAAGAGGATAATTTTAACCCTTTAGTCACTGCACCAGCACTTTAACACTATATGGAGATTGATAAATCGATATTATGTATTCACTGTATTGATGGACATTTCACAGTATGAATTACATGGTTTTAAGATATTTATGCACTTTTTTTATTGTGAATCTTTTTGTATCATGTGATCTTTTGTTGTATGTGTTTAAATGTCTAATTATTCTCTTAATATGCACCATGTGACTTAATTATACTTTGTTGTTTGGGTATATATACCCAGTTGTGACACTATTGCTTTGCTTGACAAAGGCCTCATTGAGTAGGCCGAAACGTTGCCTGGGAAATAAATTTGGGTCATCACTTTTTCACTTGAATTTGGAGTGCTGCCTTGTTTTTGGACTTTTTAGATAGATAGATAGATAGAAAGATAGGATTAGATACATAGATAGATCGACAGATATGAGATAGATAGATGATAGATAGATAATAGATAGCCAGATGACAGATACAAAACAAGGACAGCACAGCAAAAAATGGTAAAAAGTGGCTGGGTGTCAGTGGCTATGGGGACGATCCAGCAATGGTGATGCTTGAGAAAGATCCTATTGAGTGGATTGAAACGTTGCTGTATCTCTGGTGAATAAACTCACTTTTTTAGGATGTGCCGTGGAATGTAATATTTTATTTTAGATAGATAGATAGATAGATAGATAGATAGATAGATAGATACAGCCAAACTGGCAGGCAAATAGATGGGCACACCTACACACAGCATATATACAGTTACACATACTGTACACTTGCTTAGTACCAGTGGCGTAACTACCGGGGAAGCAGCTGCTTCGGGGTCCGGGCTGCCAAGGGGGCCCGACGCCCGGCAGCGTGTGTGACAGTTTATTTTCAAGTTAGTTAAATATCGATTCTTGTCTTAATGTTCAGGGCCCCTTCACAGCAGCGGCTGACCAGGCCCCCTCGCTAATGTGATCTAATCTTACTGTCTCCTAAAGTCTCCTGATGTGTCTGGGATTCGAACCCACAACCTCCAATGTATCAGTGTATCAGAGGCAAAGCATTTACTCTCATAAAGGCTGCATTGCAACTGATTGAAAAAATATGACAGCTGTCATATAGAGATATAGCAGTGCTGGGTGTGTTGGGGCAGCTGTCATGTGTATAGATGTACACTTAGCCAGCTATAACAGTAGAAGTCTCATATTTTTTCTGTCAGCAGCAAGGCAGCTCTTATGGTCTTGTGGTTAGGTGCTTTGCCTCTGATACAGAAGGTCGTCGGTTCAAATCCTAGCAGAAACTTTTCTGAAATACAAGCACTGACTCCATATATGGACATACAGGAAGAGGCAGCATCGCATCATAGTAACATAGTACATAAAGCCGAAAAAAGACATTTGTCCATCCAGTTCGGCCTGTTATCCTGCAAGTTGATCCAGAGGAAGGCAAAAAACCCTGTGAGGTAGAAGCCAATTTTCTCCACTTTAGGGGAATAAAAAATTCCTTCCCGACTCCAATCATGCAATCAGAATAACTCCCTGGATCAGCGACTCCTCTCTAGTAGCTATAGCCTGTAATATTATTACGCTCTAGAAACACATCCAGGCCCCTCTTGAATTCCTTTATTGTACTCACCATCACCACCTCCTCAGGCAGAGAGCTCCATAGTCTCACTGCTCTTACCGTAAAGAATCCTCTTCTATGTTTGTGTACAAACCTTCTTTCCTCCAGACGCAGAGGATGTCCCCTCGTCACAGTCACAGTCCTGGGGATAAATAGCTGATGGGATAGATCTCTGTACTGACCCCTGATATATTTATACATATTAATTAGATCTCCCCTCAGTCGTCTTTTTTCTAAAGTGAATAACCCTAATTTTGATAATCTTTCAGGGTACTGTAGTTGCCCCATTCCAGTTATTACTTTAGTTGCCCTCCTCTAAACCCTCTCTAGCTCTGCTATGTCTGCCTTGTTTACAGGAGCCCAGAACTGTACACAGTACTCCATGTGTGGTCTGACTAGCGATTTGTAAAGTGGTAGGACTATGTTCATATCACGGGAATCTATGCCCCTTTTGATGCAACCCATTATCTTGTTGGCCTTGGCAGCAGCTGCCTGACACTGGTTAGTTTGCTGTTTATTAAAATTCCTAGATCCTTTTCCATGTCAGTGTTACCGAGTGTTTTACCATTTAGTATGTACGGGTGACTTGCATTTTTCCTTCCCATGTGCATAACCTTACATTTATCAGTGTTAAACCGCATCTGCCACTTATCTGCCCAAGCCTCCAATCTATCCAGATCCCTCTGTAGTAGTATACTGTCCTCTTCAGTGTTAATTACTTTACACAGTTTAGTGTCATCTGCGAAAATTGATACTTTACTATGCAAGCCTTCTACAAGATCATTAATAAATATATTGAAGAGAATAGGGCCCAATACTGACCCCTGAGGTACTCCGCTAGTGACAGTGACCCAATCTGAGTGTGTACCGTTAATAACCACCCTCTGTTTTCTATCACTCAGCCAGTTACTTACCCACATACAGATGTTTTCTCCCAGTCCGAGCATTCTCATTTTATATACTAACCTTTTATGCGGTACAGTGTCAAATGCTTTGGAGAAGTCCAGATATACGACATCCATTGATTCGCCGCTGTCAAGTCTAGAACTTACCTCCTCATAGAAACTGATTAAATTAGTTTGACATGACCGATCCCTCACGAAGCCATGCTGATATGGCGTTATTTGCTTATTTCCTTTGAGATGCTCTAATATAGCATCTCTCAGAAAACCTTCAAACAGTTTACCCACAACAGATGTTAAACTTACCGGCCTATAGTTTCCAGGCTCTGTTTTTGGCCCCTTTTTGAATATTGGCACCACATATGCCACGCGCCAATCCTGTGGGACATTCCCTGTCAGTATAGAGTCTGCAAATATCAGAAATAAGGGTCTGGCTATGACATTACTTAATTCCTTTAGGATACGGGGGTGTATGCCATCCGGTCCTGGCGATTTGTCTATTTTAATCTTTTTAAGCCGCTGATGTACTTCTTCCTGGGTCAGACAGGACACCTTTAATGGGGAATTTATTTTTGCATTCTGCATGTCATCTGACAATTTATTTTCCTCAGTGAATACATTGGAGAAAAAAATATTTAACAGCTTTGCTTTCTCCTCGTCGCTCTCTGCGACTCCCCCCTCATTACTCTTTAAAGGGCCAACACCTTCAGCTTTATACTTTTTAACATTTATATAATTGAAGAACATTTTAGGGTTAGTTTTACTCTCTTTGGCAATTAATCTCTCGGTCTCTAGTTTGGCCGCTTTTATTTGTTTTTTACATGTTCTATTTTTTTCCTTATAGTTTTTCAGTGCTTCCGTGCTACCCTCCTGTTTTAGTGTTTTATATGCTTTCTTTTTGTCATTTATTGCTTTCTTTACAGTTCTGTTTATCCACATTGGTTTATTTTTGTTCCTTAACTTTTTATTACCATACGGTATGTACCTCTCACAATGAGTTTTTAGGATGTTTTTAAAGATATCCCATTTTGTGTCTGTATTTGTGAGGACTTTGTCCCAGTTAGTTTGGCCTATGGCCTCTCTTAGTTGGCTAAATTTAGCTTTTTTGAAGTTTGGTATTTTTGTTCCTCCCTGTAGAAACGCTCTTTTGAATGATAATTGGAAGGTTATTACTTTATGGTCACTATTTCCCAGGTGTCCCCCGACCTGCACGTCTGTTGTCTGCTGACATGGAGGTAAGTAGAAGTGTTTATTATTATTTTTTTAATACCCGACTGTTACTGCCATGGGGGGAGCGGGAGGCACTTGATACTGGCACATGGGGGGAGGGGGGTTGGCACCTGATACTGGCACCTGGGGGGTTGGCACCTGATACTGGCACATGGGGGGGAGAGTTACCTGATACTGGCACATGGAGGGGAGAGGTGTTGGCACCTGGGGGAAGGGAGGGGGGGTTGGCACCTGATACTGGCACATGGGGGGGGGAGAGGCACCTGATACTGGCACATGGGGGGGAGGGAGAGAGGCACTTGATACTGGCACTTTTTTTGTGGCGGGGAGATGGCACTATGATACTGGGACATGGGGGGGGAGGAGAGAGGCACTTGATACTGACACCTGGGGGGAGGGGGGGTTGGCACCTGATACTGGCACATGGGGGGGAGAGAGGCACCTGATACTGGCACCTGGGGGGGAGGGGGGTTGGCACCTGATACTGGCACATGGGGGGGAGAGAGGCACCTGATACTGGCACCTGGGGGGGGAGGGGGGTTGGCACCTGATACTGGCACATGGGGGGGGAGATGGCACTATGATACTGGGACATGGGGGGGAGGAGAGAGGCACTTGATACTGGCACATGGGTGGGTTTGGCACTATGATACTGGCACATGGGGGGGAGAGGCACTTGATACTGCCACTTTTTTGGGGGGGAGATGGCACTATGATACTGGGACTTGAGGGGGGAAGAGAGAGGCACTTGATACTGGCACATGGGGGGGTTGGCACTATGATACTGGCACATGGGGGGTGGGAAGGAGAGAGGCACTTGATACTGGCACATGGGGGGGAGATGGCACTATGATACTGGGACATGTGGGGGGGAGGAGAGAGGCACTTGATACTGGCACATGATGGGGGGCATCTATGGGGACACTTACTGGCACATTATTGGGGGGCATTATGGGGGACACTATACCGGCAGCCTATCAGAGGCCGGACACTGAGGGGCATCTACTGGGGCACTATATATGGGGCATTTTATACTGGTACATTATGGGGGGCACTAGCAGGAAGGGGCGAGAGGAGCACTATGAGGGAATTTACTGGGGGCACTATATAGGGGTATTTTATACTGGGACATTATGGGGGCACTATGGGGACATTAGCTCAACTGGGGGCATTACAAGGGGGTATTTTTGCACTGTCACATTATAAGGAGAATTATTACTACTTGGGGGGGGGGGGGGCATTATAGTGGGATTTATTACTCCCCCATGGTATGACCCCCTAGTAGCAGCACCAGCCTCTCCCTGCTCTGCTATCCCTCTGCCCCTTCTCCAAATCCTTATTATGAAATCTTTCTCATTAGGATAAAGCACAACATCAGCTCCGCCGAGCCCCCGGCCAAGTGTTGAAGTGGCATCCGAGATCCCCAAGGGCCAAGCCAAGTAACTGTAAGTTTTCATGTCAAATATGTTTATGCTATACACATATAGCATCCACTGTGCCACACAATATACAGTATACCTCTACACTGTGCCACACAATATACAGTATACCTCTACACTGTGCCACACAATATACAGTATACCTCTACACTGTGCCCCACAATATACAGTATACCTCTACACTGTGCCACACAATGTACAGTATACCTCTACACTGTGTCACACAATATACAGTATACCGCTACACTGTGCCAAAGGAGTGGGGTTTACACACGAGGAGGGAGGTGCGAAGCGCGCTGGAGGGGCCCTTACAAATATTTGCTGTGGGGCCCAGTCACTTCTAGTTACGCCCCCGCTTAGTACATATACACCTACTTGGGGATTTCAGTCTCTCCACATAACTTTGCTGTTATCCAGGTCTGGGAGAACTCAGACAAGTGCTGCAGATAGCAGACTGTGGTGCTGTGAGGGGGATGGGCGCCAGGAATCTTCTGCTTTCTACTGCACAAGGCAGTGGGTCCCCTGTTGTATGACCCCTGAAAGCTTGTGCCATGTTGGAATTCCCCAGGGGAGGTCTGATAAGGCCCACCATCAGCACTGCAGCATTAGTGACAGAGAGCAGTAGAGAAGAAATGAAGCTCAAGAGAGCTGGTAAGCAGATAGCGCCCCCTACACTTTTCAAGTACCATGCGCCCTGTACCACCTCACAGTATAGCAGCGCAGCAGCCGGCTTAAAAGACAGGAGGAGCTCCTGAGTCTGGCTCCCTCACTCCTGCATGTTTAATTAGCTTGCGGAGACACTGCAGTTAAAAGTGCAGCTGTCCGCCCGCTCACTTCCACGGACGTTCAGCTGAACAGCAGCACTGAAGCAGGGGGGCCCTTAGACTATAGGGGCCCTGGGCAATTGCCCAGTTTCCCCCCCTCCTAACGCCGGCCCTGGGGCCAATTTCAATCACTGTTCCAGTCTGCCTTCCCAGAAGTCCATGGGGTCATGGAACATGATATGTGCCTGGGAAAGATGTCCATGTAGCCCTGAACCTGAGCATTGAGGTGGTAGGTCTACTGTTGAGGTTGAACCTCAGCCTGATGTAAGGGCCAGCCCCTGGAATTGTAGGGTTACATAGACTGTGATGATTTATTCCCACCACTAGAGGTCGCTGTGGCTCTGAGTAAGAGGAAGCTGAGGATTTTGGGAGACACAGAAGGAGGAGGGGCCAGGAGTTCCCGGGTTTGAGAGGCGGGGTGTTGTCCTGGTGAGCTGTGATCATGGCTGCCATGTTAGGAGCCAAGTAAAGGCTAGTGATGGGACATGGGGCCTGACTGATAGAGTCCTGAGAT
Source organism: Bufo bufo (assembly GCF_905171765.1). Taxonomy (NCBI): domain Eukaryota; kingdom Metazoa; phylum Chordata; class Amphibia; order Anura; family Bufonidae; genus Bufo; species Bufo bufo. Next base: position 496,723,845 of record NC_053390.1, read on the forward strand.
GCTGGCTGTATTTGAGACAGATCAAGATAGACTCTTAACTGAAGTGCTGCAGCTGTAACCCAGAGAGAGAGAGAGAGAGAAGCAAGCCACGCGCTGAGAAAAGCAAGTGATTCATTCAGGAACCAGAGGACACAGGCCGCTACACATCGGACAAGAAAAGCATCCACCTCGTGGGAGAAGACGACATCACAGACCTCTACTCGGATAACTCCAGAACTGTGAGTGTTCACCGGTGCTAATCCGTGGTAGGGAATAGAGTAGGGAACTTTAGATGGTTATCAGGGGTTAAAGATAGGAGTATATTAGCTGAGTGTAGCCTGGACTCTGATGTGTTTGCTGTTAGAACGCATTTATCCTAACTCTTGTTCAAGTATTCTTTGTAAACCTGTTCATACTGTTATTGCTATTTCTACATTGTGCCTCTGGTGCTGTGGTGCTATACTGCTAATCCGATTTTCCGGCAGTTCCTGTTTGTACTTTAATAAAGCCGGTGTATCCTTCAGCCTCCCTGTCTGCTGTACTGTATTTGAATCCTGCCTTGCGGTCTCTTCCTTCCCTGACCGCTTCACTGACGTGGCACATTGAAAAATTTCTCATCATGTTGATGATGTAGAAATAAGGTGGATCTATAAGTCACTCCTATAGAGCCCCAGTAGTAATAAGAACGCCTACAATATCCCCTGGATTTAAAATGCCCCTACAGTGCTCCCAGTATTTATATTGCCCCCTACTATTATAATGCTCATCCTGAAGTGTCGCGGTATTTATAATTCCCTCTGCAGTGCCCCCTGTAGTTATATTACTTCCTTTAGTGCCCTCAGAAATTATAATTCCTCAGCCCCTCCACCATATAATCCCATGTAAATAACATCACCCCCTCCCTAGCCACCACCAACATGCAGTCCCATGTAATTAACCACCTCCCGTCCGCCCATAGGATATAAACGTCCGGGAGGTGGATCTCTATTTCTGAATGGACGTTCCAGAACGTCCGTTCAGAAACTGCAGCTGCACGCTAATCGTGCAGCTGCTGATCAGGTTGCCCGCTGTCAGTGACAGCAGGGCAACCCAGACAGAAGGCAGGGACAGTGCCCAGGTGTCCCTGCCTTCTGGATTGCTGCATACACAGCGCTCACCGAGCGCTGTGTATGCAGAGCAGGAAGTGCTATGCGCTTCCTGTTCCGGCCCGGCGGTCATGTGACCGCCGTGATCGGAGAGTGCAGGAGCTGTGTGAGGTCTTTCACAGACCTCGATCAGCCCTGCACTGAGGCTGTACAGCGCAGTATTATGCTGTACAGCCTCTCTGGGGGGTGTATTTCTCCTGTAACTGGGGCTACTATGTCAGCCCCAGTTACAGGAGAAATCAACAGTAGGGATCGACCGATATTGATTTTTTAGGGCCGATACCGATAATTTGTGAACTTTCAGGCCGATAGCCGATAATTTATACCGATATTCTGGGAATTTTCATTTTTGAGAAAAAAAAAAAAATTCCTACACAAATCTGCTGAAAATTAATATGTTTATTGTTAATGTGTATTTTTTTGTTTATTGTTAATGTGTATTTTTTTTTATAAGTCTTTTTCATTTATACTTAATATTTTTGTGTTTTTTTTTTTACTAACTTTTAGCCCCCTTAGGGACTAGAACCCTTGTCCTATTCCCCCTGATAGATCTCTATCAGGGTGAATAGGAGCTCACACTGTCCCTGCTGCTCTGTGCATAGTGCACACAGCAGCATGGAGCTTACCATGGCAGCCAGGGCTTCAATAGTGTCCTGGCTGCCATGGTAACCGATCGGAGCCCCAGGCTTACACAGCTGGGGCTCCGATCGGAGGAGCAGGGGAGAGGGGATCCTGTGGCCACTGCCACCAATGAGTAATACTGGGTGGGGGGTGGGGGGGGGGGGCGCACTGCGCCACCAATGTTTTTACTATTGGCCGGGATTGGGGTGGGGGCGCACTGCGCCACCAATGATTAATACTGGGGGGCTTGGGGGGGGGGCGCACTGCGCCACCAATGAAGATAAGTCTCTCAATCATTCATATACAGGAGGCGGGAGCTGGCTGCAGAATCACATAGCCGGCTCCCGACCTCTATGAGCGGTAGCTGCGATCCGCGGCACCTGAGGAGTTAACTACCGCGGATCGCAGCTATCGCTCATAGAGGCCGGGAGCCGGCTATGTGATTCTGCAGCCAGCTCCCGCCTCCTGTATATGAATGAATGAAAGGCTTATCTTCATTGGTGGCGCAGCGGCCACAGCCCCTCCCCTCCTCTTGTCTCCTCTTCTGTCATTGGCGGCAGCAGCAGCAGCAGCACAGGGGGAGGAGACACTGCTTCCTTCTTCCCTGTGCTGCGGAGGGAACACAGAACGCGCTGAGAGCAGCGCGTTCTGTGTTCCCCATACGTTATCGGTATATCGGCAAAATAGATGCCGATACCGATAACGTTCAAAATCCTCAATATCGGCCGATAATATCGGCCAAACCGATAATCGGTCGATCCCTAATCAACAGTGAAAGAAAAAAAGGAAAAGTGAAGTAAATATCCCCCAGAGGTCTTGTATGACCTTATGGGGGACGAAAAGTGTAAAATAAATAATAAAAAAATAAAGGGTTGAAAAATTTAAATAAAAAAAAGGTTTCACATGTAAAAAAAAAAATTCCCCAAGTAAGGAATAAAAAAAATTGTTAAAAATAGAAAAAAATAAAATAAAATAGACATATTTGGTATTGCCGCGTCCGTAAAAACCAGCTCTATAAAAATATCACATGACCTAACCCCTCGGGTGAACACCGTAAAAAATAAATAAATAAATGTGTCAAAACGAGCAATTTTTGTCACCTTACATCCCAAAAAGTGCAACACCAAGTGATAAAAAACGCGTATGTCCCACAAAATGGTACCAATAAAACCGTCACCTCATCCCACAAAAAATGAGCCCCTACTTAAGAAAATCTCTCAAAAAATAAAAAAACTATAGCTCTTAGAACATGGAGACACTATAACATCATTTTTTTGGTTTAAAAAATGCTATTATTGTGTTAAAGTGAAACAAATAAAAAAAAGTATACATATTAGGTATTACCGCGTCCGTAAAAACCAGATCTATAAAAAATATCACATGACCTAACCCCTCGGATGAACACCGTAAAAAAAAAAAAAAAAACTGTGTCAAAACAAGCAATTTTTGTCACCTTACATCACAAAAAGTGCAACACCAAGTGATCAAAAATGCGTATGTCCCAAAAAATGATACCAATAAAACCATCACATCATCCCGCAAAAAATGAGCCCCTACATAAGAAAATCTCTCAAAAAATAAAAAAAAATATAGCTCTCAGAACATGGACACATTAAAACATAATTTTTTTGTTTCAAAAATGCTATTATTGTGTAAAACTTTAATAAATAAGAAAAAGTATACATATTAGGTATCGCCACGTCCTTAACAATCTGCTCTATAAAAATGTCACTTGACTGAACCCCTCAGGTGAACGCTGTGAAAATAAATAAGTAGAAACTGTGCTAAAACAACAAATTTTTTGATCACCTTGCCCCATAAAGTGTTATAATGAATGATCAAAAAATCATATGTACCCAAAAATAGTAGCATTTAAACTGGCACCTTATCCCCTAGTTTCCAAAATGGGGTCACTTCTTGGGAGTTTCTACTGTAAGGGTGCATCAGGGGGCTTCAAATGGGACATGGCATCTAAAAACCATGTGGAGTTCCTTTTCTTCTGCGCCCTGCCGTGTGCCCATACAGCAGTTTATGACCACATGTGGGGTGTTTCTGTAAACCGCAGAATCTGGGTAATAAATATTGAGTTTTGTTTGGCTGTTAACCATCGATGTGTTAAAGAAAAAATTGGATTAAAATGGGAAATCTGCCAAAAAAGTGAAATTTAAAAATTTGATCTCCATTTTCCTTTAATTCTTGTGGAACGCCTAAAGGGTTAACAAAGTTTGTAAAATCGGTTTTAAGTAACTTGAGGGGTGTAGTTTCTACAATGGGGTCATTTATGGGGGTATCCACTATGTAGGCCCCACAAAGTGACTTCAGACCTGAACTGGTCCTTAAAAAGTGGGTTTTGGCAATTTTCTTAAAAATTTGAAGAATTGCTTCTAAACTTCTAAGGTTACTTTCAGACTAGCGTTCAGAGAGGATCCGTCTGGTGTCTGCACAGACCGATCCTCTCCTATAATGCAGATGTTTGGATCCGTTCAGAACGAATCCGTCTGCATTATAGTTTAGAAAAAATTCTAAGTCTGAAAGTTGTTCAGACGGATCCGTCCAGACTTTATATTAAAAGTCAATGGGGGACTGATCCGTTTGAAAATTGCACCATATTGTGTCAACTTCAAACGGATCCGTCCCCATTGACTTACATTGTAAGTCTGGACGGATCCGTTTGCCTCCGCAAAGCTGCAAGCAGCGTTCGGGTGTCCGCCTGCTGAGAGGAGCGGAGGCTGAACGCTGCCAGACTGATGCATTCTGAGCGGATCGGCGTCCACTCAGAATGCATTGGTAGCTGGACGGATGCGTTCGGGGCCGCTTGTGAGACCCTTCAAACGGAGCTCACAAGCGGAGCCCCGACGCTAGTGTTAAAGTAGCCTAAGCCTTCTAACGTCCTAAAAAAATAAAATGACATTTCCAAAATGATGCCAACATTAAGTAGACATATGGTAAATGTTAAGTAATAAATATTTTATAAGGTATCACTTTCTGTTTTAACCACTTGCCATCTGGGCCATTTGCCCCCTTCCTGACCAGGCCTAATTTAGCAAAACTGACATATCTCACTTTATGTGGTAATAACTTTGGAACGCCTTTATTTATCCAAGTCATTCAGAGATTGTTTTCTCGTGACACATTGTACTTCAAGATAATAATAAATTTGAGTCAAAATATTTCACCTTTATTTATGAAAAAATCCCAAATTTACCCAAAAATTGGAAAAATTCGCAATTTTCTAAATTTCAATTTCTCTGCTTTTCAAACAGAAAGTGATACCTCATAAAATATTTATTACTTAACATTCCCCATATGTCTACTTTATGTTGGCATCATTTTGGAAATGTCATTTTATTTTTTTAGGACGTTAGAGGCTTAGAAGTTTAGAAACACTTCTTCAAATTTGTAAGAAAATTGCCAAAACCCACTTTTTAAGGACCAGTTCAGGTCTGAAGTCACTTTGTGGGGCCTACATAGTGGATACCCCCATAAATGACCCCATTGTAGAAACTACACCCCTCAAGGTATTCAAAACCGATTTTACAAACTTTGTTAACCCTTTAGGCGTTCCACAAGAATTAAAGGAAAATGGAGATCAAATTTTTAAATTTCACTTTTTGGGCAGATTTTCCATTTTAATCCAATTTTTTCTTTAACACATCAAGGGTTAACAGCCAAACAAAACTCAATATTTATTACCCAGATTATGCAGTTTACAGAAACACCCCACATGTGGTCATAAACTGCTGTATGGGCACACGGCAGGGCGCAGAAGAAAAGGAACTCCACATGGTTTTTAGATGCCATATCTCATTTGAAGCCCCCTGATGCACCCTTACAGTAGAAACTCCCAAGAAGTGACCCCATTTTGGAAACTAGGGGATAAGGTGCCAGTTTTATTAGTACTATTTTTGGGTACATATGATTTTTTGATCATTCATTATAACACTTTATGGGGCAAGGTGCCCAAAAAATTGGTTGTTTTAGCACAGTTTCTATTTATTTATTTTTACAGCGTTCACCTGAGGGGTTCAGTCAAGTGACATTTTTATAGAGCAGATTGTTACGGACGTGGCGATACCTAATATGTATACTTTTTCTCATTTATTAAAGTTTTACACAATAATAGCATTTTTGAAACAAAAAAAATATGTTTTAATGTGTCCATGTTCTGAGAGCTATATTTTTTTTTATTTTTTGAGAGATTTTCTTATGTAGGGGCTCATTTTTTGCAGGATGAGGTGACGGTTTTATTGGTACCATTTTGTGGGACATACGCGTTTTTGATCACTTGGTGTTGCACCTTTTGTGATGTAAGGTGACAAAAATTGCTTGTTTTGACACAGTTTTTTTTTTTTTTTTTTTTTACGGTGTTCACCCGAGGGGTTAGGTCATGTGATATTTTTATAGAGCTGGTTTTTACGGACACGGCAATACCAAATATGTCTATTTTATTTAATTTTTTCTATTTTTAACATTTTTTTTTTATTCCTTACTTGGGGACTTTTTTTTTTTTACATGTGAAACTTTTTTTATTTTATTTTTTCAACCCTTTATTTTATTTTTATTTTTTTTTACACTTTTCGTCCCCCATAAGGTCATACAAGACCTCTGGGGGACATTTGCTTCACTTTTTCTTACTATTGATTTCTCCTGTAACTGGGGCTGACAAAGTAGCCCCAGTTACAGAAGAAATGCACCCCCCAGAGACGCTGTACAGCATAATACAGCACTGTACAGCCTCAGAGCAGGGCTGATCGAGGTCTCTGAAAGACCTCACACAGCTCCTGCACTCTCCGGTCCCGGCGGTCATAACAGGATGCGCATAGCGCTTCCTGCTCTGCATACACAGCGCTCGGTGAGCGCTGTGTATGCAGCGATCCAGAAGGCAAGGACACCTGGGCACTGTCCCTGCCTTCTCTCTGGGTTGCCCTGCTGTCACTGACAGCGGGCAACCCGATCAGCAGCTGCACGATTAGCGTCCAGCTGCAATTTCTGAACGCACGTTTTAAAACGTGCGTTCAGAAATAGAGATCCACCCATAGGACGTTTATATCCTATGGGCGGACGGGAGGAGGTTAAAAGCAGAGAAATTGAAATTTAGAAAATTGCGAATTTTTCAAAATTTTTGGTAAATTTGGGATTTTTTCATAAATAAAGGTGAAATATATTGACTCAAATTTATGACTATCATGAAGTACAATGTGTCACGAGAAAACAATCTCTGAATGACTTGGATAAGTAAAGGCATTCCAAAGTTATTACCACATAAAGTGAGATATGTCAGTTTAGCAAAATTAGGCCTGGTCAGGAAGGGGGCAAATGGCCCAGATGGCAAGTGGTTAACATCACCCCTCTCTAGCCACCTTTAACATGCAGTCCCATGTAAATAACATCATCCCCTCAACATTCAGTCCCATGTAAATAGCATCTCCCCCATAACATTATTTCAGTCCCATATAAATAACATCACTCCCTCCCACAGCCGCCTTCAACATACAGTGCCATGTAAATAACATACCCTGTCCCAGCCACCTTCAATATGCAGTCCCATGTAAGTAACACCACCCCTCAGGATTCAGTCCCATGTAAATAACATTACTTCCTGCCACAGCTGCCTTTAACATACAGTTCCATGTAAATAACATAACTTCCTCCCCAGCCACCTCCAACATGCAGTCCCATGTAAATAACATCGCCTCGTCAACATAATTTCAGTCCCTCCCATATAAATAATATCACTTCCTCCCACAGACGCCTTTAACATACAGTCCCATGTAAATAACATACCCTGCCCCAGCCACATTCAACATGTAGTCCCATGTAAGTAATATCACTCCACCCCCTCATAACATCCCTCCCTTCAGCCCTAACATACAGTCCTAATTAAATAACCACAACTCCCAGCATTTCTCTGCCTATCACAATGAGAATCTATCCCTTCACTTACCTCTCTTCATGAAGCAGACCTCACCATAGCTTCTTCCCCAGGACTTCTCCTCTCCTGCACAGGTTCTTCAGCTCTTACAGTGCATTAGATTCAATTGTTTTGCCGTCCTGAGGCCAGCAATACAGTTGTATCTATCTGTCAGGCAGTACATTCGGGGCCTGGGACAAAACATACGGGGCCCAGGCCCCGAATATTTTAACCTAGCAACGCCCCTGGTGACAGGTTTCTCTACCACGGCCTGACCTCGAGACAACACATCCTCCCTGCTGAAGTGGACTGGTGCATGACACAATCATTCACGGTTTTATGCTGCTCATACAGAGGCTCTATCATGTGCAAAGTGTAAATCCAGCAGGTTGGAGGTTGAGTGCATGCCATTAGCTCTCTAAAGTCAGAGACTTTATGAAGTGGTATGGCAGATCACCAACAACTTGGACAGGTGTGAGATACGCCTGCACACCAACAAATTGCTGGGGATGTAGAGTTGTCTCCAGGCCACACGTTCCGCTATCAATTGCTTTTGACCGAGTGAAGGAGGAGGAGGAGGAGTGTGAGTGGAAGAAGCAGAAAGTGATGATGATTATGACATTAGCTGTAAGCCACTTCTATTTTCCCACAGTAACCAGTGATGCCGCATCATGTGCTGTGATAGAGCTACAGTATGGTGCCGATGTTTGTGTTTGAACTCCCACAGCTTATTTTCAGCCTGCAAATCTTGCATCCAGCAATGCTTTTGTCTTCCGGCAGTGTGGAGAACTTGCGTCATGGATCTGCACAGACGGATCCGTTCAGATAATACAACCATCTGCATCCGTTCCGAACTGATCCGTTTGTATTATCTTTAACATAGCCAGGACGGATCCATCTTGAACAGCATTGAAAGTCAATGGAGGACGGATCAGTTTTCTATTGTGCCAGATCGTGTCATAGAAACGGCTCAGTTTCGTCAGAGGGACACCAAAACACTGCAAGCAGCGTTTTGGTTTCCAGCTCCAAAGCGGAATGGAGACGGAACGAAGGCAAACTGATTCATTCTGAACGGATCCTTATCCATTCAGAATGCATTAGGGCAAAACTGATCCGTTTTGGGCCGCTTGTGAGAGCCCTGAACGGATCTCACAAACGGAAAGCCAAAACGCCAGTGTGAAAGTAGCCTAGGTTATAGCCAAGCATGGTTTAGGTCTGGCAGATTTTGGGCCTGCTCCTACAGTATCAGCAACATTACCAGTTCCCGAGCTCGCCATATTAGAACAGATCTGGCCCTGGTAGTTTATTGGAATGTTCTGGATGTACATTGTCTTTGCTCTTTATTGCTGCTGCCACCGCCCTCCTCCTCTGATATTATCGCCTCCTAAGCACCCTGATCTGGCTTAGAAGTATTGTTCAGCACATAATTATCTTCATAGTACTCACCCTCCCCACCACTTTTTTCAGACTGTGATAAATCATTCCTAGCCCCTTGGCCCCCCTCCCATTTCCGTGCTTGTAATTGCCTCAAGTGCTATTGTTGCTACTACTGCCCCTGCCGCCACCACCGTGGCTACAGCTGCCACTACTACCACCACTAACATAGCTATGCATGGGGTCCTCTGCCTCCCCCTGAACCTCCTCCTCATGGTAGTCCAAATGCTGACTGTTCTCAAAAACTCATCAACAGGACTCTCCTGACTATATCTTGTGATGCATGGCGATGTTTCTTTTGCCTCTTCTTAGGAAAAAAGAAGGGGACTCACTAGGAAGGGGTATTGATGCAACTGAAAGGTTTCTCTGGGGGTGCAAGGAGGAGGAACAGGAGGAATGCTATGACCCCTGGATCCAAGGTCCGGTGTCAGATTTAGAAGTGACCATCATGTCATCCTGCTATGACTGAGACGAGGAGTGAGCCATTCAGTTCACAATGTCACCCTCTGTGTCCTTAATATTAATGTTGCATCTTTTGGGAGCCAGTGAGAACTATAGCCTATAACTACAACTAATACTACTACTGGAAAGATGACTGGTGCTCCTACCCACATCCTGATTCTGGAAGGACAAGTTCTGGGTCTTTCTTTTTGCACTGTGCTGTTTTCCCGACATTTTATTATGAGGACTATAAAAAGTCACAGGTTTCAGATTATTAAATGGTACATAGAAAAATTGCAAATGTTTTTTTCCTGAAATTTAAAGACAGAGGTTCAAATAGGTGTCCCGAATCCCTCCCCTTTCACAACTACACTGCTGCAGTAATACTGGCCCTTCACTAACACTTGAGTGTGACAATGCAATTTTTTGGCAGTGATGAAAAATGTTTATTAAACTAGATGCTGTGCGTTACAGATCTGAAATGCGGAATTATTGGACGCTATTTTCACATAATAACAAGCATTCACTAAAACTCTTGCAATATTTTTGCAGGGATGATACACGTCTGTTCAATTACAGGCTGTGATGCAGTATGCCTTTACTAACACAGTTTTGGCAGGAATCTGCAACTACTTGCCAGAAGATGAGCTGACAACACCCTGCCAGGTCAATAGCCTGCCACCTGATTGTGACCAGTTCATACTCCCTCCTCCTGTGAACATCCTGCTTCCTCCTCTCTCGTGCTATTTCCCCACCAGTTCTCACAGTAAAATGGTGCTGCACGCCGTTTTATGCAATTCATTTGAAACAAATCTGAGAAGCTTCAGATTAATTTGCAGGATGAATTTTTGTGAAATTCTTAACAAACCTGGTTTGTTACAAATCGTTTCGCTGATCCTTAAAGGGTTTCTGTCACCCTGCAAAACTCTTTTTTTTTTTTTTGGATAGTTAGATTGCTCATAGTGCGATATAGCAGAATATAATGCTCTTACTTACTTTCATGCGGCCGATTCTTTATAAAACGAACTTTTATAATATGTAAATGAGGGCTCTACCAGCAAGTAGGGCGTCTACTTGCTGGTAGCTGCTGCAGAAATCCGCCCCCTTGCCGTGTTGATTGACAGGGCCAGCCGTGATCTCCTCCTCCGGCCGGCCCTGTCAGTAATTCAAAAATCGCGCGCCTCGCGTCATTCGGCGCAGGCGCTCTGAGATGAGGAGGCTCGTATCCTCAGCACTCCCTCAGTGCGCCTGCACCGATGACATCACCGAAAGAGAAGACGTCATCGGCGCAGGCGCACTGAGGGAGTGCTGAGGATACGAGCCTCCTCATCTCAAAGCGCCTGCGCCGAATGACGCGAGGCGCGCGATTTTTGAATTACTGACAGGGCCGGCCGGAGGAGGAGATCACGGCTGGCCCTGTCAATCAACACGGCGAGGGGGCGGATTTCTGCAGCAGCTACCAGCAAGTAGACGCCCTACTTGCTGGTAGAGCCCTCATTTACATATTATAAAAGTTCGTTTTATAAAGAATCGGCCGCATGAAAGTAAGTAAGAGCATTATATTCTGCTATATCGCACTATGAGCAATCTAACTATCCAAAAAAAAATATATGAGTTTTGCAGGGTGACAGAAACCCTTTAAGAAAGATCTTCTCATTCAACCATCCCAGACCATTTAACCATTTGACTATCTACAGTCTTACAGAATTTTCTGTCTACTTTGTATACTGCTTTGTCATTTGTCTCAGAAAAAACATGTAAATTCCATTCCAAGAAGAATTGTCTCAAGAATCTATTTTGGTTGAACGTAGAGTCCAACAGGAGAAAGAGTTTCATTTATTTGGAAGTATTCCTCCAGTTTATTCATTATTAACATTTTGTGATTGGGGTTGTTTAGCAGTGTCTCATTTAAATACTAGGTCATTTCTGATCTAGGAAGACCTTTTAGGTTTAGAGAAATAAGCAGGGGCGTACATAGAAATCACTGGGCCCCATAGGCGTCGCTACAGAGGGGCAAGGAGGGGCAATTGCCCCCCCCAGGTTATTCCTTGCCCCTACCCCCGCGTGCCCCCTGCTGATTCCCCTTTAAAATGCTGGCCGCTGCCGCTTCAGGGCGTCTTTAACGCGGGGCAAAAGAGGCAGCTGCCCCAGGCCCAGTTGCTCCTGTAGGGCCTAAGGCAGCAGCTACCTCTTGAGCCCCGCTGGCTACTGGTGACATGGGGGTGGCGGCAGGACGCAGGGAGATGAGCGCTTTCATTGTGGAAGCGCTCATCTCCATAATCTTCTGTATCGCCATCCACAGGACAGCGATACAGTTGGAAGTGCTGCGGCGGGGCAGGGGAGGGAGATGCATCTCCCTTCCCCGTACCTCTGATAGGCTGCAGGCCTAGTGCCTGCAGCCTATCAGAGGCCAGTTCAGGCGGCGGCATGACGTCATCGCTCCACCTGAGCTGTACAGCGCGGGACACAGGCTGGAAGAGGCCTGCATCACATCGCTGCTAGCCTGATGGAGGTAAGTATAAGTGTTTATTTTTTTTATATGGTACTACTACTGGCACATGATTGGGGGGCATCTATGAGGGCACCTGTTACTGGCAATGATTGGGGGGCATCTATGGGGGCACCTGTTACTGGCACACTATTGGGGGGCATCTATGGGGCACCTGTTGGCACATGATTGGGGGGCATCTATGGGGGCACTTGTTACTGGCACATGATTGGGGGCATCTATGGGGGCACCTGTTACTGGCATATGATTGGGGGGAATCTATGGGGGCACTTGTTACTGGCACATGATTGGGGGGCATCTATGGGGGCACTTGTTACTGGCACGTGATTGGGGGGCATCTATGGGGCACTTGTTACTGGCACGTTATTGGGGGGCATCTATGGGGCACTTGTTACTAGCACATTATTGGGGGGCATCTGTTACTGTAACATGATTGGAGGGCAGCTATGGGGGCACTTGTTACTGGCACATGATTGGGGGCATCTATGGGGTTACTTGTTACTGGCACATGATTGGGGGGCATCTATGGGGGTACTTGTTACTGGCACATGATTGGGGGCATCTATGTGGGTACTTGTTACTGGCACATGATTGGGGGGAATCTATGGGGGCACTTGTTACTGGCACATGATTGGGGGCATCTATGGGGGTACTTGTTACTGGCACGTGATTGGGGGGCATCTATGGGGCACTTGTTACTGGCACGTTATTGGGGGGCATCTATGGGGGCACCTGTTACTGTAACATGATTGGGGGGCAGCTATGGGGGCACTTGTTACTGGCACATGATTGGGGGCATCTATGGGGTTACTTGTTACTGGCACATGGTTGGGGGGTCATCTATGGGGGGACTTGTTACTGGCACATGATTGGGGGCATCTATGGGGTTACTTGTTACTGGCACATGGTTGGGGGTCATCTATGGGGGTACTTGTTACTGGCACATGATTGGGGGGCATCTATGTGGGTACTTGTTACTGGCACATGATTAGGGGGCATCTATGGGGCACTTGTTACTGGCACATGATTGGGGGGCATCTATGGGGGCACTTGTTACTGGCACATGATTGAGGGCACTGCGGGGGCATCTATGGGGGCACTTCTTACTGGCACATTATTGGTGGCTCTTTTTACTGGCACATTATTGGGTGGCACTATGGGGGCATCTATGGGTGCACTTCTTACTGGCACATTATTGGGGGCACAATCGGGGCATCTACTGAGGCCACAAAGATGGGGTATTTTATATGGGGGAAGGGGGAGAGGAACACTATGGGGGCTTTTACTGAGGCCACAAAGAAGGGGTATTTTATATGGGGTGCTGTTTATAGGGGTATTTTATACTGGGGCACATTTTGGTGGGTACTATGGGGAAGAGGAGAGAGGAGCAGGGATTTTTTTCTCAGAGAAAAGGTGGTGGAACTCACCCCCCTCCCCTGGCCACGCCCCTACCCACCCCTAGGACCGCCCCTAAAACCGCCCCTTTAGAGAACAGGGATGCAAGTAAAATTGCCAGTGACGGTCGTGACAGCCAGGCTGCCAGTGCCCGCGGCAGTGGCGACTCTAGGAACAATATATAGGGGGGGGGGCACAAAGATACCACAGTCAAAAATGGGGGGGCAAAAACAAAATAAGTATATATAAATAAGATTACAAAATACGAGAGAATTGCAATATGCAGGGATACATTTATAATAAAACAATTTACTTTTAAAAGAAGCTATTCAGTCGTCTGCTGTGCCGTCCTCTGCTTGCTTCCGCGGATTCTTTCCCCTTCTTTCTGTCTCTCGTCAGTGCGCAGGCGTACTGTTATGATGGATCTGTGGAAGACACACTGTTATGGGGGCATCTGTGGATGACACATTATGCCTCTCATTAGCCCTCATTATGCCTCTCATCACTCCCATATCAGCCCCCATGCCTCTCATTAGCCCCCATATCAGCCCTTATGCCTCATTAGCCCCCATTATAAGCAATTATGCCTCATTAGCCCACATTATGCCTCTTATTAGCCCCCATTATAAGCCATTATGCCTCATTAGCCCACATTATGCCTCTTATTAGCCCCCATATGCCTAATTAGCCCCATTATATCTCTAATTAGCCCCCATTATGCCTCATTAGCCCCCATTATGCCTCATTAGCCCCCATTATGCCTCATTAGCCCCCATATGCCTCATTAGCCCCCATATGCCTCTAATAGTCTAATTAGCCCCCATTGTGTCTCTAATTAGACCCCATGATGCCTCTCATTAGCCCCCATTATGCATCATTAGCCCCCATATGCCTCATTAGCCCCATATGCCTCCAATTAGCCCCCAAATGCCTCCAATTAGCCCCCATAGACCCCATATGCCTCCAATTAGCCCCCATATGCCTCCAATTAGCCCCCATAGCCCCCATATGCCTCCAATTAGCCCCCATATGCCTCCAATTAGCCCCCATTATGCCCCCAGCAGCCACATTTTTTATAAAATAAAAAACCACTTACCTCTCCTGCTCCTGGACGGACGCCGCCTGCAATTTTCTTTCTCCTGAGTCGACGTGCCTGGAATGGGCAAGTGGTGGGCAAGTGGTGTCGCCGCTGAACGTCAGCAAGGCGAGCCATGGTCGTGTAAGATCTTCTAAAATGGCAAGATATTTTCCTGGCCTGCCGCAAGATGTCCTCGACCGCTGGGTATTTAGCAACGAATCGATGCACGACTAAGTTCCGGATGTGTGCCATGCATGGCACGTGTGTCATTTTGCCCTGTTTCAGCGTGCTTAGAAGATTGGCACCATTGTTGCACACTACTTTACCAACTGTCAAATTAAGCAGGGTTAGCCACTGATCGGCCTGTGACCGCAGAGCTGAAAGGAGAGCAGGACCAGTGTGGCTCTTGGCTTCCAGGCACGTCAAATTGGTTCTGGGGAGCTTGAGGGGTGCAGTGGAAGAGGCGGTAGCAGTGGAAAAGGAGGAGTATTCCAAGGAGGAGACGGAGGATGGAGTAGGAGGAGGAGAAGAAGAGGCAGGCCTGCATGCAATCCGTGGCGGTAACACCAAATCCACACGGGTGCCACGGGTTACATGCTTGATGCCCGTCAGAAGGTACACCCAGTGGGCAGTAAAAGTTATGTGCCTTCACTGTCTGTGTTTGCTAGACCACGTGACTGTGGTCAATGTATCTTGGCACGGACACTGTGTGCCAGAGATATATTAATTTGCCGCTGAACGTGGCCATATAGTTCAGGGATGCCCTTCTGGTAGAAATATTTCCTTCCAGGGACCTTTCATTGCGATGTGCCAATGGCCAATTTTCTAAAGGCTTCCGAGTCCACCAATTTATATGGCAGTAGTTGGCGGGCTAGCAGTTCCGACAAGCCAGCGGTCAGCCGTTGGGCAAGAGGATTATCCAGCGTCATCATTTTTTTACGCTCAAACATTTGGGCCACGGAATACTGTCTTGTGTCAGATGAGCACGACGACGGCACGGTGGAATGTGGAGTGGAGTGCTAAGGGCTCATCTATGGGGGCACTAAGAAGGGGTATTTTATACTTGCAAATTATAGGGGACACTGAGGGCATTTACTGGGGCACTATATATGGGGCATTTTATACTGGTACATTATGGGGGGCACTAGGAAGAAGGGGGAAGCACTATATAGGGGTATTTTATACTGGCACTAGCTCAACTATACTGGACATTAGCTCAACTGGGAGCATTAAAGGCGGTATTTTTTGCACTGGCACATTATAGGAGAATTATTACTACTGGGGGGCATTATGATGGGCTTTATTACTACTGGGGGTCTATGGGGAACATGATTACTAATATGGGCACTATGGGAGCATATTTACTTCTGGGGCACGGTGGGGACATGTTGGGGGCACTGTAGGAGCACTATTACAACCATGTGTGCTCTAGCAGAGAATTATTCCTATTGGTGGGACTTTTGTGAGCACTATTATGTTATGTTTACACTATTAGTGTCAGCGGGCACTATTTGCAGGGCGCAGTTATTTTAGGGCACTGTGTGCCAATAATTATTAAAGGGCACTATCTGCATGGTGCTACTATTATCAGGGTGTTTATCTGTTTCTGCAGTATAGTATTGGGGAGCACAGCGGAACAGTATTGGGGGTGGTAGGATGATTTGTCCAGAAGATAGGAGGATGTCACGAGGACAGAGCACATCAGAACTGTAAGTACCTTTTCTATCTGCGATGCACCCCTGACCAGCGCCCCCTGCGTTACATGCACCCCCTGCGTTACATGCACCCCTGACCAGCACCCCCTGCGTTACATGCACCCCTGACCAGCACCCCCTGCATTACACGCACCCCTGACCAGCAGCCCCTGCGTTACATGCACCCCTGACTAGCGCACATTGTGTTACAAGCACCCCTGACCAGCGCACCCTGAGTTACGCGCACCCCTGAACGCCGCACTCTGTGTTACACGCACCCCTGACCGCCGCATTCTGCGTTACAAGCAGAATAAGTAGTATTAGTTGCACACACCAACAACACCCACAGGGTTATTTCACAAAAGGGTAAAGAGTTTGTAAAAGTCAGGAGAAGTGAACAATATAGGACAACCTAGCTGATTTGAAAAAAAATTCTCCAATTTAGCTCACTTTCTTATTTAGTTATGTTGTCCTAGATTGTTCCCTTCTCCAAACTCTTCACCCCTTTGTGAATAAGCCTGTGAGTACACTAGAATCTATATAATCTAAAGATATTAGCCCTACCCCCGAATAATAATACAATTAGGTGGTCATTTATTATATAGAAATACGTCTATGTTAGGGGTATTTCTGACACAGATTGTGGCGCAAAGGTCCTTAGCACCAAAATCTGCATATTTTTCCCGCTCATGACAGGTCTAAAAAAGGATGGTGTGGGCAGGGAAAGGGATACAGTTATGGCCATTCAGTGTTTGGATACCACCGCCATACATTGATCGGATAACACCTCTGTACAGTGACCAGATAACACCGCCATACCATGACCGGATAAAAGTGTATAAGAGGGCACAGTACAGGGAATGACTAGGGGCTCTGCACATGGTGTGGTGAGAGGGCACAATGTAGGGTATAAGGGGGCACAGTACGGGGTGAGGGGCACAGTCACATGACCCTGTGACGTTAGAAGGTCCTTATGGTGAATGCGGTTCATACACCACCATAATGAGAGGCAGAGGAGTGAGACAGGGATGTGATTATGTGGCTAGAGATAAAAAATTTAACTGTCGGCCAGTACAGGCCCCACAAATTAGGCAATAGGCATTCACCTGACAGCAAAGAACTTTGGATTCTGTGGCTGGAGGTACATTAGGTGGTCACAGAATAAATATGTAATGACGGCCAGTACAGGCCCCAAAAATTAGCCAATAGGCATTCACCTGACAGCAAAGAACTTTGGATTCTGTGGCTGGAGGTACATTAGGCGGTCACAGGATAAATATGTAATGTCGGCCAGTACAGGCCCCAAAAATTAGCCAATAGGCATTCACCTGACAGCAAAGAACTTTGGATTCTGTGGCTGGAGGTACATTAGGCAGTCACAGGATAAAAATGTAACTGTCGGCCAGTACAGGCCCCAAAAATTAGCCAATAGGCATTCAACTGACAGCACAAAACTTTGGATTCTGTGGCTGGAGGTGCATTAGGCGGTCACAGGATAAATATGTAACTATCGGCCAGTACAGGCCCCAAAAATTAGGCATTCACCTGACATAAAAGGCCTTTTATACCGCTGTATATACATAAGGCAAAGACCATTCTTTGTTCTGAGTGATGGCGGATATGTGTGGGCTGGCATGAACAAATTCAATTACACGTGGTCATCACAGGTGTTGAATTCCTCCAAGATCCATGCCTCATTCATTTTTAAAAATGTAAGGTAGTCCAAACTAGTCGTGAGCTAGGCGAGTGCGCTTATTAGTCACGATCCCCCCTGCTGCGCTGAACCTTCTTTTTGGACAGGACACTCGATGAGGGGCAAGCCAAGAGTTCCATGGCAAATTGTGCCATCTCTGGCCACAGGTCAAGCCTGCACTCCCAGAAGTCAAGTGGTTCCTCGCTTCTCAAAGCGTCCACATCGGCCGTTAACCCGATGTAGTTGGACACCTGTCGGCTAGGCGTTCCCTGAGGCTGGATCCGGAGGGAGGCTGTCAATGGGTTGGCTGCAAGAATGATCTCATAGCCGAAAGAACCAACACATCTTCAAACCGCCCTCTTTTTGCAGGCGCTGTAGGATTGGTACCCCCACCTGTTTCGCTGTGGGTCGAAATTCCTCTGCCAGTACCCGCAACAGCAGAATGCAGCATCTCTCACAGCAAGGCCTGGAAATTCGGCATTCTGACAGCCCTCTGTGATGCTGGTAACATGTCTGCCATTTTGTGTTTGTACTGGGGGTCTAAGTATGTTGCCACCCAGTACAAGTCCTTGACCTTTATGCTTTTTATATGGGGGTCCCTCTTCAAACACTGGAGCATGAAGGCCCCCATTTGCACAAAATTGGAAGCGGTGGAGCGCCCTGGCTCCTGCTCATCGCCCAGGAGAATGTCATCCTCGGTCTCCTCCCCTCAGCTACAGACAACACCAGGGATCCCCGAAAAGTTTAAAGCCTGCTCTTCTTGCTCCTCCTTCTCCCCCCAGCCACCATCCTCCTCTGACTCCTCTTCAGACTCCTGCTGACTTGTTTCAGATGGAGTAGCCCCCCTGGAAATTCATTCAGCATCGCGACTTCCTCACATTCCAGCTCCTGCTCCTCGACGGCTTGATCAATGACACGACGCAATGCATTCTCCAGAAAGAAGGCGTAAGATACGACGTCACTGATTGCGCCCTGGCTGCGACTGACCAGTTTGGTGATCTCATCAAATGGCCGCAGAAGTCTGCATGCGTCGCGCATGAGCAGCCACTGGCGCAGTGAAAAAAAAACAAGCTCCCCAGAACCTGTCCTGCTGCAGAATTCATACAGGTAGTCATTAACGGCACGTTTCTGCTGGAGCAGCCTATAAAGCATATACAAGGTGGAGTTCCAGCGCGTCGGGCAATCACAAATAAGACGTCTGATGGGCAAGTAGTGTCGCCGCTGAACGTCAGCAAGGCGAGCCATGGTCGTGTAAGATCTTCTAAAATGGCAAGATATTTTCCTGGCCTGCCGCAAGATGTCCTCGACCGCTGGGTATTTAGCAACGAATCGATGCACGACTAAGTTCCGGATGTGTGCCATGCATGGCACGTGTGTCATTTTGCCCTGTTTCAGCGTGCTTAGAAGATTGGCACCATTGTTGCACACTACTTTACCAACTGTCAAATTGAGCAGGGTTAGCCACTGATCGGCCTGTGACCGCAGAGCTGAAAGAAGTGCAGGACCAGTGTGGCTCTTGGCTTCCAGGCACGTCGAATTGGTTCTGGGGAGCTTGAGGGGTGCAGTGGAAGAGGCGGTAGCAGTGGAAAAGGAGGAGTATTCCAAGGAGGAGACGGAGGATGGAGTAGGAGGAGGAGAAGAAGAGGCAGGACTGCATGCAATCCGTGGCGGTAACACCAAATCCACACGGGTGCCACGGGTTACATGCTTGACGCCCGTCAGAAGGTACACCCAGTGTTCAGTAAAAGTTATGTGCCTTCACTGTCTGTGTTTGCTAGACCACGTGACTGTGGTCAATGTATCTTGGCACGGACACTGTGTGCCAGAGATATATTAATTTGCCGCTGAACGTGGCCATATAGTTCAGGGATGCCCTTCTGGTAGAAATATTTCCTTCCAGGGACATTTCATTGCGATGTGCCAATGGCCAAAAATTTTCGAAAGGCTTCCGAGTCCACCAATTTATATGGCAGTAGTTGGCAGGCTAGCAGTTCCGACAAGCCAGTGGTCAGCCGTTGGGCAAGAGGATTATCCAGCGTCATCATTTTTTTACGCTCAAACATTTGGGCCACGGAATACTGTCTTGTGTCAGATGAGCACGACGACGGCACGGTGGAATGTGGAGTGGAGGACAAATGGGAGGAGAGAGGAGAAGGAGAAAAGGCAGGACGTGGAGCACCGGGAGTGTGGCTTTGTGGGTTTTGACGGCGTTGCTCCCACTGGGCTCGGTGATGGGAGACCAGGTGCCTTCTTAAGGCGATCGTCCCTAGGTGAGTGTTGTGCTTACCGCAACTTATGCATTGACAGCACAGGCTGCAGATGGCAACACTATTATCAGTAGCTGACACGTTAAAAAAAGCCCATGTCCTGGGAGCGCAAGATGTGACCGTGCATAGTGGATGCAAGTTCTGCCTGCTTCTTCTCCTTCTCCTCCCTATCTGCTGCTCCGTCTCTCCCTCTGAACTCCCCTCCTCTTCCTCTCTTGTGGGCACCCATGTGACATCCATCGACATGTCTTCATCTTCATCTTCACCACCACTGACATTAGAGATCTCGGAGTAGGCAGCAGCAGCGAGGACCACCCTCCTTGGGCTGATCTGGGTACTGTTGTCAGACCGCTGGGTGGCGGCCGTTGCTACCTCCTCTTCATCATCCGATGCCAAGAATGGCTGCGCATTGGTAAGGTCTGGGACTGGATGGGAAAATAATACCTCTGACTCGAGTAGAGGGGCTATGGTGGTGGTGGTGTCTTTGGGGGCGTACACAGCAGAGAGTGAGGAGGGTGCAGATACAGAGGATGAGTTGGGTGCAGAAGCGGAAGACTGAGTGAACCACTCAACCAACTCTGGTGCGGAACGGTCTGCCTCTTCCTCTGCCTGTCATTTTCTAAATGACCCTCTGCCTAAGTCCATAGAGAAGAGCAGTATTTCTAGAAAAAGGTATATCGCAGCCCTTTAATTAGTATTTGGTGGAAGAAGGTATATAGCAATAGCACCTCTCAATCAGTATTTTGTGGAAGAAGGTATATAGCACCCCTCAATCAGTATTTGGTGGAAACTGGTATATAGCACCCCTCAATCAGTATTTGGGGGAAACAGCTATATAGCACCCCTCAATCAGGATTTTGTGGAAGAAGGTATATAGCACCCCTTAATCAGTATTTGGTGGAAACAGGTATATAGCACCCCTCAATCAGGATTTTGTGGAAGAAGGTATCGCAGCGCTCAAGCTGTTTTTTTGGGGGCAACAGGTATATCACACCTGTTGCAATTAGTTACTCCAATAGCGTTTGTCCCTTTATCTAGCTGCGGTATCGCAGCGGAACCGCACACAACTGCTGCACAATACAAATACACTATAATATAATTTCTATGTTAGAAAGTATATTGTAAGTATATCACACCCCTCTATATCACACCTATCGATAGCACACCTATACCAGTCCTTAACCACCTCAGCCCCCAGTGCTTAAACACCCTGAAAGACCAGGCCACTTTTTACACTTCTGACCTACACTACTTTCACCGTTTATTGCTCGGTCATGCAACTTACCACCCAAATGAATTTTACCTCCTTTTCTTCTCACTAATAGAGCTTTCATTTGGTGGTATTTCATTGCTGCTGACATTTTTACTTTTTTTGTTATTAATCGAAATTTAACGATTTTTTTTGCAAAAAAATGACATTTTTCACTTTCAGTTGTAAAATTTTGCAAAAAAAATGACATCCATATATAAATTTTGCTCTAAATTTATTGTTCTACATGTCTTTGATAAAAAAAAAATGTTTGGGTAAAAAAAAAATGGTTTGGGTAAAAGTTATAGCGTTTACAAACTATGGTACAAAAATGTGAATTTCCGCTTTTTGAAGCAGCTCTGACTTTCTGAGCACCTGTCATGTTTCCTGAGGTTCTACAATGCCCAGACAGTACAAACACCCCACAAATGACCCCATTTCGGAAAGTACACACCCTAAGGTATTCGCTGATGGGCATAGTGAGTTCATAGAACTTTTTATTTTTTGTCACAAGTTAGCGGAAAATGATGATTTTTTTTTTTTTTTTTTTTTCTTACAAAGTCTCATATTCCACTAACTTGTGACAAAAAATAAAAACTTCCATGAACTCACTATGCCCATCACGAAATACCTTGGGGTCTCTTCTTTCCAAAATGGGGTCACTTGTGGGGTAGTTATACTGCCCTGGCATTCTAGGGGCCCAAATGTGTGGTAAGGAGTTTGAAATCAAATTCTGTAAAAACTGACCAGTGAAATCCGAAAGGTGCTCTTTGGAATGTGGGCCCCTTTGCCCACCTAGGCTGCAAAAAAGTGTCACACATCTGGTATCTCCGTATTCAGTAGAAGTTGGGGAATGTGTTTTGGGGTGTCATTTTACATATACCCATGCTGGGTGAGATAAATATCTTGGTCAAATGCCAACTTTGTATAAAAAAATGGGAAAAGTTGTCTTTTGCCAAGATATTTCTCTCACCCAGCATGGGTATATGTAAAAAGACACCCTAAAACACATTCCCCAACTTCTCCTGAATACGGAGATACCAGATGTGTGACACTTTTTTGCAGCCTAGGTGGGCAAAGGGGCCCATATTCCAAAGAGCACCTTTCGGATTCCACTCGTCATTTTTTACAGAATTTGATTTCAAACTCCTTACCACACATTTGGGCCCCTAGAATGCCAGGGCAGTATAACTACCCCACAAGTGACCCCATTTTGGAAAGAAGAGACCCCAAGGTATTCGCTGATGGGCATAGTGAGTTCATGGAAGTTTTTATTTTTTGTCACAAGTTAGTGGAATATGAGACTTTGTATGAAAAAAAAAAAAATATAAAAAAAATCATCATTTTCCACTAACTTGTGACAAAAAATAAAAAATTCTAGGAACTCGCCATGCCCCTCACGGAATACCTTGGGGTGTCTTCTTTCCAAAATGGGGTCACTTGTGGGGTAGTTATACTGCCCTGGCATTTTCCAGGGGCCCTAATGTGTGGTAAGTAGGTAAATGACCAGTGAAATCCAAAAGGTGCTCTTTGGAATATGGGCCCCTTTGCCCACCTAGGCTGCAAAAAAGTGCCACACATGTGGTATCTCCGTACTCAGGAGAAGTTGGGGAATGTGTTTTGGGGTGTCTTTTTACATATACCCATGCTGGGTGAGAGAAATATCTTGGCAAAAGACAACTTTTCCCATTTTTTTATACAAAGTTGGCATTTGACCAAGATATTTATCTCACCCAGCATGGGTATATGTAAAATGACACCCCAAAACACATTCCCCACCTTCTCCTGAGTACGGTGATACCAGATGTGTGACACTTTTTTGCAGCCTAGGTGGGCAAAGGGGCCCATATTCCAAAGAGCACCTTTCGGATTTCACTCGTCATTTTTTACAGAATTTGATTTCAAACTCCTTACCACACATTTGGGCCCCTAAAATACCAGGGCATTATACCTACCCCACAAGTGACCCCATTTTGGAAAGAATAGACCCCAAGGTATTCGCTGATGGGCATAGTGAGTTCATGGAAGTTTTTATTTTTTGTCACAAGTTAGTGGAATATGAGACTTTGTATGAAAAAAAAAAAAAAAAAAAAAATCATCATTTTCCACTAACTTGTGACAAAAAATAAAAAATTCTAGGAACTCGCCATGCCCCTCACGGAATACCTTGGGGTGTCTTCTTTCCAAAATGGGGTCACTTGTGGGGTAGTTATACTGCCCTGGCATTTTCCAGGGGCCCTAATGTGTGGTAAGTAGGTAAATGACCAGTGAAATCCTAAAGGTGCTCTTTGGAATATGGGCCCCTTTGCCCACCTAGGCTGCAAAAAAGTGTCACACATCTGGTATCTCCGTACTCGGGAGAAGTTGGGGAATGTGTTTTGGGGTGTCTTTTTACATATACCCATGCTGGGTGAGAGAAATATCTTGGCAAAAGACAACTTTTCCCATTTTTTTATACAAAGTTGGCATTTGACCAAGATATTTATCTCACCCAGCATGGGTATATGTAAAATGACACCCCAAAACACATTGCCCAACTTCTCCTGAGTACGGCGATACCAGATGTGTGACACTTTTTTGCAGCCTAGATGCGCAAAGGGGCCCAAATTCCTTTTAGGAGGGCATTTTTAGACATTTGGATACCAGACTTCTTCTCACGCTTTGGGGCCCCTAGAATGCCAGGGCAGTATAAATACCCCACATGTGACCCCATTTTGGAAAGAAGACACCCCAAGGTATTCAATGAGGGGCATGGCGAGTTCATAGAAATTTTTTTTTTTTGGCACAAGTTAGCGGAAATTGATATTTTTTATTTTTTTCTCACAAAGTCTCCCGTTCCGCTAACTTGGGACAAAAATTTCAATCTTTCATGGACTCAATATGCCCCTCACGGAATACCTGGGGGTGTCTTCTTTCCGAAATGGGGTCACATGTGGGGTATTTATACTGCCCTGGCATTCTAGGGGCCCTAAAGCGTGAGAAGAAGTCTGGAATATAAATGTCTAAAAAATTTTACGCATTTGGATTCCGTGAGGGGTATGGTGAGTTCATGTGAGATTTAATTTTTTGTCACAAGTTAGTGGAATATGAGACTTTGTAAGAAAAAAAAATAATAATTCCGCTAACTTGGGCCAAAAAAATGTCTGAATGGAGCCTTACAGGGGGGTGATCAATGACAGGGGGGTTGATCAATGACAGGGGGTTGATCAATGACAGGGGGGTGATCAATGACAGGGGGGTGATCAATGACAGGGGGGTGATCAATGACAGGGGGGTGATCAATGACAGGGGTGGTGATCAATGACAGGGGTGGTGATCAATGACAGGGGGGTGATCAGGGAGTCTATATGGGGTGATAACCACAGTCATTTATCACGCCCGTGTAAGGCTTCATTCAGACGTCCGGATGCGTTTTGCGGATCCGATCCATCTATCAGTGGATCCGTAAAAATCATGCGGACGTCTGAATGGAGCTTTACAGGGGGGTGATCAATGACAGGGGGGTGATCAGGGAGTCTATATGGGGTGATCACCACAGTCATTGATCATGCCCCTGTAAGGCTTCATTCAGACGTCCGGATGCGTTTTGCGGATCCGATCCATCTATCAGTGGATCCGTAAAAATCATGCGGACGTCTGAATGGAGCTTTACAGGGGGGTAATCAATGACAGGGGGGTGATCAGGGAGTCTATATGGGGT